>NW_028227269.1:113427547-114054498 GCF_978045245.1 Mus caroli | reverse complement strand
ACAGTCCTAGGCACACGTGTACAGGGAGGGACAGGGCTTTCTCATGAAATGCTGGTGTTTCACCCATGTTTTGTCTCATGGAGTGGACAGCTAGGAAAATCCAGGCTCTGGTGCAAACTCTTCTAGAGACATCTGGAGGGACACAGCTGTTCAAATGATGGGGCTAGTTCACACAGGCTGAGACAAGAGCTCTACCCCTGGGCAAGGCCAGCTCACAGGCTTTCTCTAGAAAAACATCCTGGACTGCCAAGCTTCAGGTGTGGCTGGGCCATCCATACATTCCAGAATCATTCGTCCAATTTATGATAAGGAATGTGACAGTCTTGGGTGGATTCTTTCTAAGACCTCCTCACCTGCATCCATTAGCAGCACACTCCGTTAGCCTCTAATCCTGGTTCTGCTCCCTCAAACTGCAGTATATTCCAAGTGTTTCCTCCTATGTCTCTGTAGTCTTTATGTTATTATTAATTTTTTGCAGTGCTGGATATCCAGCTGCTCAGCCAGGTATTAGAGCATTGCAGAACCAGAGCCCTGCAGGGGAAAAACAGGAATCTAGAGAAGTTGACACAGAGATTCCAAACCCAGGAGAAATCCATAGAGAGGGCACTCCAGTTTCACCTACTACTGTGGGGTCTAGGCTATAAGTTAGGAATCTCTCATTTCACGTCTATGAGGTCATCTACCAAACGTGCAGCCAGTAAATACAGAATGAGGTAAGATCATAGACACTCTTGTCTGCCTTCTTAACCCACAAGATCATAGACATAATTGTCTGCACCCCCAATCCACAAGATCATAGACACACTTGTCTGCCCCTCAATCCACAGATTATAGACACACTTGTCTGCCACCACAATCCACTCAGAATTTTTCCTTCTAACTTTCTCTTTTGTGCGTTTCTCATCTTCAGCATTTTCTCATAGTGATGTGAAACAATCCACAGAGGCTGAGAACCATTTTGTAACGTGAGTTCCACAGACACCAGCATCAGGGAGCAGGGACCACAGCCAGCCCCCACAGAGCAGGCAGTGCTCACACTTGGCCTGCCCCTCCACTGTGGAAGGGTTGGTTTCTCATCAACTCCCTGTGGCTTCAGTGGATTGTTTGGGAGGCTGTTTGTGGTGTGTTCTACTCCACTGTCAGAGCACCAAATGAAAAGCATCTCTCACGGGTCGCAGAAGAGTCAGCCTCAGAGGTGCGGCTCCATTCCTTGTCCAGAATTCTCAAAAAGCAAAGTGATTGCCCTCGTGGTGACAATATCAGCCTCTCACACCACAGTCATTCACCGGGCTTTTCTCACACAGCCACATGAGAAATTCCCAAACCAAGATCAGTGCACATGACACATAAATTCCTCTGGCACGGAGTGAGTTAACCATGGCCACCAAAGCAGGCACTGAGAGAGCGAGAGCACTGGAATAGAAAGGCTCTGGTGATCTTCTAAAGGCAGGAAAGGACTCAGGAGGGGAGATTCTAGGAGAAGGGTCTGCCCATCATGTCTGTCACACAGTGCCCGAAGGCCCCAAATCCATACTGATATTTGGTTCATTTACTGAAAACATGCTTTTCTATGGGGCTGATTATCTGGTTCATGGGATAGTGGTACTGTTATTTCGTGGTGAGAAGAAAGGAATGTGTCAAAGCTCTGATTTCCTCTCAGCAGATTCCTGGTGCTGGTGTAGATAGGAGCAACCATGGCACTACATGAAATCACTATGGATGCAAATATCCTCCTGATGTTCACTCTTACATCCCTGTACACAGCATAGCTAAAAGGGAGTGAGACAGGAAGCCAGCACATCTCTGAGTTGAGTCGTCTGTAGAAGTAAACAACCACTAGAGGAGGGCAGATTTTAGACCAGACCATGGACACAGAGACACATGTAAGGAGGGGCACTTCAGGGTGCAACAATCGACCACCACTCTCCCATGGACTACTCCAGTCACAGATTCTGCTCAGGAAACTTCAGACAACACACTACAGCCATCCTTGGACTCAATGCGGCACAATTCTGTCTGCTGTCAATATTGTCACTTCAATGTCACCCAAATTTCTGCCTCAACATCACCATGATTAGTTTGTAGATCAATACCTGGCCACTTGCATGGGCTTTGTAGCTAGTTTTCTTGCTTGCTTACTTGTTTGCTTGATATCTTGCTTGCTTAATAGGATAGATAGATAGATAGATAGATAGATAGATAGATAGATAGATAGATAGTTTGCTTGCTAGTTTGTTTGTTTGCTAGTTTGTTTGCTTGCTTGCTAGCGTGCTTGCTTGCTAGTTTGCTTGCTTGCTTGCTAGCTTGTTTGCTTGCTTTTAACTTTTGTGAACTCTTCATCCTCTTCCAACATTCTGTAACCTGGACGTAACTGAAGTGTGACTTGAATGTTACAGAAACCAATGACTGAGATTGAAGGAGCAAAGCATGTGTAATTGATTCCAAGGGACTCCAGGAGTTCTTGGTTTAATGACACTGATGAAGCTTGTAAACCTCCTGAGCTGACAGATTCTGACACTGTGGAAAGACAAGTGTGCCGCTCTGTATTATCAGCATAGCATATTCATGACACTGTCTGCTGTTGAAGGATTCCTGCAGGCCTTTGGCACTAATCCTTATGGAAATGGAGCTACCAGTACCAGCTTATATCTCCATGACACACACCCTGTACACGCCCTGTACCTTCCCGACTCAGGCCTAAGGCACAGCATGAACCCTGTCCATGCATCCCAGGACTGGTAACCGCCAGGGAAGGATGACCCCCCATGCCCATGGTCCACTGCCTCCTCCTGCTGTGTCTTTGATTTGCAGCTCTTCACTAACATACTGTAAATTTTCTAATATCCAGCCAGACCCTCTGGTGCTGCCTATGGAAAGGGTCACCAAACCGCAAAGTCCGCTACCAGTCATAGAGCTCTGTCAGGGGAACCTCAGTGTTAAAATTGCTTCACGTTTTGTCCTCCAGCAGTTAGTGACTACACTGATCTAGAGAAGCCAGTTTCTAAATAAAGACAAGTGTACACTGTAGACCACTAATGCTGCCAGCACAGCTATGAGACTTGAGAATGTACGTTTATATTTTCTGAATGGTTTATGCTGTATCCCAGACCAAATAAATAAGTCTCATTCTCTGACATTTTCTGAGCCAGAGGGTGGTTAAGACATTCTTAGAATCACAATCCAAATTTAAACAGATGTTAGTGTGATGGACAGCAGAGGCACTTCCTGCAAGTTGGTGCAGAAACATATCTCTGCACAGTGTAACTCATTCAAAAGCACTCAAGGGACCATCGTCCTCAGGCATGATGCACAGAGTGGTCCGTGTAGTTGACAGTCAACACCCCCATGCTACTCTTACCATTTTGGACCAAGCCAAACTTCAAGTGGGTAAAAAGAGATCCTGCCTTGGAATCCAGAAATACCCATGTTGGGAGCCAACAAAGGCCATAGCAGTTTCTAGACACAGTTGATCAGTTACAGCATGAGAGCACTTACTGAATTCACCACTCTTTATAATCATTTAAAAAATAAATATTAGCTAGGCGGTGGTGGCACATGCCTTTAATCCCAGCATTTGGGAAGCAGAGGCAGGCGGATTCCTGAGTTCAGGGCCACCTGGTCTACAAAGTGAGTTCCAGGACAGCCAGGGCTATACAGAGAAACCCTGTCTTGAAAAAAAACAAAAAAATAAAAAATAAATAAATATTAGGGTTCAGGAGTACTTTTGTACAAGCATGTGGACCTAAGTTAATGTTTCCAGCACCCGCATAAAAAGCTGGACATGGTGGCACCCACCTATGACCTCAGCACCAGGGAGGCAGACACAGGGGGTTCCTGGGGCTTTCGAGCCAGCCAGTCTAGCCAAACCAGTGAGTTCCAGGTTCAGTGAGAGATGCTGTCTCAGAAACTAAGGTGGAGAAATGATTGAGAAAGACATCTATTTCAAACATGGTCTCCATAAGCACTCATACACATACATACATGGGTCGAGAGGGGAGAGAAAGGGACAGACAGGCAGACAGAAATATATACAAACATCAACTCCAACCCCAGGGGAACCAACAGAGCCTCTCACACACATTTAAGAGTCTCTCTTTGGAGACCCACTGACCATCAACCCAGTGTCATGTGAACGTCAGAGTCCCTGTTTGGCCAGTTCTATACCAAGTCATTTTACAAACCTCATTCTGGACCTGCTATGGTTTGATTTATTTTTGTGTACCTGGCCCTTTAAAGGATCTCCAGTTGACCTTATGCCCTTCAGTAAGCCCACAAAGTATCAAAAAATAAAAGCTACAACCCTTTGATACAAGCACTACTCACACTTTGAGGACCAAAGACCTACTCACACTTTGAGGCCTAAAGACCCTTCCCCAGCATTTGAAGCCTGTATTGTCCATAGTCACTAAGAATAGACCTTGCTATCTCTACACAAGTACACGAGGTCAGCCTGTGCCTTGTCCTAAGCTCCTCTACATGGTGTTAAGGCCATGGTTTTCAGGCTTCACCTTGCCTTGAATAAGTGATTCTATTTTACAAGCAGCTTTGGCTCATTTAGAGTGCAAACACAGGCACAGGGTGGATATGCACCTCACTGTGTACACATCTGCCTTTCCAGCACTGCTCACAGGGTAATACCATATAAACTCATCAAAGTAGACTGGGACCCTGAGATCTCATGGATATCTTTAAACCATCAGGAAAAAAAAAAAAAAAGATGTTCAACATTTTACTGGACACATCAGACCAAAGAAGGGTAAAACTCCTGGAAAACAGAACACCCCTTCCACTCTCCCTCCTTCCCCTCCTCCTTCCCCCTCCCTCTCCCTCTTTCTCTTCTCCCTTCCTCCTCACCACCGCCCCCCACACACAAATTCATTGTGCAATGTATAATGTATGGTCTGAGAGTTAAGACTGGAATAGAAGAAGCACACTCACAAGTACACATTCCCACACAGAAACAAACATACACAGAAGATTAAAATTAAAATAAACTTTTAAAATAGGACCCGAAGAGATGATGTCTCCATGGTTAAGAGTACATACTGCTTACTCTTGCAGAGGACCTGAGTTTAGTCCCCATCAACCAAGCCATAACTACCTGTCACTCTAGCTGCAGGGGACCTAACTCCCACTCTGGTCTCCATGGGTACGTGCATTCACATGTGCACATGCAGGCACACAGACACACATAAAACATAACTGAAAATAAAACACAATTAAAAAAAAAGATTGGAATAAAAGAGCCCATGCTTGCCAAGAGCCAGCTATTATGGGAAACTGGAAATACTTGGCAAATTACAGCCAAAAAAACAAGAAATTTGTGAGTTTATTTTGATTCAATAAATTCTGACTTTGTGGAAAATGACAGCCATGGCCATGCTTCTGACATAGTTGATCATCAGTCAGCTCTGATATGGCAGCAAAAGCTGAAGCTCTGTTAGGAGGCTGCAGGTGTGCTATTCTCACAAAGAGGGACAACCCACATTCATTCAAACTCATGGTTCTCTTCAGCTTGTGACAAGATGTAAGAGGTCGAGGGTCAGTCTAACTCAGCTCCAGGCAAGAAAATCACAGGCTGGTGATACAAACAAAGCGGAGAGGACTTAGTGGCACATACTTTCTGGCTCTGCTCCGCCACACACACCAGGCAGGAACAAAACTCCACCAACTAGACCCACAACCAGCAACAAGGGGGTTTAATCTCCTTTCCTGCCTAATGCTTCAAGTGTAGACCCTACTGGGCATCTATACATATGCTCGCAGAGGAAGAGGTCTAGAGGGTCTGGTCAGTTTGGTGACCTCCTGAAGCTACTGTACTGTCTACCCCCTCAGCTTAATGAGCTTTGCTGCCGGGTGGAATTCTACACCTCCCTCTACAGCACCCTGCGTTCTAATGAATTTCTCTCCAAGGTGCAATGTCTTATCTCAGAGGACACTGCGAGCCCACATCACAAACAGCATCCCCTAAGTGCTCATTCTGCTTTACAGACCCTTACCCATAGCTCTGCCAGCTTCTTCCTGGGTCAGTTCTCACGGGTCCATCCCACACAATGTGGGGCGCTGAGGGGCTTTTCTGCTCCCCATAACTGCTCAGTGCTTGGCCCTCTCAAGTGAGAACTACCAGCTTGTTCAGAAGTGACTGTTTGCAGCTCTTCCTGCCTTCCAGGTTACAGATTGAAGTGACCCACCATGCCTTCCACAAGTATACCTTCCCCTCACTTATTCATTTATTTTGCCTGGGAAAGCAGCACTTTTTAGTATTCTGAAAGAAGTCTAGCACATGGAACATGACAGCAGTGTGCCTGTGCTGTTCAAGGGGAAGTTTTAGGATTGTCTGGAGTTAAATGGGTCATTTTATATAAGGTTACTTAGAGCAATCTGGAACATTCTTTCCCCCCCCCCCCATGATACTTGACTTTAAATGCAATGTATCTGATGTCTTCCAGAGCTCCTACAATCAGCATTTAGTCACTGAGCAAATGCAATGCACTATTTAGCACTGCGGGTTTGGAGCCCGCATACCTCTCTTCACCATTTAATGCTGACTGAGATTGTCGATTACGTCATTTGCTCATACCCTAAAAGAGGTTCTCATCTAAACTACTCCCTCAAAAACCTCCGAAGAATAAGGACAGGCATAATAGCCATATAAATATCTACTTTCCCAGGATAACAACCAATCAAGGCATTCTTCAAGATCTACATCCTACTTCCCAGAGACACTAGTCAGAAACGGCAAGCCTGGCTTCATGCAAGCTTCTGGTCTTGCCTTGTCCCTCGCCACTCCAATATTTGTAGTGAGCAGATCTCCTGGCATGGCCCTCAGCCATGTGCTTGTCAGATGAGCTGTATACAAGGGTTTCCAGTGATGTAATTCATGCACTTCTAGTCATCTGGTTTGTGTGCTATCAGTAGTCACCAATGACTAGGGAGAGTCAACTTGGCTTTTTTACACACAAAGGACAGGCAATTGCTTGAGATATATATATATATATATATATATATATATATATATATATATATATGGTTAGGCTTGTCTGGATTCCACTACTCCCATCCATGAAGTACTCTGTCTCCATAGCCCTGAGGATTCCTGTGTGTCAAGACAGGGAGGAGGATGCTGACCTTCATCTTTATTGCTTTAAGAGAAAGGCTGGCTGTAGAAGGAAAGAAGCAAGAAGCAAGAACAGAGATCAATCTAGAGCTGTGCTCAGAAATCTGACACTCCAGTAGATCTCCACTGGGCTGTCTCCCTCACCACGCCATCATACATCTGAGGAATGGTCAGCAAGTACTCTTGCCTCCACTGGTGACCCATAGCAAGCACAGCCAGGCTGGGTTACATAATAGAGCTCTGTCAACCATTTGAGAGGCCATCCTTAGAGCACGCAAAACCACTACAATCTAGACATGTCAGATATACTTCTAAAATTATTTCAAAATTTGAATTTATCAAATGTTTACTGATAAAATATTTTAAAGAAAATATTTTATCTGCAAAGATGGTATACTTGAGGCTAGAGAGATGGCTCAATTGTTAAGAGTACTTGCTGCTCTTCCAGAGGACCTAGGTTTGACTTTAACGCTCCCCCACCCCACCTTCAGCCCATGTTGTATTACAACCATCTGTAATTCCAGTTCCAGAGAATCGGATACCCTCCTCAGGCTTCTGTGGGCACTTGTGTAGGGCACAGATATACATGCAGGCAAAACATGCATGCACATTAAAAATAAAGACAGTATACTCTTATATCCTCATCTGCTGTATTTTTAACTCAAGATTGTGAGAAATTTGCATAACCATCAAGGAAGCCATATTTCTTATATTAAAGAGCTTCAAGCTGTTGATGATGCGGAATACATGCCAAAAGAGACTATCACCTCTCATTGTCCTCATCTGGCAAATCAGTCACGTCTAGCTAGCATGCTAGCTGGGGACAACTATTTTTAAAATATATACCGCTTTAAAATATAAATTACCACAATTAGTTAAGATGTAACGATAATGTCTTTGCAAAAATCCCAACAGTTAATTCATCTGAAGTCTCGAATCTCCAAGGACAACATTCCATTGCATCTGCCCACCAACTTCCAACACAGGCTGGAAAAACAGAGCTTCCAGAAGTAGCTGTTCAGACTTGCTTGGAACTGCAGTTTCAAAATCCTAATTTCAGGAAGCCCTCCTAGAGCATGAAGAATAGGGCACTTGGTTCATGCATTTGAGAATAAAGTGAGGCCTTCCCATCTTTCTTGGCTTCTAATACAAGTACAGTATGTTAGGATCTCTAGGCTGAGAAGTAAGACAATCACTCAGGGGTCCATCCTGTGCTGTACATTTTCTCTTATCAATTTGTGCCCATTCCTCATCCTACATGCCACACCATGCTTGCAAATGCCACCTGCAGTCTTATTGTTGGACTATACATTTATTTATTTGTTTATGTGTGTATTTGTTTGTTTGTTTCTTTGTAAGACAGGGTATCATTATGTAGCTCTGGCTATCCCAGAACTCACTATGTAGACCAGGCTGGCCTTGACCTCACAGAGACCCACCTGCCTCTGCCTTCTGAGTGCTGGTATTAAAGAAGTGTCCCTCCATGCCCAGCAAAACATAGTTTTCATTTCAGTGAAACAGTACAGTGTCTGTAGCCCAATTATCCAACTTAACATTGCGTATTTCACAGACCCAAGTACCAGGAACCATAATAAAACAGGTGTGAGCATGATACAGAGAATATATGTTGCAAATATATATGCAGGTGCAGGTACAGGGTTAGGAGATTAGAGTGAAGCGGCTGTCGTGGAAATGAAGCATGAAGAGGCTGGGGGAGGGTAGATACAGGTGCAAAGAGGCTGGAATAGGATGCAGATGTGTGAGTACAGGCATGGGAAACCTGGAGTGAGGAGCCAATGCCATGATGTAGGTTTGACAACATCATATTAAGTAAGTAGGGATAATGATGCAGATTGAGGCAGCTGAGGTTTGAAAAAGAGGCAGATATGAGAATCCAGGTATAAAGAGACAGGGAGGCTTCCCAACTTTCCTGGGGCTCTGTGTCTCACAGTGACTTTCAACCCCATCTTTGATTAGGATTCTACAGTGCTGGTGGCGTAGGGCTAAATTAGCTCACTACAGGAAGCTTCCAGCAAACAAGAAAACTTCCAGGGCTCTTGGTAGAAGTAGACTTGAGGTAGGAAGCCCTCTGATTGTCACTCAGACTACAGCTCCCCAACTTTATACTGTGTTGTCCATGAGAAGCTCTAACTAACTCAGAGAAAATACAGACAGCTGAGCTGGCCTCCAGTCATACCTCAGCCTCACTGCTGCCATGGGCTGCATTACCATACTGCCAGAGCACCCACAGCCTCTACCAGCATTAGCAGCAGGCCAGGACCAGCACAAGCAAGTGCTCCGTCACACACAAGCTGATGTGCTTAGCTACTAAGCCATTACTGGCCTGCACTGCCCAGGAAGTACACTTCCCCTGTGGAAAACTATTTTGCCTCTCTTCTAGAGTCCTTCCAACAATTTCCAGACATACCCTAGAGATCCCCGGGAGGACTCTGCTCAGGAACCAGAAGATCATCCAGGGCTTGAAGGTCAAAACTCCTGTGCATCCTGTGTGGATGGAGTTGTTATGCCTACCTTCTCTGTGCACTTCAGGATAACAAGTATGATAAGGGAAAAATGTAAGAATAAGTGGGTTGAGCCTGATGCATGGTGACAAGCAGGCTCAAGGTAGTCCTTTTAGTGGTCCATTGTCCTCTACAAAATTGAAAATGAATGCATAGGTGCCCTTGGAGTTTGTGTGCCATCTGATGGAAACACAGCAAGTATTTGGAAAACCAGCTTTATAGATACCTCCCTTCGTAAATTTCCTTTTTATCCCTGCCACTATGGGAAGGTTGAACATTTCAAAAGCAAGCCATCTATTTTCAATATCAAAACTTCTGAAAGCAAGAAAAGTATTTGAACCTATTAAATAATATAAAAGCCAATTTAAAATTCACACCAAACCAAAGAACATTTTGACAATGCCCTGGACCAGCTCCACCAGTGGCCCACATATTCTAAACACCCCACAGATGGGTGATAGATGAGCCTGTCCTACTTCAAGGGCCGTGGGGCAAAAGCTGCAGCCTGCTTTATTCAATTGGAGCTACATATTCTTGTGGAAGACAGAGTTCTGGAGACACATGTCATATAACAGGCACTCTCCCCAACTCTGGAGATATCCACTAGGAAAGGAAAGAGGGCCAAGTGAGTGACATTGCAGGTCCACCTTTGTCCCCCCATACTTTCCTTTACCATCTGTGTTACATTTCTTCATCACCTGTTACATTTCTTCACCACCTGTGTTATATTTCTTCATCACCTGTGTTACATTTCTTCATCACCTGTGTTACATTCCTTCATCACCTGTGTTACATTCCTTCATCACCTGTGTTACATTCCTTCACCACCTGTGTTACATTCCTTCACCACCTGTGCATTAGTTACTTAATCTGTCGCCATGATAAAATATCCTGACAAAAGCAACTTAAGGAAGGAAAGACTTATGTTGGCTCTCAGTTCAAGGGTTCATTATGGCAGGAATGTCCTGGTGACAGGACCTTGAAACAACTGGTCACATTGTAGCAGCCCCTGAGTACATATACGGAACTGTGGACCTAAGGAAAGCCAACAGCCCCACATGGCACATTTTTTTTCTTCATATGTATATTTAATGTCTCTGTATGTGCACATGGGCATGTCCTCATGCATACAATGCATGTAGGAGATGTGCATGCACATTTGTGTGCTATTTTATGAATGCCAGAAGTTAATGTTGTGTATCTTATTGATCACTCTCCACCTTAAATATTGAGACAGGATCTCATGCTGGGAAGATTGCAGGTTCAGTCAGTCTAGATAGCCAGCATGTGCTGGGACCCCTAATCTCTGCCTTCTAAGTACTGGGATCATAGGTGCACCGCTATAACCATGTAGCATTTACATGAATTGTGAGGATCTGAGCTCAACTCATGACTGTGTGGCAAGTTCCCACTGAGTCATTCTCACCCTCACGTATGCTAATTTCTCTCTATCAAAACCAGATTTTTTTTTTAAGTTGTGTGTCTGTATGTAAGTATGGAAACATGAGTAAAGGTTCTGTGGAGACCAGAGGCATCAGAGCCTCTGGATCCTGAGTTACAGGCAGTTATGAGGCACCCAATGTAGTGCTGAGAACCAAACTTGTGTCCTCTACGTGACAAGTAGTCAAAACCCACTACTGAGCCATTTCTCCTGCCCCTGGTAATCTTAGAACTGAATTTTGAAGGCAAAGCTCAACAACATGTTTTATAACTCTGAGTATATTCTCCCCCCAGCATGATCCTCTCTCACAGGACCACAAGTTATTCCCTAGAGCTGGCAGGAAATAGTCTTTGCTCCCCAAATCAAGCAGTGTGCTTAGGGGAGGCAAATGTCTATGCCTCAGAGACTAAGTAGTGGTGTACTGATTAGCCAATTTGCTTTGTAGGGAACACTGCTACCTACCCTGGCCTTCCTAACAAAAGCCCAGAGCTACAGAGATAAAGGTCCCAGATCAAAGTTCACTTCCGGAAATGTCACCATTGGCCAGGTATAGGTTTGGATATGACTATCTCAGGAAAGGTTCTTAGCTCCAGCAATGGGGAGTTGCTCCCAGGAGAGCCCCATTCACTTTACTCCCTGCCCTAGATATTTAAAAAGCAGGTGGCAGGGCTGTTAGATGTGGCATGGATTAAAAGAAAAGGGGGGAAAAAGACCTTCCTTGGATGAACTTTCTGCACTGTTTCCAGGCAGCAGAGAAGACAGCTGTTTGGGGCCTTCCATCAACCATGATCAGAAACAGTAAGTCCAGCTGGGTCTACATTTACCAAGGTCAATTTAGAGCAATGTGGAAACAGCTGCCAGGTGCTTTTTGAGTGAAGCTAGAGTTATCCACACAGTGAGCTGTTTGCTTTCTGTGGGAGACAGAACATCTTGTCAGAAGAGATAAGACAACCTTCTGGCTAGCTCAGGTTTAACAGCCTTTGTCTCGGGTGTGATGAGGTGAAATCTCTACCCTCTTCTTGCAGTTTTCATGTGCCTTACACACATAAAACACTCCTATGCTGCTGAGATTTGCATACACTCAGGCAATCCTTAAATATCTGCCTGCCAAAGCCAGAGTTGGTTTAGCTTAGGACACATTTATGGTTTGTTTGTTAAAAAATCTTTTACTTTTGTGATTAAGCACCATGATAAAAAAAAAAAAATTGAGGACTAAAGAGTTTATTTCCCCTTACAAGCCCCAGGTCATGCTACATCTCTGAAGGAAGTCATGGAGCAACTCAAGCAGGGCAGGAACCTAGAGGCAGGAAGTAAAGCAGAAACCATGGGGAAGCACTGCCTACTGGCTGCTCCTTATGGCTTCCTCAGCCTGCTTAATATAGCACCGAAGACCACCAGTTTATGGTAGCACAGCCTACAGTGAGCTGGACCCTACCATGTCAACTATCAATCAAAAAAATGTTCCACAGCCTGGTGGGGTATTTTTTCAACTTAGGTTCACTTTTGCCAAATGACTCTAGCTTATGTCAAGGTGGCATAAAAGCTAGCCAGCACACTGAGGATTCGTGATTCTGGGTGGCTGCTTCAAGGAGCAGTAATACCAACTCGTCTTTTACTTTTTTACTTCTCCCTTTCATTTTTGTTTGTTTGTTTAGGGACAAGATATCTCAATGCAGTGCTGGCTATTCTTGAACTCACTATGTAGACCAAGCTAGCCTTGAACTCCAGAGATCACTGTGCCTTTGCCTCCAAAGTGCTGGGATGAAAGGCATTTGCCACCATGCCCAGCAACACTTCTTCTTAATAAGACCATGAAGAGGACAGTCAAGTGACCCAGTCCTCCTTCCTACTCTCCTCTTACCCCACATTCATAAAACAAGGAAATTGCCACATAAAAGAATATATAGGAACCCCAGAGTTGATTAGAGCATCAGACCTTGAACTGAACACTACCACCTACCCTCCATCTGACTTCAAGCTACAACCTTGTTCTTCCCAGGGGATGGAAGCCCAAAATAAAAACAACATAGTTGGAAATACATAATGTATCTCAGGAGTGTGTGCAGGATGAGCCCAAGGCCACCCAGGAGGAAGCAGATACAGATGAAGTAGTATCCTCCTCCCGGGGAGGGGTGACAAGGAGACAGACCTCTAGTTGCTAAGCAGGTCAAGCAAGTCTGTTTTGAGAAAATAGCTGCAGGCTTTGAAATGCACAGCAGGGCTCAGCAAAAAGATGCCATTTAGAAGATCTTTTCACTTCCTGCCTATCTCTCACAGGCTGACACACAGAGCTGTCATCTCTGGACAGCAGTCACCTCACAGCTCCACGCTAGGGTGTCTGCTTCTGTGCAGGAACCCCATTGTCTAGCACCTTTTTCTACTGGAAGACCAGAGTTCTCCACATAGCCCAGACCTGCCTAGATCATAGCACCTGAGGCTGATGCAGACACACAGTCACCAGCAGAGCCAGCTCACAGACACCAGGCTTCAGCTGCAGGGTAGGGGTGGGCTGCTCTTTTCTGTAGAACCTAACAGAATGAAAATCTCCAGGCCTCGTGAGGCAAACATGGATCTGTGCTTTTGTGGGAGGAAGAATCCTTTGATTTAAAAATAAACAATCACGCCATGCAGTTCACAAAGCCAGCCGACTCCTGCCTCTGCCAGTTCTGTATCTTAGCTCTGCGTGGGCTCACTGGTGAATGAAAGCACGCGTGGGCAAGTGGGGAGGCAGGAACAAAGGGTCAGAATTAACATTCTGTGTAAAAGGTGGGCTCAGGCTTTGGCAGATTCGGGCCTGTTACTTCAGCTACGGTTTGGCAGGATTCTTTATCCATCTACCCCTTTGATGTAGAGGATACCTGAGCAACTTTACAAACAGACCTCCAAGAAATTATAGAATGGCAGTTTATGTTCAAGTCAGACCTCAGGAAGAAGTCCTGAGGATATGGACAGCATGGGATCCTGAAATTCCAGAGAGAGGCAGAGGATGGGAGACTGGGGGAGCAAGGACACCCCAAAATGGGAGAATATAAAGAGACAGTCAATGGGCTATCATGAGATTGTCCCCTCCAATTAAGCTATGCCTAATCTCATAGATCATTAAAGGTCATCAGGGATCCTTTCCTGCAAGAGATATAGCAGAAGTGGGAGAGGGTGTCACAGTCCAGGGTGCAAGGTGCCACAGAGAATAGTCTGAAACCAGGCAAGCTGGAAGCTATATCTAGCCTCTTCAAATGGCTCAAAGTGCTGAGACAACCCCAGGTATACCACTCATGGCCTCACTGATAGCTTCAACACCATTTAAATGGGAAGTATGCTCTGCTCACTCAGGGTGTTCCATGTAGGAAAATCAGTTCTTCCATCCTGATAACATCCAGCCCTGGTTCTAATCCACAAGGGTGTTTAATGCAATGGAGGAGGAAAAGCAAACAAACAAACGAACTGTGGCTCTCCCTCAACCATCTGTTCTGCAGGCCTCAACCCAAGAGTAAGTATTAATAGCTAAATGAAAAATAAATAGATGTAGCTCAGTGGTACAAGGCTTGCTTAGCAGGCTCAAAGCCATGGGTTCAAGCCCCAGCACTGAAATAGAAAAGAGAAAGAGAGAGAGAGAGAGAGAGAGAAACAACAGATGCCTCAGCTTTGCCAGATATTCCTCCCTTTGTTGTCGAGCTATTACAAAACAAGAGCGTAGCAGCAGCTACCTTTCACAAAGTTATTGGCCCTATGTAGTCTCTGGTGTCCCAAGAATGGGTGGCAGCACTCAGGTAGAGCCATGAAGTCAGCCCAAGGGGAGAGAATTCTGGGATCGGTGCATATGGCAGAAGCCAAGTCCAAGTGCCTGGGGGGAACAGGGAGCTGTAGATGTTGCCTTCAAAGCATTCCTGACAAAAGCTAGGTCTGTATTATTGCCCCACAAAACAAACACACCTGAGACTGGCTTATGACCCATGATATCACAGTCAGTGACAGCATGCCCACCCCAAGATGGACAGGGGAAGAGTCACTAACCTGACTCTCCTGGCTGAGCCATCAGACAATACTTCTGCCATGTTTAGGGTGGATCAGCAATGCAGGTCACACCTATTGATGACCTGCCTCAACTTTGGTTGTTGTCACAAGAACACTGCTGTGGTAGGCAGGTGCCCAGGACAACTTACTTCCAAACATTTCTGTCTTTGGGTTACCTTTGCCAGCCTCACATCCCCAACCTTCTTCCCCTTTCTTTGTGGTTTTGAGAAAATGCTATGAGCCATCAACTACCTAGGAAAGCAGCTCCTCCCGTGCTCTGTCATAAGGTAGGGCCACCTCTGGTGTGCTGCTACTCCCTGATCTGTTTGCAGCCTTGTGCCTGTGAAGGGTGACATCTGGCCATCTGGGCAATCAGCTCTCCCAAGAAGTAACACGACAGTTTCTAGCCAGTAAGAGAGGAATAGGAGAGAGAGAATTGATGTATATCTTAATCTTCTGGGTTCATCTGGGGTGAACAAGGCAAAAGCTTCACACACACACACCCAGAACACACACACACACACCTATTGAAAGAAGGACACATTTAGCCACTCAGTGAGGAATAAGGGGCCTGTGAGCTGGTCATGGGGAAGTAGACTGGGTGGGGGGGGGACCCTGTTCAAGGAGTCTCATGTGGTAGTCAGGGGCCTACTTTCCATCCTAAGTAGTTCCTGCAAACTAAACTAGACCCTCGGTGTGGAGAGATCAGGAGGCCAGGAGAACCTAGGGAACCAGCCCTAAGCCAGCCAAAGGGCTGGGAGAGCAAAGATCCCTCCTTCCCTGCAATCCCTTTCTTTGAGTTTTGCAAGGTTGAAACACCTCTGAAGACCAGAGGCAGGAGGAAGGAGGTGTGGAGCCTGAGGGGAGCTCGGGCCAAGGCTGCATGCAGCTCACCCCTCACTGCCTACCATCCACAGGCGTGCACACTCTCTCCTCTAATACTGATTGTTCTAGTCCATTATGTGTTGTAATTCTGGCCCCAAAGCCTCTTACAAACATTGGTTTTGTGGTAAATCTCCTTAACAGACAAGATTAGCAGGAGGGAGGTGCCATGTCAGAAAGGCCACCAGTTCCGCCCTCCCTCCCTGTCGCCTTTCCTTTTCCTTCCGCGTGTCAGGAAAGGAAAATGTCGGTCCAGTCTTCACCGGCAGACCAAGGATTTGCCTCGTGAGAGGGAAAAGGCAGGTGCAGCGCATGGTAGCAGGAGAGGATAGCCTCCATGGGAGGACCCAGCCACTCACTAAGCCACGTCCTGGCCCTTCAGGTAGCACGCGGAGCGCACGGACACACGTAGGGAACACGAGAGCAGGCAGGGCTCATAGACACTTGGGGCACGCGCAAAGCGTGGACACTCCGGGATGCACAAACACGCGGGGCGTGGGCAACCGCATGGTTGAACTGTCCCAGGTTCTTGACGCAGGGGCCCATAGCCAAAGGGGGTGGGGTCGGTCACTGGGAAGGGAAACTGAGGCGGGGAGGGGGGCGAGACCCGCCCCACGTAGCTGGCGAGGACCGGAAGACACACGGCGGGCCCGCGGGCCCTGCGGCTGCGCACGGGCACACAGAACCCAGCGCCAGCTCCCATCCCCGCGCCCCTCACTCACCCAGGCGCCCCGGGAGCTGCCGGCCGCGGGCAGACGCGGGGGCGGGCAGAGCGCGAGGCAGCGGTGGCGGTAGCAGCAGCAGCAGCAAAAGCGGGAGCGGCGGCCCCATCCCCGCAGCCGGTTGGCGCTCAGTCCATGGCCGCGCGGGAGCAAGGACCGATAGGGACTTAGCGAGGCGGCGCCAGCTCCTTTTGCGGCGCTCTCAGCGCTCCTGCGGCGGCGCCGGCCGAGCTTCAGCACCGGACAGCGCCACCGGCCCCACCCCCGCCGCCGGCCCCGCCCATGACCACGCCCTCTGTCAGCCATGCACGTTGAGGCACGCCCACCTCGCGGGGGACAGGCAGGAGGTGCTCGCTCTCCTCCGGAGAAGCGGGTTCTATCCCCACAAGATGTGGTCCCTTCTGCCTGGGACCTTCGAAGGTCACCCTGCAGTGTCCAGATGGTTCGTGGAGAGAGGACACTTGAAAGTGTGGTTGTGCTGCTGAAACACCAAACTCCCTCTTATTCAGTTGTGTTTAAACTCAATTATCCGCAGTTAGTGGTGGCAGCTGTTGGGGTCTGCAGGCATAGAGCCACTGGAAGCTGCATCTCGAAGGTAGGCCAAGAGAGGAAAACTTCAACTTTGTGCAGGGCCTGAATAGGAAGCTGATGGGGTGGGAGGTGTAGATGGAGTCCTCAAACAGAACAAACGGAGGAGTGTACCCCATGCGGCGTCGAGTCCGAATTTTAGACATGTTTACCTGGGGGCCTTCCATGCTCACAGTCCAGTCTATCCCTGGAATGGCCAGTGCTGAGGGACCAAGTGCAGATTCTCAGATCACTTTCCAGAAGCCCATAGACAAAGGCAGGATTCAATGGGGTGGTACCCCTGGCATCTGAAGACTGTGGGAGGCGTGTGTGTATATATGAGTGGGTTTGTTTTGAATGTAACAGTCTCAAAGTATGCATGCTTGCGTTTAAGGGAACAGCCCACTTCCTCCCTCAGGTCTCCCATAGAGCCAGTATCTTTCCATTTTGTGTCATTGTGTCACTGCTAGGAGCCCCAACCACCATCCTGAGTTTGCCCTCCCTTGCCTGGCCAGTCCTCTCACTTCCTTCCATCCCTCCCTTTAATGCCCCTTGCCACAAGGTCCCTTGGAGAAAGACTGCCTCTATTTGGTCTGACTGGGGCTTGGGGCGGCAGTGAGGGAGCTTTCAGTCCGGCCTATCTACAACTAACTAAACTAGGTGTTGGGCCTGAAGATTCTGACATCTATTCTCGCACCTTTGTTGGGCCCCATTCTGATTTGCCTTCCAAATGTTTTATCTCAGCCTCTCCTTCAGACCTTGTGCCCCCACCTGGGGAAGTGAGAATTTGCCTTAGTAGAAAAAGCCTTTACTCCAGAAGATGACTGCAGCACTTCACAGCAACAGGGTCCCCTACAAAGGTGTTGCCTGTGGTCCTGAAAATGCCTGTCTGGTTAGGAAGAAGGATGGTAAGCCTAATAATCACTTTGGCTCTGCTCACCATTTTCAGTAGCATTAGCAGTTAGAACACTACACTCCCAAACAGTGTAAGACCCTTAAGCAGACATCAATGACACTGATTCTCTTGCAAACTCCAAGAACTGCTTCAAGTGCCATCCTCAGCTTGTCTAGAATATCCTTGATCCCTGATGCTGAAACATGGATGAGCTCAGGGGTATGTGGGGGGGGGGGCGGGGGGGTAAGGATGAATGGAGTAGCAGGGGACTGCCTGGGTAGGCAGATATGTCCTCTGATATCTTAACAGTCATGTCATGAACAACAGGAAAAGAAAACACACAACAAAAACACATGGCAAGATCAACAGGAAAAGAAAACACACAGAAGGCTAGGTTCTTCATGACAGTGGTATTCAGACATCAAGGGCTGTTTGGTGAGTTTTCAGGAGAAGGCTTTATCAGCTTGCCCTAACACAGTTTCTCAAGTACAGAGGAACAGCTAAATAACCTCCCACCCACCCTTAGTGAGAGTCGCTATACCTCCAATGTAGAAGGGTCAGCTCTTTACAAAGCCAGATCTGATCACACCTGCAGTGACCCAGGGACTTGTAGAGCCCACACCACCTGTCACAACCATAGGCAGCTAATTAAGGCACCAGGAAGACCCAGAGGAGTTTACCTAGGCTTCCTGGGTCTACATCCTGGAGCACTGTTTGCTCTGGGCTGTGGTATCTCTCCCCTCATCTAGCCCTGTTTACTGTTCGACAGATTCTAGGCTGGGATTATTTGTCCTGTCATTATTTGACTTGCTGCTTAACACTTTCCTGACCAAGGTCCTATCTCACAGCCATGGTCTGAACTTCAGAGCTCTGTGTCAACTTAAAGGCAGAAGAAAATGCCCAAGAGGAAAAGAGAAAAAGGCATGGCTCAGGAGGGACTGCAAGGATTATAACAACAGAAACAGCACAGGGCCTGGGGAGGTGGTGGCTCAGTAGGTAAAGCCCGTCCATGTAAGTGTGGGGCCTGAGTTTGATTCCCAGAACCCAGGTAAAGTTAGGCACAGAGGCTCATGTCTGTAAAGCTGCTCTTACAGAAAGATGAGAGGTAGAGATGGGAAGAACCCCCAGAAGTGAAGCAGTCAAGCATAGGGGACAACTTACGAACCTGGAACTGTACTTGGTTTAGGTTGTACACACATCGCTGCTTTTAACAGTGCACTTAGCAGCCTGCACTGCTGCTAACGGTTTTTATTTACCCACAGTATGCACACGCATCCCTCTCTGAGAATAATGCGCTAACAACCTTGGACCCCAGTGGGCTCCAAACAATGGGATAGGATTCTTGTCCCCTTACTAACCATCAAACTCGGACAGTTTATACCCAAATGTATTCCCAAAACATTCTGAAGGGGCAGCCTGAGCTGGTTTGGGGTGCATGTGAAATAGGGCAAAACAATGAAAAAGTTCAAGTGAACTTTTAGGAAGAATTTATTTTTTACATTATATCTATGAGTAGTTGAGTATGCATATAATTAACATCATAAATTATGGGGAGGGGCACAAGCTTATCTATTGATCAACACAGAGAAACACTCTCACTAGACCCCCCATAATAACCAGATTCCTCCTCCTCTTGACTCCACAAAAGAAAGCCCCAGACAAGTCAGGATCTGAGTACCCTCTCTCACAGCCAGCTGTCAATCATAACAATAGAACCCTCTATTCTGTACTGGTGCTTCACTGTGAATTAAATTACCTTGCTACTTTTGCAAATCTGTGTGATCCATTATTTCAATCCTTTCAATGAAGCCAGGAACTTGGAAGCAAGTTTGTGGGCCAGCTAGCCTGGTATATGCTATAGCAAACAACGAAAGAAAACTGTGTCTCAAGTTTAAGTCAAACACTGACAACCGGGCTGGAGAGGTGGCTCAGAGGTTAAGAGCACTGGCTGCTTGCTCTTCCAGAGGTCCTGAGTTCAATTCCCAGCAACCACATGGTGGCTCACAACCATCTGTAATGGGATCTGGTGCCCTCTCCTGGTGTGTCTGAAGACAGCTACAGTGTACTCATATAAATGAAATAAATCTTTAAAAAAAAAAAAAAAAAAAAAAGACTTGACAGCCAAGCATGTCCTCTGACCTCCAGGCTGTGCTATATGTGCACACAAACACACTCACATCATATACATGCCCAGATAATACATACACCTATACCACAGGAATAATAATAATAATACTAACAAAGGAAGAAGTGTAAAGCTTTATAGCTAGAACAGAGAGTTCATGGCTGGCACCACCTGCTCCTCCTATTCTGGGCTCTGAATTTTGATGAGGTCAGATAGACAGAAAACACTAACAAGAGGTGGGAGGAGGAGGGAAGGGAGGGAGAATGTAGAAGGCAAACAGGGAAGGAGGAGGATTTTAGGAATGGCAAAGCTTTCCCACTGTGATGGACCACATCCCAAAACTATGAAATGAGCCCTCCTTCTCTTAAGTTGCCTTTGTCACACCTGGGTCATCATATGCTGTCTCTGGGGTCAGCAAGGTCTTTCTTTTCCCATGATGACAGCACATCCGTATCATCTGCAATCCTAATCTTAAACCGAAGCTTTGGGCCCTAGTCCACACAGCCCCCTCATAGGTCCCATCTACTCCTGATCACAGGGCTCACATGCCCATTCAGCAAACTGTTGTTTAATCTATGATTTCACTGCACTTACCAGTGCTCTTGATTACATAAAAGTTGACCCGAATTATGGCGATGTTTAACAAGAACTCAAAATTGTTCAAAATGGTGGTGGTGTGCCTCTGGTTTTGTTATTTAAAAATGTCACAAGGCTGGAGAGATGGCTCAGTGGTTGAAAGCACATTCTACTTTTGAGAAATCCCTGAATTCAGTTGACAGCACTCCTGTGGGAGGCTCACAACTGCCTGCGACTACTGCTCCACATGGATCTGCTGCTCTTGTCCCCCAGGGGCAACACACACATACATTGGTGGAAGTATGTCAGTAACAGTGGTAACGATGGGGTTGGTAATATTGGGTTGGTGATGATGGGGTTAAGTGGTAGAAATTATTGGCCTGGTATGGTAATGGTGGTGGTGGTGATAGAGACAGTGACAATGATAAAGGCTACAGTGATAATGGGCATAGTGGAGGTAACAATGGTAGTAGAGGAGATAGCGTGATGGTGGCAGTGGTGATAGTTATGACAGTGGCTAGACAGTGGAGACCATAGAGGTGGTGGTTGTGTAAGTGATGGTGGTGGTGACACAAAGGGGGTAGTAAAGATGAAAGTATTGGCAATAGTGGGGTCTACACAGACTGCCCCATTCCATAGCCAAGTGAACTCTGATTTTCCTTTAGCATTTCTCACCTTGAACTCTTGTCTGTCAAGTGGTTGTGAGTAAGGCTTACACCTCAAAGCATCTCTAAACAGACCAGCTGTGAGTGTGAATGGACAGAGTTAGGCAGGATGAGGCTGATGTGGTCATGTAACTACAGCGCCAACATCCAGTCCTTACTGTTTGTCTTAATTACCGTCACTACTGCTGCAACAAAACATCACGACCAGTAAGCAGTTGGGGAGGAAAGAGTTTAATCAGCTTACATTTCCACATCGCTGTTCATCACCAAAGGAAGGCAGGACAGGAACTCACACAGAGCAGGAACCTGGAGGCAAGAGCTGATGCAGAGGCCATGGAGTGGCACTCTTACTGGCTTGCTTGCCCATGGCTTGCTCTGCCTGCTTTCTGATAGAACCCAGGACCACCAGCCCAGGAATGGCACCATTCACAGTGGGCTGGGCTCTCCTCAATCAATCACTAATTAGGAAAATGCCCTACAGGCTGGCCTTCAGCCTGATCTTATGGAGGCATTTTCTCAATTGAGGCTTCCTCCTCACAGATGACTACAGTTTGTGTCAAGTGGACATAAATTTAGCCATCACAATATTCATGGCTCCGGTCCCTGTTTGCATCATTTCCTTATTAACAGTTGTCTTTTAATAAGGCCTGCAGCTGCTGGTCTTTTTAGTCACCTGATTGAGAAACCTGGCAGCCCCCGTAAGGGGTAGAAGGTGTTGTCACAAACACCTTACTAGTAAACAAGTGAATCTTCATAATAATAATAAAAAAAACATAACCTTTGAAGCACCAGCCATGTTATAAAATATTTAAAAATTCAAAGGAAATCTTATATTGTTTTAAGTTTATAATTCTGCACACCTAAGCCAAGAAGGGGGTGCATGTGGCCTTCAGACCTGAGTCCTCAACCATATTTTCAGGTTCCTTAGCCAGGAAGCCTGGGAGGCTGAGACAGGAGGATCAGTTGAGCCCAGTAGTTCAAGACCAGCCCGGGAAACACAGAACCTGTCTCTTAACACCAACAAAGTTCCTAAAGCCAGCTCCTCAGAGGGTACTCAACCTTCTTCAGAGTAAGGATTAGCCAATATAACAGGATACTGATGACTGACTGACTGACTGACACTCTAAGGCTGGATGCTGAAACACTTGGAGTCAGGAGGGGTTCATATGCTCACATCTTCCAAAAGAAAAGGCTCAAGGGAGAGAAGATCTGAAAGAACACCCATCAGTCTGATTTACCATCAATCCCTAAGGCAGCCACACCCAACAAACGGTATGAAACAGTTCCTATAAGCTCTTCATTTGTGGTCTGATGAAACAAAGAACTAATAACTGGGAAAGTCCACATCCTCAACATTCTTCTATCAGCAGCTAACTGCCCAGCCAGAGCTGCTTCCTGTATCCCTAGTACACATTGAGCCAAGAGTCTGGCCTGCCGGGGGGATTATGCTTTCCTCCAGACTCTCCAGTTTTGTTCTGTGCCCAGGTATGCCAGCCCTCACTTTGTTGGACTGTGTTCAATTCACTAGTGTTCCTATAGGGAAGCTTTCTGTTTTCATTAGCAATTGGGAGGGCCTAATTTACAGTTTGCCTCTCAGACTGAGGATTATAAAGGACACTGAGTACCTTAATTAATTAAATGACTGAGCTCTTTGGAGAGATTTGCATTTCTGACAATGGAGCAGAGTCTAGGCTCCAGAGAACCATATGTCAAAGGATGTATATCATCAGAGCCAAACCAACACAACTTTGCATCTAATTTGAACTGTAAGTCTCCACTGTGGATTCTTGCTATGTCCGGCATGGCCTTGGTGGGGACAGAGGCAGTGAACATGAGTCCTCCACAAGCATCAATAGCTGCCACAGGCATAAAGCTTGTTTGTATAATAAGGTACATATTTTCATGTTCCTCAGAGGAATGTCCTCTCTGTTAATGATAATCTGAAACAACATGAGTCCAGGAGGCAAGAGTGTGGCTAATGTCTCAGCAAAATGGTAAATGCTGGGACTTTCAGGCCAGCCCTTAAGGAACCATAGAAAAGAACTCTAAAAACAAAAATATGTAATTTCTCAACTATAGAAAAATATAAGAATGCAATATGAATTGTTTAAGGGGCTTCACAGATCTAAAGGGACAAAGACAGCTACACTATGAGTCAGCTTGTTAGAAAGATACAAAGACAGGCAGATACAGATGAATTGGCAGATTCCCAAGGTCAAGGTTATTCTGGGACAAGTCTGAGTCAAGGCCCAGGTGTGGGAGAAATGGTAATTTCGGGACCAGGTTCTTACCAGAGGATGGGTGTTTGCTGTCTTCTAAGAATTAAGAAGCTATGGTCACCAGATACCTATTGATAATACAATCAAAAGGGAACCTGGAATAAATAACTAAATTGATATGTAAACTAAAAACTGGGCTTTTGGTCTGCACAAGACCAGCAAGCAGAAAGCAATAGCAGTTCTTTCTTTCTTTTTTTCTTTTTTTGGGGTGGGGGTGGGGTTCAAGACAGGGTTTCTCTGTAGCCCTGGCTGTCCTGGAACCCACTTTGTAGACCAGGCTGGCCTCGAACTCAGAAATCCGCCTGCCTCTGCCTCCTAAGTTCGTTCTCTCTCTCTCTCTCTCTCTATCTCATCTCTATCTCTATCTCTCTCTCTCTCCTTCTCTCCTTCTTTTTTCCTAGCAAGAGCTGAGCTGTCTACAGATATCTGGAGAGTGAAAACAGCTCTTAAGGAATTTTTTCTAACAGGATTCCTGACTTGCTCAGGGTTAGGTCAGAAACCCCAAAAATTACTTAGAGAGCTGACACTGCTGTTTTAGAATGTTTTCTACCAGTTATCCAGAGAAGGCTGTCTGAAGAGTGAACACAGCTCTTTTAGAATTTTTTTTTCTGGCTTTCTGATTTTGATCGGAAAACCCAAGAATTACTTTTAGAATTTTTTTCTAACAGGATCTTCGACTTGGTCGGAAGATCCAAGAATTTTTTTATAGCAGCTTTTCTGACTTTGGTCAGAAACCCTATGAGCTATCCAGAGAGCTTTTGGAATTTTTACTAGCAGAGAAAGCAGTCTCAACCAGAGAGTTTTTAGAATAGCAAGAAAAAGCTGTATAGAGCAGAGCAGAACACACGGCAGGAGAACAATCTGGAAACCCATCTTAGCAGAACCTAAGCCACTACCTTGGGCTCACGATTTGACTCTGAGTCATTTGTTTCTCCACTCCCAGACACCTGTCTCTCAGGAATCTGGACCTAGCTGAGGCTGGTCCTTGGCAGGACATCTGAGAACCAAGCAACTCTGGAGAGGAAACAGAAATCCCCAGTCTAAGTACCATGTACTCTGTCCCCACTTTATAGCATTAACTTCCCATCTGCCAATCCAGCACCCAGGAACACACACTCACTCACTCACACAGCTAATCTGTACATAATTAATGGACATCGTGAACAGTGTGAGATGGGTAGTAGCAACTCCAGTTTAAAAGATGAGAAGTAAGTCTCTGAAAATCTGGAACTTTAACCACTAATAAAAGACTAACTCAGGGTATGGATTTAGGTTTGGCCTTACCTACCAAATGGTATCTCAATGGTCATTGCATGGAAACCAGGCATGGACACATTGTCAGGAGAAGGGGAGGGGTCCTGTAAAGGGCCACAAGAACAAATTTGTGGATTACCTAGGCATGGTGGTCCACACCTGTAACCTCAACACTTGGTGGCAAAGGCAGAAGGATAAAAAGTGAGACTCTATCTCAAAACAAAATAACAATAAAACGGAGAAAGCTCCTATAAGTCAAAGATGAAAAAGACTTGAGCAACAAAAGGAATAATGCCCACAGTATAATAAAATATTTCAGTAATATAAAGATATGCCAGGTGGTGGTGGCGGCACACGCCTTTAATCCCAGCACTTGGGAGGCAGAGGCAGGTGGATTTCTGTGGCCAGCCTGGTCTACAGAGTGAGTTCCAGGACAGCCAGGGCTACACAGAGAAACCCTGTCTCGAAAAACAAAACAAAACAAAAGTGCATGTGGTCAATATGAAGAAATGATGAGTCTAGAAAACTGCCGTTTCTTATCTCTTAGTATAAAAAATAATGTAGATGTGCTTGCTTTGGCAGCACATATACCAAAACTGGAATTACAGAGAAGATTTGCATGGGCCCTGAGCAGGATTACATGCAAATTCTTGCAAGGATCCATATTTTTAGACCAGCATGTTGCTCAGCCCTCAACAAAGCTTCTTCTTGCAATAGATAGCAACTATCACAAAGACCCACAACTAGCTCAGTCGGTGGAGCATGAGACTCTTAATCTCAGGGTTGTAGGTTCATTGTGCAGAGAGTAGGAACTTTTAGAGTGCATAGCCCTGAACTGGATGTTCCCCCAAGGATGAGAATCTATGCAAAAGGGGGCCAAAAATTTTATAAAAACCAGAGGTAGTGTACAATTTCAAGAAAACTGTTTTCTAGAAACAACAGGAAATGTAAACATATAACTCACAGCAACTATGACAGCACACACAAGTTCAAGACAGGAGAAAGAACTTCGGATACAAAGCCTCAACCCTAGCTAAGGAGGTATTGGTATTTGATTGCTTCTAGAAGAAGAGAAATTAGTTTTCTGTATCTGGTAATGAAGCACAACTCCAAGGCATGCCTCACACCCAGGAATAGTTAGCCTACACAAATTGTACTTGATGGCTTTAAAGAAAAATATTTAGAGAGGGAGGAAGAGAACAAACAAGGGAGGACATGAGTATGATCAGTATACATTGTATAAAACTTTGAGTTAATAAAAACCAATGTATGCTCACAGTCAGCTATTGGATGGAACACAGGGCCCCCAATGGAGGAGCTAGAGAAAGTACCCAAGTAGCTGAAGGGGTCTGCAACCCTATAGGTGGAACAACAATATGAACTAACCAGTACCCCCAGAGCTCGTGTCTCTAGCTGCGTATGTAGCAGAAGATGGCCTAGTCGGCCATCATAGGGAAGAGAGGCCTCTTGGTCTTGCAAACTTTATATGCCTCAGTACAGGGGAACGCCAGGGCCAAGAAATGGGAGTGGGTGGGTAGGGGAGTGGCTGGGGAGGGTATGGGGGACTTTTGGGATAGCATTTGAAATGTAAATGAAGAAAATACCTAATTTAAAAAAAGAAACAATAAAAAAAAAAAACCAATGTAGATGTAATGGTTTGTATATGCTAGGCCCAGGGAGTGGCACAATTAGAAGGTGTGGCCCTGTTAAATTAGGTGTGTCACTGTGAGTGTCCTCATTTTAGCTGCCTGGAGGATGGTATTCTACTAACATCCTTCAGATGATGAAGAACTTTCAGCTCTGCCTGCACCATACCTGCTTGGATGTTGCCATGTTCCTGCCTTGGTGATAATAGACTGAACCTCTGAACCTGTAAGCCAGCCCCAATTAAATGTTGTTCTTACAAGAGTTGCCTTGGTCATGGTATTGTTCACAGCAGTAAAACCCTAAGACAGTAGATAATAATCATTAAGACTGTTGATCACTCATGGGAAAAGTTAAAGCACCTGCAATGCCCACAGCACAACAGTAAGCACTCAGTGTTTCTGAGGAAAATGGATTTATGCATCTTAACTAGCCTCTAGTCGTCTACAGGAGAGATCGGAGATAGACGAACATGAATTAAAATGCACGGCAAAAGTACAAAATGTCTCAAGTCACACAGTCTCTTCAGAAGATTCATGTGAGAGAGAGGAAAGAGCTTGTTACATATTGAGAATGTTAAAGAACATATGAATTAATTACTTTGAAACCAGATTCAAGCAAACCACTGTGAAAATGTATTTTCAGACAAAAAAAAAAAAGTCTAATTAGATGTCAATGAAATTGATCAGCTAACAAGGTTAGTAGTGTCAACATAAGTCTGGTGTGAAATGAGTTTGTTTTAAGTAGCTTTGTTTCACATTTTAGAATTTTAATTCATTTTAAGGTGTTCGTTGCTGCTTATGCTGTACGTTTAATGTGTATGTTATGTGTGTATACCATAGTGCATGTGTGGAGGTCAGAGGAGAACTTTGGGAGTTGGCTCACTACCATCTATGTGTGGATTCCAGGGATCAAACTCAGTTTGTCACTGTTCTGTGCCAAGAGCTTTAACTGCTGAGACATCTTGCCATCCAGAAGAAAGCGTTTTGAGATAAGCCCAGGCTTATCCTCCTGTCCCAACCTGCCAACTACTGAGATTACAAGCATGTAACACCATGCTTGGGAGAAACTTTAAGCTTAGTAATTGTCTTATTTTATTTAAGATAGTTTAACGATTAGAAACACATTCAGAGAATTTATGAGACAATTTGTGCGAAGCCTGAGATTTGCTGTAAAATATGGTGAAAAAAAAAAAAGACAAAAAGGATGATTAATGAGGCTGCTTGAAACAATCTCTTCTTCAGATGTGATTTTCCTGCATATCTGAAAAGGAAAGCTGCCTCACATAAAAGCACTATGAGTAAAGTATTTTTCCTGAGAGTGCAAAGATAATTCAGCCTATCAAACACTCCTGATTTGGAGCTCATACAACAACCCCACCCCCACCCCCAGGCAGTTTAAGCAAACTAGGGATTTATTTTCTTGACTCCGTGTGCAATACAAATCTACCGGTGGAACACTGAGGCTTCTTACTGCTCTGTGTGGCCAGAACCAAATGCTGTCAGCTCCTAACCTGGTGTACTGTCAGCTCTGATTTCCAACATTTCCTTTTGTGTGCAAAAGGAAACAGGTAAAGGCAGGAAGGTACCACCCCAGGGAGCATGAAGAGGATTCTCTTGAACATTTTGTTTCTTCAGATCTCCTGGGCCTGACTACTGTCTCAGTAAAGGGAAAGTGGAAAGAGTAGGGCTTTAAAGATACACATATGACATTAGTTTTCTTACTGCTTTGATAAAACACTAGACCTAAGCAATATAAGGAACTTCAAGGGGATTGTCCAGGATGGTGAGAAAGGCATGGCAGCAAGAACAGGATAGAGCTGGTCACATTGTGTCTATAGTCAGAAAGAACAATAAATGCTAAGTGTTCAGCTCACTTCCTCCTTTTGATACAGTCCAAAGCCCTAGCCCATAGGATATCACCCACATGTAGAGTATAAAAACTGCTTGGAAGCATGTCCAGAGATTTGTCTTCAAGATAATTCTAGATCCTGTCAAGTTGACAATCAAGATAACTTCCACAGTGCCAAAGATAGCTGGCAGTCTCTGTCATAATCATACATATTAGATTGATCCCTGAGCAACTTCTGCTATATGCTGATTCTGATCTAAAGGAGACCCACATGGATCATCCTAATATTTATGATGAAGGGGGAAAAGCAATAAACTGACAAGTATGAATGTCAGCAATATCGATCAAACGTGAAATCAGATTTACTTCTGAAGCCAGACCATCAAAAATATAAAGCAGAAGCACAGGTGGAGCCAAGCAATATGCCTAGATCCAGAGTATCTCAAAAGGATGCTGTATCCAGCTGCTCAATCTGTCAAGCTTACAGGCTTCACTGCTTAAGGACATGGCACCAAGTGCAGGTCTGTTTTGCAATAGGCTGACAACGCCTCAGGTTGGACATGTCCTAAAAGGAAGTTGTGAAATACCAACATGCTCACATGATAATGATACTGCCCTCAACAGGATGTACCACATGGTCCATTCCTAAAGTTTCAAGGTCCTCCAAACTACAGAACTAAGAGCTTCTTCTGCAAGTGGCATGGGGCTGGTCTCTCAGTGGAGCCCCGTCAAAAAGCAGGATTTGTTGCTGTGGCATGTGGTCTTGTACGCAGAAGGATAGATGGAATATCCAGGCCATCTCCTGGAGTTCTCTACAGTGCATTGTACATGGTATTCCCAAGAGCCTAGGAGAGACAAATGTGTCCTAAGAAACAGTCTTTACAATCTAATATGGTGGCTTGTATCTGTAATTCCAGCAACTGACAGCCTGGGTCAGCATGATTACTTATGAGTTCAAGACCACCTTGGGATACAATGAAAACCTGTCTCAAGCAAAACAAATTAAAAAACCACACACAGGCATATAACAACAAAAATACTCAAATTTTATCCTATTCTTCACACCTGAGTTTTTAAAGTTTGTTTAAATATTAAACACAAAACATTTAGAAGATAAAGTGAACACTTAAAGGTCTAATTTTAAGATGAAGATGTCTGTGTTTACCTAAGAAGAGATCTACACTCTCCCACCTTCCTTCCATGACAAATATGCTAAATTTGGAACCAGTTCCAATTCCGCACCAAAAAGGTCTTCTTGCAACTTCTTTGCATGTATAGGTTTTGCGTGTATAGGTTTTGCGTGTATAGGTTTTGCGTGTATAGGTTTTGCGTGTATAGGTTTTGCGTGTATAGGTTTTGCGTGTATAGGTTTTGCGTGTATAGGTTTTGCGTGTATAGGTTTTGAGTGTATAGGTTTTGCGTGTATAGGTTTTGCGTGTATAGGTTTTGCGTGTATAGGTTTTGCATGTACAGATAACACAGTCTAACCATGTTTTGAGGAACGGTGGGCCAGTATTAAACACAATAATACCATCTTTTCACTGATGGGGCTAGGCAGCAATTGCTATCTAAGCATCTGCAGGTCGAGGGATGGTGTAACTTCATGACTTTTGAATTCCCAAGCTTACATTCAGCACAAGAAGTCCACTAACCACTTTCATTCCCTGCCCTAAAATGCAGTCTCTATTGACCCCACACTTCCCACCAGAGATTACCAAGATTAGGTTTATCTCTGACCATGGCTGTGAGGGATTTTTTTTTAACATTTATGTATTCACTTTACATCCTGACCAAGGCCCCCTGCTCCTCTCAGTTCCACCCTTACAAATCCTTCCCCCATTACCCCTTTCCCTTCTCCTCAAAGGGGAACCCACCTTGGGTACCACCCTTTCCTGAGACTTCCAGTTGAAGTAGGCCTAAGCACAGTCTCTCTCACTGAGGCCCAACCAGGCAAGTCCAGGAAGGAGAAGGGGATCAAATGGCAGGCAACAGAGTCAAACAGTCTCTGCTCTAATTTTTAGGGGGTCCACAGGAAGATCAAACTGCACATTTGCTACAAATGTGTAGGGGGTCTAGGTCCAGCCACTGCATGCTGTTTGGCTGGTGGTCTAGTCTGATCTGCACCACCACCCCACCACCCCCAATAGGTCCAGGGTAGTTGACTCTGTAGGTCTTCTTGTGGTGTCCTTAACACCTCTGGCTCACTCAATTCTAAGAGATTTTCTTGATTAGGTAAAATTGACATAGGGAGACTCACCTTAATGTGGGTAGCACCTTCCAGCAGTAGCCCAGATAAAAACAAGTCCAAGGGAAAAACTTTTGGGTTGTTTGATTGCCTGCTTGTTCTGCTTGTGAGTTCATCTAACTATTGCTACCAGACTTTAATGATACCAGAAAATAGATCCTTTAGCCTTCCACTGTGGACTCAAGAGCAGTAGTTCTCTACCAATCCTCCAGTACTATACATCCTAATACTCCATATTAGGATGGCTGAGGCATCTAGAGCTAAGCACTTACGAGGTGTCCAGTGTGAAGACAGCTTTTGTTAGATTACTCAGATCACATCATGTAAGCTAATCTAATGATTTTCTCATTGATGTACGTTCATTCTATTATTTCTGTAAGAAATATACAACTTAAATAGCTATCTTTAGAATCAAGAATTCTAATACACTGGAACTCGATATACTAATATACACTGAAGACTAATGGTAGAAAAAAATTGTTTTCCTAAGTTGACTCATAATACTTCTTTAAAAATGAAGAACAAAATCCTTGGTATATAGTGTAAAAACAGAAATTCATAGCATCCGAGTGCTGAGTGTGTACCAGGGTGTTTCAAGGAGCATTTTTTTGGCCTGTATTTGTGAGGTAGTGGCATGTACCATGCAAAGTGTGCACATGAATGTTCAGAACCATGGCCGTGTGGCCTGGCCAGTGATACCCTAGACTCAGTGTCTGATTCACCTTTACCCTTCATCACTGTGCTTTTAGAAATGTACTACTGTCCTCACCCAATACCAGATCAGGTTCCCCTCTCCCCCCAACTCCCTGTCCACTTTTCCTCCCTCTCCACTTGTGATTGCTTTCTTCTCTCTTTTGAGTGGGACTGAGGCATCCTCATTTGGGCACTTCAGCTTGTTGACTTTTTTGAGTTCTTGTGGACTGTATCTTGGGTATTCTGTACTTTTTTTTTTTTTTGGCTATTATTATGCACGTCCTTTTGGATCTAAGTTACCTCACTCAGGATGAGTTCCATCTATTTGCCTGAAAAAGTCAGGATGTCCTTGTTCTTAATAGCTGGGTAGTATTCCATTGTGTAAATGAACCACATTTTCTGTATCCATTCTTCTGTCGTAGAACATCTAGGTTGTTTCCAGCTTCTGGCTATCACAAGTAAGACCACTATGAACATAGTGGAACACGTGCCCCTGTGGCATGGTGGGGCATCTTTTGGGTATATTCTCAAGAGTGTTATAGCTGGGTCTTCAGGTAGGTCTATTTCCAATTTTCTGAGGAGCCTCCAGATTGATTTCCAGAGTAGTTGTACCAGTTTGCAATCCCACCAGCAATAGAGGAGTGTTTCTCTTTCTCCACATCCTCTCCAACATGTGTTGTCACCTAAGGTTTTGATTTTAGCCAGTCTGATTGCTATAAGGTGGAATCTCAGGGTCATCTTGATTTGCATTTCTCTGATCACTAATGACTTTGAACATTTCTTTAGGTGCTTCTCAGCCATTTGAGATTCTTCAGTTGTAACTTCTCTATACCCCATTTTTTGATTGGGTTGTTTGGTTTTTTGAAGCCCTGAGGACCAGCAGAAAGAATCTAAACAGGCAACCTCAGGAAATAGGAGGGGGGATTCCCTAGAATGTACCAGAGACCTGGGAGGTGAGAGACTCCCAGGACTCAAAGTGGGGGACCTTAGTTGAAATGCCCAACAGTAGGGAGAGGGAACTTACAGAGCCTGCCACCATCAGGAAGACAGGACATCAAATGAGGGATGGGGTTGCCATCCCACAGTCCCATCTCTGACCCATAATTGTTCCTGTCTGAAAGAATTACAGGGATGGAAATGGTGAGGAGCCTGAGGAAAAGAAGGTCCAGTGACAGGCCCAAAGTGGGATCCAGCTCAAGGGGAGGTCCCAAGGCCTGATACTATTACTGAGGCTATGGAGTGCTCACAAAAAGGGATCATGACTGCCCTCTGAAATACCCAGCAAGCAGCTGAAAGAGTCAGATGCAGATATTTGCACCAATGGACAGAAGCAGCTAACCCTTATGGTTGAATTAGGGAAGGCTACAAGAAGAGGAGCTGAGGAAAAGGGCGAGCCTGTAGGAGGTCCAGCAGTCTCAATTAATCTGGACCCCCAAGATCTCTCAAACACTGGACCACCAAACAGACAGCATACACCAGCTGATAGGAGGCCCCCAACACACATACAGTAGAGAACATCCAGATCTGTGTTCATTCAGAGATGAAACGCCTAACCTGTGGAAAGCTGTGCAATCGCCATTACAAGATGGTGCTGGCTTCTGCTGTGCCTAACTAGTAAACAAGCCTTGTACGCAGGTGCGAGAGTGAATTCACGCCAAGTCACTGCCCATCTCGGGGCATAGTAATGAGGTGAAGGACGAGCAACAAATCAGGTGCTGACACGCCACGCTGAGGGCTATATAAGCAGCACCATTTTCCGGGTTCTGGGTCTTCCCTCCTGAAGAAGCAATAAAGCTTTTGCTGCAGAAGAATCCTGTCGTCCGAGTGTGTTCTTGCCAGCAAGAACAATAGCTCGGGACACTAACCCTCAAGAGACCGGAGGCCCCAGGGAGTTTAGAGGTCAGGTGAGGTGGGAGCTGGGTGCATCCACGTGGAGATGGGGTGGGGTGGGATGGGGAGGAGGTGTGCGATGTTGAGCAATCGGAGGGTGGATGGGGGGGGGAACGGAATATGGATTAAAAAAATAAAAGTAAAATAAAATTTAAAAAGGAAAAGAAACATACTATTGCCACAAGTTTTGTGAAATCTGGATGAGGATACTTTCCCTTTCACAATAATCCCATGATAGTATACTCAGAATGCCACCTGTCCTCATCAAGTGGGATTCTGTGCAATTAGTTAAACCCAGTATGAAAAGGACCTCTAGGAAGACACCTCTCTGTGGAATATGTCACAGGATATGTAACATCAGATAAGGAACACAAGAGCACTTTTGCATCCTCGACAGGCAGTGTAAAGTCAGAGAGGTCAGTTGAGGTCCTCCTGACATGATGGTTAAGGCAACCTTTGTCTGCATCACTCAAACTCAAGGGGAAAACACAGGGGAAAATTAATACAAAGCCCTTTCCTGTCACGTTTGATATTAACTCCTAGGGCATGCCAGTGCTTCTGTGATCTTCATGAAAGGTTCCTAACATAAAACATACAAGCAAGACAGTGAAGAACCATTCCTGGGAATAAAGGGGCTGCAGAAATTCTCTCCAGAGCACCATGAAATGTGGCTTTTCTCAGCATGAAGAATCCCAAGTAAGCATCCACTAGGCCTCCTCATCTGACTCTCAAGAGAGAGAGCCCTACAAACTCAAACTGTGGAACTGACTGGTAGTCACTAAGGGCAAAGCGAACTCAGTGAACCCAACTGACACTGGCAGAAGAAATGTGTGCCTTTCTCACAGAACTGCTGCCCCTCTGGATGGCTCATCGGCCTGCTTGCTTCTCACAAATGATTAAAGGGTAGGGTAATATGAGGGAATTATCTCTGCTGCTCAAAGACCAGGAAAACAAGGGTAACATGTTTTTAAGAGGCATACATCCAACTGAAGAAAGTGCCTGTTTTAAAAGATGGAAATCAGAATATATAGTGGTTTATCTTAACATACCAAGGAAAGCCACACTGGAAGCTGGCAGTGGTGAAGGAAGAAGCAACTGGCCTCCTCCACCCAGTCCAGGACAGATGGCAGCACAAGCCACTCAGAAATCAGCAGTGAAGTTGAGGAAAGACATCCAGAGAGTTCAGGAAAAGAACCAACTGGCCCAGAAGCTAAAATTAAAACTAGGTAATATACTTTTCCTCATTTCTCTACAAATGCTGCTAGCATATCATAGGGCTGGAAAGGTTGAGGGAAAGGACATTCTCATATAATGCTGATGGATGGACAGAACTGCACCCTCATGATAATAGACAGAGACAGGAATCAGGCAACTAAACACCACCAGAAACCCATTCACCAGACTGCCTACCTGGAATCCCAGCATTCAAAATGAGGCCAGCCTGAACTACACAGTGAGAGACCTGCCCAGAAAGAAAGTGAAAGGATGGGGTAGGGAGGGAAAAGGAGTGTGTGTGTGTGTGAGCTGGTGTTCCTATCTGGCAACCTCTTTTAGAGTATTCAAACATGAGGCTATGGGGGTGATTCTCATTCAAACTACCATAGAAACCACCGATTTAAGTAGACTGGGTATGTATGAGCACAAGGGAATACTAAAGACGCATCAGGAAAACTAGGGACTGAGAACTTAAGAAACACATCAGACAAAGAGAAGTATAACATCATCACCTGGACCACACAAAGAGAACACATAGATAGCCTTGTGATAGACAAGAGCAACCCAGCAACCTATCACATAACCACCTAAAGTGTATACCTGGAACCCAGAGTACACCTGACTGTCCCAGAGGCTTGGCTCAGTCTTAACTGCTCATCAAGTCTACTTGAATTGCCATCCATCCACCTATCTATTTGTCTGTCTAGACATGTTCAGTATCAATCTGTTTTTCAGTGACTGTTCTTACAATTCAGTAAAGATGGGCAGATATTCACATGAAGTCACTAACATAAGACAGAGACCAGTGCTATGTTGTTCTGGGACGTGGGAGCCTGGGAGCAGCAGGACAGGGCTCCAGAATAAAAAGGAGTGAAAGGCTAACATTTTCAGAAACTCCTCAGAGCAAAGATACGCAAGGGACCGCCAAGGAACACAAACAATGGTGAGACTGAACCAAGGCAGCATATAAAAAAAGTCAGACAACGCAGCAAGAAATAAAGTGCCACAGTATATAGAAAATAGATCAGAGCTCAAAGTAGCCATTTCCCTGCAAAGGTAGGAAACAGCAAACATCAGTGCGAAGCCAAGGCACCTGAGTCACCACCTACACCCAGCAGAGTGTATCACATAGTGTAAGCCAAATCCAGGAAGTAACCACCCCATACCCATACCTATCAGCATGCACTGGGCAGTGTAAACCAAAACCAAGTGAGTCACTGCTCCACACCCAGCAGGATGCATTGGGCACCAAGTCTTGAAGCAGCCACCCAGTCAGCAGAATGCACTGCAAAGTGCACACTACAGTCAGAGGGCATCCCCCCAACACACACGTTTTTTCTGTGTGGGTGTGAGGTAGTTTTTTTTTTTTTTTAAAGCTCTAAGCAATGTAAACCAAAGCCCCAAGATGTCACCATCTCATTTAGCAGCATGCATGTACCAACACATCCATTTTGAGGAGAATGTGGAGTAACTGATGGAATACAAAACTTTACAATCAGAATGAAAACAGTCTTGGGGGCATGGTGTGAAGTGGACACTTCAGGTTTCTTTGGAAAGTCAGTGGTCTTGGGATGGTGTTTTGCCGGGGTAAACTCATGTAGGAACATCTCCCCAAAGCGGACACAAGTGAAAGGATATTTTGCTAAAGCAAGCACATGAAAGGACATGATGAGGGGTTCTTCTCTAATGACATGCATGTATTAGTCTGCCTTACTTACACTGGGCTGTTGAGCTCCATTTGTCATGACTCCATAGAGAGAAATGCTCCAAAAATCTTCTGGTGGTGCGTTGGCAGCTTCTTGCCACTTTGTAGGCAGAGTGATTTCAGCTGATACAGACTCACAAGGTGAGGCAAAGCCCATGGAGGCCACATGATGGTTGGAGGGAGTATAAATAGGACTGAATGGACACTGAGAGGGGCTTGCTGGCATAGCTAGCTCTGCAACACTGCTCTTGGTCTTGGCTGATCTTCACTTCATTGAGCCACTGCAAAGAACTTATCCTGGCATCCCTGTTGGACCTAATCCCTCCTGCTGACTCGCCGATTTGGCTGAGGCCTGGCTTCTCTGCTAGGTCATGCCACGGCTACTGATTCCTGTTTGTTATCCTGACTCTACTGAACTAGACTGCTGGTATATTTGTGAAGTATTTTCCAGTGGATCGAGCTGCCGCTGCTGAATCCTGTAAACTCTACTGATGATTCTTGACAACACAGATGGGATTTGCTCCAAAGAACAATTTCTAAACAGGTCCAGTTCCCCTGTATCCTAAATAACCTTTCTTTTCTACTACCACTGGTGGGTGGTGGGCTAGAAGGGAGGTTAAAGCATTTAAGAACCCTTATTAAAAGTAGGGTTGAGCCGGATGTCGTGGCGCACGCCTTTAATCCCAGCACTTGGGAGGCAGAGACAGGTGGATTTCTGAGTTTGAGGCCAGCCTGGTCTACAGATTGAGTTCCAGAACAGCCAGGGCTATACAGAGAAATCCTGTCTCGAAAAACCAAAAAAAAAAAAAAAAAAAAAAAAGTAGGGTTGAGAAAAATTAAAGCTACAATGGTGTCTAGGCCTCCTGGATTCTACATTCCTCACCATGAAATAGCCTAGGTGTGGGGGTGGCGCAATGCCTGGGCTTACATGGATGACTAGACTCATTGTTGGGCACACTAGGAGCATGTATGGAAGTCTCCTTGCTCCTAGAAACTTCTTGTAAAACAGAACACCATAGTTGCTTCAGATGTAACAGCAATATTAAAATTGAAACATTTAAATTTTTATACATATATGTTTTTTAAAGCGTATGTCTACATACAGCATGCATGCAGGTCACTTCGGAGGCCAGAAGGTGTAGAATCCCCTGGACCTGTAGTTAACATGTGGCTAAGAGTCACCCAATGTAGGTTCAGAGAAGCAAATTCAGACCTTCTAAAAAAAACAAGTGCTCTTAACTGCTGAGCCATTTAGTAAGAGTTTAGTTGAATATAGTTCATATAGCAAAAGATGAAAAGCTAACATCCACAAATAACAAAAAAATACACAATGTTTGTCTTTTTTGGGTCTGTTACCTCAGCTGGGAGGTTTTTCTTTTTCTAGCTACATCCATTTCCTTGCAAATTTCATAATTTCATTGTTCTTAACAGGTAAATAATATTCCATTGTGTAAATGTACCATATTTTGATTACCCATTAATCAGTTGATGGACATCTAGGCTGTTTCCAATTTCTAGGTATTATGAATGGGGCAACAATGAACATGAATGGGCAAGTATCTCTACAGTAGGATGTAGAGCCATTTGGGTATATGTCCAACAGCAGTATAGCTGGATCTTATGAAATCTATTTCCAGCTTCCTGAGGAACACTGCCACACTAATTTCCACAATGACTGTACAAACCTGCACTCCTATCAGCAAAGAATGAGTGATCCCTATTCAACATCTGGCATGAGCTATCATTTGTTTTACTTGATCTTGTCCATTCTGACAGTGTAAAATGAAATCTCCAAGCAGTTTTAATCTAAATTTTTCTGATGGCTAAGAATGTTAGACACTTCTTTAACTGTTTCTCAGCTATTTGTGTTCCATATTTTAAGAACAATCTTAGTTCTGTATCCCACTTTCTTTCTAGTTTTTTTTTGATATTTTCTTTATTTACATTTCAAATTGCTATCCTGAAAGTCCACTATACCTTCCCTGCACCCTGCTCCCCAACCCACTCACTCCCGCTTCCTGGCCCTGGTATTCCCCTGTACTGGGGCATATATAATCTTCACAAGACCAACGGCCTCTCCTCCCAATGATGCCTGACTAGGCCACCTTCTGCTACATATGCAACTAGAGACACGATCTCTGGGGGTACTGCTTAGTTCATATTGTTGTTCCTCCTATAGGGTTGCAGACCCCTTCAGATCCTTGGGTACTTTCTCTAGCTCTTTCATTGGGGGCCCTGTGTTCCATCCAATAGCTGACTGTGAGCATCCCATTTTTATCAGAGTTGTTTTATGATGTTCAGTTTTCTTAGTTCTTTATATACTCTGGATACTAACCTTCCATGGAGGTATATAATTAATAAGTAATTAATTAATAAATAATTAATAAAGACTTTTCTCCCATTCTGTAGGCTTTGTTCTGCTTTATCCAAAAGGACTGGAGAGAGAAGATCTTTCAAGGAAGGGAAATTGAATACAGTGTGATGGAGAGATAAACAGAAAAACTAGAATAGGAGGATTAAATAGGGAGAGGAATAGGAGAGAAAAGTAAAGGAGGGAAAACTAGCACCAAAGGCACTTTTAAAAATCATATGTAAATCTACTAATGCAAAGCTTCCTAAATATATATACATATACAAAAGGAAGTTAAATGGAGTTAACCATAGAATGGGGAGACAACAACCCAACTAGAAATCTTATATTATCAAGTAAAACCTCCAATGCCAGGAATGGGTTACATCTTGTTGAGTACTTGGCCAAAGAGGTCCCACGACTCTCTCAAACATTACAGGCTATTGCCAAGGCAGCTAGTTGTTCTCCACAACCTTTAGGGTAAGGTCCTAATGAAGAATACACTTATATCATTGAACACAGTGAAGAGAGCTAGAATCGTCTCTCCTACTGACTATTAGCACGAATGGTTCTGGAAGGTACTGTGCACAGCACCGGAGGAGAAAGATAATCATCTATGTTACACAGTTAAAAGCCCTGTGATCTACAAGTGACCAACCTGAAAGATAGACTGGTGCACATAGCAGCACAAACGCTATGGGAATAACCAACCACCTTTTGGCTGGCTCACTTTATGAGATGGAACCCATACATGACACTGCTAAAGTGGCCAAGAACCCATGACTTAACCCAAGTTAACTCATGGGTCAAGGAGAAAATTTATTATTCTGCTATGGGAATATAGCAAAAAATAACTCCTAAAGACATACTGCTGAACTGTTTTCACTACATCACTATTAAATTCTATAAATGCATTCATCAACCATCCTGCTTTTAAATATCATTCTTGGCACTCAATTAGGATTGCTGAAGTCCACTTTATTTTGTACTTTACATTTTCAAATAAAAGCTTAATATTATAAAGTATTTACAAAACTTGTGAATATTTTTATCAACAAGAATTTTATACAATTTTATATAAAATGAAGAATCAAATTTCCCTTAAAAGTCCAATGAGAGAAAAAAAATATACCCTCTGTACTGCTTTAAAGTCTAATGCAAACATTTCTTGAGCCATCTGACTGTGACAACCTAAATATGTTAAGTATTGGTGCTAGGATGATATAAGAATACAGGCGCACCTCCCATGTCTCTCATTACAAAGTTATCAACCTGTGAGCTCCTCCCTGAGCTCCTCCCTAAGTGCCTAAAAATGATGCATAAACCAAACCTGTCAGTAGGAGGTATGATGAATAATACCATTCATTCTAAATCTTGGGCATAAGGGCTTGGAATGTAAAAAAATTTGGACGTTCTCCAACAGATAAGAGACAGCATTAGCTAGGTTGTGTTTCAAAAATGTCTAGAGCTTTTCATATATATTATCAAACGCTTTGTAGCCACAAGCTTAACAACTTGTATTAGTTGACCCTAAACACAATATGCCTCGAGTCTATCTACATTTTTACATTTTGTTTTGTTGCTGTTGTTTTTCCTCGTTTATTTTTGCTTTTTAGTGTTTTTTCTTATGCCCAAAAGAAAACACCTGTATCACACATTGTTATTTGATGTACTGAAAAAGGAAAGAAGTAACTGACTTCTCAGGTCAGTCAAAGGCCTTGTCTTTAGCAGCAATATTTTAAAATTTTAATTTTACCAGCCCAATCTTTATGTAATCAAGATTAATAGCAAGAAAAATATGCCTAATAATTCCAATTCATTCAATATTTAGCTGAAATATTTTGACCAAGGAATAATACTACCTGTCCAAACTGTGCCATCCATAAGTAAGTACATAGGAAAAATTGCTTTTAAAACCTAATCTTAGTACTTCTAACAAGGGTAACAATGGTCACCTCATGAGAGTGTTCAGACTGAAAGTAAAGACAATGTCTAGGGATTAGCATTCAACAGTCTTTGAAACCTCAGACCAAGTTAGTCTATAAATTAAACAAAGTATTGCTGATGTTCCTTTTTGTCTATTAAAATGAATATTGTAGGCCTCACCATCAATGAAAAGCAGAGTATTTAAAAAATTTAGCTATAATTTTGAAATCATCTGACATCTAACTTTCAGGGACCAGATATCTTGACTCTACCTTCCTTCTTCTTCAATATAACCACCTCATAAAAATAAGAGAACTAAAACAATCCAATCATGATTATTTTTAAAAGTCCTAAGAGTTGGAGGATAATCAGCTCAGTAAGTTGCAAGGCATTCTATGTCATGATGTGAATTCTTCTCATTATACTAATGATCCTCCCAGCAGGACATTACATCATTCAAAGTCAAGTCTTGTTAGTTTGCCAATTTCCCTCATATCCTTGTTGCATTTGTTCTTGTTAGTTTGCCAACTTCCCTCATATCCTTGTTGCATTTGTCGTTATAGCTGCCTACAAGGCAAACTGGTTCAACTTCTGCAACTGTCTAATCCTGTGTGATGTCAAATCCTCAGCCTGATCTGGCTACCTTTCCTCTTTCCCACCTGCTGAGGCCATCCTCCATGGCCAGTGTAGTCAGTCATACCTGAGCTCTCTAAGGCTACTCAGCCCTACTTGCCAGAGTCTTTGATGGGGAAAGGATGCTGAGGGGGGGTAACACAGACTATAGAAGTCTAGCATTGCCCTACAGCCCAGGTGCTAGTGCCATGGTTCCTCCTAGCATTTTAAAGCATTTTTAACGAAGGACATGAACACATTATTGCCTATGTATGGCTGCATATTATGTCACTTTTAAACAAGATCCTTTTTCTCTTTCGTATCATTAACCCATCATTTATACAGGACCAGGGCAACCCTTTAACTTTTGAGTTCTTTGGTTACTCTTCAATAGTCAATACAGGAAAAGGCTGATGCCTTTGCCATCGACCTGCAGAGGGAAAACAGAGGCAACTGGGCACGTATATCCACTGAGCAATACTTCACTGTGGCTTGAGAAACAACAATCATTTCTAGGTGGCAACTCACTCCTAGTCCAGGCCTTCCTCAATTCACTTCCACTTTGGTTGGCTTTTGGGCCTTTTTGTTTTGTTTTTGTTTTTTTCTTAATGCCTGCTCTGTCCCTGAATATGCATAGTACACAGCAACACTCAAAGAAGAAGTCTTCTCTGAACTGAGAATGCCTTTTGTAGAAGGAGGCTGTTGCCCTTAGAGTAAGGCTAAAATGTAAAAGTCACAGCTCAGATGTAAGAGTTGAGCTGAGCCCAAGTGCAATGGAGTAAGCAGACACTTCATATCAGTGTATATATTACAACTGTTCAACAGGGGGCAATAAAATATTTTGAAGAAGTGATTCTTTTTGTCTTTTGAAGAAAGGTCCTGTGTGGGCTAATGATAGCCCTGCTGAAAGGCCAAAGAGAAATATGTTCCAGGAGAATTTCACAACAAATAATAAATAATGGGTAAGTCATAGGCCAAGGAACGTAAGAGCTGCCCATGCCACAGTTCCTACAAGCTTTGCCAGCTCTTCTGGAGAGAGTGGTGAGCTGTTTGCCAGTCTTTCTCTCACATGACTTTCACCATTCTCCATCTCTGCAAGCTGGTTAAAGGCACAGGGTATATGGTAGAGCACCAGTGCTGTACTGTTCTCCATCTTTGGGCACCGACAGACCTGGCTGTGGTCCTTACAGACTCAGGACTCCGGGCTTAGTCTGATGGAAAAAAAAAAAAAAAAAAAGCAAGGAAAATATACAAAAGACACACATTTTCACTTTTATGAGTCTTTTCTCTATTTCTACACACCCAGAGACGGTGGTTTTGTCATGGATTCAGAAATTCTCCCAAAGTTCTCATTGATGACTCATACAGGAATCTGAAAGAAATAGAGAAGACACAGATTCAGATCCCCTCAAATGCAGAGTTTACACATGGTCTGCAGCAGACACATTTGAAAACAGCCTGTGCCCTACACAGAGCACAACAGTTTCACAGCCGTAAAGGTAAACGGCTCAGCACCCATCACAGAGCCCATACCCTGAGACCCTGGTGATCACATCTGGGCACAGGCTCAGTAGCACCCACTCACTGGCAGCGTCCAGCTGGAGGGTACTTCTTCTCTTAGCACTGCCCTTTTCTGCATAGCACACAGAAGCACAATGTGGCTCGTCCTACCCAGCATTCAGTCCTGACCCTTTACTGTATATGAGGAAACAAGGAAAATGAAAACCATCATCCACCTTCACCACCATACTCAACTACTATGGCCACCGCTTCTCTGCCCCCAGCCAAGGGAGAACTGCCTGAATACCCAGCCCAGTGACAGGAACACTGAGGCAGTCTCTCCCCTGTCTTTCAGGGGTCCACTCCAATTTAAGAAACATGGTTGGACAGCTCCTACATAAATTACTGCAGGGTGCCACTGCAGACTTACACATACCCATTTACAAAGTGCAAGGTTCTGTGACATTCCACTGCTGTATATAATTACAAGGACAAGCCACCTGTGGCAAGAACATGTTTTCCCACAGAGGCACATAAAGGAGAGTTTAAACATTTAATTGAATAACACTAGCAAGCAATAATGAGTAATGTAAGTAAACTCACTCCTATCTGCTACACTTGGGAAAAGCACAAAAACACATTTCAAGAACAACTTAAAGAAACTGAGGTCATAAGACTCTTGCCTTGGTTTTCTTGGGAGTTTTCTCACAAGCACTCAGAATCCTCACATGACTCCACTCTTGAAACATGTTCTGACACTTAAGTATGGAGATAATTTTCTAAATACAACACCAAAACTCAGAGTTGGATTTTGATAAAACTAAAATTTTCTGTTCTTCCAACATGGACCTAAGGTCAACTAGGGGCAGGGGTTGGGGGACACTAATGTAACAAGAGAATAAAGGCATAAACCACCAACTAGGTGAAAATACTTATAAAACATATAAGGAGGTGGTACTAAAAATATACAAAGATCCTTTCAAATCAACTAAAGAAAACAATCAACCTAATTAAAATCTGAGCTGAAGATCCTTTTTTCTCTTCATTTTTAATTTTATGTGTATGGGTGTTTTGGCTGCACGAATTTCTAGCATAACATGCAAGTAGTGCTTGCAGAGCCTCGATGAGGGTTGTAAGATTCCTTGGGACTAGAATTACAGGTACTTGTAAGCTGACATGTGGCTGATGGCAATCAATGTCTGGCCCCTGAAAGAACAATCAGCCAGTGCTCTTAATTGCTGAGATGGCTCTAGACTGTCACCTTAACTACAAACTAGAATGATCTAAAACCCAAGTTGCTTAGTCAGATTACTTGAAGTAGGAAGATCCACCTAAATGGGAGGTCACACCTTCTGGAGACAGCCTACACAAATTGAGGCACAAAAGGACATGGAAGAAGTAGACTTTTTCAGTTGCATGCCCTCACTCTTTTTTTTTTTTTTTTTTTGGTTTTTCAAGACAGGGTTTCTCTGTATAGCCCTGGCTGTCCTGGAACTCACTCTGTAGACCAGGCTGTCCTGGAACTCAGAAATCCACCTGCCTCTGCCCTCCAAGTGCTGGGATTAAAGGCGTGTGCCACCATTGCCCGGCAAAAGCACTAGCATGCCCTCATTCTTAATGATAAGTTCATAAGTGGCTGCCAGTATTAAATTCCACTTCTTTAGGATTCCAACAAGACAAAAAGACTAGCTGCTGTCTAGGAATCTTCAAAGATGCCAGCATCAGATTGGTTCTCCTGAGTCATCCAGTCTTGTGGATTAAACAACTAGTGAGACAGCCATTGCAGGACTACTCAGACCACATTCTACAAGCCAGTCTAATGAAACCATTTCTAATACACATTCATTTTGTTCCATCTGAGCACCAAAATGGATACATTCCATTTTGTCTGCCTACTTGCCTATCAAGCCATCGTAGTAAGCATGACACACAGTACTATGTGGAAACAACAAGAACTCAGGTAGGTCTTCCAAATCCACTCCACTTGTCTACATAACTCAGCCAAACCACCCATCTGGCAAGGTGAGGAATCTGACCAGAAGTCAAGGTAGTAATGCCAAGAGCCAATCAGCCACCCTATCTACCAAGATACCCTGGGATCATATAGAGCTCTGTGCCCCTGACCAGAGATAAGTCCCCCAAGACTGGCCTCATGGCCACCTATCTTAGGACAGTATAAAGTCCTGCACTCTGCCCCCTCCACCCCCACCGAGAGCACTGCCAAAACTACCACTGTGGCCCCAGATCCTGCTAATGAAAGAACCAATTCAAGAACCCACAGAGTCCTGAAGGTCAACTGCAAGAATTTAAACCCATAGAAGGTTTACTCCTAGGTGCAGAAGATGTATCTATACCAAGGTAAGCCAGGACCACTCTCATACTCCATTCACACATCAACACAGAGTGGCCTCAAGACTGAATACCAAACAGCATTCAGCTGATCCACAACCTGACAAGTTGATATAATGAGGAACAAAACTCTAAAAACTTAGTAAAAAAACCCAACCCCAGATGCCAAGGTCCCATTCCAAAAGCACAGGCAACATGAATAAGCAAAACATCTCCAGATTTTAGCACATTCCTTGTAATGTTCCCTGAGAAAAGCAACGTAGCTAATGCATATGACAGTAATTGCAAAATAGGAATTAAAAGTATGTTCAAGAAATTCAAGGATAATATGAACAAATGGCTAAATGAAGGCTGCGAAGGCGTAAACAGTTGAATAAAATAATGAAAAACCTCTTAAGATACAAAATGGAATTTACTAAAGAGAATCACTAAAGAAAAGTTTAAAAAAAGACTCAACATGAAACACGCTGTCAAGCAAAAAGTAAAGAGGAAAACTCTCACCAATAGCATTGATCAAGTAGAAGACAAGAGCTGAAGAGAAGATGGATGAAATGATTTATTCATTAAAAGCATGCTTAATTTCAAGGCAGGCATGGTGACACACACCTTTAATCCCAGTACTTAGGAAACAGAGGCAGGCAGATCTCTTGAGTTGAAGGACACCCTGGTCTACAGATCGAGTTTGAGAACAGCCAGGGTTACATTTAGAAACCCACGAATAGAACATGCAGTACTTCTGGCAAACTGTAAAGTCTAAACCTATAAAGCATATGTATAGAAGGAAAAGAAACCTAGATCAAAGGCATAGAAAACAGTTTCAATAAAATCATAAAATAAAATTTACCAAATTTAAAGAAAGAGATTCTATTTAGGTGTCAAAGGCATACAGAGCACCAAATAGGATCAGAAAAAAACTCTGCCACATTACATAATAATCCAAACACTAAGTGCAAAACAAAAAAAAGAGCATTAGAAGCTTCAAGAGAAAAAGACCAACTCACATCTAACAGCAGGCACACCAGAATAACACCTGGCTTTTTAATGGGGACTTTAAAAGAGAGAAGTACCTAGAATGATGGTCTATAAAACCACAGATGCCAACTCCAAAATACTATACCTAGCAAAACTATCAGCTGCATTTAAAGGAAAAGAAAATTCTACCTTGGTAAAATAAGATTTAAGGAGTACATGTCCACTAAGCCAGGTTACTGGAAAATGCCTCAGTCTGAGAAGAAAATTAAACATACCCATGCAATATAAAACTCAGAATGATTAATCAAAAGAGGTTTAAGAAAACACCACCACACTGTCCAATAATAACCCTTAGTATCAACATTACCAATTACTAACTAGATACAGATTAACAGATTAGAGAACAAGAGTCATCTTTTTGCTACCTCTGAGAAAAACACTTCACATCAATGATGGACACCATTTTAGGATTAAAGGCTAGAAAAAGGTATTCCAAGCAAGTGAAACAAAGGAACAAGCAAGAGGAGCTATTCTAATACCTGTCAAAATACACTTCAGACAAAACTAATCAGAAAAAAACAGGAAAAGGATATTTCCCGTTCATTAAAGGAAAAAGGCAAAGAGGATATTATAATTATAAATGTGTGCTAAACACAGGAGTATCAACTTTTATTAAAGAAGAAGAGGAATAGAAAAAAGGAGGAGGAGAAAGACCAAAGAAGAAAGATAAAGAAGGAGGAACAAAAGGAGGAGGAGGAGAAGGAAAAGAGGAGAAGGAAGAGGAGGATGAGAAGCAGAACTAGCACTGCTATATTTAAAACCACAGATTGATCCCAGTACAGTGATAGTGGGTGACTTCAATACTCAATTGGATTTTTTGTTGTATTTTTTTTGTCTTGTTTTGATTTTTTGTTTTGGACCTCTTTACATGGTAGCTCTTTATATATAGTCCTGGTTATCCTAGAATTCACTATGTAGACCAGCCTAGTCTCAGATTCAGAGATGCACCTGCTTGTACATCCTGAGTGCTAGGATTAAAGGCCTGTACCACCACACTCAGCTGACATCTTAAATCAAATAGATTTAATAGTCGTTGTCTTAGTCAGGGTTTCTATTCCTGCATAAACATCATGACCAAGAAGCAGTTGGGGAGGAAAGGGTTTATTCAGCTTACATTTTTCACATTGCTGTTAATCACCAAAGGGTCAGGAAGCAGGAGCTGATGCAGAGGCCATGGAGGGATGTTACTTACTGGCTTGCTTCCCCTGGCTTGCTCAGCTTGCTTTCTTATAGAACCCAAGACTACCAACCCAAAGATGGTACCACCCACAAGGGGCTCTCCTTCCTTGATCACTAATTGAAAAAATGCCCCACAGCTGGATCTCATGGAGGCATACAGTCTGGAATAAAGACTTTCAATTGGCTGTAAACTGTATCTAAGTGGTCTTCTCTGGTCTATAATATCACCAAGGGATAGGAATGAACCTTGACACTCCCAGAAGTACCTGCATTTATACTTGGGAAATACCTGTGGTTTTCAAATAAAGCAAAACACCCAAAACAATGTCTCATTTGAAAATCATGAGTTGAAGTAAATGGTCTTTTTTTTTTTCTATAGCAAAACTTTACATATGCTTGTTTTCTTTTGTTTCTGAAAAGCATTAGTACCTCAAACAGAAACACCTGTCTTAGTCACCATGACCAAGGCAACTATAAAAGAAAGCTTTTAATTTGGGGGCTCTCAGTTCCAGAGAGTCATAGTCTATAATGGCAGGAACTAAAAGCAGCAGGCATGGCACTGGAGCAGAGGCTGAGAGCTTACATATGATCCACAAGCACAGGCAGAGAGGGAGCAGACTGGAAATGGCTTGGAACCTCAAAGTCCACAGACAGTGGCACACCTCTTCATTCCTTCCAAACAGTTCTACCAACTGGGCATCAAGCATTCAAATACATGAACGAACTACGAGGGCCATTCTCATTCAAACTATCACAATCTGCATCCTATATCCAGCTTCTATTCAACGTGGCTCCAACAAACTGAATAAAAGAACAATCCCAAACATACCTAGCTCTCAGCTGGAGTTAAGTCTCATATTTACCTTTCAAGGCTATCCTCTTCCAAAGTGATCTCCATGAAGGTCTTCAGCTTTCTGTTCACAGCTGCTGCAACTTCCTTCACCTTTGCACTCATATGTTTACCTGTAAGAAGATTGCATTGAAAAAGCAAAAGATCTCAACATCAGTACATATACATATACTTGGCTGTGCACATGGGATCAGTTTTACAAGTTAACCCTGGCTGACTGCAGGATAATTATGCTTTCCACGGAGATGCTGTGAGAATGCATCTGCTGTGAGTGATAATGCAATTACCAGAAAGGAAGGAAAACCGGCACAAACCACATTCACCCACCGTTTATAGAACTGACAGGTGCTCAGCACCCAATATCCATGCTTACAGCTCCTCATGAGGCATGTCCTTTGCTCCTTAGAACACAAGTGCTCTGTGCATTTCAATCAGGGGAAGTCCCTCAGACAAGCCTTTTTGGTGCCCAAACTGGCTAACAAACTTTTTAAAGAAACATAATAAATAGACTGAACACCTTAACTCCAAAATCTATAATCTGCAACATCTGAAAATTCAAGACTTTTTGTTCCACTTATATGTTTCAGATTTTGAAGTATTTCAGATTTAAAATTTTCAATGCAAACCTGAATATAGTCAGCCAACGAGGATGCCACTGTACTTCACACTGAGGCTGATATATTACAGGTATTGCCAATTATTTTTCCAGTACCACTTCTAATGGCTAAGTATTTAAGAGGCATAATGCCAACATGACCACTGGGTTTTTTGTTTGTTTGTTTGGTGGTTTTTTTTTGTTTTTATTTTGTTTTGTTTTGTTTTTTCAAGACAGGGTTTCTCTGTATAGCCCTGGCTGTCTTGGAACTCACTTTGTAGACCAGGCTGGCCTCGAACTCAGAAATCCACCTGCCTCCCAAGTGCTGGGACTAAAGGCGTGCGCCACCACACCCGGCATGGCCATTGTTTTTAAAAAATATATTTTAGAATTATTTTTGGGACTGGATTTCAATAATATTGCCCCAAACTTCCTGCGTCAGCTTCGTAAGTAGCTGGGCCTACAGACCTGTGCTACCAAGTTCACCCAGATTTTTAGACATGAGTAACACTGGGCAAAATCAATAGCAATTCAATTTGGAGCTGGGCTAGCTATTAGCAAGAGTAAGGCAGAAAGAAACAAGGGTAAGGCAGAAAAACTCCAAGTTCAAGGCCTGCCTAAGTTAAAGTGAGTTCAAGGCCAGCCTAGTTAGTTATTCAGACCCAGTCTCAAAATTAAAAGAGGAGCTGGTGTCATAGCTCAGTGACAGAGCATATATCTAGCCTATGGAAGGCAAGAGGGAGAGGAAGGGTTAAAAAAGGAAAGGAGGTAAGGAAAAAGGGAAAAAGGGGGAAAAGGAAAAAGGGAGAGATCCAAGTCTGAAGTAGAGTGATAGTTGCCTGCACACAACAGTTAAGTAAAAGATACAGGCGTAGAACAGGTAAGCTTATGCAAAGAGAGGCCCAGTGGACCATACTGCATTTAGACAGCACTAGGGAGCAAGGCTGAAAAGGCTGTGAGAAGCCTATCCTGGCAGAGGGGAGGTGAAACAGAGGCCAAATTTCCAAACATCTCTAACATTAAGAGCAAATAAGGACATTATCAGTAATGCACCAGACAAAGGAGAAATAATGTAACCAACCTTTGTTAATAACCAAAATAATATGCAGAACAGCTGTAAGGCACACAATGCCTTCAACATCACCAGAAGTTACACATGCCTTTAGTTCATCCAAAAATGACCTATAAAAATCAGCAAACATCTGAAATTATTTCACATCCTAATATCTTACAGAAAAATAAACATGGACAAGGTTCACCCATAATCATAACCACCACTTTTCAGGTAACATGGGAAAGTGCCTGAGGTCCTCCCCTATGTGTATTATATGTAAGTTCTTGAAGATGAAATGTTAAAACCACATGGTATGCATAGAAGGAGAACAGGAAAACCACGGCCTTTGAAAAACACTGGTTATTTTCTATAATTCAAATGTACATTAAAAGATATTTAGTGTGCTACTGAAAGGCAATCCACAGCTCTCAAAATGACACAATTTCACAGAATGCATCTACACTATATAGTGCTACATGCAGTCAAAGTCTGAAAAACAAATCCCTCTGTATTGTCAGTCCCCTGTGCCTAGAATCCCAGTCAAGGGATAAATGGGCTGTGGAGCCAAGTTACAGCTGATTGAGTGTTGAACAAAATCTGCACTGATGTTTTATCCGCAGTCTTCTGAAAATACAGTGTGCTGGTTAAGTTCTTGTTATGTTGAAACAAACTAGAGTCACCCATGAAGAGGGAACTTCAACTGAGAACTGCCTCCATCATCAGACTGGCCTCTGGGTAAGGCTATGGTACATTTTCTTGATTAATGATTGATACAGGAGGACTCAGCCCTCTGTGGGTGGAGCCACCTCTGGGTAGGCAGTCCTGGTTATGTAAGAACGCAAACTAAGCAAGCCTTGGAGACTGCATGCTGGCAGGCAAGCATTTCTCCATGGTCCCTGCTTTAATTCCTGCCTCCAAGTTCCTGCCACAGCTTTTTTCAATTATAGAATGTAACTGGATACGTAAGCCAGATAAACCCTTTCCTTCTCACACTGTTTTTGTTCAGTGTTTTATCAGAATAACAGAGAAGCAAACTAAGGCAAAAAGTGATACCAAAGAGTGGAATATTGCTGTGATGGACATGACCATATTGCTTTGAGGGAGGGTTGTGGAAGGATTTTGGAGCTTTGAACTAGAGAGGTCACTGAATGTTCAGAGCTTACTGAGCTGTTCTGGGAAGAGAGAGATGTTGAAAAAAGATACAAATGGAGGCCTGTTTGTGAAGTTTCAGAGGAAAGCATGTTTCTAACAGGGTTGTTTATATGAATTAATTTAAATTAATAATCTATGGAAATGAAAGCTTTTGTGTTACTGAAACAAATGATGCTGGTTAGCTGGAGCTGAAGAATCAGCTGTGATAAGAGACTAGCATCACTGAGGTGATATCTGGAAAGTACTTTCTCGGGGTCAGCACACAGAAGTTGGGGGTCTTTTGGGAGGAGGGGGAGGTGGATCAAGACTGCAACCCAAGCTGGTAGCCAAACATGTTAATGTGTAAGAGTTCCCCACATGGAACTAGTTTTGAAGGCATGAAAGGGATCATAGAAAGCAGCTGAAGCTTGGCACCATATGGCAGCTGGAGTCCCCAGAGAGGCCAGGGCCTTGGGACAGCCATTCAGAATAACAGCAGGTATTACAAAGAGCCAGCCTGAGTCTACTAGACAAGCTGTGTGGGGTATTCAAGTACTTTGGAGCCCAGTAGACCTTATACATGAATTCCAAATAATTTAAAGCTACACTGACTGTCTTTGCTTAAGTGTTACTATTTTTATGCCTTGCTTCTTCCCTTTTGTAATAACAAAATATATAAGTTGTTTTTTGTTTTTCAGGAGCCCACAGTTAAAGAAATGCTACTTTGAAAGTCCAGTTTCTTCCTTTTTTTTTATTTTTAAAGTATTGAAAATTTTAAATACCATGGGACTTTTAATGTTACACTGATACTTTTAAAGTTATACAATGTTTTATATTGTGAGATATGAAAGGAAAGGCCATGGTTTAATAGTGATATGTAAGTCAAAATGACAATGGGTGAACTTTGCTACTTAGCTTTTGTCAACTTAGCACAAACTAGAGTCACCTGGAAAGACCGAACCTGAATTGAGAAAATACTTCCACCAGACTGACCTGTGGGCATGTCTAGGGTATATATTCTTGATTAAAATTTATGATGTAGGGCCAAGCCCACTGTGGGAAGTGCCACCCTTGGACAGGTGATCCTGAGTTGTATGGGCAAGCAAGCTGAACAAGTTAGAGAACGAGTCAGTAAGCAGTGCACCTAAATGGTCTCTGTTTTCAGTTCCTGTTTTGTCTTTTTCTCCGTGATAGACTAGATAACCTGAAAGCTAAATAAATCCTTTCCCCCAAAATCAAGTTGATTTTGGTTAGTATTTTATCAAAACAACAAAGAAGAAAAAACACAGAAGAAGTTTTTTGTTTTGTTTTTTTGTTTGTTTTTCAAGACAGGTTTTTCTCTGTGTAGCTCTGGTTGTCCTGGAACCTGCTCTGTAGACCAGGTTGGCCTCCAACTCACAGAGAGCCAATTGGCTTTGCTGCAAGTGCGGGGATTAAAGACCTGTACCACCACTACCTAGCAAGAAACATTTTAGAACACACATTTCTTTCCCCTTCTACCAGAATTTAGTTGTGATAAACACAGCTCAAACTATTTTTCTTAAGGAGATAAAAATACCTTTGAAGACTGAGAGTAAAAGGTAATAGAGCAAAAATAAATAAATAAATAAATAAGGTAATAAGAGCATAAGGCACTGGGAACAATTATAGAAAGGACCGTGCCAAGATCAGAGAGAGAAGACAATTACCTGACCACATCCGAAGACTTCATGATTACTCCCACTAAACACCTTGAAAATGGAGGAAGGTCATGAAGATATTGTGGAAAGGTCAGCTCTTCTATATCAGAAACCTAGAAATGTTTAACATCAGTATATTGTAAGTGGCCTGGACTGACAACTTGGTTCACACTGATCTGAGTCTCTTCTACCTGACAAAAGCATTCCAGAATGCTTTATACTTTATGCTGAGCCACTTTAACCAGGTCTCCTTCTCAGCCCAGATTAGAATCTCTCTGTCTCAGAATTTTGGTGTTTTGGTCTAAAGTTTCCCTGTTGTACAATGGACAGGGTAGGAATATATTACCCTGGCTGTGAGTTACAGGATGTGGAGCAGCAGGCCTGGCCTCTGCCCACTAGCTTGGCAGAACATACCTATAACTAATGTGACGGATTCTCACAGAACACATCCTGGACATCCATATGAGGGTTGACAGGTCATTCACCATTGATGAGTAAATTCCTCATGTAAACAGTTTCTGAAGTAATTTGTAATTCCCATTCCCAGAGGAGGCGTATGTCTATTTTCTTCTATAATCACCGAAGTATGGACATGCCCATCTCACCTCATTTCTCCCTCCCTGTCCTTTGCCTAAGTCTTGCTGTCTTGGGGACACTACATTAAATTATAAGGTTTAGCACCCACCAACCTAAGTGTTGAGCATACATTTATGACACACTGAGAGAAAGTACTACTGATTAAAATAAAAATAATGTAAAATACAGTAATACTTTTTAGCCTATGTCCAAACAAATCATCTGACCACAGCAAAGATGGAAAGGAAGTTCTAGTAGGGAGACAATAACTAGGAGAGTCCTACGAAGTCTAAGGGAAGTGAATTCATGAAGGCACTGTGATGAACTGACACACATGAAAACCCCTGGTCCTCAACCTTCCTAGTACTGCCTATAGTTCCACATGTTGTGGTGATCCCCCAACCAAAAAAATTATTTTCATTGCTACTTCATAACTGTAATTTTGCTACTGTTATGAATCATAATGTAAATACCTATGTTTTCCAATGGTCTTAGGTGATCCCTGTGAGAGGGTCACTCAACGCTCCCAAAGCGGTTGTGGCCCGCAGGTTGAGAAACACTGCTCTAAAAAAACAAAACAAAACAAAAAAAAAAAGAAAAAGCCGGGCAGTGGTGGCGCACACCTTTAATCCGGCACTTGGGAGGCAGAGGCAGGCGGATTTCTGAGTTCGAGGCCAGCCTGGTCTACAAAGTGAGTTCCAGGACAGCCAGGACTATACAGAGAAACCCTGTCTCGAAAAAACAAAACAAAAAAACAAAAAAAAAACAAAAAAAAAGAGAAACACTGCTCTAGACAAACCAAGTAAGAGCCAATCCATAGAAAAGATAAACTGTAGCAGTAGAAAAAGCTAGGCATGGTGACTTATGCCTGTGACCCAGCACTGTAGAGGGTGAGGCAGGGGTTTATCATGAGTTCTAAGTCAAGGTGACCTAAAGTGTGAGTCCCTGTCTTAAATGCTGGTGTGATTAGCTTTAAGAACAAACAGATCAGTAGCTTTCTTAACATCAGATAAACTATAAGCATCCCAAATGAAGACACTTGTCAGGAGTGGGGTTTTATAAATTACTTATACAATACTTACAACACCTTAACTATGAAGACAGATCAGGTAACTATATTATTTTTTCCCTTTTTTTTTTTTGGGGGGGGGGGGGGCGGGGTTCGGGACAGGGTTTCTCCGTGTAGCCCTGGCTGTCCTGGAACTCACTCTGTAGACCAGGCTGACCTCAAACTCAGAAATCTGCCTGCCTCTGCCTCCCAAGTGCCGGGATTAAAGGCGTGTGCCACCACCACCAGGCAGAAACTGTATCCTTAAATGTGTATGCAAACCAACCAGGGAGATCCCAAAAGGAAAACTGACAAGAAAATGAAAAAAGAACAATCTGCAGTCAAGGACAGAGCCTTTCAGAAGACAGAGCAGTCGTCAGTACTCTTCTGAAGGGGCAGAGCCGTACAAGTCTAACTAGAAAAGGATACAGACTCAGCGGTTGCACTACTTGGCTCACTGCACAGTACAGGGCAGTATAAAAAACATGAGCAAACTGTGCTGAGACAGACAAGTTCAGAGTCTAGGTCTGTGCAAAGGCCACTAACTCTTTGTAACTTCAGCTGTAGAGCCTTCTGAAGCTAAGTCCTAATCCTAGATTTACTCAGGCAACTATAAATTCTAATTTATGTTTTAGAATTTGACAAACATCATGTTGACATTTTATAAAGCAAAAATTGGAAAATTAAAACAATCCTTCTGGATTGAAGAAATATCTTAGTGGTTAAGAGCACCTGTTCCTCTTGCAGAGGACCCAGGTTTGGCTCCTGGACCATGGCTCATCATGGTCCTTCAAAAATCATCTGTTAACTCCAGTTCTAAGGTATCTGATGCCCTCTTTTGACCGCCATAGGCACCTGGCAAGCACACATATACATGCAGGCAAACGCTCACAGACATAAAAACAGAATAATTTATACTTGATCATGTTGTATGCTGACATTTAGGCAGCAAGCAACTGTATCTGACAATGCCCTAGAGCACTGTGCCACTGTGTAGCATCTGGGTAAGCAGACTCAGGGTGTGCTACAATGAGAATTTGCATCTTCATTTCTCAGAATACCCATGGTCAAGCAATGCATCACCATCTTTACGTTCATGCATTCAGTGAGTAAACCCACTCTCCTCCAAGTCACTACTACCTATGTGTATGTGGGACATCTCGGAGTCTAAGAAGAAAAGGACCATTCCGCACGCTCTCTGTGGTACTGTATCACTTTCTGTGTTAGCTCAAATGGTCTCCTGATCAGATCAATCTTTAACCAAAAAAGTTAAATCTGTGTAAATAAGAGTCTTCCATTCACCTTGAGCTATGCTAGGAAAACAGATTTCAAAACTTCAAGTTTCTGGAGCTAGAGGGATGTCTTGGCTGCAAAGGGAGCTGGTTGTTTTTACAGAAGGGCCCAGGCTTAGTTCCCAGAACCCCAAAAGCACTGACAACAACCTGTAAATCAGTTGTAGAGTATCCGATATCCTCTTATGGTCTCTGCATGCATACAGTACACATAAACACACTTAGCTAAAACACTCATACATAATATTCAAGCTTCCTACGGTTGGAATGAAAAGAGAAAGACATGCAGAGAGTAAACCAATGTACACTAATAAAGTTCAGAGCAGTCCTGAATAGTCTGCCCAACTATCCCTGCTCTCATCTTCAGCAAAGAGGAACCTTGAGAAACTATCAACTCACTCAAAAGTCTGAGAACCAAAAGACAAGTCCACATCCTAGATCCACCTCCATCAGGAGTGATGGCATACTCAGCACATGCTCCACAGCTGCCATCGGGCTCCAGACAGCCAAACAGCTGAATGGAAAGTACAGGAACTGGCCAAACAGTCCTGACCAAAACTAGAAACACCTAACCAAGTCCTATAAGCAGAACAGTTGAGAAACAGCAGTTTCAGGATCCATAGACCTCACCTTCTGCAGCTGGTGACTTATCTCAACCACAGGTGCAGCAATCAAAGTAGAAAGCACAGCATGGTGCACTGCAGTGTCCTTGTGCCAGGACTGGATAGTGGTGATGAATTCATGAAGAGGGGTCTGAACAGAATGAAAGAGCTACAAGAAATCACATCAGTCATTGTCAGTAGAGCAGTAAGAAAACAAGTACCAGGTGTGGTGGCTCACATCTGTATAAAAGCAAAACAGCAGGCTGAGGCAGGAGGACTGAGGTGAGTTTGAGGCCTGCCTGGGCTACACTGTGAGTTCCAGGCCAACCTAAACTAGAGAGTAAGATACTGCCTCCAAATAGTAATAATAATAATAATAATAATAATAATAATAATGATAAATAATAAAATACCTGCTGGGAATTGTGGCATATGCCTTGGGAGGCAGGGGCAGGTTGATTTCATTGATTACAAGGCCAGCCTGGTCTACACAGTGAGTTCAAGGACAGCTAGAGTAGAAAGAACCTCTCTCAAAAACAACAATAACAAAAAATAAAACAAACCAATGATATAAAATAGATCAATAGTAAAAAGGGAGGGATGACAAAAAGAAGGCAGTAACACTAAAAGCCATCAGCTCAGGCAGTGTATTCTGAATGACACTACTCAGTGGATGGGGTAGACTTGGCAGGGATATTAAGATCAAGCATAAACCACATAAACAATATGCCAGCAATGTTCACATATTTCCATCAGGAAAGTCTAGAATAAAATTGAGACTCTTTAGTATTTCATAAATAACCTCTCATTTAAACATTTTTTAAAAATTAAAACAATAACAGTTTACTGATAGAAAAAAGTGGCTCTCTGTTAATGGTAGAATTTATTCAGGAACTGGCTTTGTACTATTTTAGGAACAAGTCTATTCCTTTAATCTTTTTAGGACCTGGCTCTTCAGTCATCTCAGTCTATGAGCTTTCTACCATCAAAAGAAAACCATGGTCCCTTCAGGGACATGGGGACATTAACAAATGATGGGAGTTAGCATTCTCCCAGGTAGTCACTGTTTCTGTTCAAATGAGCATCTTCACAAATATATTCTATCTGGGCCCTCAGTCACCAAGCTATAGAATGTGGATCTGCATGCCACCAAAGAATGCAAGCATGCCTAGCATTAGGGTTGGCATCAACCATCACTCAATGCCTTTAGCAGACAGCACAGTAAGAGTCAATGTGGACAGCCACAGTCTCTATACACATCTAACCCAGTCGCCCTGAGAATACCCATCCACCCTTCCTACTAACACCCACCTCCCCAACCCACCGCCACCCCCTGTCAAATAACCCAGCCCATTCAAGCACAATACCGGAAGACTTTCTTCAGGTTGCTTCCTGAAGATACAGGCAATGCATTCCAACATCTTCTGAAACACTTCCTGGACTAAGTCAAACAGCACTGTGACTTTTTCATCTGAATCTGTTTTGTGAATTATGGTGTTTCCAGCTATCTCCTTCAGAATGCCAAGAAGTAATGAAACATAAAAAAAACCCTTCACTAAAAAGAGAGAAGAAACATTAATTACCTAAGCACATGATTTAGTTGAAATTGCTCAATACATATGTATACGGCAGGATGGAAGAACCTATTACTATTGAGTCAGCACCAAGCATTTCATCAGATTGACCCAAACTAGAACCCAGCACACAAAAACTTCTTACCCAGCAGCGACAGTACAGCTGACTCTGTCAGTAAACTAAGAACTTTGGTCACTGCATGTGAACAACTGACAGTAAAACTTCAAGAGTACCTTATCACCCTTTCCCACCCAACACATGGCTCGGGTGCTGATAAAGTTTAACTTTTGGATACTGGATAGCAAGCCTCCTGCCAGAATCCATGGTACAAGATACACTAAAATAAAACAAGCATGTAATAAAGCACAGAAATGATGTCACTCATAGAAAGCCTATTGTCCAGGTGACTACAAGGATGTCCAGACAATGGGTCTGGATAATGAAGGGTAAAGCCATTTGCTTACAAAATGGACTAAAAACCCAGCAAGCTGCCAGAGACCGTAACCAACTATATCCCAAACCTTCCTGCTAAAAGGAAGACAGACTTCCCACCCCAGAAGCTCTCTATGAATCCTCTTTAGGTCTAAGACTGCCAGAATCAATAAGCAGCTGCATAAAATCACTAAACCACAACAGAAACTTTCAAGGATCTATTACTCTCATTCAGAGGAGGGTGGAAGAACTCACTACTCATATACATGTCTGTGGAATGTCCACTGAAGGGACAGGCGATGAACTCTTTAAACCAGGATACTGCTGACTAAGACCCAGACATCCTAATCTGGGCCACTGTGTTGGAGGCGGTGTCCTTGGGACAGTGAGCTCTCTCTCTCTTTCTGAATAATGGTATCTCAAGGCGTAAGCTCTCAGCTATTACTCCACCTCCATGCTTGCCTGCCTGCTGCCATGCTCTCTGCCATGAAAGTCAAGAGACTCACTTCCCCAATAAACTCTGTTTTCTACAAATTGCCTTAATCATGGTGTCTTATCAGAGCAATAGAAAAGTAACTAAGACATATAACTAGTTTCTGAAAATGGTTTATTCATTTTGCCTCTTTCAAGCAGAGCAAAAAGTTCAAAACATAGTAGATTCTAGGTCTTACCTCCCCTAAACTACTGGACTCAGGTCCAGCTCTGAATCTGATCTAAAGGGATTGTGCACTACTATGTGATAAAATGAACTAACTGGACAGCAAAATCTGGTTAGTTCTACAATACTAAATTTTATACATAAATTAAAAATAGATTCAGCCCTTAGGCAAAACAATTCCTAAATGATGAATGAAGTGATGAATGAATTTTGATTATTTCAATTCCAAGCTATATCTATCACTCACATCACTTGAATGCAATGGCTAACTTCACTCAACTAAATGTGCTGAACAGAATTCAATGAAGGAAGGCCTCTCTCATTAAACTACTGGACTTTAAAAAACGAACATTTCAAATGTAGGAAGACATTTGCATAGAGCTCAGTAACTGGGATGTCCATACCACAGATGACTGGGGCCTTGGGAAGATACAAGGTCATAGCTCAGTAGAGCTCTTCTTGTCATACATTCTGTCAGAGGCATCACTAGCTCTGGTTCCAGGTATGCCACCATCCTGGCCACATCACTCACACCTTTCTTCTGGGAGGGTCTCTACATAGATGCCAGGTGGAGAAATCTGCCCACCAAGGCAGATCTGGGGAGCAGAACCCCAAGGAGTCTGTCAGAAACTGGACAGTGTGCCTGACATCAGACTTATCTCTGAACCTGCTAGCTGCATTAGCTAATAAACAATGTTCTGGCAAAAGCCAGTGTATGTTACTTGGAACACATGTCAGTTCCTTGGAAGCCAGATTCTTATCTACAGAGGGAGGGAATAAGGGACCAGCCATAAATACGTATTACTTCAAATGTTCCCTTAATGGATGAATAATACTATGGTACCTGTTTTCATTATTCCAAAACTCCGCTGTAAAAGTTGCATTTGAAATTTAGGATCTCCAAGTCCCACCATAACAACATCTTTACACACAGCCAGGTAAGTCTGTAAGACATGCAAGGGTCCATTAACAACAAAAACCATTTAACAAGGAAGGCAGTCAAGCCCACAAATCCTCTCCAAGATGTGATGTACTAATTTTATAACAAGATGTCTACAACTATTTTCCTAAAGGAATTTCCATAAATACATATATTTTCATTGTTTTTATAAGAACTCTATAGACAGTGTATTCAATTCCACCAACCTAGCCAACATGTTAAACTGCATTGAAATTATGTATATTGTGTTTTGTAAAAAGAAATGCCATTTAAGGTATTGTAAAGCAATATAAGGGTATAAAACCTCTTTACAACAAAATAAGCCATCAAGAAAATACAGCAAAGGGTCAAGAGAACAAGCTTTGTATCTCAGCGGCTGACCTGGATTATCTGTTGATAAACATCCTTCCGAAGCTTCAGATACTCCTCTTCTTGGTCTTCAAGAAGAGGTAAAACTTTGTTTTCTAACCAAGACCCAGTGTCATCCAAGATGGACAGATGAATTTTCTCTTCTGAGCAGAACTATCCAACACAACAAGGAAGCTAATAAATAACAAAAGCAGCTTTGATACATTATGCTTAAACCACAAGAATCAGACAGCATACCTTGTACTGAAGATGGACGCTCATCCGACAGTACAGACCAAAGGCATGCAGGGCAGTTGCTTTGTTGAAGTTGAGAGGATTCCCACTTGGAGACTGAAGAAATGATTCCAGTTCTGCCTGTAAAATTACAAGCCAGAGCCCACACTCTGAGTGACATGTGACTACATCAAAACAAGGTGGAAAGTGCATGGTCTACAGGCCCCCAAGAGGGTTATAGCAGTGCAGCTCGGGCTGCCATCCTTGCACCTAGCACTACCTGCTGAGCATCAGAAGCACACAACACAGTTGGCAGGTGCACGGGGCCACAGAACCACTACCCACAAGTACCCAGTCCATTTCCTCAAGGCAGGCTCCTCTGAACCACCATCCTGGGTGGTAGCAATAAGGACTGTTCAGTGGCGAATCATACAAGAGGTGGTCAGGGTGGCAGCACAGGAAAAAAAAGATTCCAAAGGGCACTTGGGGAACAATGAATTCATGTCACATAGTTTCCTAAGATTCCTAGAAAACACAGCTTAAGACTTAAGAGAGCTAGTATTTCCTCACTGACCACTATGCTAGAAGCCTATTCTGAGAGAAGAGATGAGGACTGGAGCCCTGACACACTAGAAACCTTGGAGAAATGTGGTCTCTAAACACTGCTTGTAAGGAGACAGGTCCTGGAAATGGCTCTGCTCCCAGCCTCCCCTGTACACTTCAGAGTCTAGATGCTCATTCTCAATTCTTTTCCAGCTTGCAAACATTACAGCACCAAAAACATGAAAACTCTATCTTACTGCATCACTGTTACTGCTATATGAAGTCACTTTAACGTCCGGGATAAGTAGTTACCTTGGATCCCTCGAGTGCTTTTAAAAGCTGGTTCAGTTTCTTCTGGGGTACAGAGAGGAGACACTCTCGATTCTTGGGATGGGTCAGCAAATACTCCATGTACAACAATGCTAACTCAGGTTTCACTGAGCACGTGTCATTGATTTCCACTTTCCGTTTAGAGGCCAAGTTACTCTGAAGGAAAGCAGTGAAGCAAAGAGGCAATTAGAGCTTGTGTTCCCAGAACTAACTCTGTACAGTGGCCAGATGCCCTTGTTCTCCACATTCCAGGGCCACTGCTATATACAAACCTTGGCTTGAGGTGGCACTGTAGGCAGCCAGTCCACAATGAGCTCCAGGACATGCCCCACTTGCCCCCAGGAACAGAGACAATCAAGCAAGGTACAGTAGCTCCTGCCTGTAACACTCTCTTGATTTCTCAGAACAGAAATCACACCACAGCTGAAAATGTCAAGTACAGAAAACATGGTTAAAATCTCTACAGAAAGCTCCCACTTAATTTGTATCAAGGAAACACAGGCCTCATAGTTACACTGGTACTTGTTCCATGAAACCCAGAACAGTGCGCAGCTGCAAAAGGACACGACCCATACCTCAACCTCCTGTTCTAGAGCCAGCTGTCTTCCTGGGGTCCTAATTTAGGGCATTATTTTTTTTCTTTTTTTTTTCCCCATATATTCTGATCACAATTCTTTCCTCCCCCAACTCCTCCTAGATCCTTCCCATTTCCCTACCCACCTAACTCCATCCCATGTGTATTCACAGCACAGTCAGCAGTGACCTGGGCTCTAGAGATAACTACTCTGGACATGAGAATATGTCCAGACATCAGGTGAAGTTATAGTCAGGTCCTCATGGTCTCTCTTAACAACTTCAGAGCCCTCTGAAATCATATCCTAATTATCTTTCCATACAGCAGCAGGGAAGGCAGGAGAGACACGTAGTAGGTGACAGCAAACCCCAATGAGGACAGATTCTTGCACTGTGACAGCATACCTGAACACAGGGACAGCAGAGGCTGGCAAGAAGGACATTAGCATGAACAAAGGGATCTTGCAGCGCTCATCCTGGGAACATAAAAAGAAACATCAAGCTTATGCAGGATTTGACAATAGTCAGGGTCTAGAGAAAATCAAATCTAAATGTCCCTCAGGCTGAAGATGAGATTACTTGAATCAAGAATCCTGACATTTCTATACCACCTTTCCTACTGAGCAATACTAACTGCAGCAAGTACAGCCATGGAACTGTATGTATATACTTTCAATACTTCTGATGACAGGAAAAAGTTCACTAATTACTTATCCTGAACAACACTCTTGAGAGGACTATGCTATTCAGATAATATTATACAAGATCAATCAGACAACATTCTTTGAGGGAATGCACATGCTTTGTAGCTGCAAAATAAATTACAGTCCTACATCTAATCCTACATCTAATAGCTCGAACCAAGTGAAACACAGGGGAAAGGACCTAAACATAGTCAGTTTTCTCCTCCTAAAATGCAGAGTGCTACTAGAGACTGAAGGAGCCAAACCACAAGAAAATGAGCACAGTGAAACCTAAAGTATATTAAGTGCAATAAACTGTAGCTTAATTAGTATTATTATTGCAACAGTAAAGTTAACTGAGCAAATTTTAATTGCTCAGATTCCATCAGGAATACCACGTAAGGGATGGGGAGATGGCTCAGTAGCTAAAGTCCTTGCCATTCAAGTTTCAAGGCTGGAGTTGGGATTCCCAAAACCCACATAAATTCTGGGTGGGTGTGGCAGCCTATCTGTAATTCCAGTGCTCAGAAAGTAGAGACAGGGGATCCTCAGAGCAAGCTGACTAGCTAAACTAGCCATATTGATGAGTACTAGATTGAACTCATAGACCATCCCTCAATGAATAAGGAAGAGAATAACTGTGTCCATCCTAAACATACACACACACACATACACACACACACACACACCAAAACACAACATAATTCTTTGCTAAGAGAATGAGGATCCCAAAGGGGGGAAAAATAATTTTCCTGAAAATAAACACAAATACAGAAAGAACAAAATTAAAGTGAGATGTATTATTCACCTGCATTCAATTAACTAACTCCCATTAACGTACTTAGTAGCTCAATTTAACCATCTCACCAAATTACATATACTCCAAAACATGCCAGGAAAAGTATAAAAGTTTTTTTATTTGCCAAGTAAACGTATCTTTGTGCATGTTTTACAAAAGCAAACAGGGAGAATATTGAGGGCAGAAAGGTTTAGTGTGGATGGGAGAAGGGGCAGGCAAGAAACAGAGGAGGGAGGGTTAACGAAAACCAAGAATGTATTAAAAATCCTTATAGAATCCTACTTCGTAAACTAACTAGAAAATATGATGTTTCTTTTTTAATGGTGATTGAATAGAAGTACCCTGCATGGGTGGCTAATGCTACTCCTAAAAACACAAGCTATTAAATGAAAATCCTACTGCCAGGCATGGGATTTCTCTGAGTTGTTGATAAGGGAGGTCCCAGAACAAAACTAAAATAACGCAAGCTATTGTCAGTGTTCTCGGTTGCCTACTGGACATACATGTTAAGATCTAATTGCAGAGGATACTATACACTTTGATTGTAAGACAAAGAGAAATCAGGCAGGAACTCAGCCAAAAAACTTCTTCTTTTGGGGTGACTTGCTATGCAAGCTGCTAGAGAGGCAACTGATGGTCTTTCCCTGCAGCAAACCCTGAAAGCAACAATACTGATGTGTCAAGCAAGATGTACCCACTGGTGTAATAGTGGCATAACTGATGTGGAGAAAACCACTTTAAAACTGGCCAAAAGCTATGGTTATAGTATAAGTCCTAGTGGGGAAAGCTACTGCTTTGACTTTGCTAAGTGTGCATGCTATCAAACACTGCTTTCTAAATCTCTAAGTTTCAACCCATAGATTAGTGCCAGTTTTAACCTTGGTCAAAGAAGCCTCTTTTTGAGGTAGGTATCAATTAATGCAGAGACTCATACCTGGTAAAAGTACTGAGACTGACTGTTGAATACTCAGCCCTAAATGGGATACCACCATCAACTCCTTCCCCACCAAAACTCAGAGAACATCATAGAAAAGGAAGCAGGAAAAAAAAAAAAAAAACAACGCAAGACTCAAAGAATAGAGGAAACTGCTATTCTCCAGACATGACACAGCTGTGGCACCAATAAATTCATAGAGGCTGTGGTTAGCTGGACAAGACTATACAAGATTGACCCCTTCAATATTCCAGTATGGAATGAGCTTGTGAGACTCCACTCCTAGCTGAGGAGTTATTGGAAGTTAATAGCAGCTGGGCGAAAAGTCATCTTTCTTGTCCATAATCTGGTAAATAAAGTGGCACCCATATGTATGCAAGCAATCAACCTTAATTAAACGCAGGAGATAAAAAATTGTTTAAAAGACTTAAAAGTCAAGCCGGGCATGGTGGCGCACACTTTTAATCCCAGCACTCAGGAGGCAGAGGCAGGCGGATTTCTGAGTTCGAGGCCAGCTTGGTCTACAAAGTGAGTTCCAGAACAGCCAGGGCTACACAGAGAAACCCTGTCTCGAAAAAACAAACAACAAAGTCATGTTGGGAAAAAAGGGCTCAGAGAGCATGAGAGGGAATAAGAAAGGAGAACAGGAGCAGTGCATAGCATCAAAATAAAGGAAGTAAATGAAATCACCAGAGTACATTTTAAAAATATATATATGTATGTATGTGTGTGTATATATATACACATATACATACATGAGGAGATATATATATATATATCTCCTCATGCCAAGGTAAGGGTCACTACAACCTTCCCGCTGTATATACAGGGCAGAACTTCTCCTAAAGATGAAGCCTGTCACCATAAGCTTACTTGTAAGAATGGCCCAGACTTACCTTGAATACCTTCAGGTACTCTGGAAGCACAGCTGCAAACTTGTTAATGGTATAAATTTTAGCCTCTTTATTATTTTCCAGGCTTCTATGGATGTTCTTCCAGAGGATCACAATGATTTCTAGTAAGCCTGCCATGGACGCAGTGTCGTTCACTGACAATGTTTTATCTAGTACCTAAGACATAAATAATGCGACTGTGAAAGAATCTACTAACAAGTATTAAAAGTCCTAAAGCACAGCTCAGAATTACAGACACAAACAATATAAATAATGCAATGTCAACTTCTATGGTACAATAAAACTTTCTTCACTACCTTAGAACCTAACTGGACTAGGAATGTAGATTTATTTCCAAATTCCATCCAAGAGATCAACTGTAAATTAACTATTTTTTTTAAATGAAAGTCTATATGAACTACAACTTTTCTAAAATCAGAAACTAGTACTCTTTACCACACCCCATGCAAATGGGGTTACAGTACAAGAGCATTGCTAAGCATGGCTGTACAACTTTGGCCTACCCAGTAGGCACTGACTGCTAGACACTTTTTTCCTAAGACCAGCAAGATATAACTTATAGCTGGAAAGTAATTAATGGTAGCCAACCACCACTAAAATCATAGGTCTCTTAGAGTTATTGAAAAACAAACCTGTTTATACTTTCCTATTATGCTGGTAGTTCACAATGATCCCCATAGCAGAATGTTCAGTGCAAACTAGATGTGCATAACAAAATCCCTGTCTCAGAGCTGGTGATTTGCCTATCAGTGACTGGCCCGTGGAGACACACAGACACACAGATGATGGAAGTAACTTCCTCATGTTGAGATGAGGAGGATGACTCAGCTCAGTTCTCACCATTCAACTGTGAGTACAAAACTGATCCTGATTAATAAGAATACAAAGAAGCAAACATACTTTCTCCCCAGTAGTTGTGTCAGCATGCACTAAATGCTATGAAATGTAATAAGGCCAAGCAGACTGATAAAGCAATCTGCTGGTGGCTTGGATACTATCAGAAGCATAATGTGACAAACTGATCAAAAGTTTTCCTTCTGCCTTGACCTTACCTTTTCTGTGTTCTCACTCTGAACAGAAAACCTACTTAATAGAGTACACTTACATTTATACTGAGCATTACACCATGTGAACAGCCTAAGAAACAGAAGTCATTTATTTATTTTAAAGTAAACCACAGAAGCTCAATATTTTAGCACAGCAGACTCATTAAAATTTATGAAACCAACTCTTCTCCTTTGAGAATAACACTTGAATAATGTACTAGGTTCTTAAGTAATGGTTCCTTATTTTATTTTAGCATAATACCAAGCTAGACTATAATAACAGGCCCCTAAGTAATAGTTCCAAGGTTTTATTTTAGCAAAGACTATCTCTGGACATTAATTGATGGCCATGAAAAAGTCTCTGATTGTTTGAGATAGAGTCTTTCTACATTAGCTATGTAGACCATGCTATTCCATGCTATTCTTTTTCTTTTTTCTTTTCTTTCTTTTTTATTTATTTATTTATTTATTTATACACTGTACACTATAGCTATCTCCAGAAAAGAGCATCAGATTTCGTTACGAATGGTTGTGAGCCACCATGTGGTTGCTGGGATTTGAACTCAGGACCTTTGGAAGAGCAGTCAGCACTCTTAACCGCTGAGCCATCTCACTAGCCCCCGACCATGCTATTCTTGAACTCACAGAGACCCATTTGCCTCTACCACCCAAGTCCTGGGATTAAATTTCTATACCTCCATGCCTGGCACCATGAAAAAAATCTTTAAAAAAAATTCTTTAAAACCTTGGGCATAGTAGTGTGTGCTTATAATCCCAGCACTCAGGAAGCAATAAGGAGGAGGACTGTCACAAATTCAAAACAACCCTGGGACTTCCAGGGCTACATAGTGAGACTACCTCAAAAACAAAATATTTTAGCTATATATATGTTCTAAATGTACTTATATGACAAGTTATTTTTTTTTCTAACATGAATTACAGTGTAGATGTGTATTCTGAGCCTCTGTCAACCTAGAATGAGAATTTATATAGCAAATTATATGTCTTTACATTAGGTACAGGGGAAATGATTGTCTTTTTTAATGATGTAGATAGAACTTGACCTAAAAGGTACTGCAAGCTTTCACAGTAGTATGTAGCTGTTAGTAACAGGGTTAAAGAATGTCTTCTGGTGGATACAATGGATTTGGAGGTGATGGTGGCAACTATGGTGGTGATCCTGGTTACAGCAGTAGAGGAGGTTATGGAGGTAGTGGGCCAGGATATGGAAACCAAGGTGGTGGATATGGTGATGAATATAGTGGTAGAGGATATGATGGTTACAATGAAGGAGGAAATTTTGGTGGAAGTAACTATGGTGGTGGTGGGAACCATAATGACTTTGGAAATTATAGTGGACAACAACAATCAAATTAAGGACCCACGAAGGGGGACAATTTTGGTGGAAGAAGCTCAGGCAGTCCCTATGGTGGTGGCTATGAGTCTAGAGGTGGAAGTGGTGGATATGGTAGCAGAAGGTTTTAAAATAAAACAGAAACAGCTACAGTTCTTAGCAGGAGAGAAAGCGAGGAGTTGTTAGGAAAGCTGCAGGTTACTTTGAGACAGTTGTCCCAAATGTGTTAGAGGAACTGTAAAAATCAGCCACAGAAGGAACAATGATCCGTAGTCAGAAAAGTCACTGTAGCTTAAACAGGAAACCCTTCTTGTTCAGTACTGTCATAGCCATAGCCACAGTCTGCAAAAAATGCAGCTATTGATTAATGCAATGTAGCGTCAATTAGATGTATATTTCTGAGGTCTTTTATCTGTTGTAGTTTTGTTTTTTCTTTCTCTTTTCATTACATCAAGTATATTGCCCTATAAATTGTGGTAGTGGTACCAGGAATAAAAAACTAAGGACTTTTTAACTTTCCAAAAAACAAAAAACATATTCAATATTCACAATCTGTAAAACATTCTCCCCAAAGAGCTGAAGGGGTCTGCAGCCCTATAGGAGGGACAACAATATGAACTAATCAGGACCCAAGGAGCTGAAGGGGTCTACAATCCTACAGGAGGAACAGCAATGTGAACTAACCAGTACCCAAGGAGCTGAAGGGGTCTGCAGCCCTATAGGAGAGACAACAATATGAAATAACCAGAACCCCCAGAGCTCGTGTCTCTAGCTGCATATGTAGCAGAAGATGGCCTAGTTGGCCATCATTGGGAAGAGAGGCCCCTAGGTCTTACACGCCAGGGCCATGAAGTGGGAGTGGGTGGGTAGGGGAGCAGGGAGGGGGGAGGGTATAGGGAACTTTTAGGATAGCATTTAAAATGTAAATAAAGAAAATATCGCCGGGCGTGGTGGCGCACGCCTTTAATCCCAGCACTCGGGAGGCAGAGGCAGGCGGATTTCTGAGTTCGAGGCCAGCCTGGTCTACAAAGTGAGTTCCAGGACAGCCAGGGCTATACAGAGAAACCCTGTCTCGAAAAACCAAAAAAAAAAAGAAAAAAGAAAATATCTAATAAAGTTAAAAAAGAAAACAAAAAACATTCTCAACTAGTACATTACCAAATTCATGGCCTCTTCTGCAAAGTCATTTTCAATTTCAGTGGCCCACAGCAAGATATGTTTACCCATTTTTGCCAATGTCAACTATCTCATGTGGCAGTCTTGGCAAAACTTTAAATACCCTATCTATAATGCAGAGTGAGTAAAAGAGCAGAAGGGACTCAAACTCTACCAATCAGACAGCTCTGAGCACAAGAAAAGATACTGGTCAGCCTAGGTTTGAACATGACATCACAACATTCTCTATTCTGTTTGCCCTCCACTGCACACCTACTTTCTAAATTCTTCAGCAGTTTTTACTGACAATTTCAGTCCAGCCAAGCCAAAGGGAGGGACAAAGAGAAAAGGACTCAGGGGTGGAGCTAGTTGCCTGTCAAGATGCCATGGGGGAGACACACTGAGATAACCATGACATTGGCATAATCCATGGAAGAGGCCGCCTGAATAGAACTGCTTACTCTCTCTAGACGGGTCACAGCGTAGCAGGAGCAAGCCCCAGGACTTTGTCATGAAGTAAGCATTCTATCACAGAACTTTAGCAAAGGAAATCTTGTTTTGTGATACAGCACAGATTTCTAATCTATTTGGGTACTGGAAAAAAAAATCCCTCAAGTTTTACTTTAGATATCTAAATTTGAAGTGCCTATATATAAGCTTACGATACTGCTTGAAACCGGTCAAGTCTCAACTGGCTATTATTAGATATTTGGGGATTACTAAAAGACTCATTTAAGCCAATTCTACAAAAAGCTTGCACCCAGAAGTTCATTCCCAAGTGTTTCTAGAAGATCATATTAGTGACTCTCACAGACACCAGCTCCATGTCCAGAATCTAGCTCAATAGTGTTACACCCAAGATGAACAGAACACAGAGAGGGCTAGGACAAAGAAATATGGGTCAAGCGGTCACCAGCAAGAATATTCTTTTTACAAAATCCTACCAGACTCTAAAAGTTAAGTACAAAAGATATACCATAACTCTTTAAAAAATATAATTTATGACTTTTCAAAAGTTGTACTTAAGTATGTTTACTGAAATGCATGGGAAACTAAAACATCCTAACATCCTATAGAAATGATACCAAAACAAATCCTGCTTGTGTTTAGTGTGAAGTAGGAGAGACACTTACACTGGCATTCTCCTTCTCGCACTCCTTATGGGCCTCTGGGCCCTCTCTCAGGGTCCTCTGGATACAGGCGTTCAAGCAGTGGCGGATGACATGGATGAGCTTTGCTACAGTGGTGAAGATAATCAACATATAAATGCATCTTCTATAACATCAGCTTTCCAATTGGAAAACTATAATCTCAAATAGTAAAGAGTATCTCTTTAAGGAAAATCATTAAGGGATGCAAGAAAGCATGAAGCTTCCTAAGTGAGAATACTGAGCATCTCTACTGTGCACTTTGCTAGGTGAGAGGCAGCAAGAGATGGGGGAAGCAGAGATTCAGACCTATGTTGGTGCTGGCGGTATGCTCATGGGCATACTGATAGAACCTCCTGGCAGCTGCGCGATTCATCTGGATCAGCGTGACACAGCGCTCACACCACACCTCCTCTGGCTGGTTCACGGGCAGAAAAGAGTTGAAGATGAGGCTCACCAGGCGTCGAGATACAGGCCGAGAATCCATTTCTAGACGAACCAAAATGTCCTCCATGGGGCATATTTTCCAAAACTAGGAGGTGAGGGTAGAGACATGCAAAAGGAAATAAGCAGTGGTTCCTATAATCTTGAAGACTGCAAGTTTCCAGAATATAACCAAAGAACTAATTTTTTTCTACTCAAGAATAATTCTTTCTAATACCTATACCAGAATCTGACTTTTCTGTGAGCAAATCTACATTTTAAGGAAATGTAAATGTAAGGTATAGCATGAGGCTGTGGAAAGGCCAACTAGGCCTCTTTAGCAGCATGATTCATGCACGAATAATAGCTCTACTTAATCAAGATGGTAACTTCTACATTTGTAGGTCTAAAATCCACTGGCTGATCTAACAGGAAGATTTTTTTTTTTATCTATTAATAGTTTTGATGTGAACACCTTACTCATCTCTCTTAAGAGACCCAGACCATCCCTCCCTAACACTCGAGGACTGCTGGCTCACTCCTACTGTGAACAGTCTCCTTGTCCAACTCAAAAACTCACACAAATGCACATTCCACAAGGGACAGACATTAGCACTGTTTATGGTGATGGTTTTTGTGTTTGTGTGTGTTTTAAGACAGGATCTCAAGTATCCTGGCCCAGCCTCAAATGTACTTTGTAGCCGAAGATTAACTTAAACTTCTGATCATCTTGCCTCTACCTCCTGAATACTAGAATCATAGCCACACAGTACCACACATATTTATGCTAGGGATTGAACCCAGGCCTTTGTGTAATCTAGACAGGTACTCTGCCAACTAAACTCCAACTCCAACTCTAGCATGGGCTTCTAGCACCTGGGCAGCTCCTCCATAGAGCCCATGTCTATCCTCACCAACACAAATATACTTCTTAGCCAAAGGCTAAGTCCAGATAAGATATACATTCTTCCAAGGTATAAGTTGTCATTCTGAACAGCACACAGGCAGATAATGTGGGAGGCAATGCCCCCAGCAATGGGTATTTCCACGCATGTCAGGCACACTAGCCTTGAACTCCTTTTAACCTTGAAGCTCTCTTGTCTCAGTGATAAGAGCACCCATCTAACATTTATGAGGTCCTGAGTTCAATCCCCATTATCAGAGAAAAAAGGTCAAAAAAAAAAAAAAAAGGAAAAAAAAAAGGAAAAAGAAAGGAAAAAAAACTAAATTAGAACTGGAAATAAAGTGACTTTCATGTCCTCTTTAAGATGTCAATAAATTGGCCTATACCCAGTGCATGTTTACCATGTTACAAGCAATTCTTGTTTAAAAAGAAAAAAAAAGGAGAACGGCTTTCAGCTAACCTTCGCAAGTAATATATAAGTGCTAAAAATGTATAGACCCATCAAATATTTCAATGTTTTTAACATGTGATAAAAAATATAATAGCCTGCAAGATGGCTCAGGAGCTAAAGGTGCTTATCACCAAGACTAACAACCAGGGTTCGATCTCTGGAACCCACATGGTAGAAAGAATCAAGTCCTTCAAGTTCTCTTCTGACTTCCACAAGTATACTGTGCATACAAGCCCCATCATACATGAATAATGATTAAAAATATATATAAAGGTGCCCAGTGTGGTAGTGCATGCCTTTAATCCCAGCACTTGGGAGGCAGAGGCAGGAGAATTTCTGAGTTCAAGGCCAGTCTGGTCTACACTGTGAGTTCCAGGACAGCCAGAGCTACACAGGGAAACCGTCTCAAGGGAAAAAAAAAAAAAGAGAGAGAGAGAGAGAGAGAGAAAATATATAAAGGTGATTGCTTATATTAGTCTTTGCAAAATGAAACACACATTATTTCTAGAACCTTTCATTAGAAACATAAAACCACATTTTCTGACAATCTAGCAAATATATTAGTTATCAAATTGATTAAAATGTAATTGGAAGGTCTTTCTGTTGGGTGGTGACGAATGTCCTTTGTCTCCCTCAGTTTCTCTTAACTTGTCCTCTTACCTTTGCAGCTCTCACAGCCTTGATCTTCAGCAGCAAATCCACAAAAGCCACTCGCACTTTCTCTGAGTTATCATGGAGACTATACCTGAGTGTTGGCAAAAGCTGTTCTAATAATGGGTGGCTCAGCTTGTTATCCAAAATAATTGGCAAACACTACAGGGAGTGGGGAGAGGGAAGAAAGCACTTCAAATTAGAACACACCAATAAAACATTTAGGTAGGAAGCATCTAAGAGGATGCTGAGTCCCATCCTTGCCAGAAAACAAACACACACCTCCAAGAAACTGCACATCAAAAAAGGCATGCTTTGGTGCTGGTGAAATGACTCAGTAAGACACTCCATAGAGGCAAAAGGGAGGACTTTTATAGAGCTAGAATACTATGCCCGGCCCAAAACTAGTACTATGGCAACTAGACATTTTATAGAGAAAACACTTTTCTTTGAAACAGGGTTTCTAGGCAACCCAAGTGACTTCAAACTCGGAATCTTCCTGCCTCAGCCTCCTGAGCATTTCTATTATTATAGGTCTTGGCTACACACCTAGCTAGAAAATACTTTAAATCTGGATTTTAAAAGCTTAGTTTGGAGACTGAAGATATAGCTCAGCAATGAAAATCATATACTTGCTTGCAGAGAGCTCAAGTTCAGTTTCCAGCACCCACAGCAGGCACCTGTGTCTCTCAACCACCTTTAACACTAGCTCCAGGACAATCCAATGCTTCTGGCTCCTCTACGAGAGGACCTTAGTTCAGTTCCCAGCACCTAATGGCTCACAACCATCTGTAACTCTAGTTCCATGAGACCCAACACCATGGGCACCAGCTATACACATAACATACAGCCAAACCACCCATACACATACAATAATTTTTATTTTAAAAATAAAAGTATACCAAAAAAAGTTTTGCCGGGCGTGGTGGCGCACGCCTTTAATCCCAGCACTCGGGAGGCAGAGGCAGGCGGATTTCTGAGTTCGAGGCCAGCCTGGTCTACAAAGTGAGTTCCAGGACAGCCAGAGCTATACAGAGAAACCCTGTCTCGAAAAACCAAAAAAAAAAAAAAAAAGTTTTGGTGTAGAAATATAACTACAGTATCAGTGACATTTTGCCCACTGAGTAGGGTAATAAATAATTTTCTATTATTTTCCCCTTGTATTTCCTACAAAATCCTTATAGTTTTACAAAACTATTGAATAATACAATGTTACTTTTCCACCTTTAAAAACCTTACCTTAAAAACAGAACACCGAACATCCGCTGAGCTTATATCAAATGCCAGCTCCCCTGTGACTTTCTTCAAGAAATCAACAAGAATGTTAGGGGGCATCATTTCCCAATATTTAGAAGATATTTTACAAACACCAAGGATGCCTGTGGAACGGACCCGTGGATAAGGATCTTCTATAAGGTTCTAAAAGTAGGAGAGAGAAAAGGTGTACAACTTTTAAATTATTGTTTGTGTTACATATTAGTACCCTGGGAATTTAAAGCTTATTAACAGATACTTAAAGTTGCAGAAATAGTGACCACGCAGTCCAGTGTCTCTAGGTATTTTGAAGGGGACTAGATAGATCCAGGAGCCTAATCTGCAGCTACTCATATAAAGCAACACAGCATCGACCCACGCTTCCCATATAAGAGGTACATGAGTAACTGTTCTACTATATTGTTTACAGACTAATGGCATGAAATAAAGCTGCACATGTTCAATCAGGCACACTTTTGATTGAATATTTTCAGTCCGTACGATGCCACAGATGAAGACACTTGAAAAGATGGATGAGTTTCCCAAAGACACAAAGCTATAAAGCAGGAGTGGTAGAGACAAATCTGCAAGTCAAAGTGCTAACACACGTCTACTGGGAACAAGGCATGCACAGCTATAGTCCTGAAAACTATATAAGGATACATAATGGAATGTCTCAAGACTAACTAAAAAGAGGAGAAAGGGACAGTGTGGTTCTATACATCTGGGGACACGGGCAGAACGGGTGTCCGTAGGATGGCCCTGCTGGCAAGCTACAAGACATATAGGTTAGCAAGCAGTGAATGCCCTCCACAGCAATACGTACATATAGTTCTTCAAACTGCTTCTGAATTTCACTGTCCATTTCAGTAGCAATGAAGTTTGGATCTCTAATAGGAAATGCTTCAACAAACAACAGTGCAGCATTTGATCGAACTTCAGAATTTCTGGCCTATAAAAATATAAGTACTTTTAGAAGTTCAGAGAGTGTTCCCAAGCTAATACTTCCACAATTTCAGTAAAGAGTTATTTACAAATGAAAGATAATTTTAGGGGCTAGCAAGATGTTCATAGGACAAGGGCACTTGTGCCTGAATTTAACAACCTGAGGTCAATCCCAGGAAGGAACACATGGTGGAGAAAACTGACACCTACAGGCCACACTCTGCCCTCCACATATGCTACCACTTCCTAATAAATAAACAAATAAATTGTAATAAAAATAAGATAATTTTAACCTTTAAGTTAGGAAAAACGGGCTGTGGATGTAACTTAGTGGCAAAGTACACACTCTGCCATGTGTGTGGAGCCCTGGGCTCTGCCCTTGGCATCACAAAAGTAAATAGCCAAACTTTGTGAGGTCATCCTTAAATTAAATCAAACTCTCAGTCAGTGTCAAGAGATATTAAAGACCAGTTTTCTCACTTCAAAGCTGTATTTGATTACACTTTTCAATTTTCAGACTATTAAAAAAGAAAGGTTAGTCATATTAAGAGATTATTAAGAGGTAGTTTCTGCCTTCTAATCAATCAAAGCTATTTGTGTAGACCTAGGCATTCATCAGAATGCTAACCAGAGTGTCCCTGTCTTCTGCCCTCATTACAGCCTTGAGAGTACAAGAACAGGCGGGTGGTGCAGGCGGTACTCTTCCAAATCTCTCTGAGTTTGTGCAAACCAAGACACCGATTTTCAGTGACTGTTTACTTAGCACAGAACTGATCTGCCTTTATAGTTAAGTAGATCAAAGAAATGCTCTTCATAAAGGTTAAAACCTGAGAGCCAGGAATGGTGGCACATTCTCATAGTACCATTTACATGTGAGACTGAGGCAGGAAGATAGATCACTTGAGCCCAGGTGGCTAGGATGGGCAACACAGTAACAGCACAGCTCAAAAACCTAAGAAATTTTGTTCTGAAGTTCCATAAAGTACTGTCTCTAGTGTTTTAGCTGCCTTCTGAACTAGCACAGGATCAATTCCAAGCACATCCTACACTAGGAAACACAGTAAAATATTACCTTTAGTCCCCTCCACAGGATGGGCTTATATAACCTATACAGCATCTCTTCCACTCCCTGACGGACTTTCTGTTGGTGAAAGTAACTCAGCACCTAAAAGCCCAAGAAAGAGAAGGAAAGGCTATGTAGTTATGTATAAGGCATTTGAGTCAGATGTAGTAGTGTTTATCTCCAAACAAACACAACAGCTCAGGAACAAGAGGAAAGGTTATTCTACCCCACCCCACCACTACGACACAACATTCTCTGGCAAGACCTACAGCAGATACAAGACAATCTTGAATACAACAAATCAGAAAAAAGAAATCACAGCCAAAATAACAATCAATGGCTCTGAATTCTAATACCACTTGGGTTCTAATGCCTACCATCCAGTGATGCATGCCTGTTGTTACACTAATTGAGATTCTGTGGCAGAAGAAACCTACCAGGAGCTCTAGACTATCCAGGATAACTCAGCAAGACCATATCTCAAAAAACAAGTAATATAAAAATTAAATTATTATTAGCCTACCAAGAGCCACATAACCTCCATAGAGCTCTGACAATAAGGGCAAAATGGAAGCATGAATAGTTAAAAGGGGTTCAGGAACAAGACTTTGCCTGATTCATCTTGACTCAAATGTTCTTTGAACCTACTATTGGCCCTGCTTTTTAGCTCTCTCTTTAGTGCCCAACAAGAACAGGTTTCAACACTCTGCTGCCCACCAGGGACTGCACCAGCTCTCTATCTTAGGGTTTCATAAGGAACAGGAGTCTACTCAATACTCTTTATAGTACTAGCTTAATTGAGATATCAGGGTCTTCCCAAAACTTAAAATAAATTACAAATAGACCATGCATTTTCTTTGATAGTCAGAATCACCCACAATTCTGTACAAGTCCTTGAACCCAGAAACAATCAGTTTTGCCTTATGATTGGAATCCATTCCTCATGGTTTTCTGATGGACGATTTCATTCTTTTTTAATTCTAGAAAATGTCTCGTACTACATTTCTTAAGCCATCCTCCAATTCATGATCCTCCCATTTCAGCCTCCAGATCAAAGGAATTACAAAAAGACCCCATCACACTCAGCCTGATTGTTTCTTTTCATGAGTTTCATTGATGGTCTAGATTTTGTTTTTTAAGTACAGTATTACCATGTTTTGGTATAGATGATGTTCTCACTTCACAGAAAGACTTTAAGCAGCTTAAAAGTGAAACACAATTCACTCCCCATAAAGTTAAAGCACACAGTCCTGGCTGGATAATGACAGCGTACCATTTCTTTCCTTACCACAGAGCCAGTAGCAGAACAAATTGCCAAAACACCAAATACCAAGATTCTAAGAAATTCCTTTGACTGATGGGGTGAAATTGTGAATTTTTAAACTTAGCCAAAACACTTATTCACAAATAGAAAGGCTGAAATAGGATCTCAACAGCAACTGCTCACAATTGGTAGATTAGAGGTGCCTCCCTCACCTCTCGGACTTTGGAGTGCACTGGAGACCTCCTTAGAAGGTGGATGCCATGGAACATGAAGTCCTGGATGCAGTCATATTCAATGGTCTGAAACAACAAGAGCAATGACAAGCATCCATCAAACAGGCAGAGAGGCAGGCAAGAATCCCCATACAGCAGCACCTAATCTGTTCCTCTAATTCAGAAAACCTCTGCTATTCTGTCAGAGCTGTTACTATGTATCTATTCCTTTAGTTTCCATATATAAAGAATACATTTAGCTACTTCTACTTTATTTAATGGAACAGGGAATCTGAGTAATGTAGCAAGGTAAGCTCCCCCCACAATCATTAGAAAACAGCTCACATCAGACAAAATACAGACACTAGGAAAAGAAGTATACATAAGCCAGACAGAGATCTCAAAAAACTTATACTGTCCTGGGAACAACACAAGCTTCAACCTGTTTCAAGAACCTCTCAAAAACAAAAACAAAAACAAAAACAAAACCCACAGTAGAGCTACCTCTACGGTAGAGGTCAGAACTCCAGAGACTGACATGAAATCTTCTGGGGTACCTCTGCCAAGTGCTAGGAAAGAAGTGTGTGAGAGACTCTTTGACAACTCCCAATGAAAATAAGCCACAGGGTAAAACAAAAGAAAAGCTGGGCCCAACTGAGACTATGTGTTACCCTAAACTCCAGAGTGCAAGGATGCCACGTCTTTAGGCAAAGACATAAATATGGCTATCAATATCATCTTGAAATTTTACCTTCCTTGAAGTTAATGATAAATCTCTGAATGTGGGGTAACATCCTATCTGACAAATGATGAGACAGGAACTATGCCATATGTTCTGGAAGTTACATAAAGACAAACTGGAACTAAACTGGAACTATTAGAATATGGCATTCCCATCTACAGGTGCCTCCTATAACAAAACATCAATGCCACAGACTTAAAGAGGAGAGCAATAAGCAAAGCCATGAGAGCAACTTTTTGTTGGTGAATAAAAGGCACTTGCAGCCAAGCCAGAAAACCTGAGTACTGACTCCTGAGAGCTGTCCTCTGACCTCCACTTCTACCACAGCACACGTGCACTCACACTCATGCATACACAAATATAAAGCATAAATAATGTAAAAAAAGAATATATACATCTATGTATGTAGGAATTACACACACACACACACACACACACACACACACACACACACACATATATATATATATGAGAATGAATTAAAAGCTAGGCACAATGAAGCAAACCAGTAATTCTAGCACTTAGAAGGCCAAAATAGGAGGACCATGACTTCAAGAGCTAAATTAAAAATAATAAATAAATAAATAAATAAATAAATAAACAAACAAACAAACAGGAGGTAGGGGAACTGGAGAAATGGCTCAGTAGCTAAGAGTGAGTACTGCTCTTCCTGAGCACTCAAGTTCAATTCCCAGCACACATGATGTAAGGCGGCTCACAACTTTCTGTAACTCTAGCTCCAGGGGGATTCAATGTCTCTGGCCTCCAGAGGCCTGAAATTCAATGTAAATAAACACATACATAAACCCTTGCATAGACACATAATTAAAATAACTTAATTAAAGAAAACCAAGCAAACAAAACAATGGCGAATAATGTCCTGGCTTTGCCCTTTTACTAAAATGACCACACATTTAAACTAGTTTATTAAAAGTGTTAAAGGGGAATACAGTAACTTTTGATCTCTAGATATGAAAGAAATGGCAAATATGAGCAATAAAGACCAAGTGTAAGCAGATATAAAGGCAGTGTGGACTGGCCTGCACTAGACACCATGTGGAAGTCTTCCTACCTGCACTAGTTACTGTCAATTCTCCAAAGAGAACAGTCAGAGAGAAGAATACTTTTGGATCGAAGAGAAAAAGTTCTAGCCTTTGGAAATATAGAAGAAAGAAACAGACAATGGTATGACACACAGCTGACAGGTCTCTGGATGTTTAATGCGGACTGTGAATGAGAAAGCTAGATCTCCCTAACATATGCAGTGCATTTGGGAAGGGCTATTTGTGCTCAAAGTGAATGTCACGGACCTCTTAAGATAACATAACCTATGGAGGCACTAGAGGGTTCTGAACAGCACCATCCATGGAAAGAGAACCCAATCACAAATGTAGCTTTTCACTTTCAAGTAGCCAGAATAAAAAATTTAAAAAACTGGTTAAATTACTTAATATATTTTGTTAAGCCTAGTACATCCATCTTGCAGAGGTACCCTTTGACTAGCCACATCCAAGAAACCCAACAACCAGAGGTAACTAGACAGTCTAGGCCCATAGACAACAAAATAAGGAACACAAAACCCACTGACTTCTCTGAAACTGCACATCCCAGCAAGGTGATAGATGGGACTGTGCCTCAACACATGGGCCTCAATGACTCAGCCTGTCATACTTCTACAGCATGATTAACAGCTTTATTTTCAGGTAGACGAGGCACTAGTTTTAAATAGCCCACCCTTGGATATTTAAGTAACTAGAATACAGTAAATGTTAAATAAAATGAAAATACCTCCAACATTTTCCCCGAAGCCTTTTTCCAAGCTCTGAAATAAATTTCTGCAATGTGTACCATCAAAGACCTATTTTTAAAAAGAGATGTTAAAACATGTTTAAATAATTTTACCATATACCACACTTCAGTTATTCTCCTGCCTTAGGAAAAGGAAACTGATAATAGGATATGGTTCTATAAACCATCTGCAATATTACCTACCTGAAATGGAAAGAGGAAGAGACCAAACTGGGGAGAAGAGGCTGGAATAAAAACTCCTCCTCAGTCAATGTTACCCTAATCCTGACAACATAGGCCCAGAAGTAAATTCTATAGTCACAAATTTTCAAATATAGACTGATGAGAGAGCTTACTTGGTAAATGCACTTGACCAAGCTAAATGACCTGTCAATGCCTGGACCCCGATTGGTGAGAAAAGAGAACTCTTACAAGCTGTCCTCTCACCTCCACATGTGTACCATGGGATACCCACACTCACACCTCTTCCCCCCAAACACACATATAATAGCACACTCACACCCACACTTACAACCCTCCAAAACACAAACAAATAAACTTTAAAATCATCTACATTAAAAAATTAGTTCAGCACAAACATTTTACAAAGGAAACAATCTAGACTATACCAAGAACTCTGCATTCAAACTAGAACCAAATCCCCACTCAGTGCTTACATGGCTACCTAACATTAAGGGACTTAGTAACTGTAGCCAACCTCCGCAGTAAGGAATGATATCCAAAACAAAAAGCACCTAAGCAAATATACATGATTTGCATGGCAGTCTGACTGCTGAATAAAAGAAGTACTAGGGCTAGAACTTCCTAACTGTAGTTCTTCCTAGTTATACCACAGGGCTACGCACCACAACCACACAGTTCAGCCCATACTAAATGAGATGGTGTACTCTATACTCAAAATGTTCTCTGAATACTAACAACTTGGGCTTTGTTGTAAGACATATATCTGTCTAAAAAACTACCACTGCTTTCTGTTCCAGAGTGAGGTAGTAGGGCCACATGACCCCAGAGACTGGAGATCAACCTGGGCAGCAAACACAGCCCCCAAGGGGAAAAAGAGGAAAACTGGAAAAAAAAAACCCAAAAAAACAAAAACAAACAAACAAACAAACAAACAAAACCCAATGAAACCTCAATCACTACAGGAAAAATGCTTTATTAGAGGAAAAAAAACTACCTAATGATACAGTAGTGAATCATAAGATATAATTTCTAAAGCTCCCAATTATGTTAATATAAACAGGGTGGTGATGCATAACTGCAATGGGGAAGCTAAGGCAGTTAGACTGCTGTGTAGTGACAGGCCAGATCGGGCTACATAGCAAGACCTTGTCTTAATGCACACATACACATATGAGCACACACACACACCTCACACATGTGCACACTCAAAACTTTTAAAACAAGCCAAGAGAACCTTTTAAAGTCAGACCTCTAATACTTACTTTTGTAATCCAGCTAACTGGTTTTTAATGGTCTCATGGATCATTTTAATAAAGTCTACATTCCAACTAAAGAGAAAACTAAGAAATCTTCTTCCCTGTAAATGAAAAAAAAAAAGTGAGGATAAACTGGGCATGGTAGCACACACCTGTAATCCTAGCTACTTGGGAGGCTGAGACAGAATATGACAAGATCAAGGTCAGCTTGGCCACACAAACATCATTTAGTTGTAGTAAAACTACAACTAAACAAAACTATCTAATACGAACAAGTATTTATTTAATACATCCAAAGTCAGCTATTTATAAAAATGAAGCCCAAGTCAGTATCACTTGGCAAGTTTGCACAGGGGTTGAACTGGGAAGTGCTACAGTGGCTCTCCTAACATCAGAGACCTGTGGGCTCACAGACATTCCTCCCTTGGGTAGAGCAGCAGCTGCACTGAACATCTGTCTTTAAGGAGCTCAGAGACAGAGCCATACAGAGTTCCACCACAGGTCCATAAAAACTTCAATCTAGCTATCATGGACAGTGGGTAATGTAAAACTAAAAATTCCTGAAATCTTTGTTTGACCCTATCATAAAGCTCTTTATTCTCACCAACCTAACAATCCTGGAGATGAAGGTGAAAGCCTTGTGCTTGACATCTTTCCAATAATGATGGTAACCATTGCATGAGGAAAGTGGCCCTCTCCACACACATCCTGCACCACTGACTGATGCTGCTGCTTCACTCAAACCATGCCATGTGCTCCTCCCAGAAGTTTGAAACAACACCTGCTGCTCTGGCTATGGAAGAAACACTGAGGTTATAGAGTGCGTGCCCTCTACACAATAGGCAGGGTTAGAGGCAGACTTTTCCAGTGGAGCTAAAGAACTTGGTACTAACCATGTATGCTCTACAGGCTGAGGACTGAGACCCTAAGGAATACTCTTTTTTTTTTTTCATTTTATTTATTAGATATTTTCTTTATTTACATTTCAAATGTTATCTCCTTTCCTGTTTTCCTCTCTGAAAAAGCCCTATCCCCTGCCTCTCCCCCTGTTCACAACCTACCCACTCCTGCTTCCTGGCCCTGGCATTCCCCTATACTGGGGCATAGAACCTTTACAGGACCGGGGGCCTCTCCTCCCATTGATGTCCGACTAGACCATCCTCTGCTAAATATGCAGCTAGAGCCATGATTCCCACCATGTGCATTCTTCGGTTGATGGTTTAGTGGGAGGACTCTTTGGAAGCTGTCTCTTTGAGAGACATGTCCCAAACACACTGTATTATGGTCACCCTGCACCCCACCAAGGGCACACAATCCACACTCAATAGCCACTATACAATGACCTCATATAACAGAACTAATCTCTAGAAACCATGTTAATAAACTATTACTTATATATTTTTTTAAAACTTGGCAGGACTAGAGATTGAATCTAAGACCTCATATATGCTAGACAAGCTTTTAGCCCTAGCCCAAAAATTACTTGGTACAAAGAAGTACCTATAAAATGTCATTTATCTTAAGTATATAATAAATATAAAAAGGTATTAAGACAATACACATTCTTTTTATTTCATAAGTTCTCTAGTCCATGGCTCTTTATACGTGAGAAACATCTTAACTGAAACTGGCCATATGAACTGAACTTGTTCAGTTCTCTCATGGGACTGGACTGGCTCACAATGGGTACTCAAACAAGAGGTCAGAGCCCCTCACTAGTTTTCCTGAATGGTGAAAAGATAAATGGAGATGTGTTGTGATAATTTTTGTGTATATGCCAATTAAACACAATCATGTGGCCAGGGGATGCTTAGTAACCAAGCACTTACCTAGCATGCACGAGGCTCTGAGTTCAAATCTCAGAATACACACACTCTCCCCAACCCCATGCTGATTAGTACTTTGTCAACTTGATACAATCTAGAATCATCTGAGGGGAGGAAACCTCAATTAAGAAAAAATTGCCGCCAGGCGTGTTGGCAGACGCCTTTAATTCCAGCACTCGGGAGGCAGAGGCAGGTGGATTTCTGAGTTTGAGGCCATCGTGGTCTACAAAGTGAGTTCCAGGACAGCCAGGGCTATACAGGGAAACCCTGTCTCGAAAAAAAAACAAAAAAAAAAAACAAAAACGAAAATATTGCCATATATCCAAGCAAATGGGGCATTTTCTTGATTAATGAATGATGTGGGAGGGCCCTCACATTATGGGTGGTGCTACTCATAGACAAGTGGTCCTGGATGGTTTGAGAAAACAGGCTAAGCAAAGCTTGGCGGTGCATGAGTTTAAATCCCACTACATGTGATGCAGAGGCAGGCAGATTTCTGTGAGTTCAAGACCAGTTTGGTCTATATAGAAGGTTCCAGGCCAGCCAGGGCTATGTGGAAAGATCCTTTCTCAAAAACGAACACATTTCAAGTAAGAATATTAAGAGAGCAATAACCTATGTTAAGGACTAGACAGCAAGGGCTATATATAATAGAGACCCTGTCTCAAAAAATAAAAAACAAAACAAGAGCAGCAGCAACAACAAAAGGAAAGTGAAAGCAGGCTTAGAAAACCATGGGAAGCAGCCCAGTAAACAGCATTCTGGTATGGCCTCTGCTTTAGTTCTGGCCTCCAGCTTCCTGCTTTGAGTTTCTGCCCTGACCTCCTTCAGTGATGGAGTGTGATCAGAGTTGAAATTAATCCTTTCCTCCCAAGGCTGCTTTTAGACATAGTATTTTACAACTCTAAGATCACATACACACACACACACACACACACACACACACAAATAACCTGTAGAAATAAGAGAGCAAAACTTAGCCACAGGGACATACTTTCTTACATTTACATATGTGTTTATATATGTATATAAAACATTATATATGTGATTCTACATGTATGATATACATATATGTAAATGTATGTAAATATCTGTAAATCAAATTTATTGATACATAGTTCCATCCAGTTTAACGATAAAAATAAGGCAGGATGTGCTCCATAAGGGCCATCCAAATCAAACTGATGGGGAGTGAGCTCACAGATCTTTTTTTTTCCCTGAGACATCGTTTCTTTGTTTGGAACTGGCTTTCTAGCCCCTTGAGTGCTGGGATTAAAGGCATGTGCCACCATGCCCAGCTTAGTACAAGCTCTTACTGCTGACCTTTGCACAAAACAGCATAGTACAAACAACAGCCACATGAATTTAAGGAAAGCATCCATTAATATCCCACCAACAAATCAAAAACAAAAAAACAAAGAAACAACAACAACAACAAAAAACCTACTAATTCTGGAATTTTTGTTTAAGAAACAGAAATATTATAAGAATATGTTTTTGTTTTAATGCTAGGTTTGGGATATGCAGCTGCTTCCAACTGTCTATAGCCACTGTGATTTACCTCAGGCTCTAGCAGAGGTGTGTTTTTTGCCAGCTGCAGATAGTGTCTGCAATTGTGTGACAATTGGAATTCTTGGAACTTTTCAGAGGGTATTTAAATGCTAGGGCCCAGATAAATGTGTGGTGGGATGGTTGGTGCTCATCTGGGGGGGTTGGTTGTGGTTTGTTTGTAGTAGTGCTCAAAGAAGAAAAAATGGAAAAAAATTAGATTCAGAGATCTCTAGCTCTCTCTCCCTTCTCTATCCTCCTTCTCTCCTATCTAGTGATAGAACGGTAGGAAAAAAAATACACAAATTAGCAAACACCAGCTATAACTTACCTCTTCCTTCTTGATGTAATTAACATTTATGAAGCACTCAAGTAGCATATCTTTAATTTCTCTACTTTCCTCCCAATCATAATCAAAGCAATACAAAGCCTGATGGATGCGCCACAGCCGACACACATCTGCCCCCTGTGAATGAATGGCACACACGAGTTTCAGGTACTTTCTTTTCCTTTATAAGGACTTCATAGCAATGTGAGATAATTTCCTTAAGAATTCTAAATCATGCCTGCCTTTTATCCAGGATACTCCCTGACTACCTGCTCAGTCCTACTCTAGAGTATGTATATCTCTCCAAGGACCACAGGGGCACAGGTATCTCCTCCCGCCCTCTACTCAATAACTCAGAAAGACCCACTGGCACAGCTTAGTCTGAGAAAGTTTGGCCTTTCCTGCACGCCTGCTTCCTTCCCACTGCGTAACAAGGAACAAGACAGGCAGAGTAACTGCCTTTCACCATGAAGAGAGACAAAGAAGAGTATCCACCCTTAGAAAAGAACATGGAAGAAAAAGTTCAATTTTCAATCTCCGTCTGGATTGTGCTCCCACCTTGGACCTCTACACATCGCTGTAAGAAACACCTAGGCTGGGAAGTTATAGAATCCAACCCTTCTACCTAATCCACCTCACAAAGTATATCCTGAAGAAAGGAAACATACTGATTTGGTCTCCAGACTCCTCCTCAGCAGCATGATAAATGCAGTCTTTCCCATGTCCTCCTTGGCAGGAAGGCCCCTTTCCCACCATTTGACACACAGATCCTGAATAGAGTTCTGGAGTTTTTGTTCAGATTCAGGTAATGCATATAAAATACCTAAAACACAGCACAAATGTTTTCTGTTATTAAGCAACATATTACCAATTGAGACTCAAAAGTACAGAGTACTGGCCTAGAGAGATGGCTCAGCAGTTGAGAGCATTGGTTGCTCTTCCAGAGATCCTGAGTTTAATCCCCAGCAACTACATGGTGGCTCACAACCATCTATAATGTGATCTGACTCCCTGTTCTGGCACACAGGTATACATGCAGATAGGACACTCATATACACAAAAGTTCAGAGTACTATGACTTAGTACAAGGCCTAGCTAGGCAAATATCAGTTTAATTTGCCAAATAAACATCATTTATGGAATGCCAATACTTACAAAACAGAGAACTTTAGACCTGGAAGCCTCATACTAACACATCTTGCTATCACTACAATTCTACCCCCACCAGGACAGGCTCTGACCACCAATCCACTACAAGCTCAATGTGGTAGCTTCACAGATCTAGGCTCAAAGATGGAAAAAAAAATCAAAGCAAATAACATAGTGAATATAAAAACTATTGCTTTTAGAAACATAAGCTCAATAATTGTTAATAATATGCTAATAACTACCCACAGATGCCTGACTACCGTTATACACACATAAAGCTCCTAGTAATTATGAGTCTGAAAGCAACTACCATGACAGTACTCATTTTACCACAATTTGGAGACTATAAATAAACGGGTAGTAAAATCCACAAAGTATATATAGAAATGTCTTTCTATACTGCCTGGGGTAATTTAAGATGATGATGATGATGATAATAATAATAATATACTATCAACTTGGAGAGTAACAAAGAAAGAGGGTTAGAGGGAGAGTAGCTGGAAGGGACTAGATTAAAAACATACTAAAAATATAAAATATTTAAAAAGAAAAAATAGGCTAATTTCAAGAAATCAGACTAAAGCAACATCCTAAAGACATAAAGAACCCCAAGCGATGTTAAGACTGAGAACTTGTAAATGTGTCCCAGGAAACAACACCCACATGAACAAGTGCTCAGAAGATAGTTCTATAAAATCCTTAACATTGCTTTCACATCTATAAAATAACTTTGTGTGTAAATATTTTCTTACCAGGTTTTTCATTACTTCAGGCAAGTGTACCTGTTTCATAGACAGCTTTGCAGGGCTCAGTTAAAGAAAACAAGAACTACGGGAACCAACAACTCCAGAGACCATGGTCATCCTTAACAAGAAATTCAGTGACACAGATTCTTGGGCTCTGTGGCAACAGCACAAATTAAGAACGCTGTAGTCAGACATGTCCCTTCAAACAGGCACTTGTTATATTAGTCCTGTGAGTCCAGGCACACTGTCCTGAAGAACCTGTAAGTAACAGCAGCCAGCAGGCTCAGATCCCAGATCGTCCTCTGCAACACTGGAACAGAGCCTGGCTAACTCACGGTGCCCTTGAGAACTTGAGTGCAAAGAAATGCCTTTAAATTCTTGTTTCAGATTGCTGCCCTGCTCATGAACATAGGTGACTTCCCTTTAAAAGGTGCCATGTTAGTGTCCACTACTGAATAGGCCACTTACCATTCAATATAACAGCACACTCCAGGAGGGCTCCATAGTTCTCATGTTCATTTATTATAGATACAGAAGCAAGAATTACAGTCACAATTGCACATATTATTTTTATGCTCTTTCTCTAAAATTAAACATTAAAACATAAGTGAGTTAAAATGAGGATCTTGTAACACTCAAGTTATTTTTAAAAAAATCAAATAGTTACTAAATTTCAAAAATGAAGCTACCTCTAGCTTTTTCTAAAAGGTAGATTAAAACTGAATATAAGTCAAATGTCCTAAGAGAATCATAGCATTGAGCAGTAGAACAGCAATAGCAGGACTGGGCAGCAGGTAAAAATCACAATGAACAAAACTACAGAACTGGCATATTGCATTTTCTTAACTTTAATGTTCAACTATTGAACTGAGCATAGTGGCACATGCCTTGAATCCCAGTGCTGAAGAAGCTGAGGCAGGCGACCTCTCTGAGTTTGAGGCCAGCCAGGTCTGCATGTGAGTTCCAGGCCAGCCAGGACTAATAGTGAGACTCTGTCTCAAAAAGAATGTTCAGTTGTTCAAATAAACAATCTTTTCTTAACGCAGCAAAGAAGAAAATTTTTATTTTTGAAAGACAAATACCATCTTTGGACTGTGCTCTGATTCCATATCATCTGCACCCTCGTCTTCCACTGTCTGCCACCTGTCCACAGGGCTTTCCAACAATGTTTCTGTTAGTAAGTCCTTCAGTCTTTGCCATAATTCTTCTTTCTGTTTCCTTGATAATTCATCTAGTAGTTCACTTAAGCTGAAAGGACTAGAAGAATCTTTCTGTAAAATATTTTTAAAAGCACAAAATATGAAAATTTAGTTTTATTCTTTTTATACTGGTATTAATAGAAAAGTTTAAGTACAAAATTAGTTACGTGTTTAAGCATTTGGCCAGCTTTTTCAAAATCCTTTCCTAATAAGGAAAAAGTACAGAATCATCAAACAGAAAGCATCAAATCTCTCCTCTACTTCTTAAGACTGGATAGTTAAAATTTAAAATTTCACCCCCTTAAAATTCCTAAAACCAATTCAAATGCCCACCATCCCCAGGCCTGTCATTGGGTACCAATGTATGCTGGAGGTAAAAACCGAAAAGGGTCAGATTCCCTTCCTTCCAGTTCTTTGTCCTACCAACAGACCCTTCATGTCATCTGCTCCTCAGCCCTACACAGCACCCTTTCCCTGAACCACTGAGTCCTTCCCCATGCCCCTGGCTTACTGGACTCTCTTCTCACTTTGGGCAGACTGACCATATCTCTCTCAGAGAGTAAGAACAGGCACTGTCAAACATATGCAACCCAATTAAAAGGACTTTCTAGCAGCTTCTCTGGAACAATTGAGGCTCAAGTATAGTGACAATAATAGATTATAGCCTATGGAATAAATTAGTATCATTGAGGTTATAAATTAATAGAACTCAAATCATTCATTAATAGCACTGACATGCTGCAGGGCACCAATGAATAAAAATAAAGAAATATGGAGTTCACAAATGACAATTTGATAGTCATCACAGTAATAGACTCTAGTAAGAACTATCCACAGATACTAAAACAAACAGGTACAAGTGTGCTTAGAGGCAGGTCATCCACAGCTATGTGTTTCCTCAGAGAGCCCATAGTTACAAGGAGAAAGCAGAAAGCTACCAGGATAAGTCATGAGCACCCAACTCATTCACCCACCAAATGACCCCCATATAACAAGGCTGTCCTGAAAGGCCCTAACACTTCCAAGCAGTTCCTTCTGAGACACTCGATCTGACTGAATTGGCTAATAGAAAAAAGAATACAAAAAGAGTCACCCACACCTACAACCTTTCAGTTTTGTGACAAGCACAGGAAGCCAGAGCGGTCTCCTACAATCCCAGATTACAGAACAATTAAGAGATGTGACAGCTGCCGGGCTTGGTGGCACACGCCTTTAGTCCCAGCACTCGGGAGGCAGAGGCAGGCGGATTTCTGAGTTCAAGGCCAGCCTGGTCTACAAAGTGAGTTCCAGGACAGCCAGGGCTACACAGAGAAACCCTGCCTCGAAAACCCAAAAAAAAAAAAAAAAAAAGAGAGAGAGAGATGTGACAGCTAACAGCAGAGTCTGACACTGGGCTGGATCCTGGATCAGGAAAAGCATGACTATAAAGGACATTATTGTGCCAACTGTTCAAACATAAATGTACTGTATTTAGTGCTCAAAGTTTCATGTCTTGAGGATCTTCATGTAATTTTATACAATGGAATTTCAATCACTGGAAAAGAAAAATGAAATTTGAAGGAAAATTAATAGCTCTACAGAGTACTGGATTAACTAAGGTCACCCAGATTCATCGAAAAATTGCCTGTACTTTCTCATATGCAGAGCCCAAGTTTTAATACTTCCATGTACTATGTCCATGTGAAAGTGGGTGTGAAAGTGGATATAGGCTATTAAACTTCATAAAAGACCATGAGGGGCAAAAGTGGTGCTGGGTAAGGAAAAACATGGGAAAAGTACACACATGACATACAAGCAGAAAGGAAGCTACTGTATAGAAGCATATGGGAGGGGGCAGGAGATAGGAAAGAGTGTGGAGAAAAATTAAAACAACAAACTAACGTGAAAAATACCATAATGAAACCTAATTACATGTTTAAGTTTCAAGAATGTACAGGGCTGTGGAAATAGCTCAAATGGTTAAGTCAACATGGAAGATCCACCTTTGGATCCCCAGATCCATTTAAAAACCTGAGCATGGCAACCTGACTCTGTAATTGCTGCTTTTTGAGGTAGGTAACAAGAGATAAGAGGATCTTTGTCTAGAAGCTCTTGGGCCACCTACAAGAGCTTCTGTGACAAAATTCCAGACTGAGATATCCTGTCTCAGACAAAAGATGGAAGGCATCCGAAGACCTAGACCTGAGGCCATTGTCTGACCTCCACATGTGCACCCCTTGTTAAATAAACATACACACAAGTTCAAGCACACATAAGAAGAATTCACAGTGTACTTAGTGGTTACCAATTACTGTATTCTTTACCCTAGAATCATTCTCTGTTTTGGAATCATTTACGACAGTTAGTTATAGGCATGTGACTCCCTCAGGGTGTATTTTTCTAAAACAAAGGTACTTTCTTTAACAACAAAAAATCATTAGCTCCACCAGTCTATTGACCACAGCTCCCCCACCTCCCAAGCCCACTGCACTGCACTCTTAAGCACTAATGTTCCACATGCCTCTCAGGCTAGTTTGTCTTTTTCTTCTCTTTTCTGCTTTTCTGTTCTTTCCCCCATAAGAATGGCAGGGGCTGTGTAAGCTGGTCATCTACTTCCAACTATAAACTCCCAATCTTTCTCCAGGGAAAGCATCTTACTTACCATATGTAATGATTTGCATATGCTTGGCCCAGGGAGTGGCACTATTAGAAGGTATGGCCCTGTTGGCGTAGGTGTGTCACTGTTGGTGTGGGCTATAAGACTCTCACCCCAGCTGCCTAGATGCTGTCATGCTCCCACCTTGATGAAACTGAACTGAATCTCTGAACCTGTAAGCCAACCCCAATTAAATGTTGTCCTTGTGAGAGTCTCCTTCGTCATGGTGTCTTTTCACAGCACCAGAGCACTTGTTTTTAATAACTTAATGTGTGCTACTGTATTCTATTAGGGTCCTATCTTTAATGTGTCTTAGGCAAAATGTTTTAGTATTGTATCTCTAGCCCTATTTTCTCCAATAACCTCTGTGGATTATTTACTTGAGACAGTCTTTCTTTTTAGCCCAGACTGACCACAAACCCAACAGGCCTCAATTCATGATTCTTCTGCCTCAGAATTCTGAGTGCTGTAATTGCTGGTATAGACCATCATGCCCACCATTCTGGTTATCACCAATGCTGCAAGGTGGTGGTTGTTAACAATGCACATGTCAAAACTCAGTGATTCACCAAGTTGGAGAAACTCATCCAACAGGCCTCAAACTGATGTGCATCTTTTCCTTAGCTCCTATCAGGTTAAAGTACTGAAACTGCCATTATAGAAAATGGCACTCCATAACATTCAACTTGATGAAACTTAACAATGTACAGTTCTAATACAGACACATAAATTTATATTGTCAAGCTTCATGATGTCTGGTTACATTAAGTTATTAAGTATAAACAAAGCTCACTAATGCTAGACTAAAAAAGACTAATAAATATTTCACCAAGATATCTGCTAGCTGCCACGCAATACCACAGAGACTCAACACTAATAGACTGCTATTATGAAGGGACTTTAAAAAGATGCATTCTCAGTAGGTCACTAATGTGCCCTTGAATTACTACATTTCTTTCTATTTGTGTGTGTGTACAGCTGTGCATGTGTATGAAGACCATAGTTGATGTTAGATGTCAGGATCTCTTATTGATCCTAGAGTTTACTGACTAGAAAGACTACTGTCTATCAAGCTTTAGAAATCTACCTGTCTCTACCTCCCAGTGCTGAGATTATAGGCATGCCAATGGGACCTGGCCTTTACAAAGATGATTCTCAGGCTTGGATGGCAAGCACTTCATAAACTGACTCATCTCCCCAGCTCTCTGCTTGCCTTTTAATATTATTAACTTACTTTACTACCAGCTCAGATCATTTTAGTTTTAGTTCAACTGTGGCGTGTGACTCGAAACAACAGCCTTTGGGCATTAAATACAGATGAATTACATTTCTAACACAAACCAAGAAGACACACTTCCACTAAAGTAGACAGTTACACAGTTATAAATTATATTTTGCTCCTATAAACACTATTATGGTATGACCTGAGACAAGACCATTTATGAGATCATTTGTCTTATTTAGAAAAGTAGTTTTGTAAATGTTACCAGCAATAAATTCATGATTAGACCCTTCCCTAATCTTGTACCTTTTGATTTTCAATGAATAACCTTAATCAAAATAGGTTGGGCATGTTGGCTCAGGCCTCCTGCACAAAGGACCAACTATCACAGCACTAGTGCAGAGCTCCACTCTACTCCACTCTAGTTCCTGTATCATGCACTCTCTCACACAGTCCCAGAACAGAAGCCCCCACCTACAGCTAACAGTACCTTTCTATCTCTTGTCTAGACTGCTCTGACCTTCAAACACACTGTCAATCTGTCTCGTGGCCACCACCCTGAACATGCGTATTAACAGTCATCTTTTCCCCACACCTAGGCTGTTCTCTCACCACTATATCCAACCAAACACACTGCTATCTATCCCTGCAGTTGAAGGCTTCCAACTTCCACCTAAAGCCAGTTTCAGTGATAAGCACAACACTCTCCCTACCTGGCCTGGTCCCTCAACCTGTTCTGTACAGGCAGGCAGACAAGCATTCAGAGGCCAATCTTTTCGCTGTCTTCTGTTCTAACTTCCCCTCCACTCTGGCTCCTCTGTCTATACACTGGCCACTGTCTGCCCACTGGACAAACTCTGAACTTTCTAAAAGTTCTGCAGTGGTATGCATGAGAAATGCTCTCTACAGTCTCCGGTATTTGAACAGTTGGTTCCCAGTTGGTGGCACTGTTTGGGGAGGTTTATAGTGCTAACGTCTTGAAGTTTGTTATGCATATGCTTGCAGTTGAGAATATGAGCTCTCAGCCTCCTGCTCCCGCTGACATGCCTCCCCATCATGATGGGCTCAGTCCTCTGGAACCATAAGCCAAAAATAAGGTCTTTTTGTTAAGTTGCTTTTGATCACGGTGTTTTGTCCCAGCAACAGAAAAGTTACTCAGCTTCCCATCATCCCTGCTTTGTCCATTGCATCCATCACTGCACTCTCGACCTGCCAAAACTCTTCAGGGTAAAACACAGCCAGCCTTCTCCTAGCCTTAGGGAGTTCCTTCTGATCCATGGGCTCGTTGGATAACTTCTGTTTATCTTCTACTTTTTAACTCAGCCCCATTTCATTCTAAAGAATTTACCTAGCTTTTTAAAAATAAACATTCACTGAGAGAACTGCATTTTACTCGGTGACACGATTTTAGAATATCCAGGGTCAAACTACAATAAGAGTAAAACACATAACTTACATCAAGTTGAAGAAACTGCAGAAATTCTTCAACCAACTCCTTAGATACTGCTTGGATGAACGCCTCACGTTTTTCCATGACGGATGTGACTGTTCTAAGGGAGCCTTACAACCCTAGTAAGATACAATCAGACCAAAACGTAAATGTGCAAAATGTCCCGTAAGTTTTAATTTAATACAAACATTCAAGAAATTTTATACCACTACAGAAGACAGTTTATAACACTGATACAAAATGGCAATAAACTGAAAAAAAATCTGATGATGTTATAAACAAAACATCTATGTTATCACCAATTATCAATGTAACTACAATGAAAGAAACAAGAAATTAAAACTGCCTCAGGAATCTTACTTTCTCTTACTTTTAGCCTTTTAGAAGCTGGCTTGGGAAGAAAGACCTGACTTACGCAATAGAGTCAGGCTCATCTCCACATCTGAATTCTGCAGACTCCACTTCTAATGTCCCATTCCTCCAAGAAGATCCCACCCAACAATTCTCTCTTGTTTTTCAAGAGAGAGACTTGGAAGTAAAACCACAAAAACAGCCCTGAGGTCACCTGGGAGCTTGTTAGGCAGTGCATCTGTGCCCCACTCCAGCACCCCCCCTCCTCTGCACACCTATAGGATAATGAGAGCTCGGGGGACCTTGCTCATTCTTCTTCCTACATGTGATTTCCCAGGTAAAATGCCATCCTATTTTACCTTTACACCTGGTGCTACAATGACATATTCAAAGCAAAAACCTAACAATACAGTTACAACAAATGATATTTGCAACAGGTCTTCTCATCTTAAGAATAAATTTGAAAATCTCTCATACCTTTAGAAATACAGCAATATGGAGAATTATTGGCATTAATTATGGTGAGTGTGAATCACAATATACATTCCTATCCTAAATTGAATAAAAGTAGAAAATAGCCTCAATTTGACAACTCCTCACATTAGTAAAATTTAAATATAGCCACTTCATTCCCCAATTCAAATGGCTGAATTGTGAACCATAACTTTTTTGTGATGAATAAAATGGAGAGGGAAAGGTGGGTTGCCAGTATCACCACTTTACTAATTATGGTCACTTTGTTTACTTAAGTACATGTCTTTGGCAACTTAGTATGCCATATAATGTCTACATATGCTAGACTTACAAACCGTGACTCAGTATCTTAGATTTTTCTCTTTCCTTAGTTCATAACTAAGTTGCTCCCTAGATCAGTCCTAGGTATAGGTTCGGGTTCCTCCCTATGTCAGTGCAAGAATAAATCCAGCGTCTTCACCACCACGTCAGGCCCCAGTTAAGTGTCAACACTGCTGTCCCCCCTAGTCGGCTCCCCAGCCCCGTGCCAGGATCTTCCATGTCATTCTCTGGTCAGGGCTGGGGTTCTCGCTAATCAACCCGGTGCAGGTCTTTGGTACTACCTACTCACCCAGGCTCCTTCTCAGGGGTCTTCTCTAGTCAGACTCAGGTCTGCGTCCCCGGTCCTCCGTAGTCTGCATCAGGTCCTTGCCTGAGAGCCTCCCTACTGTGCGCAGGTCATTTTCCGGAGTCCTCGCCAGTCAGATTCGGGCCCTCTCCCGGGGTCGTCCTAGTCTGAGGTCCTACCTAGTGAACCCGGGTTCCAGGCTGAGATCCTCCCTGGCGAGACCCGCCTCTCGGTCTGGGATCTTTCCCAGTCAGCCGGGGGGGATCCCGCTCCACAAGCGCTCGAAACCGATGGCGGCCGCGGACGTGAGATCCGCGACGGTGTCCGCCGCCCAGCCGCGGTCGCCGGCCGCCCGGTCCTACTCACCTCCCACCCAACTCACCGCGCGGCGCTCACCTCACCACAGACCCATAGTTTCCCGCGCTCGGACCAGATTCAAACACGCCCGCGTATACCCCGGACGCGCCCGCCCTCCACCCCGTCACCAGTCGCCGCTCTCACGAGATCTGACGCCGTTCGGGCCACGCCCATATCCCCCACAGCTCTGCAGGCAGGCTCCACCCCCAAGGCTCAAGCACCGCCTCCTGGGCGTGACTCAGAGCCTCTGGCGGGAGTCTCTCTAGCGCGCCCACTGGATGCGCAGGCGCAGAGCTGCTGGCCGTGTTTCCGGCCCTCCGCCCACACACACCCACCTTCCTTGGGAGCAATGCTGTTGCTTCTGTGTTTCTTGCCAGCTGCTCGGTGAGACATCACGCATCAGACGGAGGAGGGAGAGCAAGAAGAGACAAGGGATAGAGGGAAGAAGGAGATGGTAGTAGGAGAGAGAGAAGGGGACGCTGAGGAGAAAACGGGGAGGCAGGAGGAGGAGAGGGGAGGGAAGCTAAAGAGGCTGAGCGGAAAGGGGAGGACCAGTGGAGAGGAGAAAGGAAGGCTGGAGCGTGGTGGTAGAGGTAGCCAGAGGAGGTAGAGAACGAAGGAGTGTGAAGTCAAGACCCCCCTAGGAAGAGGCTGGGCCTTCATCACAGAAGGCACCAAGGGTGTCTTGAGCTTAGACTTCCTAACTTAAGAAATGAGAAAAAAAATAATTGTGTGTTGTTTATAAGTCACCCATCTCTGGAGCTTTCTTATAGCATAAAACTGATGAAGACTGGGGTCGAGGGTGGGAGGGGAGCCATGAGGAAGATGGCAGCCCCAACCTGTCCTTTCCCGGATTCAACAGCAGATGATGCTTAGCCCCATTGCCGGGACTGGGCAGCCCTCCATAGCTAGGTAACAGACTGGTCCTATGCCCAAGTTCACTCATGGCCTTTCTTGTTTGTGGTTTCCTGCACGTGGAAACCAAAGCCAGCCCTCCAACCCACATCTCTCTCCCCAGCTTCTGGCCTCCTGCCTCTCTGCGATCCACTCACTCCCTCTCCCTCAGCCAATCCCCATTCCCTGCCAGCTTTCCTCCAAATGAAGTCACTGTTACCACTTCTTGGAAAGTCCCTTCAGAAATGGTTACTGAACTTCATGCTCCAAATGTCTAGAATGAGTTCTGTTGCCTGGATTGAATTTAAAAGATTTAGATGTTACCCCAGGAGAAGCCAGCCTTCCTGACATAGGACAGATGTCTGTTTACTACGAAAGAAAAGCCAGCCATGAACTTATATTTAACCTGATATAGCGAAAGTATAGTCTCAACAGTATAAAATGATGGTGGGGAGAGGGTACAGGTCAGTTAGGAAGTTTGAGGTAGTTAGCAGAGCCACAGAGTCAGATCCATTCACCCACAGCAAGCTACCATTTGTACCACTTAACTGCTTCTTCATACAGGAGCTCCTTAATGTCTGACCAGCTCCCTTTCCACAGTCCCTCGGTTCCCCACAGCCCCTCGAATTTGGACACCCCCACCTCACCACTCTCACAGTTTCATCTACAAAGTGTGAGCAACCAGCCTCAAGCTGGACCCCCACGTGGCCTTGCCATGCACTGTACTGAGCCTCCTGCCATCCTCCTTGTGATTTGACTCATGTCCAAAAGAAATCGGCTTCCCCTGCCTTGCTCCCCACCTTCACTCACTTTCCCATTCCTGACTGGTATGCTTCCTGTTAAGAAACGGATCATGAGTTTAACAGTGAGTTCTGAAAACTCAGAGCTAGTCACCTAGCTCTCACGACAACTCAAAGCCCAGCACACTCTAAATTGTAGACCAGTCTTCTGAAAGAGTGTATGATGTCACCTCTGTTCTTAAAACCTTACATTGTGGCTAATGAGCTAAAATTGGATCTCACAGCAAATAATTATAAAACAGACTGAAATAGTTAAAATTGACTAAAATACTATCTTTCGATGATGGCAGTATCTTTAATAATGGACCAAATGTGAAGGGCAAAACCTGGATATTCATTTTTGAATTGCATAGGTAAGGCAATTACCTGACTCAGATTCAAATGGTATAAAGCAATCTGGCTCCAGGACTCATAGCAGTTCTCTCCAAAGGACACCAATGCTAACAGTTCCTTGACAAACTCACCTAGAAATATATTCTGTCACACAAAAGCGTGTGTTGTAACTTATGACTGTAATTCCAGTATTCAGAAGCTGAGGCAGGAATGTGGCTAGCCTCAGCTATATACAAGGAGCTTTATTTTTATTTTAAAGAAAGAAAATATGTAAAATTTACCATTTCATCATAATTGTGCCTGGAAATGAGCAAAAACAGTAAACTTGTAATAGCTAGGAACCAACAGAGTCCTGACCAAAGTGAGTTCTTCAAGCCATTCTGGATGAAATCTTGCAGTGTGGGTGGCTATGAAGGTTTCCTGCCCTCTGTGAGAATCCAGAACTACACAGGACCCAGCCAGCAATGAGTCATTGATTCTGTGAAAGGCTCATGACTCTTGGCTAATTAGGAAGTGATTGGAGAAAATATTTCTCTCCCTTTGGTGGTTTCTAAGAGTAAATTAGATCTCAGAAAGCACAGATATGGATAACATATTCTCAGAGTACAAAAATTAAAGAAAAAGCAGAATCAAGCAGGCTCAACACTCTGCAGTTCCTTTGCTGACCCAAAAAAGACAAGCCATGCTCTGGGACTCCCTTGAGATGGAAGCACCGGACTGTGGAAAGACCTTGGAAGAGGAACAGAGGTGAGAAAGGCTGAGTCTCCAGAATTGGCTGCCCATTCATTTTGGACATGAGTGGGGAAAGACCTGAATGATGAGGTTGTCATATGGCCACAAAAATAAGTCCTATTCTTTCCTCTCCTGGTTGTAATTTCCCTTATGTTGTTGTCCTTTCTAAGGACAAAATGGTGAGGAAAGATGTTGGGAGCTGACTCTTAGCAGAAAGCAGCTATCATCTCTGCAGCCATCTCGGGCTATTTACTTTCAGGTTGGTACTTTTCCACCCTGATGAGAGACTTGTTTTCCTAGCATGATGGTTTTGCAAGGAGCCCACCACAGCTGAACACACTCTGATAACATCTTGGTTTTTTTCCTACACATCCTGGACTTATGGTTAAGTTTCTCCTACTGCACTCCCCCAGCGTGTGCATATATACCTATAGTTGCCTTCCAATAAAAGAAACTTGAGACTTGATCAGACAGACTGTCTTGCCTCCATTCTTCACGTCTCTTGCCCCTCAGTCCCCACTGTATTTCTTGCAAACCCTGTTGGACCTGCAGACCAGGACACCTGGCACCTGAACAGGGACAATAAGAACGAGAGACTCCGTGAGGGACATTACTTGAAGAAGGATCGACAGAACAAATGAACTTTGTTTGCCACAGGATCTTGCAGCATTGAGACTGATGAGTCATAGTAACGAAAATGGGGCAAGAAATAAGTGATGAGAGAAACTTTAGTTTCTCCAGTGCTTGGACACACCTGGTTATATTAAACAATTTGTCACAACTGTTTGTCATGTACTGCCTGCTGATGTTTTACAAAGTCCTAAAGGAAAAGCTTAGCCCAATACAACCTGTTAGCAAGTTTCTCTGTGTGAAACTCGTGGTTTTCATTTCCTCTTGGCAAGCAGTACTTATTGTTTTGTTGGTTATTTCAAAGCATACCAGGGAATGGCAAAGTGCAGAAGCTGTGGCCATAAGCCTACAGGATTTCATAATCTGCATTGAAATGTTCTTTGTAGCAATTGCCCATCACTATACGTTCTCTGAGTCAGACAGGGATGACCTGGAGGAAGAGGTGGTCAAATAATCAGGATCGTTAATGGCCTCCCTTTTAGAGACCTCCTCCATTTGCACCCCCTGGATGGTGTCCTAGGGATGGCTGTTTTGGACCCTAGAAAGGAATTGCAGGATAAAATCTCAGCCCTAAAACAACAAATAAAATTAGAGGAAGAGTATCAGGACTTAATCAGCTACAAGAATTAAAGCCTAGGAAGACATCTCAGGAGGGGAAAACCACCAGAGAAAATCCCCTAGGACCTCAAGTTCCTCAACTCGGAGTCCAAAGACGGCCCCTGCCTTCTGGCTTTAGTTCAGCTTCAGATGGCCCAGAGGAGGGAGAGGCTGAGGCTTTCCCTGTATCAGAGATCACCGACGCTCAAGGGGTTGCTTGGAGACATCACACAGAGTTCAATTTCCAAATCATAATAGATTTTAAAAACGCAGTGTCACAATATGGCACCACTGCTCCGTTTACTCTTGCAATCCTGGAATCTGCCACAGAGGAGTGGATGACTCCTGGGGATGACCTAGTGAGAGCATTTCTTAGCAGTGGTGACCATCTTATCTGGAAATCAGAGTATCGTGAGAATTGTAAAGAGAGATGGCTAGGAGGAATGCTCAGACAGGCAATGCTTGGTCTTTTTTTTTTTTTTTTTTTTAGAATTAATTTTTTTTATTAGGTATTTTCCTCATTTACATTTCCAATGCTATCCAAAAAGTCCCCAATACACTCCCCCCCCCTCCCCTACCCACCCACTTCCACTTTTTGGCCCTGGCGTAAATGCTTGGTCTTTTGATGCCTTAGTGGGAGAAGGGCAATTCGCTTCAAGTGATGACCAGATGCAATATGACCCAGGTTTATTCGCTCAAATTCAAAAAAGGCTTGGCATAAACTCCCGGTAAAGGGAGACCCTGGTGCATCTTTGACAGCAGTCAGACAAGGGCCTGATGAGCGATTTTCTGATTTTGTTCATCGACTGATGACAACAGCAGGGAGGATTTTTGGTAATGCAGAGGCAAGTGTAGACTATGTGAAACAGCCATTAGACCCTTCAGGAAGAAGACAGACCTTACTGGATACATCAGACTGTTCTGACATAGGGCCCTCCTATCAACAGGGCTTGGCTATGGTGGCTGCCATGTAAGGACAGTCAGTAAGAGACTTCTTGTCAAGTAGAGACAAAAAGGCCCGTTTTAAGTGTGACAAGCCTGGACATTTTGCAAAAGATTGCAGGGCAGGAAACGAGTCAACTCTGAGACAGCCTGTGAAATAGCCTGGGCTATGCCCACATTGCAAATGCAGAAAACATTGGGCTAATAAGTGTAGATCCAAGACAGATATACAAGGGAACACACTTTTCCCTAATCAGGGAAACAGGAGCAGGGACCAGCCACAGGCCCCGAACCAACACAAGCCAAAACAGGCTTATGGGGTGGTCAGCTTCATGCCAGCAAGCAACCATAATCCCTTTCAGAATTTAGTCAAGCAATCCCTTGAAGGGCAGGACTGGATTCTGCTACCCATATACAGTACTAACCCAGAAATGGGACATTAGGCCCTACCCACCATAGTGTTCGGACCTCTATCCAAATGTGTTTGGCCTGATAGTGGGAAGAAGCAGTGCTACCATGCAGGGACTGCAAATTGTTCCTGGTATTATAGACAATAATTATCAAGGAGAGATTAAGGTAATGGCCAAGGCAATATATAATATAGTCACCATCCCCACAGGAAGGAGGATAGCTCAGCTGTTGTTACTTCCATTGCTTCCTACTAATCACAAATATAAGAGTCCTAAGAGAGGGGATCAAGGCTTTAGTTCCTCTGATGCATACTGGTTAAACAAAAACCTATGATGACAATACGGCTTGATGGAAAGGCATTCCGAAGCTTGGTTGATACAGGGGCTGATGTGACTATTATAAAACACAGTGATTGGTCTGCCACCTGGCCTCTCACCCCAGCCTTGACAAATCTAACAGGTATTGGCCAAAGTTAAAATCCACAACAAAGCTCTAAGGTGCTGAAGTGGAAAGATAAAGAAGGAAATACAGGAAATATACAGCCATATGTCATCCCGGGCCTTCCCATTAATCTCTGGGGCCGAGATCTGTTATCCCAGCTGGGATTGATTATGTGCAACCTCCAATGAAGTAATCATGGCTCAGATGATAAACTCTGGGTTTTCCCCAGGGAAAGGTTTAGGAAAAAATGAAGATGCGACTTCCCATCCCATTGAGGCCCATGGCAACACTGGAAGAGGCTTGGGGTGTTGATGGGGGCTGTTGATTCAGCTGCACCCCCAGGTCGTTGTGCTGATCCCATCACCTGGAAGGGGGACTCACCCGTCTAGGTGGATCCGTGGTCCCTAACCACCAAAAAATTACAAGCTAGACAATAATAACAGATCCAGGGAGGAGAAGCCCCCTGAGAACCCCATTTCTTCTTTGCAGGGACCATGAAGATTCTCTTCCAACTGGAACAGATCAACCAGCATACGCTTTATAACCTGACTTGAGAAGTCCTCAATGCTGAAGGAGACATCATCAGAAACATGAGCCTGAATCCACTCAAGTTCTTCCGGGGTGTCTTGTGGTGACCACTGCAAAGCTGAGGCATAGTTTTAGCAATGGTGTAAGTCTAAGAACAAGACAGCCTAAGGAAAACATTAAGTCATCACTGTAGAACTGCTGAGAACATATGAATTGCTTATGAAAATTCTGATCCCAGATTTTGTCCTGACTAAGACTACTAGGAGTCTGCAAGATAGCTTGGCAGGTAAAGGCATTTGCCACCAAGTTCTACAACCTAAGCTCCTGCTTGCTTTTCCCACCACCCTCTGAGTCTGACAGTCTTCATGCTGGTGCTGTAGCCACTGGCTTCTAAAAGAGACTCCGTGAGCACTCTTCATAATCAGTCTTCCTCCTTGCAAGAAACACACACAGTATAGTCCATGTGGAAAGAGTACTTTGCTGTTATTTGGACAACTTAATCCTTTTCACCTGCACTGTACTATCATTTATGCCATCAGTGAACTGTCCAGAGTTAAAGCATTCCCAAATTTCAAAAGCACCGAATTTGTCTTTTTATCATTATCCCCCATGAGAACTATGCCTTGACACAAATTTTGTGATATTTACTTATAACAGACCATCAAAGTGCTAAAGATGTTAGGCGCCAGACATGGGGAAATAAAGGGGTGGGAGGGACCCGCGTCCTGCCAGAGCTCGGAGACATTGGGCAGGCAGACTTGGGATACTGCCACGTGCTCTCCACGCTGCCAGATAAGCGTCTGGCTGTGAGAAGCCACAGAACCCCAGTTCAAGTTGGTGCAGAGGAGCAGTTCCCAGTCCCTGGGCCTCACGGAGTCCAGAGACAACAGGTTCTAGCTCTTGGGCATCACAGGATGTCACTGAACACCAAGGTAGAGCTGATAATGTGTGGGGACCTCGGGGGCAGCTTGGTCAGTCCCGAGGCCAAAGGGAGAAGGGGGCAGGGGGAGAAGGCTCTGGGTGGTTCCTGCATTGGCGAGAGTCCATGGTCCAGTCTGGCAGCTGGAAACGATGGGAGGCCTTCCTGCGGGATATTAGACACAGCTCTTTAGGGGAAGGCCTATTCCATTGCTCTAGCACAGGTGGTCTTGGTGAGCAGAGACGGTCCATGGTTTTAGAGCTTTATTGTAGAAAAGCAGAGAGAGAAGAGTAAAGAAGTAGAGGGAGAAGGAGAGCGAGAGGTGAGAGTAAGAGAGGCAAGAGCTTAAGAGAGACAGGAGAAACGGGGGGTTGGGGCTAACCAGCTCTTTTTATAGTGGGCTGGGCTACCTTAGTGTTGCCAAGTAACGTGGGGCGAGGCATACCTGCCAGTAGCCAGGTAACTGGGGGTGAAGTCTAGCCAGAATATCAGGAGCCTGGGGCATTGCCTAGGTGACTGATGGACACAGGATAATGGAGTTGAGGGCTCCTGGTGGTGTCAGGTGTTTGTGTCTGGGAGCATAGCTTACTGTTCGTCCCTTGTAGAATTTTCTACTGGGTCTCCAGAGTAAGCCTCACTCAACCAGAACACAGACTGCCTTTCACGGTCCAACATAAAGATATAGCTCAGTTGGAGTGTTTGCCTAGAATGAATGAAGCCCTGGATACTTTGATACTAGGGATTGCCCAGTATCAAATTGGAAGTGGTGGGGCATGACTATAATTACAGCAGGAGAATTAGAAGCTGAAGGTCAGTCTCAGCTACATAGTTTTCTGCCAGCCTAGTGAATTAGCACTTGCTTTTCAGTGTTTTATTCTTTCCTGAGTGCTTTAGCAGCCTAACAACCCTCGATATATGCCAGAGTAAATCATTCAGAGCCACTACTCCTCTCCTGGTGCATGAGACTTAGACCCTACCATAGAACCCAGTAAAGCCACAAAATCTTCCAGTCTTGGATCCCTCCTAAATTCACTTCTCTCAGCCATTCTCTGAAGACAGACCTACCCATTCCAGTGCACTGAATATCAAATATGGTCTCTCTCATGACCAAGCTCCACAAAAATGCCTGTCTTTCTTCTGTTGTCTTCTAGTATCTGATATTCATGAGGACCACAAATAGTACTACCAAGTGTCCCTAGTGCTTATACAAGCCAGTTCATCCAAGGCTGATTCATTTCATAGTACCTCAGATGATGGAGGCTTTGTCTCTAGGAGGAACCTGTGTTGTTTATATTACTGAATTTCTCTGCTTCCACAGAACTTAGGCTGATCTTATATGAAGCTTTTAACATAAGGATGGGCAGGAACTCTGAAGGATGACTACTGGCTCTTGTGAGCATGAGATATCCCACATACAGCCTCATGAGCCAGGCTATGGGAACATTTCTTATCTAAAAGTCTTTCTCCAATTCAAGCGGTTCAGAGGCAGCATATTCTCTGGTTATCAGTTTCTATTATCAAATCCCTTATCTATGTGCTGGATCATGAGTTTTTACGTCTATATTAAAGATTGGAGATGAGAAATATCTTTAATAGTTCTTCATTTTCTCTCTTCTGTGCTGTCCAGTTCTCCCGACAGGTGTCAAGATTATATAGATCACAGAAAGGGCTCTTTAGAACAAATTAAATTTCTGTGCTCTTTCCAGCAATATTCAGAAATGGCAAACCCATTCATCCTCTATTTTCCCCACTTTTTGTTTTGTTTTGTTTTGTTTGTTGTTTTGTTTTGTTTGTTTTTGGTTTTTCGAGACATGGTTTCTCTGTATAGCCCTGGTTGTCCTGGAACTCACTTTGTAGACCAGGCTGGCCTTGAACTCAGAAATCTGCCTGCCTCTGCCTCCCGAGTGCTGGGATTAAAGGTGTGCGCCACCACGCCCGGCTCTTTTCCCCACTTTTTATCCCACGTCAAAAGTTAATGTGAAGGATAGCAGTACATGTCTTTTCCCAGCTACCAGTCTTTCCTTACAGAGGCAAGCTATTTCTGAGCAGAGAGCAAAGCTTTAGTTGCATGTCTTTTTGTCCACAGCAAAGGCCAAACAGCTAACATGGCCTGCTTACCTCTGTCCCATATTTGCTACTTTCAGGGTTGCAACACAATTTCTAGTTCATTATCCATTTGGGGAGCGTCCTGTACTCAAATGGCAGGTTCCATTCATCAAGAAGGTTCATTACTCCATACATACAAGATGACGACCATGGGATTCCTTCCATGGGAGCTCAACCTTCAGACAACTCAGCCTCTAGTGTGTAGCTTATTGAAGCAGACATGCAATTATTCCCCCAAGACTCACGTTTGGCTCTGAAGGCCTAGATTGGGTGCCAAGCCTTGAGTGAGTTTTCCTGGGAGCCTATTTCTATTCACCCTAGATACAAAGAGGAATAACGGGTCAGAACAAATGCTCCCATTCAAGTAAGTGTGACAAACCAATGTGTTCAGCAAGGTTGCTTCTGGGAGCCTGGGTGAGAGATAGGGAGTTTGCGGAGGGGAAAGCGAAGAAGGGGATAACATTTGAAAAGTAAATAAATAAAATAACAAAAAAAAATCTTTAAAAACAACAGCAAGTGGAACAACATGATGAACTAACCAGTACCCCGGAGCTCTTGTCTCTAGCTGCATATGTATCGAAAGATGGCCTAGTCGGCCATCAATGGAAAGAGAGGCCCATTGGACTCACAAACTTTATATGCCCCAATATAGGGGAACGCCAGGGCCAAAAGAATGGGAATGGGTGGGTAGGGAAGTGGGGGGCGCTATGGGGGACTTTTGGGATAGCATTGGAAATGTAATTGAGGAAAATATGTAATAAAAAATATTAAAAATTAAAAAAAAACAGCAAGAAGTCTGGATTAAAGGTGTATTTTCCCACCTCAAAGATCTTGATTAAAGGTGTTCCTTCCCAATTCAAATGTTTAATTAAGGAAAAAAAAATCCTTCACAGTTGTGCCCAGCCATTTGGGTTTTAGTTAATTCCATATGTAGTCAAGTTGGCAATCAAGAATAGTTGTCACTGCAGAGTCAGATCTACCACAATCATAGTTGGTCAGCTTGGGAAGCCTGCAGAGGCAGGAACCTAGTATAACTGTCGTCTGAGAAGCTCCCCCCAACAGCCAATGGAAAGATGCAGAGACTCACACCCATTAAATGAAGCTTGGGAATCTTATGGAAGAACTGGAAGAAGAATTGAGGGACCCGAAGAGGACAGGGAGGGTCAACTAACCTGGAACCTTGGGGGCTCCCAGAGCCTGAACCACCAACCAAAGATGGAGCACCAACTGGATCTAGCCTCCTCAGCACATATGTAGCAAATGAGCAGCATGGTCTTCATGAGGGTCCCCCAACAACTGGATCAGGGGCTGTCCCTGAGTTTCTTGTCTACATGCCTGTGGATTCTGTGCCCCTAAATGGACTGCCTTGTTTGGTTACAGTGGGAGAGGATTCTCCTAGCCCCTCAGCGACTTGATGTGCAGGGGTTGGGGGAGGGTGTTGTGTTACTGTGGTGAGGAGTGACACTCAGAGGTGGGGCTTCCCTTAAGGTGTAATGGAGGGAGGACTTGCATGAGGTGGGTACTAGAAGGACAAGAAGGGCTGATATTGGGTTGTAAAGTGAATAAACTTTAAAAAATCATTATATACCACATTTAAAAGTGATTAGTTGAGTGCCTGTTATGACTTTCAGAATACACAAACATTTGATTTACCTTTGACCCACTACTATAATGAAAATATCCATTTGCTTAAGCTCTAAGTATAATTATGATTTTGCTACTTTTGGGATTTTATATCTCCACAGAATTTATGTTTGCTATAACATATTTATATACTCTTGGAGTATGTTCTTATTTAAATATTATATATGTAAACAAATATGAACAAATGTAAAGCTAAAGTATGTTGCATTTCCCTTGAGGGAATGTAGCTGGTTAGTTACTACCATGTAAGAAACAAAGTGTGATTACCACCCAGGGGTCTCACCAATGTGCTCATTTCCTCCTAACAGCAAAGAACTGCAATTCATGAAGACAAATTTATTTACACTTAAATGTATTTATAAAAATATGGAATATAGCTGGGTGTGGTGGCGCACGCCTTTAATCCCAGCACTCGGAAGGCAGAGGCAGGCAGATTTCTGAGTTCTAGGCCAGCCTGGTCTACATAGTGAGTTCCAAGACATCCAGGGCTATACAGAGAAACCCTGTCTTGAAAAGAAAAAAAATATGGAAGAGAAGATGTAAAGTAACATTGTTTATTATTATTTTGTTTATCATTTTATTATTTATTACATTTAATGTAAAATAAAATGTTTAATTGTTAAAAAAAGAAAAGATTAGCCATCATAAGTCTACCCAAATCAACACACAATCATGTCTCCTTATGTTGTAATTAATTTCTAACTGAAAACAATAACCAGGTATAACTATGTCTAGCATGATATAACTATGCCTCATATAACCACAAACACATTATACATTTAGAATAGGTAACAATGTCCCTTGAGGGACATTTCTTTTTTAGTCTCTCAAACTTAAATATTATAACCACTGATAATCTCTTAATTGATGTTATATCATATGACAAGAAAATTGAGGGGAAAAATCATAAATATTTGTACAAACACATTCTTACCAAAATACAATACTCATATCAGTTATAATCTTCATATCTACAACTGGTCATGTGGCCTTAACTGGTGTATATAATTACCTTAGTCTATTAGCCATTCTGCATTTCTTCCACCCTCTGCAAGCACCTTAGCAAATATTAGCTCTTTTCCTGGAGGAGTGACCCATACTGTCATTCTTGATGAGTCTGTGCCCTTTGTCATCCTGCTTGAATTAGGTTGACGTAGTTTTCCATTGGCTGTCATCCCAGGACATGATAGCACCAGAAGACTCCCTAAAGGATCCCCTGCATTCCAGACATAACCTTTCTTATCTCCAATTTCTTCTTGGTTAATCTGAGATAACCAACCCTCCTAAAACTGTTTGTTTCTTAGCTTACTGGCTTCAGGGCATCAGAAGCCAAAATAGTCAGAAGGAAGTCTGAGCTTACAGTTCACTGAACATTTGTTTTGGATCCTGGCAGAAATGTTCCCACCTCTGGAAACAAAACTTCTAGGCCAGCAGAATTTAAGGTTCCAGAAACAGGAAGCAAAAATTTTCCTAGTGAGTCACTAGGAGAGATAGGGAGTAAACCATTTCCTTTTTCACCCCTTGATTCCTGGACCTGTGAATCCTGGCTATGGGAGAAACCATATGATATGTCGGACACTTGATACAAAGCTTATACAGCCTTCAGGAGAACCCTAGCACAGTGTTCCAGACAGCTGCCACATACTCAACATTGTATTGTGTCTTCAAAAGGTCATTCCATCTCTCTATCAAGGCTTCAGGATGTTAGGAAACATCCTGAATGAACATCCTGAGATGAGTATCTCTGGCACTCAATAGCAGCTGTAATCAGGTCAGAGTTGGTGAATGGCAGTCCATATTGTTGAGCCCATGCACATCCCTCATCTCTGTCACCAAGGCCATTTTGTCCATGGGCTTATTGGGCAATGACAGGGATGGCTGGCAAAAAAAAAAAAAAAAAAAGAATGACTATCCATAGAATAGTACAGTCTATGTACTTGATTACTGAAAGCCTCTTCTGCTGAAGTTATCTTTTGATGAGCATTTATATGGGACACCAGTATCTTCACAGATCACCCATATGTAGGGATTTATCTACACATTTCTTTCTCAGATGTCTTTGTCACCAAATTTCCAATCATGCTCTTTCTAAGTCCCTGACCATCTAGACAATTCATTGGCTATAGCCCATGAATCACTGAACAATCACATATCTGGCTAGTTCTACTTCCAAACAAAATGTATAAACATATATACTGCCTGAAGTTCTGCCAATTGTTAAGATTCACCTTCACAAGTGTCTTTCAGGGTTGTCTCAGAAAGGAGTTAATAATGTTGCAGCCATCCACTTCTGGATGGTGCCTGCATAATGTGCAGAACCATCAGCAAGCCAAGCCCTAGTTTTCTCTTCCTCAGTCAACCAATCGCAGGATACACCCAATGAGTCTACAGGTGTGTGTTTCACAGCTCGTCAGCAGCATTGTAACAGAATTAGAAACCATAGGAATTTGGGCAACTTCTTCATGTAACTTGTTTGTACCTTCTGGAACTGCTCCCGCTGGATCAAGTACATAGCATTTGATATTGGATTGCTGCTGAGCATGTCCTACTTTATGACTAAGCAGGCCAGAAAGCACCCAGCTCATGTCTTATGGTAATTTAATGGTCCATTGTAAAATGTTAAGTTTCCAGTAAGGCCCAATAGTAAGCCAAGAGCTGTTTCTCAAAGGAGAATAGCTGTCTGCAGATGATGGTAGAACCTTGCTCCAAAATCCCGAAGGTCTATTCTGTGATTCACCGAGAGAGGCTTGGCAAAGGTTCCAAATAGTACCTCTATCTGCTGTTGACACCAAGTACCATTCTGTTTGCTGGATCACATGGTTCAAGTGGTAGAGTAGCCTAAACTGCAGCCTGGACCTGTTGAAGAGCCTCTGTTTCAGACCCCATTCAAAGCTTGCAGCTTTCTGAGTCACTTGGTATATGGGTTGGAGTAAAACACTTAGTTGAATAATGTGCTCTCTCCAAAATCTAAATAGGTAAATTAAATATTGGGCTTCTTTCATGGTGTTGTGAGGGGCCAGGTGCAATAACTTAGCCTTCACCTTAGAAGTAATATCTTTGCATGCCCCACAGCACTAGATTCCTAAGAATTTCACTGAGGTAGAAGGTCCTTGACTTTTGGTTGGATATATCTTCCATCCTCTGACGTTCATATGTGTTAAAAACAAGTCCAAAGTGTTTGGTATTTCTTGCTCACTTGGTCCATTCAGCATAATGCCATCACTATAGTGAATTAATGTAACATTTAATAGAAGAGACAGGTGATCAAGATCTCTTCTAACTAAGTTATGATACAGGGCAGGAGAGTTAATATATCCTTGAGGTAAAACTACAAAGGTATTCTGATCACCTTGCCAATTGAAAGCAAATTGCTTCTGATGATCTTTATGGATAGGTATCAAGAAAAGGCACTTGTTAGACCTATAGCTGTATACCATGTAACCAGGAGATGTGTTAATCTGCTCAAGTAAGACACCACATGTGTTCAATAGCTGTAACTAGAGCCACTACTTGTTTAAATTTTTGATAGTCAACTGTCATTCTTCATGACACATCTGTCTTCTTCACTGACCAGATAGGAGAGTTAAAGGGTGACAAGTTGGTAACTCCCAACCCAGCATTTTTCAAGCCCTTGATGGTGGCACTAATTTCTGGAATACCTCCAGGGATTCTGTTCTGATTTACAATAATGCCTGAGAGAGGCAACTCTAATGGCTTCCATATAGCTTTTCCAGCCACATTAGCCCTCATTCTACAGGTCAGGGAATCAATGTGAAAATTCTACCAACTTCTAAGTATATCTATCCCAGATACATTCTGAAACTCAGGAAATTACCACAGGATGAGTTCAGGGACCCACTGGACCACTGTGAGTCAGACTTCAGCCAAAGCTCCATTAATGCCCTGACCTCCATAAGCCCCTACTTTAACTGGAGGGCCATAACATTTTTTGGGATATCCAGGAATTGGCATCAATTCAAAACCAGTATCCAATAGATTAGGGAATGTCTGATTATTTCTTTTCCAGTTACCCTTGTAAAAGCCACAGGTCCCTCTGAGAAGAGACTAGAGAAAAGCTAAGAATAAAACTTAGGTATGTTATCAAGATCCTTCCTCAGGGGAAGCTGTTCATGCCCACATTGAGACGGTTGTGGATCTTTAAACTGGCTCAGGTCTGAAAATTGGTTCACAGCCTGAGATTCCCTTTTGGCACAATCCAATGGAGCCCTTTCCCCCCATCTGTTTGAGAATTTTTCCGCTTATACTGATCAAACTAAAAGGCAGTAGGCTCCTTACCAATGTCATGCCTGGAAACACTGTAATTGATTAGCCAGTACCAAAGGTCCATCTGAGTCATGCTACCATAAAATTCACGTTGCCTGTGATGCCCATTACGGATCAGGCCACAACTGACATTGCTTTGTGTATGCTGCCCATTACAGTAACTATGAACTCCCACCTGACCCCTGCTACCTCGGGGTCCAATTAAATCCTTTGCATTAAATTTGTCCAACCAAGCAGCAGCATCTCCAACCTCAAGATCTACCACAAAGACAAGAATTACAATAAAACTCTTCAAGTGTGCTGATGCCCCACTTACAATTTCGCATCAATCAGGGTTAGTAAAAAGCTTGGGGTCTTCTCGGCTTTTTCATTGTGAGAATTAAATTTACACAATGTATCCACTCTAGCACTTCAACTTCCCCAAGTCTTGAAATCCCTTCATCAACACTAAGCCAAGGGATATCAGGCATCTCAAACTTTTCAGTAGGCCACCTTTTAACAAACCCTATGCAACTATTTAAATATTTTTGATGCTGTTTTAAACCTTGCACACATCCATATTAAACCTAGAATCTCCACTTAATGAGTCTATATCAACATACTTAGCCTGATCGAGTTTTATTTTCCTTTTACCATTATCCCACCTTAAAATCCATTCCCACTCATATTCCCCAGACTTCTGCTTCAATGAATTAGCAAACTCATTAAGCTCTTTAGTAGTGTGGCACACCTCCTTATGGAATACACTTTCTATCTCCCTTCTGTGTGCCTGCTTTGGCTTAAGTCTGCTTATAGCTCTAGAGGCAACTATTGGTGGGCCTTGAGGGACATCAGTACTGTCTTGCCTGTTATTTCTTTCAGAGAAAATCACTACTGGTTTAACAGACAACAAAGGATTAATTTCCTCAGTCAACAGTAAGAAAGGCAGTATTTCAGGGTGTGGGTGTTCATCTTCTGCTGAGGGTGGAGCCAATTTTGTCAGAGTTTACTGTTGTCCATCACCACATTCTGAGATGCTAGACATTGGTTATTTTATCATGAAGCTCATTTTAAAATTTTTACTTATTTTTGTGTCATATATTACATACTAACTGCAGTTCCCCATTCCTTCTCTCCTCCCATCTCTTCCCCTCTCCCCATCTACTCCCCCCACTTTTTTTCATAAAATTCATAAAAGGACAGTCCTTCCAGGGATATACCAGTCATGGCACATCAAGTTACAGCAAGACTAGGCACCTCCTCTTCCATTAAGGCTGAATAAGACCATCCAGCATGAGGAAAAGGGTCCCCAAAACAAGAAAGAGTGAGAGATAGCTACCACTCCCACTGTTAGGAGTCCTATAAGAACAGCAAGCTATAAAACTATAACATATATGCAAAGGATCTAGGTTAGATCCATGCAGGCTTCTGATTGTCAGTTCGGTCTCTGTGAGCTGATTCTGTGGGTTTTCTTGTGATGTCCTTGTTCCCTCTGGCTTTTACAATCCACCCTCTCCCTCTTCCATAGGAGTCCCCCAGCTCTGCCTAATGTTTGGCTGTGGGTCTTTCCATCTGTTTCCATGAGTTGCTGGATGAATCCTCTCTGGTAACAGTCATAGTAGGCTCTTGTATACAGAATATTAGAAATCATTTTATTGATTTCCTTCCTTCCTTCCTCCCCTCCCTCCTCTCCTTCCCTCCATTCTTCCTTCCTTCCTTCTTTCCTTCCTTCCTTCCTTCCTTCCTCCCCTCCCTCCTTCCTTCCTTCCTTCCTAGCTTCTGGTTCCTGCCCCTCCACACAGTGTTGAGAGAGGGGCTCCCTCTGGTGACACAGGTCTCAAGCTGGACCAGTCATTTGTTGGCCAATCTCCCATTCTGTGTCACCTTTACCACAGTTCATATTGTAGGTGGGATAAATTGTAGGTCAAAGGTTTTGATGTTAGGTTGGCATCCCAATCTCTCCACTGGAAGTCTTGCCTAGCTATACGAGTCTTAGCTAGAGTTTTTACACAGCTAATTCTTATCCGTTGTCAACTTATCCAGAGAAGCTAGCAGAACTACCCAGAATAATAATTTTCCTCAATTTTTCACAAATTGTAAAAGGTTTTATATACAGAGACCAAACTCATTGCCTCTCACAATTGCTAAATCAGGGTAATCAAATGAATTTGTCTGTAGCCAGAATCAGCTAGTTTGTGGGTTCCTCTTTCTTCCACCCTTCTCCAACCCCTTCTCCCATCTTTTCAACCCAACTCTAGAGAGGAAAGGGAAAAGGACAGAGGGGAAAGAAGGGGTGATATTATCATTAGTCTACTTCCTGCTGGTTAGGGTGTCAAGTTCCTTGGAGCAAGTTTGATCTTCACTGTCAGAACATCTAATTTCGTGTTGTTGTTTCTTTATGCATGACTACATAACAAATCATAACAAATCATGCCCAACAGCAACCAACCAACAACAACCCAACCTGCCTCTTTGGGCCCTAGAATTTATATAACCCCCTGAAAAATTGACACACAATTGCAGAAACTACCAGAAAATTATCCCCCTGCTAGAGCACAAGGCAAATAATAGTCAGGTGCTGTGGACAATCTTAAGTAGCCCCAAATTTCATAACTGGGATCAAAACAAAAACTATTATATTTCTGTGTTTTTAAAAGAAAACAACAGCCGGGCGTGGTGGCACACACCTTTAATCCCAGCACTCGGGAGGCAGAGGCAGGCAGATTTCTGAGTTCGAGGCCAGCCTGGTCTACAAAGTGAGTTCCAGGACAGCCAGGGCTATACAGAGAAACCCCCGTCTCAAAACACCCCCTCCCCCCAAAAAAAAACCAACATGCCAAAATTGTCACTAAATTGGTCTTCTTGGGTTGTAAACTAGTTTCCAAGATGAATTTTTAGTACTTTCCAAGGTTCTCTGAGAGGACTCAACAGCTAAAGAGGCTTCAAGGAACTGTAGGTGTTGCCAAATTAGAAAGCCTAGTCCAGATATTTTAAAAATTCATCCTTATACTTCTGTTGCTCTAGAACCAAAATTTGTATTAATCAGGGTTTTCTGGAGAGACATAGATATATAGATGATATATATAGAGAGAGACCATACATGTGCCTGTGGAGTTGAGAGGACAACTTGCTAGAGTATAGTCTTTTATTTTAGCGATTTGACCATTAGTTTTGGCAGCAGGTGCCTTTACCTGCTGGGCTATCTCTTCATTCCTCACCAATGTTTTCTTGCCTGCAGGCAGTCCTGACGTAGTCCAGGATAACATATGTCAAGGGGTAAGGAATGTCTGTACATCTATGTGGATCTCCTCTAGTCTGTTTCTTTTTTAAACCACCAGGATTCAATAAAGGGTCTCACAGAACTGAGTGACTTAGTTGGCAAAAGAAAATATCAAATTACAGTAGAGTATTGGGGGTGGGGCAGAAAGAAGTTGTGGGAGAACACTGTTTGCCCTTGAGTGTCACTATATGCTTTAATTTTTTTTTTTAATTTTTCTATGGACAGGTGTTGTGGGTCACACCATGTCTGGTTACAGTACATCATTATATCTGACGGATTTACCTATAACCTTTTCTAAATATGTAATTCTTTACCCCTTAGACAAGCACCAACACTCTTATGGTATTCTCTAGTAAAAGCAGATAAACACTTGCATCTTAAGAGTGTCTTCTATCTTCATTTAAGAGACTGCTTCAAAAATAAAAAAATACCTTCTTTCCTCAATTAAATTTTAATTATATATACTTATTTACACACACACACACACATTTAGACTATATTTAGATTTGGTTGTACCTACAGTGTAAAACTGACATTATCAGGTCATGGTTTATTCCAATAGGTCACTAAAACACCTCTCTGGTTCACGGAGTTAATGAGTTCCCAGCCTTTAGCCTGACCAGCAAGAGGTCACTGAGCTACAGATAAAAGAAAGCAGTGCTTATTAAAGCACAGAGAGCTACAGAGTAAGAAAACAGCACTTGTTAAAGTACAGAGAGTTAGAGAGCAAGAAACCATGGCTTGTCAAAGCACAGAGTTACATAGTAAGAAACAAGTGTAATTATTAAAACACAGAACAGTAAGAAAGAGTTAAGTTTCCAGAAGCCATCAATTTCTGGCCCCTAGAACAGTAAGAGTGAGTAGTTACACAGATCATCCATCAGTCTTTAGCCTTCATCCAATGCTGAGTCCTGCCCAGTACCATTCTACCATAAAGGCCAGGCAGGCTTCTGGCATGTGTGTGTGTGTGTGTGTGTGTATATCTATCCATATATATATATACAGAGAGATATTTATATAGTGTAGATTCATTGCACAAGTATATTTCATTCTGGCATTTTAATACCTATTAACATTAATAATATTTACCCCATTCTGTCAGTCCATTCTCTCTGGTTTTGTCTTCCTCAATAGTTCCACTTCTACTTTTATGTCTTACTTTTAAAAACTTACTTTTTATGTCTTCTGCATGTGAGGGAAAACACAGTCTTTCTGAGTCTGGCTCACTGTACTCAACATGATCTATTTTCCTGAAAGTAGCCTATTTTCATTCTGCTTTATGGTTGAATAATACTGTATTATTCTATGTAGAGGAAAAGTGAAATCAGGTTTGCTTTGGCCCCTGGTGTTCCTAACTCTAAGTGCTCTGGCAGTAATTCCAGAACTCCCTGCTGGCATCAGGTTCTTCTCAGGGAAGATGGACTCAGCTATCCGCCTTAGAGGAATGTGGCCAGGTAACAACAAGTATGTGTCAATATGTATGAAAGGATGTTGGTCACCATGAGTGGTGAACACCTGCTTCCACTCATTTCTTTGGCTCTAATAAATAAGAAAAATGAGACAGAGAACCAGAAATGCACAACTGAGCCCCATAGAGCACTAGTGGAATAAGAATATGAAATGTGAGCTGGAGAGAAGTCTGAATAGGCATGGTAGTACTGTGGTATTGGCAGTTACATGCTCTTGGGTGACTGAGGCCTATGGGATGGACAGGAAGGCCCACATAGACTTATTTATCTAAGCATCTGTGGCTAAGAGCCCCAATCAATGTTCCAGGCTTTAGAGTTAGAAACATTTGGACCTCAGGCTGGAGGTGCATTGCTCTGTTTTAATTACCAGCAGCCCTAACACTTAGCAGCAACTGTAATCCATGGTTAACAGTGGCAGGAGGCAACAGCATCCACAGTAGATGGTGCTTGGCTAGTATAGGCCTTGGGAGATGTTAGCTCAGGACAACTAATGTCTCAGTTTTTGGGTCTTGGGTGTCTAAGACCACTAGTAATTTTCTGGAACTCACCCAGAGACTAGGGCCTGTGGGGTTTTTTGTTTTGGGCTGTGTGTGTGTGTTTATGAGAGAGAGAGAGAGAGAGAGAGAGAGAGAGAGAGAGAGAGAGAGAAAGAGTCTTTATAGCCTCTAATTTTTTGTCAGCTTTGGCTCTCCAACCTCTCTCACCTTCTTTACTTTCACTTGTTGTCTCTACTGCTTCTACTCCCCTTTATCTCTGTCCCAGATCTTCTCTGGAACTCCTCAGGCATCCTGTGGTTACAACTTCTATGGCCTCCGCCACTGCTACTTCTTTACTGCCAACTCAGACATCTCTTTGTGTTACCAGCTCAGCCAACGCTATTAATGAAGCTCAAAAGTAGGCAAAAAATAAAACAGACCATTCAAGAGACACCTGTAAATAGGTTTAATGTGTAACAGTGAGAGACAGCACAAGAGGATGTCCCCCAGCTTACTTTAAAAATGAACTGAACAGCCTGATTATAGAACTGGGAAAAGAAAAAGTATGCCAAGTTCATACAAACGAAGAACTGTGTAAGTATCATTTGTAGGCTTTGGGATGTGCCACCAGGGGAGGGGATCCCGTGGCCTGGATTTCACTGAGACTTATGGTGGTCATAAAGTTGGTCCAGTAGAAGCCACAGTCATGGATAGAATAGTATCTTCTAAAGCTGGAGTTGTGCTTCTGCAGAGAGCAGCTATGGTTGCAGCACAGTGTCTTCAGAGCATCTGATGAGTGTTCAAAGCATACACACCTGGCTAGTTGTTGGGCTGATAGTCTCCTGTTCCAGGCAATCCAGTAAAGGGTCTACCAGCTGCAAGGATTCACATGAGCCTGGCCCTCCAACACGTTAGCTTATTTAAATGAAAAATTAACATTAAAGCTGGTGCTTAAAATAAAGGTCTATCATTAACATCCACAGTGCTCTAACAGCTTAACAGGACCTTACTTTTAACAAATATTATTGAGGATAGTTGGGTCATTTTATCTATCTCACGAGTTCTGGTATGAAATGTATGGAAAAATACCATTCAAATACTCACCAAAAAGTCAGGCATTTTGGTCACAGTGACATTAAGTTAATATAACTATTTACACTCAAACTTTAAAAGATTTGTTTATTTAATATGTACAGTGTTCTGTCTACACTCCAGAAGAGGTTGCCAAGATCACATTACAGATGGTTGTGAGCTGCCATATGGTTGCTGGGAATTGAACTCAGGACCTTTGGAAACACAGTGCATTCAACCTCTGAGCCATCTCTCCAGCCCTATACCCAAACTTTAACACATATGAGAGAACAGACGAGTGTACAATTGGTACCACACCTTTTACCTTACCTCAATCAGAAACCAAACAATGAAGCCATAAAAGACTAGTGAAATAAACAAGAATTCAAGCAACAGAATTATCTTGATCTAAAAAAAATTTATACTCTTTTGCCAAAATGACTAAGTTATGTATCACAAATTGCTAATATCAGAAGGAAAGAGGAAATATCACTACTGAACTTATGAACCTGAAAGAAAAAAAAAAAAACTAGTGATAACCTATATGACACAGTAAGCCAATTTTTAAGACATCATCTGTAAAAATTTATATAGGAATATAAAATCTTTGCATCCATTGAGTAAAATGAATCAACAGTCCATAACCAAGGTGTCAATCATATTCTACCAAATGTTTCAAGAACGAACTACACATATTACCTAAAATTCTTTCAGAGGACAGAAACAGAGCATATACTTTCCAACTCATTCTATGACACCCACTGGAATTCTAAAACTAGGTAGAGATATTATAAGAAGTACACAATAGCTCTCAAGAGCAGAGGCAAAACTTCCTAACAAAATATCACCAGTTTGAATCCAATAAAATCTCATCAAATTGGATCTAACAATGGAGAAACGGAACTATACCTCTATGAAGGCAAGATCTCGACAATTCTGATGACCAGAGGCTGATGCCCAGAACCCACGTGGTGACATAAGAGAAGTGACTTTTTTTTCCTGGTATGCTCAGACCTACACATCCATGCATGCATGCAGAGTAATAAAAAATAAACACAAAACAAGGGAATCTCAAGAAGGAAAACTCAACAAAACTATTTGTAATACTGAGATGGAGTCACTCACATAACAAAGGCCAAGGGTGGAGCACACCTCTGAAAAAAATGGCCATCAATTGTTCTCCATCAGTATGGAGGCTGGAGATTAGCCTTGGTTGGTTTGTTATTCTTTAAGATTTATGTCAAATAAATGTCTTTGTTGCTCTTGGACAAGACAGCAAAGTCATAAAGAGCAGGAATCCTCTCTTGGACTTAATGTTAGAGCTCAGCAAAATATGTTGTACACTGTGTCCATATAACTGTCTGTTACTATTAGATGGTGTGCATAATATGTGTTTTGCAATCTGGGTTGCTTCTGTGTCATTATGTTGTGTGTGTGGTTGTGTTGTATATTGCATATCATTTGTAGGTATGTGTATACACTGTGTTGTGTATACTGGGTTGAATATTCTGTATGCATATTGTTATTCAGATGAATGTGTGAGGTATACAGTATCTGTATTGTATGCTATAACATTATATTTATGAGGTGTGCTTTGTATGGTGTTGAGTGTGCTGTTGCAGCTAGGCTATGTATTATATTTATGATGTGTTGTGCATACGCTATGGTGTAGTTATACTGTTTTGTATATGTTGTGCTATGTAGATGCTGTGTTATATCTTGTGTGTTGTATTGTTTCTGATGTGTACTGGATAATGTGCCATGAATATTTTATAAACTGTTCATGGACACATTGCATAATGTGTGTGCCAGACTGTTGTGAAAAGTATGTGTTATGTGTCTTGTGCATATGTGTGGTTCTGGTGGGAAACTAGGAACTGAGGTGGCATGCTGACAACACCGGTGCCTTCAATATGTACTGTGGGACACTTGTAAGGAACATGTGTCTTGAGACTGTGGTGGTGTGACCTGGCCTGAGCAGTGAAATTTTCATGTGAATTTCCTTAAAGAAAAAAGAAATCCCATTTTTGATGTTCTCTTTCCCCTATTCACCATGTTACTTAGACATGTGTGTTGGGAACTGCCTGTAGTTTCCCCTGTGATAAATATGATTCTGATGTTAATCACAGGGATCTTCTGGGAAAAGAAATCAGTCTTGGAAGAAGGGTAGTTCTCTTAAAACCAACAGTCCTTCCTACAGGTCAGTGTGCCTCAATGTGGAATGGTAACCCTGAGATCACTCTGCAAGTATTCTTCCATTTTGCATTAGCACTACCTTTTTGATAAGCATCATGGCTATTTCCTACCTTGGCACTAGGTACTAAGTATAGAGAAGCTATGGTGGTCCCAAGGTATATAGAGGGACATATGGGATTTGGATATGGGAGGTCTGACCCCAGTGCTTCCCATATTCTGAGATATAACGTAAGACTTCTTTCAGAGGAATCAATCAAATAAATATTTATACAAATAAATATTTGTAAAGACAAGCACGCTATACACATTAATTTAGTATTTTTGTAGAACATGTTAGCAACAAATTCTGTTGTTTAAGAAGTATGACAATAGGGGGCTGATGAGATGACTCAGTGGATGAGGACACTTACCATGTAAGCCTGGTAACCTGAGTTCAATCCTTAGAAACATCATTAAAAGTCAAGGGAGAGAACAGACTCTACAAAGTTGCCCTCCAACTTCTACATGTGCACTGTGGCATGTACATAAACATGCATACACACATGCACATGAAAATAAATGACACTGGGGTAGTGGTACATGCATATAATCCCAACAGTCATAGAGTGAGGGAAGAGGACCAAGAACCCAAAGATACTCTGAGCTATGTACTAAGCATGTGTAAGTCCCTTGTATAACTTCCCAAATCTGACAATGCCTTGACTTCCCATTCATTTTGTAGTTGTTGAGGGCTCCTGGCTAGCAGTCTTCTTTCTTTTGAGTTTGCTATCCCTATTTGTTCCTATTAGAATAACCCAGTTGTTCTGAGTAGCAAGAGAGGAGTTTCTTGTTGTCATCTTTGAATTTCAATGGTTTGATCATAATGTGCCTAAGTGTGGCTCTTTTAAAGTTTATTCCACTTATCGTTCCTTCAGCTTAATATATACATTTTTCTATCATATTTGGTTTTGCCAAATTCCTTTCTTTTGAGACAAGTTCTTAAGTAGTCCAAACTGGTCTGAATTAAGTATGTGAGTTTGGCCTTGAACTCCTGACCTTTCTGCCTCTATTCCCCCAAGTGCTGGAATTACAGGTGCATGCTGCCACATACCACCTCATATTTTCTTTCAAAAATATTTTTAAATAACTTTACTTATTAAAATAAATAAATTTATTTACGTATTGTGTGCACATGCACTTGCCAGCATACACGTGGAGTTCAGAGAACTTGCAGGAGTCAGCTCTTATAATATGGACTCTAGATATGGAACAAAGGTTATCAGGCTTAGTGGCAAGTGCCTTTATCTGCTTAGATATCTCATTAGCCTATAGTATTTCTTAAAAACATTTTCTTAGGTGTTCCTCTCCATCTTTTATGGGTCTCTCACTATGTGTCCATACATTTCTCCTTATTCTGTATTACCTTTGTATAAGGATAAGAAAGATGGTTCTTAATGGCCCATCTTCATATGCTAATTCTTTTTCTGTCTGCTGAAATCTGTCTCTAGTGGACCTTGAGTTCTTGTATTCAACTCAAGAATTTCTACTTATATTCTTTCTCTGATGACTTTCTTTTCTTGGTGAGACACCATCCTCCTATGACCCCATTCATTCGTTAGACCTATATAGTTCCTTTCAAATGCAGTAGCAGATATAAGGTCATCTGGACTTCCTTAGAGACAGCTGTTATTGACTGTCTTTTGCCCGCACCACTAGCACATGGCCCACATTTTATTATTATTTTTGTGTGCCTCATGATTTGGGGATTAAAAATGTAAGACAGAATGAAAATTCTGTAAACAAGCTCATTCTTTCTTTCCATAGGCTTTGTGCTGCTTTCCTGGAGTTATTTTAATACCTAAGAAGCATAGTATTTAAAGTTCCTGCCCAGTTAGTTTATGTGATTAGTTAGCAAGTAAACCAAGCTTTAAGTAATTTGGATCAATTTTAATCCACTACCCGTTGCACCAGGAAACAACACCAGGCCTTTTGTAGACCCTTTGCAGATGCACGTGCCCTCCTCATGTATCCTCCTATGTCCCCCAAACATTCTACAAGTCTCTTTGTCTGCATTTTCCTTTGGTGTTCTGTCATCATCTGTCTCCAGAGGCACCACGGGCTCGGGCAGCTGCAACAATAATGTTTGACAAACAAAACAGACGTAGATTTTCCAGGATCCAGACAGGTCATCTGCTGCAGGATTTTTCCTGTCCAATCACATTAGGGCAGTGGGAGGCCTGTGATTGGACAGAGAAAAGGGAGGCAGAGCTAAGAGTGGCAGAGACAGAGAGCATCTCAGAGTAGGGGGAGAACCAAGATGGCTGTGGACATGTACCCATGTGGCGTTTTCTAGCCACAAGTAGCTATGATTTCACAAGGTTAGAAATATTGGGATAAAGCTTTTATCATTATCAATTGGCTCTGAAATTATTTAATTGGCATCTTGTAAATTGTGACATTGATACATAAATCTGATTTGTTAATTAAGCATTAGGCGTCTTGATTCTACCGGGGTACTGGGCATTGTGATGTGTTGGCTGACCATGGGGTGTGTGGAAGCAAGAGGAACTGGGGCTGGGAGGGCACTGGAGAGATGGCCTGGTGGGAGCCCTGTGATCCGGTGTGGACAGAGAGTTGGCAGGCAGGCAGGAGCTCAGAGTTGGTGGGTTCATTTTTTAATATTTTCCGCCACACTCATACAGTTGCCGTTTTCTGAGAATAAGACAGTTCTAAAACCTATTATTTCTCCTTTGGAGGTTACAGGTTTTCACAGCTGTTGTGATCCAGCTGTTGTGGCTGCTGTATAACTTTTTTTTTTAATGTTTATGTTTTTAATTGCTATTACTATTATAATGTAAGAAGTGGAGATTTATAGTCTCATAGGTAACTCATTAACATCTATTAAACCTGAGTTTTAGGGTTATTCTCCTGAGGTTTTCAAGTAGATAACCACTTCTAAAGATATCTTTCAATCTCAATATAGAGAGACAATATATTTCTTTTTATCCTGAATTTTTCCAGGAGTTCTAGAATAGCATAAAATAAATTAAGACTTCCTGGATTATTTTGCGTTTTCATGACCCAGATGTTTTTGAAGTAATTATGCCACTAACCTTTTATCTTTATTAAATTATTATTACATGTCTCATTACATCTTTAGCCTTTAATAAAACTGTCAAGAGGTAACCAGAATTCTTTGAATGTAAACTCATTAAATGAGAGTCTTGTGTAGTTTATAAATGTTTATAGATCATTCATTCAACAGATATGTGGGTTATCATTTGCATGCTAAGAATAGCCATTAAAAATTAACACTCACACAGTCTCTGCTCTTAGTAGATTATAGTCTAGGCAGAAAGATTATAAGTAATGGTCAACTGAAACTCTGTTAAGTAAAATGAACATGGTAACATGGTGCCAAGGGTCTGAATCATGGAGGCTGCTTAAGGTTAGACTGCTGGTAAAGGACACTGAGAAAATCAACTTTACATCATGTGAAAGGAAATGGACAATGTGCAGGCTCTTATGCTGTGAAAAGCATCCTGGAGATGGTGAGGTGGGAAGAACCATGGTAACTAAACTTGAGTACAAGTAGATCCTGGAGGAAACGTGATTGGCAAAGTCTCAGGGAATGGGACAGTTGATTAGTCTTCATTACAAAAGCAATGGAAAATTGTAGTTGGGGTTTGTCTTTGATACAAAGAAGGGAGCAACAGAGAACTGGGAGTTGAGAGTAGAAGAGGCAAGATGGGCGTGAGGCAGTAGCAGAAGTAGGTATGTCTTCAAGTCAGGATTAAAGACTTAATATGTGTATATGTGAGGGAGGGAGCCAGGGCAGGATGCTGTTTAATCCTCAGCTCAGGTCCCTAGACAGACAGAGACAAAGACAGGAGGGAACTGTGCTAGAATGCATAGAAGAAAGATGCTATACAGGGAACTGGATAGTCTATTTGTGATACTGATTTGGAAAACACAGATGGTCAGTGGTATTCAGAACACAAAATAAAAATGAAAAAAAAAAACCAAGTAACATGTATACTTTAATATTTAGAGTGTAGGTAAGAGAAAAAAAGAGGATTTTTTCCCCGAGATAGGGTTTCTCTGTGTTGACCTGGCTGTCCTGGAACTCACTCTGTAGGCCAGGCTACCTCCCAAGTGCTGGGATTAAACGTGTGCGCCACCACGCCCGGCAAAAAAGAGGGTTTGTTGTTGTTGTTGCTGTTTTGTAACATAAACAGTGAAGAGTAATGCAGTAAAGGTTGGGGTATAGCTCAATGTATGGTGTCTTAAGATTTTTTTTTAATGAATGTAAACAAAGGCATTATAAAGGACAAAGAAACTAGGCTGGGAACATACAATTGTAATCTCAATCTTTAAGATGCCAAGGTAGAAAGACTGTTAGTTGAAAGCCAGTCTTAGCTACCCTATCAACAAACAAAGTCAAGCAAAGGTGGCATTTCAGCATGTATACAGAGAAACTAAGGGTAAAATGTGAAGACGCCAAAGAAAGACAACAAGGTACTTCCTCAAGTCTACCTGAGACACTGGACACCCAAGCATTTGCCCATTGTTCAAACCTTCTATCTCAGCATCTTGTTTGGGGACTTCTCAGTGTTCCAGTCTTATTTAGTCTACTTTTTCTACTCAGTCTTTGCCCTTCAATGAGCTGTTTGCTCTTTGAACGAGGATGGGAACAAGAGGAATATCAAACCACATGAACAGTGAAAGAATGCACAAATAGCAAATATACCTGAAACAGCATGTGAGCTTTCCAAATTAGCTGTTCCCACACTAAACTTGTTCAAGAGACAAACAAAAAACATATTACGAGTACACTAACATAAAAGTTTTATTGAATAAATACATGTGCTGTTATATAAAATTAAGCAAAAAGGACATTCTATGATTAAAACAAACAAACAAACAAACAACAAAAAACAAGAATCACCCTCTATGGCCCACCCCTACAGTGGGTAATCCAGATGGGACCATTCACTGCAGCAGGCTTCACTCTCTGTATCTGCCTGAGGTTTTTTAAACTAATCCTAAACACCTCTGCATAGGGACTGCCTGTACAAGAAATATAGAGTGCAAAATACAAATGGTAGTACATATGGTTGCAAGGCTGCTTCTGTTTTCATCTGAAACTTGAAAACACCTTTGTACTTTAAGGCACAGGATAAGCCACCACACGAATAAGTTAGGAGAGGTGTACTTGAAATCACTAATTTCCTCATTGGTTTGGCTCAAAGTAGAAAATGTAACATTCTTTTTTCCTAGGTAAGTCATTAAAAACTAAAAGTTAACATTTTGAGAACTGAAAGTGTCTATCTTCAGGACACTGGAGTGTGCCTTGATGGCAAGTCAGCCCTCCTCATGCAGCACTCAGAACCACAACTCACTGGGCTAGTATTACTGGACCTTCTCTCTCCTTTCCACATAGACTGGAGATGCTACTTGAAGACTCAGATGATGGACGTGGGGGCACTGTATCTGAACTCATTGGCACCAGCTTTTGTGACTGTAGTAGGGATCATACTGATTTATTAGGGGATTGTACCCTTAACTCTACTCAATTTGCCTAATTAGTTATGAAAAGCATTCCATTAAATAAAATACACACTTAACAGACTAAGTCTATGGATGCAAAACTAAGATAGATAGGTTGTTGATGAAAAACCATTGCCATGATACAATTTCAGGAAAAAAAAAATCTCTTTTATAGACAGAAGCTCTTAAATGGACTTAATTAAAAACACACTTAAGGAAAAAAAAGCCAATACCACGGTCAAGCAACTAGTTTTACTATAACCTGCCTTTCTCCTGCAACCAAAATGCCACCCTGGAATATTTTATGTACATATATGTTCATGTGTGTACATACACAAACTTTCCCACAATCCTGCTCACTAATGAAAAGAGATTTATAAACAGGATTCAGAGGAAGGTGTCAGATGGCAGGAGAGAGATTACTCTGACCGTATGACTACCTGGGGTGTGCTGTGAAGAGCCACAGACTGCATTACAACTGTACATGTTACATTACAAACTGAGGCACACTTTCATCTTTTAGACAGGAGGAGAGTGCAAAAGGAACACTCGATATTCATCACAGGCACTTTGGTATGTTTGGTCACATAAGCTTCCCATAGGTTTAATTCCAAGAAGCATGTGAATGGAACTACTCCAATTTTGATTACAAAGCTGTATTTTCCTGCTATAAGTGTACATTAGTTTTAAATGATCTCATAGCTGAGAAGCCCTTTTCATCCTAGAGGTTAAAATGCATACTGAAAAAAAATCTTCCTACATTTGTGCATCTTTTGCTTACAGACATGCATAGCTTATAATACTGTGACATAGCCTCACCTCACAAGAGGTTTGAGATCTCTTACATACGTAAAACATGCTTTTCCCAATCTAAAAATAAAAGGATTCCAAAATAAAAATTGTATTAACATCTGGCATGGCACAAAATGAGGATATCCACGAAATGTCAAGCCTGACAGCAGCTTGCTGGCACTGCGCAGGATGTTTTGTCACGCATGAGGGGAAGCACAGGAAGCTCCACCTAGAGGTGTGTATCCTGTGTGTGGACTTATGGCCAGGTTCTCCCATCAAGAGCAACTGCAGTGCTCTAACTAACGTCTTTAGCTCAGCACCCTTTGTTACTATGCATCCATCCCATTTCACCTCTTTACAGTAACGACAGACCTGTCTTCCTAGGGTAAGAAACAAGGACAAAACAAACTAAGCTTGCATCACTCTTGATAACACCTTATATCCTAATATGCTTTGGGCAAAATATAATGTATGTTTCTTTTTCCCAAGACAGAGTTTTGCTGTGTAGCCCAGGCTGGCCTTTAACACTTGGGTCTTCTTGGTGTGGCCTCCCATACCCTGGGATTACAGATGTGAGGTACAATGCCTAGCATGTGTGTATCTCTGTACTACTCATGAGTCTGTTATAACAAACAATTACACAAATAAACAGCACATTCCTTTCTTATGTAATACATTTCAGATGAGTATACTGTGATTCTCCAGAGCCTTAACAATGCTCTCGGTATTGTCCAGTACTCAGTTATACAACTTTTTAAATTAGCCATTTACTGACTTCTCACTGTATTTTCCTATTTATAATAATGTTAGTAATTTGAAATTTGTTTTATCGTTCATAATAGACATAAAAATTCTAATATTTAATAATCTTCCCATTTTTCCTTAAAAAGGCATATCACACAACAACTCTATGAGAACATTTTGCTGAAAAGATGAAAATGATTAATTTGTCACAGAATGTAATAAGTCTTAGAAGAAAATACATATTTCCTTAATTCATTTTCTTCTTTATCCAAACCAGCATGTAGATATTATAAAAAAGAATCTATTTACATGGTGTAGTGCACCTCCAGGATGCAGGACAAGGCAGAAACAAGTCCAGGTATCTGCTTTCCAGCAGGTGCGGCTGACAGAGCTACACACAGCACAGGAAACACATCACTACACCACTGCATACTGCGGTGCCTGGTGAAGCACTGGAGGAAGCTCAACAGGGAGATTCAACAATAATATTGGCCAAATTTTCCTACAATGCCAAGTTTTATAAAATTATTAAGGTATGTATAACTCAATACTTAAAATTATAAAAATAGCATTGGTACATCTGCGAGAAGGTGTGTTCCATGTTGAGGTGCCACGTGATACACTGAAAGATAGACCTACGTCCAGCGTAGCTACGTTATCACCTGTGGCCTTGTCCCATCTTCTGTGAGGTCATACCTGAGAAAGCACAAAAAAGTACAACAGACTTGGGTCAGGCTTTGGGATGGTAGACGCAGCTAGGTTTTCCTGGGAACTGCCTGCAACTTGGGACAGGGGCACTCACCACTGGGTCCAGCCCTTGGCGAGTTCTTCAGATGCCAGAGCAACCAGCACCTGTGGATTAAAAGACGGTTCTGTGAAAATTACTGGGTAATTCCTTTTAGATCATTCATCACTCCTTCCTACCTCTCTAATTTCTTAACAATATGAAAATCTCATGTTTTGAGGTTCTCATTTTTAAAAATCATTTTAACCTTTACATAGCTGAGTATATCCAAGATATTCTTCTTGTATCTAATAGTATTACAATTATTATGAAACACATAAAGAAGATACTATGAGATAATAGCAAATATGTCATTAATGGCAGTGTGTGGTTTAGATATGAAGTGACTATAAAAGGCTCATGTTTAAAAGCTTGGTTGCCAACTAACTGATGGGCTTCTCGAGGTAACTAGAACCAGAAGGTGTTGACCTAATCAATGAGTTAATCATCAGGTAGATTCATACTATGATGGGAAATTGTGGCAGGGCAGGGGTCACTAGGGATGTGCTCTGGAAAGCTATACTTTCTCTTGGTCTCTCTGCATATCTCTGCTCTCTGGCTATTGTGTGGTGGATGGCTCAGTTCTGCCTCGTGCTCCCCACTGTAACCTTCTGCCTTACAACTGGCCCAGAAATAACAAAGCCAAGGGTCCATTCATTGAAACTTCTGAAATCAAGAGGTAAAATCAAACCTTCTCTTCTTTACGTTGCTTCTCTTAGGTATTTGTCATGGCCTAGCTGATAACAGATTTTTCACTTTGCAGTTGACAAAGTGGCACTTACAACTCAAAAGCCCCTTTCCCTATTTAATCCTCTTTACACTGTAAAATAATAACTAAACCTACATCAAAATTAAATGTGAGATGGAAAAAAACAAAAGAAAATCTGGAGGAAGAAAGTCAACGGCATGGTAAAGGAAGTACATGATTAGCTGAGTGGGTGGGGCAGCAGGTTATTGGAGGGTATTTGCCTTCACGGTTTTCTTCCCATGTAATATTGAACAGTTTTTACAACAGTTTTAACCAACGTTTCTTCACCTCTAAGTTCCTGATGTTAGTATGAGTAATAAGTCAATAGTAAGAATGCAGGAAAACAGCTGTGTACTGATGTCTTACCACAATGTGATAAGCACACATTAATTAGAGTGAGCCTCCCTTCCCACTATGTAAGCTATGATCTAAAATGCACTTAATTCTACAATGTGTAGGATACAAGGACTTTAAAAAAAAAATCACTTTGCCAAGAAGCCCTTTATCTTTGGACAGGAAGCCACCACTGTTCTTCACCGCCACATCCAATGTTCTCCTTTGCACCTCAGGCAGCGAAACACTGAAGTCGAAGCTGAAATGGAAACAACACCTCATGTCAGCTCCTGATGATCCTGCTGCATTTTCTTCTAACTAAAAACACTTATTTCTGAGATAATTCCAAACACTGTTTTATTTTTCTTGTTGCCATTTCGGTGCTTACCCAGCTGACCTTAGTTTACATGAAATCACTGCATGAAAACAGTGAGGGAAAGGTGCCCTACGGAAGAACAGAACTGGGCCAACAGATGCTGATGCTACTCAGCTGTATTACTTTTCTTAAAACTAGCAGATGCTACACTGCCAGAGAACTATGAGCTGGGGCAGTCTGCAGAGACTGGTGATCCAAGAATCCCTGGGTGACCACAAGCAACTTGGCCATCAGACTGACCATGACCACAAAGGCAGCTTCTATTAAGGTGACATTTATGATTCGCAAAAAATTATATCTCCACTAATTTTTGAAATTGTTATAGAAAAAAGGCTTTCTCAAAAATGTGTATTTTATATTACTAGCTTATACTACAAAATAAAAAAAATTAAATCTATCTTTAAATTGTTTAATTTAAAATTCAGTCTTAGTATATGTTATCCACTAAATCAAAATTCTTCAAAGTCATAAGATTCAACTTTTAGCTGGGGGCAGTGGCATTACAGCCTTTAATCCCAGTATGTAGGACACAGAAACAGATTTCTGAGTTCACGGCCAACTTTAGTCATCAGTCTCCCTGTGCAGCATCGTAACTTGGACATATGATCTTTAACACCTCTGCTTGAAGGTCAAAAGCTTCTTGACTTATTTAACAAGCAACTCGTGATGGGGTATGTTAGAGAATCCTGTTCTCCACAGGCCTTTTCAGGCCTGCTCTAATCTAACATTTCATCCAGGTAGCCTCTTGGCTATATCAGGTGTTCACTATACCTCTGATCAAACACAGGGTTCAATGTCTTCTTTGATACATGTGTTTTCCTTCTTCCTGAGCGTCTCTTGTCTGGTAATAAATACATGCGGACATATGGGTCAGAGCCATCTTCCGAGAAGGCAATGAGGTTTCTTATAATACAAACCAGAGAAGACTAGACATTAGAATTTAAAAAATAAAAAGTTCCATATTAAAATTATTTATCAAGTTTTGACTTCATATTATCTGGAGCAACACACATCAAGTTTCCCAAAGTAAGCTTTTGAATTGCTAGCCACTGATATCACTTTTAAATTTCCCTTTAACAGCTTTGCCAGAGTAACTGTTGTCTTTATTACCTAAGCCTAGAGCGTGGGTGGACCTTCACAGCCCTTGCTCTGTTTCTCAGACTGTCCTTCTGTCAGTAAGACCCTGAGTGGCTGTACTGGCTACTTCTGAAGCTTCTGCACAGGGTCAAGCTCCTCCATGAACCTGTCCCCTGCTCTTTCCCTAGGATAACTAGTAATAAGCCAAACACATTTAGTTACCCCCAACCACAGGCAGGCTGTCTTCAGAGCCATGGCAGCAGCCTCTGCTGTGCCCACCCTCACCAGTCACTATCTTGGCAGCCAGAATCCCTTAATCCCTTACTGAACTGAACTCTACATTTTTCAGGATCATGTCCAATGCTGCCAGTTCTATTATTTACTCATGTTTTCAAAAGATTTTTATAAGCTCAAAATATCTACACTACCAGTGGTGGGAGAGGGATCACGTGAGGCAGAAATAACCTGACAGCCCCAGTGGCAGTTGGCCTCACCTGCAGGAGTGCACAACCACGATGAGCTTATTCCTTTGGGAGCTGTGCCGGATAGTCAGCTGGATCTGCCCCAGAGGAGACTGTCCCAGGGTTGTCCCACTGTGGAAACAACATAATGTCACCAGCTCTGCTCCAAGTTCAAAAAAGGTGTGCTGTATTGGTTCCATGTGTACAGTAAGATAATCTCCACTTATTTAGACAAAATGGGATCTAACTGCTCATGAACTTATGCGTGATTCAAAACATCTGAATATATACCACATAAAAATTATTTCACTTGAGGGTTTGGTATTCCTTAATTATTCACAACTACAGCTTTCCAACTGAGCACTCAAATACAAATGAGAGACAAAGCTCTCCCTTAGACAAATGTCAATCCTGTAGTTGAAGCTTCCTTTGCCTGCTGCTGGGCAAGTATCACTGCACTACATCCCCAACCTTGACCTGATCCATATAAGAAAGCAAGAAAACAAAAGGTGAGCTTGTGTCAGTGGAGCCTCAGAGATACAGGATGGCCAGTGCTGTATCCTGAAGTACTTGCATAACCACTGCTACTTTGTATTTCCTTATAACTGGGTTACCATATGTCGGATGCACAGGGTAACTATTTTCCTCCTTATCTGAAGAAACATTAAATACAACCTATAAACCATGACAAATATCCAAAGAAAACCAGTAGGGACTTGGTGGTGGTGAGGTTTGTATTCTGCAATGGAGAGAAGACAAGCCTCTGCCAAACCTGTGCAGGTGACACAATGCTCAACACAGTGACAGACTACGCCTGCAGAAGTCTGTCCCTCGCATGAATTGAGTGTATGGTGTCTACACAGCTCAATTCTCTTGCCTTTTCCACCTGTGAAACCTCTTACTCCACTACTGCTCTTCTAACATATCCAAGGTCCTATAAAACATCAAAGTGTTATTTTGAAAGTCAAAGACTCAATGAACAAAATAATAGCACAACTGGAATTTCTTTCAGAGAAATTAAGCTCCTATCTCCTCCCTGTGGCATATGGGATGAGAACTCTGAGATGATAAACAATAATGGGAGCATTAGTTACTTTTCAAGTTGACGTAGCCTTTGTCTCAGCTCCTGAGTGGCAATGGGCAGTGATATGTCTGAGGCAATGCTTGGGGTGGGTTCCTTGGCTGCAATGTGGCTTGGAGAGGCCAAGAGGCTGGAGGAGCTCCTGCCTAGGTCACGATGCCCGAGAGGGCTGGCCTCAGGGGGCTGGGGCTTCTCCTCTATGGCAGGCTTATCATCGACTCCCATGACTGGTGTTGACGGAGCAGTGTTGGCACCACTGGTGCCTGGCGACGCAGACATCTGAGATTTGATAGGCATTTTCCTCCCTTCTTTGGAGACAGAGGGCCGTTTCACTTGAGCTGAATGCTGGTAGTCTGGTGGTCTTTCTTGCTTTTCAAGATGGAGGACCTAGAGGGAAGTCATGGACAGGAGTGATGGCTTGATGATGGCTTTAGGTGTATACATCTGTGTTTAACATTCAGCTAAAATTTTACAACTCTAATCTGTTTAACTATGCAGTTATTGAAATAGGATCTTACAGAGAATTAAAAAAGCAAATTTTGCCAAGCATTATGGCACATGCCTTTCATCCCAGCACTTGGGAGGCAGGCAGATGTCTGTGAGTTTGAAACTAGCATATTCTACATAGAGAATTCAAGGACAAACAGAGCCATATAGAGAGAAACTATCTCTAAAATACAAAACAAATAATTAAAAAGGGCAAAATTTAAGCAATTAAAACTACTTCCGGTAATACAAACACTTTTCTATTCCTTCTTCAAATCTCTTCCACTTGAACATATTCTAATAATGGGACGAGCACTTACTGATCAACCAGTAAGCCATGTGCCCTTGGCAAAAGATGAAATCTCTTATTCTTCCAGGTGGTTTGTACCAGAAACTCCCAGACAAAGGAAGAATACCAAGATATCTTGCTATCCAGAAAGACCTCGCCAAACAATCAAGTGTAATACAGTAATCAAGAGACAGCCACATCATCCTGCAGACTGTGAAGGGCAAACCATGTAAGCCAGTCCTATCCTCAGCAGAACACTCAGGAGTTACTGATTTTCTCTGGTTTTATTAACCACAGCTATAGCAAACACCTTAACTATATAGACTCCACACATTTTATGCTATAACCAGAAGGGCTCTGGAACTGGCAGTGGGTGACGTCACTATTATTCTGTCACTATAAAGTCGTGCCATGTCTTGATCATGTGCAAGGAGAACATTTCTATAGCACCCTGTCTGTTTTAATTAAAAACTAGGTCTGGAGTATAGCTCAGTGGTGGACCACTGGTTCAGCATGTGTGAGGCTATGGGTTCAAACCCCAGCACTAAAACAAAAAGTTGGCTCTTTATTATAATTTATATATAATCTTTTATTTTAATAGGGGTATATGTGCCATGGCATGTTTGCCATGGTTAGAGAACAATCTTGTGGATTCAGTTTTTTTTTTTTTTTTTTAGAAGAGAACTGAATCGGGGTGGGGTGGGATGGGGGAGGGCAGTTCGGTGATTAAATTCAGGTTGTCAGGCTTGGGCTTTACCTGAGGAGCCATCTCCTGGCTCAGTTTGAATACTTTTTTTCTTCTTCTTCTTTTTTTTTTGGTGTTAACCTTCTTCTCCTCCCCCTCCTCTTATTCCTTCAACTTTTTAAAATTACTTTTTTTTTTTTTTTTTACAGTCCAGTTGTTACCCCTGCCCTCCCCCCATCCTGGTCCACCCTCCAACAGTTCCTCATCCCATTCCTCCCCACCCCCACCCCCCCACTCCCCGTCCTCACCCTCACCCTACCCCACCAGACCCCCGCACTCCCTGGGGCCTCAAGTTTCTTGGAGGCTTAGGTGCACCTTCTCTCACTGAGGCCAGACTAGGTAGTCCTCTGCTGTGTGTCAGGGGCCTCAGACCAGCTCATGTATGTTGCCTGGTTGCTGGCTCAGTGTCTGAGAGATCTCAGGGGTCCGGGTTAATTGAGACTGCTGGTGAATACTTTTAATTAATGGCATTTCCTGTATGTTTAAGCATTTCCTGTAACTAAGTATTCATGTATTTCTACTGTGAACAAATGACATTTTCATTCTTGTCACTTCTACCTCTTGCAAGTGCTTATCAAACTGCCTTCTGAACAACCTTTGATGATCCAACTTTGAGGAGGAAAGTCTATTGGCACAGACATATTTTGTGGGCCATCATGGGCAGTCAATGAATATAGAAATAAAGCATTTGTTCAGAATGGAGTCTAAACTGTCCTCCCACAACTCTGGTACAGTTTCTACTCCCCTTCCCTTGTCAACCTGTTACCACATCACCTGATGCATGCCTGTAGAACCACCTCTGCAAGGCTGGGACTGAGGCATAACTGTGTTCATCCCTCACACTACTGAGCCCTGCTAAGAACTACGAAGTACCCGGAGGGCAATCTTCATTTTTAAGGTGCTGTTTGGACCCGAGTTGCTAAGCTGGAACCGCTGGTTTATAGTCATGTTGTCACTTGTAAGCAGTTGACTGAGTGGGATCCTCAGGCTCCCCAGAGAACACTGATGCTGCTCATCTTTAACCTGAAAAATGCAGTGCAGAAAACACTTTGAACACCAAGGAAAACAAAAAGGAACTATTAAGTGAAGAATGGTCCACAGATCAGCATCAAAGACACACCAGCACAAAACAAAGCACAATATGTTTCATATATATTATTTAAGTAGTGTGTCCAAAACTGTTAGGTAACCTCTTTTTTTGTTGTTGTTGTTGTTTTTTATTTTTTTCCCCTCGAGACTCTGTGTAGCCCTGGCTGCCCTGGAACTCACTTTGTAGACCAGGCTGGCCTCTAACTCAGAAATCCACCTGTCTCTGCCTCCTGAGTGCTGGGATTAAAGGCATGCACCACCATGCCCGGCGATTGTTAGGTAACCTCTTAGGAAAATACAGCAGTATTTCTGTCAGAGGTACCTGCCCTTTCCTCATCACAAAATCATGATGAGCACAACAAAAGGCATCTTGTTTATGAATTTACTGTGAGAAATTTCAGGTAAGAATTGACAGTCTAGGTAGGAGAGATGGCTCAGCAGTTAAGAGCACTTGTTCTTGCAGAGATCCCCCATTTGATTCCTAGAACAGACATGGTGGTTCACAACCATCCATAACTCCAGTTCCTAGGAACCCAGGGACCTCTTCTGATCCCCAGGGGCACCAGACATTCACAGGTATATATGCAAGCAAAACACTCATACGCATAAAATAAATCTTTAAAAATATTAAAAAGTAATAGTCTATACAAACCTAAAGGTCAGAAGGAAATAGCCTTTACACTCTGAGATCATATGGTAAACAGTGACAGTAATGTGCAAAGTTTCTACTAAAGACACTTACTCATGGAGAAAATACATTTTTAAGTGTCTTAAAGCCTTCCCTGTTCAAAGTCTACATACTTGCTTGGAAAATTTATAGCATCTCCTTTAAATACATGGTATTTCTTTCTCATGAATACTAATCTTCAGCACTGCTTCTGTTATAAGAACTATACCCATCACATGGTTGTTCAAAATAGTTTGATCAAAGAAAGAACAAACTCTGGGCAAAATGAACATATACCTTAAAAGGAATAAATACCGCAGTTCATAAACAAGAAAGAGCTGATCTAGATATAGCAAGAATTGAGTTTGTATGTAACCACTTCTTCAAAATGAAAAATCCAAGTGATAAAGGCAAAGCCCAGACAGTTCTGTACAGACACTTCCAGACAACAATGGGACAAGTGCTCCCTAACTCATTCAAAAGGCTACCGTTATCTTGACATCAAAACAGGAAAAAATTAATAGGAAGCAAAATTATAATCAGCAACCTTCATGATTAAGAAGCAAGAATGTTTTTCTTTTTTTTTCCTATTTATTAATTAAGGTGTGTGTGTGTGTGTGTGTGTGTGTGTGTATTTGAGTGAGTTTATGTGTATTATTTGTGTGCAGGAGTCCTCAGAGGCCAGAAGAGGGGATCTAATTCCCTGGAACTCAAATTTACAGACAGTTAAGAGCTGCCAAGTGAATGCTAGGAACAGAATTCAGATATTTTACAAGGGACTCCAGCCAAATCTCCAGACCCAAAAAGCAAGAATTCTAATAAGCGGGATATATGTGAAAATGATCATATCTTTGAACTTGCTGAGTAGACTAGGCTAGCTGTCCAGTGAGCCCCAAGGATATACCAGTCTCCATCTCTCTAGAGCTGGAATTATAAACTTGTGCTGCCATGCCTGGCTTTTCACATAGGCTCTGGGATCAACTGCTTGTACAAGCAGTTTATTACTGCTCTGTTTCCTTACTCTCCTACTGGCTTTGTTGCTAGTAGATAATTGAGGTTAGTTTTGAGTTATGATCCTCCTGTCTTGGCTTTCTAAATGCTGAGATTACTCATTAGATGATTCCACTGCAGAGCGTGTGTGTGTGTGTGTGTGTGTGTGTGTGTGTACATACACACATACATACAAATATTAGTTTAAAAAAAATACAAGATTAGGAGCCATTTAATAGCTGGGAAACATTGGTAGAGTTCTTGCCTGGAATGAACAAGGTTCTGTCTTCACTCCAAGTAAGAAAATAAAGTAAAATCATTCACAACATCATGAAAAAGTACCAAAATATTTAGGGATAAGTCAGGCAAACATGTAAGACCTACATTGAACATAGAAAGCTATAAAATACTGCTGAGAAAAATGAAAGAATACTAAGTAAAACCAACCAACCAACCAACCAACTAATCAAATCATGTAATAATGTTCCTATGTATCAATTACATATTATCCACAACCCCCCCATTGGAATGTTTCCTGCTGTAGAGATGTCGGGTATACCCACAGGTTCTATAATGTCAGGAGTCCTTATCAAAATTATAGGTTCTCTGCATAAAGCTACAATTGATACTAAAATTCATATGGAATGTAGACTTAGCATTCATCAACACAATGTAAAAAGTAAGTTTCATTGCTTACACAAGTTGGTTTTATGATGTACGCAATCAATACTAGCAACAGAGACAATGTTGCTGGCAGAGTGGTAGTACAGAACTCTGAGCAGAAATCATTCCAGAAGCAAACTGCCTACTGGTCCTGAATTTCCATAGTCACTAACCTCAATATATAGCAATGACTACGTTTTTCCCCCGGGCGGTGGTGGCACACATCTTTAATCCTAGCACTTGGGAGGCAGAGGCAGGCAGATTTCTGAGTTCGAGGCCAGCCTGGTCTACAAAGTGAGTTCCAGGACAGCCAGGGCAATACAGAGAAACCCTGTCTCGGAAAAAACAAAAACAAAACCAATCGGATGTAGGGTTGGTAAAGATCTTTCCTCAATCTGTTGGTTGCCATTTTGTCCTATTGACAGTGTCCTTTGCCTTACAGAAGCTTTGTAATTTTATGAGGCCTGATTTGTCAAGTCTTGGTCTTAGAGCATAAGCTATTGGTGTTCTGTTCAGGAAATTTTCTCCTGTGCCCATGTGCTCGAGGCTCTTCCCCACTTTCGTTTCTATTAGTTTCCGTGTATCTGTTTATTGTTGTTGTTTTGCTTTTTGGGTTTTTGAGACAGGGTTTCTCTGTTTAGCCCTGGTTATCCTGGAACTTACTCTGTAGACCAGGCTGGCCTTGAACTCAGAAATCTGCCTGCTTCTGCCTCTCAAGTGCTAGTATTGTACCACCACTACCCAGCTAGTGTATCTGGCTTTATGTGGAGGTCCTTGATCCACTTGGACTTGAGCTTTGTACGAGGAGATAAGAATGGATCAATTTGCATTTTTCTGCATGCTGACCTCCAGTTGAACCAGCACCATTTGTTGAAAATGCTGTCTTTTTTCTACTGGGTGGCATTAGCTCCTTTGTCAAAGATCAAGTGACCATGGGTGTGTGGGTTCATTTCTGCGTCTTCAATTCTATTCCACTGATCTACCTGCCTGTCACTATACCAATACCATGCAGTTTTAATCATTGTTGCTCTGGAGTACAGCTTGAGGTCTGGAATGATGATTCCACCAGAGGTTCTTTTATCATTGAAAATAGATTTTGGTATCCTGATTTTTTTGTTACTCCAGATGAATTTGAGAATTGCTCTAACTCTGTGAAGAATTGACTTGGAATTTTGATGGGGATTGCACTGAATCTGTAGATTGCTTTTGGCAAGATGACAATTTTTACTATATTAATTCTACCAATCCACAGGCATGGGAGATTTTTCGATCTTCTGAGGTCGTCTTCGATTTCTTTCTTCAGAGATTGAAGTTCTTGTCGTACAGATCTTTCACTTGTTTGGTTAGAGTAACACCAAGGTACTTTAAATGTTTGTGACTATTGTGAAGGATGTTGCTTCCCTAATTTCTTTCTCAGCCTGTTTATCCTTTGAGTATAGGAAGGCCACTGATTTGTTTGAGTTAATTTTATATCCAGCCATTTTGCTCAAGTTGTTTATAGCTGTACAGTGGATAGAGGGCTAATATCCAATATATACAAAGAACTCAAGAAGTTAGACTCCAGGGAACCAAATAACCCTATTAAAAATGGGGTACAGAGCTAAACAAAGAATTCTCAACTGAGGAATATCGAATGGCCGAGAAGCACCTAAAGAAATGTTCAACATCCTTAGTCATCAGGGAAATGCAAATCAAAACAACCCTGAGATTCCACCTCATACCAGTCAGAATGGCTAAGATCAAAAACTCAGGTGACAGCAGATGCTGGGGAGGATGTCAAAAGGAACACTCCTCCACTGCTGATGGGACTGCAAGCTGATACAACCACTCTAGCAATCAGTTTAGCAGTTCCTCAGAAAATTGGACATAGTACTACTTGAGAACCTGGCTATACCACTCCTGGGCATATACCCAGATGGTGCTCCAACATATAATAAGGACAGACACATGCTCCATTATGTTCATAGCAGCCTTACTTATAATAGCCAGAAACTGGAAAGAACTCAGATGTCCCTTAACAGAGGAATGGCTACAGAATATGTGGTACATTCACTCATTAGAATACTAATCAGCTATTAAAAAAAATGAGTTCATGAAATTCTTCAGCAAATGGATGGAACTAGAAAATATCATCCTGAGTGAGGTAACCCAATCACAAAAGAACATACTTGGTATGTACTCAATGATAAGTGGATATTAGCCCAGAAGCTCAGAATACTCAAGATACAATTCACAGACCAAATGAAACTCAAGAAGAAGGAAGAGGCTGGGCAGTGGTGACACAAGCCTTTAAGCCCAGCACTTGGGAGGCAGAGGCAGGTGGATTTCTGGGTTCAAAGCCAGCCTGTTCTACAAAGCGAGTTCCAGAACAGCCAGGGCTACACAGTGAAACCCTGTCTTGAAAAACCAAAACCAAAACCAAAACCAAAATCAAAACAAACAAACAAACAAAAAAGAATTAAGAAAAGAAAGAAGAAGAAAGACCAAAGTATGGATAGTTCACTATGGATATCTCCATGGGAGGAGATACAGAGACAAAGTGTGGAGCAGAGACTGAGGGAAAGGCCATCCAGAGACTGCCTCACCTGGGGATCCATCCCATATACAGTCACCAAACCCAGACACTATTGTGGATGCCAACAAGTGCTTGCTAACAGGAGCCTGATATAGCTGTCTCCTGAGTGGTTCTGCCAGTACCTGACAAATACAGAGGTGGATGCTCTCAGCCAACCATTGGATTGAACACAGGGTCTCCAGTGGAGGAGCTAGAGAAAGGACCCAGGGAGCTGAAGGGGTTTGTAGCTCCCCATAGGAGAAATAACAATATGAACCAACCAGTAACCCCCAGGCTCCCTGGGACTAAACCATCAACCAAAGAGTACACATGAAGGAACCCATGGCTCCAGCCCCATATGTAACAGAGGATGGCCTTGTTGGACATCAGTGGGAGGAAAGGCCCTTGGTCCTGTGAAGGCTCTATGCCCCAGTGTAGGGGAATGCCAGGACAGGGAAGTGGGAGTAGATGGGTTGGTGAGCAGGGGGGGCGAGGGGGGGGGCATGGGATAGGGGGATTTTGGAGGGGAAACCAGGAAAGGGGATAACATTGAAATGTGAATAAATAAAGTATCTAATAAATAAGAAAGAAATAAACAATCATGGTCATTTCCTAATACTATACAAATGAAGATTAACTTGATAGATCTAAATATAAGATGGGCACCCTGGCTAATCTTGTGTCAACTTGACATACAAACTAGAGTCATCCAAAAGGAGGGAACCTTAACTGAAGAAATGTTTCCATAAGATCTGGCTTTTCTTAATTAGTGATTGATGGGGAGAGGCCCCCGCCTATTATGGCTAGTTCCATTCTTGGGCTGGTGGATCTGGGTAGGCTGAGCCACGAGAAGCCAACCAGGAAGCAGCACCCTCCCAGGCCTCAACATCAGCTCCTGCCTCCAGGGTCCTGCCCTGTCCTGACTTCCTTCAATAATGAAAGTGTAATTCCAGCAATACACTCTTCCTCCCACACCTTGTTTTTAAGACATGGTGTTTCATCATAGCAAAACAAAACAAAAAACCCTAATTAAGGCAATGGGTTTGGGAAAGCTGTGAGTCACAGAGAGAATGAGACACTTTCTCTATCTTGACTGTAGTTAATGGGTCCCAGTGAACTATGTACTCAGTTAGAAACTGTAAATGTACATAATTTGTAACAATCATATTTCAAAATATAAGCACAAAATGCAAAAAATAAATACCTCAACTTCAAGGTCCTGGCGCTTGGGGTTATGAATGAAGAAAGTGAAGTTTTCCTCCCATACAGGTTCACTAGTTTTGTATCGAATCTGTAAGAAACAGTTCAATATCAATTTTCCAGTATTTTCTATAAAGAAGGACTACTGACTCAACACTTAGCTCAACATTTAATGTGTATATAAACCCCAGGTGATTAAATCAAAAGACATATATTTACTGAGCAATGTACGATTATCTGAGTAAGCACAGAAGTGTTCACAAGATGAAGCACAGGCTTCGTGAGGAGTCTGAGCGGAGCTGACAAGGAGTCCACACCTAGTTGCTGAGAGACCAAGACCTCCGCCGCTCTATGGTCTTCAGTTCTCTTATGGTGCCTGTCGCTGTACTCCACACAGCCCTGCTTTGTAAAGGATTGTCGAGTAAAATTTAACAGTGTTCTACAACTGTAATTTCTAAACACACCCCCCCCCCATCAGAAAAGAAGAACATACAATACCTTCTTTGAATTTTTGAACCTGTGTTTGCTGAATTTGAAGTATAAGTACTTAAAAGCTTGGGAATGATTCCATATCTTTCACATGAAATCAAACAAAAGTCTATCTATATGGTGTGTTCTATGTCATAAGCAGCTTGCGTTTATGAGATGATGTGCATGTGGAAGCAAAGCCTACACATCACACAGCTGGGCAGCATCTGCTGCGGCTCTATGGAGAGGAGCTCAGAAAGCCATCAAGCTCTTACCTTACTCTCTTGAGCCTTGTGACCGACTGACATCTGGACAAGAGGATTTGGGTTGCTGTTTATTTTCTTCCCTGACTATCCAAAAAATAGAACAAACAAAACAAAACACAAAACCAGGTAAAATAAATAAACACACTTTGAAATGGGTCCCACTAAAAACAAGATTACAGTTCATTTTTATGAATAGTCACTTCTATTTACCTCTGATACTTCAGACACAGAGAACATCAAAGAACAATGGAAGTAGAAAACGACTGCTACGCAAACCCTGAGCCACCATTATTATGTCACATCATGAAGCAAACTGAGAAAACTTCCATTTCACATGCCTTATTATTATTATTATTATTTTAAGCGAGAGAGAGCCTGACAATACTGCTTGGCTAGTGTGGAACTCTATGGCATGAGTGATTCTCCCACATAAGCCTCCAAAGTGGCTGTGACTATAGGTACAAGTTCCTATGTTGGGTTGCACACAAGTTTGAAATGTCAAACTTTAAAAGTAAGCAATGCAATCTTTTAAATTTTAAAACTTTAGTATTAACTATAGTTCTAAAAACTGACTTATTAAGATAACAAAAATGTAAGTGCAGTGAACATAAATAAATAATAAAAAGAAGACAAATGTGAAGGAATGTTAACTCAGAACACTCCTCCAACTGTACTACAGTTTCAGGTTCACACCTTTACGCCTTGAACCTCCCACCGTCCTGCTGAAGGAGACAGTTACCAGACACTGCATAGTGCTTACTGGCCGATGAGTAAGCATCATCAGAAGAAAGTGTCAGCTTAGGATTACATGGAATTAAGCAAATATAAAGATGATTTAAAAATTTGTAAACAAAAAATGACAAGAAGCATACTTTAGCAGAGAGCTGATAGAAGAAAATATAGTAAAACACAACAGATGTGGCATGAGGTTTATTTGTAACTTAGCCCCACAAAAAGATGCAGTTAAATGTTAATGTATATTAGAGGGTCACAAAATAGTATTTTAGTTAAATAATTTTAGAGCCAATCCTCAACACTGCAGCAATGACAGAAATAGATGTCAAAATCATTTGCTTATTCAAAAGATATGACTAACCCAAACCTACTGTGACAACCTATTTTCTGGTTCATCTTTTTGATGTGAATGAATTCTGCAAAATGAAATAAATACTGTTAAAAATATCAAAGCCAACTGATTTTTCCCAAATTCATTTTCTCTTTCTTTAATATGAGAATTCCTAACCCTGAGCTGAGCACAAGTCCTCTGGGAATAGGGATGCCACCTCACTTCTCCTCCTGGCTAGCTGAGAAACTCTGACTTACAAGGAGGGCATGCAGGCCTTGCCTATACTAAGTATGAGGTCCAAGCTACTAAGGAGAACTTGCATAGTTCTAGAGTATAAAATCACACTGATTTAAGCCATCTCTTTCTTGGGTCTTTGATACATGAATTTATTTCAAACTAACATTAAGACTGTATTTGTGAAAATGGGGCCATTCAGTTTTTATTTTTATTTTTTGGTTTTTCGAGACAGGGTTTCTCTTTATAGCCCTGGCTGTCCTGGAACTCACTTTGTAGACCAGGCTGGCCTCGAACTCAGAAATCCACCTGCCTCTGCCTCCCAAGTGCTGGGATTAAAGGCGTGCGCCACCACGCCCGGCTGGGGCCATTCAGTTTTAACGAATCTACAATTTTACGGTGAGCCTCCTTCTAATATTTTTAAAAATAAATGAAGTTTATAATTGATAACATTAAAAACCAGCCTCTGAACAATTTGCAGTTGTCACTGCCTTAATCAATTTATTATGCATACTTGTGTGTGAATGCTACACTAAGATCTATTCTAATCTAAACTTGCAGTATATATAAAATAAATAAAAGTTTAGCTCGCACTTTTATAATCTTTTTAATGGTTTATAGCATAAGGGTGTGTACCTTAACAAAGATGACACCTTAGATTATATAGTCTTTAAATCATTAAGTTCTCTACCATGACAGAACATTTAGATACAGTAGCACATGTCAAAGGACAAAATATGCCAAGAAAATAGTCTTTTGGCTCACATGTTGAACTTAACATAATATATAGAAATGATCTCCCAAAACATGGTCTTGTTCTGTTGAGATTAAATCTCATCTTCTTAAGTTTTGATTACTGAGACTACATTTTAATCTGAGCCTTAGGTTCTACATCTACAAAAGAGGCACAATACCATTTTTACAACTTTTTAGGCTTAAATGAGCCAAGGTGTTAAACCAGATAATTACAGCACACCTCTTTATCTACCTATTACATATTTTTATATGTAATATTTTAATTTGCTTACTAATCCAATGGAGAAGATATTACCCCACTTCTGTAAGTAGGATGTATTGAATATTATCTTCGAATCACCATATTGAGTAGCATGACTTCAAAGCCTCCCTTCCTGACCTCTGTGCTCTGCTGTCCAATAAGGCAGCAAACAAATGGTGAGCAAAGAGTTGCTACGTGTGGTCCCTTCCTAAGCTGCAATAGGTCCCCACTATGTTGGGAGCATAGTTTCAGCCACGTATTGACCAGCACTCTCAGAGTATGAGGCCCTACGAAAACTACACCATTATGTCCTTAGTTCAGGTCATGGTAAGGTTTACAAATATGGTATTAGACAACTCACTGACAGTCTCCTTCATTTTAGAAATTTAACTTACTTTCCTAGATGAAACTGATTAAAATATTCCTATTTCTTTGGAATATTAGGACAATTATACTTAAAATGCCCCTGGTTCTCACTGTAATGGTGGCACACACACTTGGGAGGCAGAGGCAGGTGGATTTCTGAGTTTGAGGCCAGCCTGGTCTATAAATTAAGTTCCAGGACAGCCAGGGCTACACAGAGAAACCCTGTCTCAAAAAACAAAAAAAAAAGAAAAAAAGAAAACAAACAAACAAACATTATCAATTTAGCAAGAGAACACAAGTTATTGTCTTGGAAATGAAGTGGAGCTTAGTTTTCAATATACCTCATTTAATAAAAATTGAACCTTCTGGAAAGATCTATCGCCCAAGCCCACAGCACCAAAGCCATGAGGTTGATTCAAAGAGGCCCTACTCAACATATTGGAAGAGGCAATTCCTTAAGCATGCATCCTCAACAGTTTGTAAGGTGCAGCTTTAAATCACAATGTGAAAATGTGGTTAATATTTTAAATAGAACTTTTAGGTTGCCACTCACAAGTTCAAATTCAAACAAAACACTATTTCAATGGCTTTATGATAGAATGAAATCTAAATTTTCATATACTGAAATTTTAAAATTTAACTGTGGTTGATGTAATTTCTTCTTTGTACAAATTCTGGGATAACAAAAGCAGGATCTCTTCTTTTGGACAATCAATTATTAACTAGGGTGGGAAGTCACCTGCCCACACATTTAGGAAAGCCAAAGTACCATCTCTTTCAATATGTCTTGATTAGCACTAGAGCCTCAAGGGAACACTTCGTTTACCTTTAAAGCTCTCTGAACTGCAGACTTCTTCAAGACACCGGGGTTAAAGTCTAATGGGTTACTCTTTCAGGTCAGAAGAAAATGAATACACCAAGGGTTAATAAACATGCAATGAGGAGTTTATGTAAGGTTAATGACACAAAAATTCATGAGAACAAATATTTAAACTAAATCCAAAATCATACAAACTGCCAGATTTATGTTCAAGATTTTACCGTAAGTGACTGATACTCTAAAATACCAGAACACACATCCTCATACTTGGTAACCCTTCACCTCTTCACCTATGACCTTTAGTGCTAGAGAAATCAAGAGTGTGACTTGAGGAAAGGCTCTGCTTACTATCCTTTGCCCAAGACCTTAATGTCATCCACAGTTAGGGCTTTCATATGAAGCACAGTAGCAACCAGGCTTTCCACACTGGTGGAGCTGGTCCCACCTATGGTGGCTGACGCCATTGCTATGCCATCTGAGACCTGTGTTTTTGCTGTAGCATCATCCAGAGATGGAGCCTATCTCTTTTGTGAACTCCCAAGGTGTTGAAGCACTGGCCAACAAAGTCATCCAAAGTTTCTCCTGGACTTATTTATATACATTCTATTGTTATAGAGTGTATGTCCTCCTGACTGAAGTTTTTCAGCTAGTTGTTTGTTCATTCTCAAACTGACCATTTGTTTTAGAAGCTTTCAGGATTCACATTTGAGGTTAAAGGTTTTTGCCATTTTAGTTGTAACTGATTTAAAATGACATTAAATTTGATTCTTAAGTTTTATTTTTTTCTTAATGCTTTATTAAACAAGTTGTATGAAAGAAGATGGTGAAACTGCTTCCCAGTTTTCTATGGTGTATGGGAAGTGAGAGGTAATGCACCTATCTGGGCTCCTGTCATACCAGTGGGTCTAAATCTAGATTATTCAAGCAGGGTTACAGGGCTCTCTGAAGACTCAGAACATACGGCCTCTATGTCTGCATGAAGTCAGGCCAGGTATTCCCTAACAAGTTCCAAAAAGCATTTTGGTTCAGAGGGAACCTGACTGATGCTCTACAGATATAACAAGGGCCTTTCCTGAAGTTCACACTGGATAGAAACAGCTGAACCAAATGTACTTGCTATTCTAACATGCATCAATTATTGAGAAACAAAGACAACAGTGGTGGTGTGAATTAGGAATGCGACAGCTGTGTGAGGTCACAGAAAACTGTATGGCACAAGGGGCAGGGGGGAAGACTGGTTACTGAAATAGTTACTGAAATACTGGCAGATGTCCAGGTGTCAGGGTCAGAGGTCAGGCACTATGTACCACGTACTCCTGGGTCTCTCGGTCACTGCAGACAGTAGCACATGTCCTCCCTCCACCCCCACCCCAATCAAGAACCATGCACTAGGAATAGAAGTCACTTGAGACTGCTTTCCTAGCATGGAGGAAGCCCTGCATTCAGATCCTAGCACCTCAAAAAACTGGAACTATGGTCTCTACCTATGAACCCAGGACTTGCAAATAGATGAAGGATTATCAGTGGTTCAGTAGTTATTCTCAGCTATATAAAGTATTTCAGGACAGACTGGGATATATGAGCCTCTATCTCAAACAAACAAAACTTAAAATTACATGTAAAAAGTATATTTGTCCTTAAGGATCTGCTCAGTGGTAGCTAAGGCACAGTTAAGTTCTTACGTGTAAGGTAGGCAGCATGGAAATACCATTCATCTCAGAGAATCTTCAGTTACAGAATTAAGAGACTATGAGCAGTGTGCATTCTACAGTGATAAGGTCCCATATCTCTAATCTTAGTCACTTATGTGCTTTGTGTTGTCTTTACACTGGAAACCAGTGAATAAAAGGTGTATCCACGTTTACTCCACAGAACATTTTAAGTGGTGTGCATATCTTCATCATAAAGCTCAACATGACTTTGAAAAGAATGAATTCTGAGTGTCTGACATCTGATGTCAGAACTACAAAGCAACTCAAGAATCCAACTCAAAATATGTTCTTAGTATCAAGAAAGAAAGAAAGAAAGAAAGAAAGAAAGAAAGAAAGAAAGAAAGAAAGAAAGAAGAAAGGAAGGAAGGAAGGAAGGAAGGAAGGAAGGAAGGAAGGAAGGAAGGAAGGAAAGAAAGAAAGAAAGAAAGAAAGAAAGAAAGAAAGAAAGAAAGAAAGAAAGAAAGAAAGAAAGAAAGAAAGAAATTATAGATTAAGAAAAGAGAGAGAGCCGGGTGTGGTGGTGCATGTCTTTAATCCCAGCACTCGGGAGGCAGAGACAGGCGGATTTCTGAGTTCAAGGCCAGCCTGGTCTACAAAGTGAGTTCCAGGACAGCCAAGGCTATATAGAGAAACTCTGTCTCGAAAACAGAAAGAAAGAAAGAAAGAAAGAAAGAAAGAAAGAAAGAAAGAAAGAAAGAAAGAAAGAAAGAAAGGAAGGAAGGAAGGAAGGAAGGGGGAGAGAGAGAGAGAGAGAGAGGGAGAGAGAGAGAGAGAGAGAGAGAGAGAGAAAAGGAAAGGAAAGGAAAGGAAAGGAAAGGAAAGGAAAGGAAAGGAAAGGAAAAGAAAAGAAAAGAAAAGAAAAGAAAAGAAAAGAAAAGAAAAGAAAAGAAAAGAACAAACTACAGCTAGGCAGTGGTGGCACATGCCTTTAATCCCAGCACTTGGGAGGCAGAGGCAGGTGGATTTCTGAGTTCGAGGCCAGCCTGGTCTACAAAGTGAGTGCCAGGACAGCCAGGGCTACACAGAGAAACCCTGTCTCAAAAAACCAAAAAAAAAAAAAAAAAAAAAAAAGAGAGAGAGAGAGAGAGAGAGAGAGACCTAGAAAAGTCACTGGAGACACACTGGACACACTGACAGAATTATTCAGATTGGCCTTGTCTCTTACAGGAGTTTTTGATGTCATTTTTCCTAAGAAAACAGAAGCATAAACCATTTTCTAAGATGTGATGGCTTTTACTGGAATTATCGTTCTAATGGCCTTCCTTTTTTTTTGGTTTTGTTTTTGAGACAGGGTCACAATGCTGAAAGAGGAAATGTTCCTGCCTTAACCTCCAGAGTGTACGAATTACAGGACCAGCTTTCTTTTGCCTTTTAAAACGGCCTTAAGCAGATTAGGAGACAGAGTTAGAGACGTCAAGGTGCTCCTTATTAGTAGTGTGACTTGCCTATTCTTCCGGGTAATGTTTTTCCTCATCCACAAAACAGTGCTAAATACCCATATTCTCTTTCTTAAGAGGTCTTAACAAATCTCATTTCACTAATTATAGTACAAATTTAAAGGGTGATTCCATACACTACTTAGTATACTAGAGGATCTGGTGTAGTTTTCTATGACCCCAGAGAAAATGAACTCAGCAGCCACCAGAGAGCCTTGAACAGCACAGGTGTGGAAGCAGCAGCCAGGCAATGGGATCAGATGTAATGCCATCAAAGTCGGGGAACATTTTTAAGTTCCTAGAAAGAAAGAAATTATGGACCCCCTATAGCTTTCTTCTCCAAAGGCTCTGGCTGGGCCTGTGGCAAAAGCAGGCTCTCAAATGATGTGCAGACTCGTGGCTTCATGTGACCATAACTGGTGACAGAGAGGACAAGGTGGTGTGGGCTAGAAGGCCACCTAAGTTCTAATGCTGCTATCCTTCTTGAGGATGAAAAGTAGATTTGTGAAAGTTAGAGCAAAATTTATATTTCTTCCTGAAATGAACCACAAAATAAATTTAACCTTATGGCTTTATTTTTCCCTCAGAGGACTAATTATACCATGTTATGGACCAGCAGCAGTAGAGTTAGTTCATGTTAGTTCATCTCATGTCAGATGTACTCCCAACATCACAGCAGAGTCACATTTGACAAAATCAGCATCAAATGAAGACATGGTAACTGAAGTCATGCAAGAAAGTGAAAACAGCATGCAGACATTCCAGTGAGCAGACTGCACAGAGAGAAGCTCCAAGCCACACGGGCAGTCTTCAATGAACACAGAAGAAGGAGCTGGAGGACTCACAAATAGTGTTCTATAGATTGAGGTAGTATTCTCACAAAACACTAGTCCCGACGCTCGCCTCTCTTTTAAGTAGCCACACCCAAAGTTTCCCTCGTAGATACTCTTAGGAAAATGGAGACAGGAAGAGAAAGCAAAGAATGGTGGATTGTGGTCAGTGGGCACACACCAGAAGCACAAATAAACGGTGCAGAGAGAGTCAATGGATCCCAGGACAGACAGGGACTGGCCAACAAAGCCTCCCCATTAAAACCAACAAACAGCAGGTATGGCTTTGTGGATCCTTTGCCTCTGATGAGCCACAGCACACTGTGAGCAAAGTACCCTTGGAACAGAACTGTAGCACATCCTTCTCTTGAGCTCATGTGACATTATTTGCATTTCAAATCGAAGTGACAAAACATATGGCTTTACAGAAAAGCACAGTCTCTTTTTTCAACTGTAACCATCACTATCTTCTATATCCTAAACTGTGTAATACATTCATTTCTTTTAAAACATTTTTTATATGTATTTAGTTGGGGTAGGGGGCTTGCTATGGCACTCAGGTGGAGGTCAGAGGACAACCCAAAAGAGTCAGTCCTCTTCTCTCACAGACAGACCAGTGTGTTTGGGAACTGAACATAGGTGGCCAGGTTTGGAAACAATTGCCTTTTACACACTGAGCCATCATGACAGTCTGACAAATAAACTTCCCTCAGGCACTATAAAACATTGCAACATTATATATCAAACATAGTTGTGGTCAAAAGCAGAAAGTTCTACTCTGTGAGGAATTCTACAGAAAGATTAGGTAATAATAAAGTAGATACTGAAATAAAAATAGGAACAGTCACAGGCTTTAATGGAAAGACTGGTTGAAAGATTAAAGTAAGAAAAAAAATGTACGAATTTAAATAGCTAAAAGTTAAGACAAGGAAACGTCATTGAAAGAAAGGGTATGGTATTAACAAAATGATAACTATATATTCCTATTATAAAATGCTCAATCATATTTCAGTTGTTAAACTGAAATACTAATGTACAAAAATATTAATTTCATTTTTTGTTTAAAAAGCTCAAGTAAACATAAAATTTCCAAAAACTAAAAGGTGTTACATGATGCAATTTCATAAGCTATCAGGATAAAAGTCCCAGAAAGATTGTTAGACAAGATAAGGAAAGTGCTTGTTTGCTTTTGTTTGGAGTCTGCTCACAAATGCACTTATATGACTGAGCATTTAGTATGAAGGCAGAATTATGCAATGGGTAATCTTGGTGGGTACACCACCTGTAACTGATGACAGTGTTCTATCTTTCAACAAAAAGCTGTTGACACAATGACATAGGGAATGCCCTCATATGCAAGCACATTGGCACCTAAAAAGTTACCCAATAATGTAACGTTTACGAGGATAACATGACTTTAGCTAGTGGGATTTATAGCAGGAAAGTGAAAAATTCACTATCCCTAACATGTTCAAATTACTTTTTATTTTACAGTTTTTCCCTCCTAAAACCAAAACAATCTGATATAAACAAATAAACATTATTATTTGACTCTGTTTGTGCCTTTGTTCAGTTGGAAGTGTCCCAGGTACCTGAAGGTCAGCACCTACCTGGTGGCATTAATAATGTTCCACTTTACCCCTGAGGATAGTCAGAGCTCAGCAGCTCACCCTCCACTGTGCTATATCTAAGACACACTTAGGGTGTGTGATCAGAGCTGCTTCATTTATTCCTCATTTTAAGAGGAGGATTTTTACCCTGAGATAACTAGGCTGTAATAATTAGATACAAATACAGATGTGCAAAGCAAATACTACCTTATGGCCCTCTCTCTGTTGCTGCCACATAAGATTAGGTAACATATCGTAGCTGGACAAGGTAGTAGTTTCCAAGTAAGAAACACACTCACTCACAGGAGTTAGCTCTGTGTTACCTACCGGAAGGTTCCTTGCAGAATCCAAATACAAGATCAGCAGTGCAGATGAAAGGCCATCATTGGCTTGATCCTTGTCAGCTCTGATGTCTGCCAGCACCTAGGAGGTGAGAGACAAGTCTCTGTGAGTGTGTGTCTACACTATCTTCACTTGATAAAGTAACACACAATCTTCACTTGATAAAGTAACACACAATCTAATCCATGCAGCAGAACAAGAACTGTCAAGTGACAAGACAATTATTCACACAAACCAATTAAAATGGAGCACTAAGATGACATAGTTCTTCAAATCCCTGTGCTACCACAAGCACAAAATTTAAAAGTCTCAGAATAGGAATAATGACCTATAAATTTTTTTCTACACTTTTATTCCTGTTTACCACTGTAAAGACTTATGGCACAATAATCAAAATTACTAATACAATTTTGTTTAAAATAAATACCAACACAATCAAAGAGAATGGTCCTAATAATCAGGAGTAGGTGGTCATGAAGAGAAGACACTGCACAGTACCTTGTCAAGGTTTGCAGCATCAGGCATCAGTGTGAGCCACTCTAACTTCAAATGCAGCTTTCCTTTGGGAACCTCGTCCAGAGTGAACCACTGTTGACAAAGTGTTTAAGTTCAGCAAAAATGTTCCTGAATAAAAAATTCTGATTAAACCAAGTCTAAAAACACTGCAAGTTGCTCACTGACCTTGTGGCACCAACAGTTCTTAACTGGCCCTGAAGGAGTGCACTTGCCATTTTATGTCTCATGCTCCAAGGGCCCGCCCCGGTTGGCCAGACACCATGTTCAAAGACCCCAATGCCCAACAAAGCCTTTAAGATGTGAGGAGAACTATCATTACATACAGGCTCAAGTGCTCTAGTACTGTCCAGCACTAACAAGGTTTATGTCCGTGTATATGCTCTCACAGAGAATTTAGAGGTTAACAGAGTATAACACTAATCCCAAACACTGAACAGCAGAATCAAGTTCAGATACTTGGTTTTTCATTGCTGTACATCAATTGATAAAACAGTGCATAGTTGCTTCAGCTTAAAGGTAGTTAAATGAAGACAACCAAATGCTCAATGCTAAAAATGAGTGCCATGGGAAGGATTCTGTCTCTCCTGTTCACCTCTGTGCTCACTGACTGGCAGGTATCAGATGTATAAGAAACACTGAGAAATGGACAGAAGCACTCCATGAGGAAGGGTGCCGCTGTGAACTTAGAGGGGTCTCAACATTGGCTTAGCTGAGGAGACTGTACTGGCCCAAGTCTTACCCATCTTTTATCTTTTGGAAGCTATTGTGCAGTTTTCCTTTATGTATTTTCTTATTTTTATGGCATTATGGATCACTCTCCCTACTTGAAATAATATCTTTTTGTTGCAAATTATTAGTGCATTTACAGATACCTTTTCCATTCTGACAGATCTGTGTGTCTCTGCTATTCACTCCAACTACAACAAAAAACTCCATCTGTAATCTGTTTACACATCTTTGCCCTAATTCCTCCAAGGCACCATAGTCTGTCCACAGGAAAATTCAAGTTTCCATTTTGTGCTCACCCACACTTTCTGCCCAGGGCTTTGCACATCTATACAAGCAGACTATTACTGAATGATACCCTTACATTTCAAACATTTACAAAGCAAATATTGTTCCTAGAGTAGTAGTCAAACTTCTCACACTGGGTAGGCAGGCAAAAGTAGTAGGTCACAGTGACGCTGGCACACAGGAGGCACTTACAGTGTTCATAAAGTGGACCAAAGTCAGAGGAAACTTACTTCATCTAAAAGGCGCTCCTTCTCAACTTCAATAAGATCAATCATAAGACTGTAAGAATAAAACAACACAAAATTTTAGAACACAGAAATGCACTTCTGAACTGTTGAACATTGTCTGTGAAAAAAGTAGTCTAGAAATGCAAAAAAAATAAAAAATAAAAAAAATAAAAAAAAAAAGAAAGCTATACAATTTACCAGGAAACTTTCCTCAATGCTTCCTACAACTTATGTCCAATAAAATCAAGAGTAAGAAATAACAGGATTAATTTTCAAAATACTGAACACATATACTAGAACTAACACTAGAATACATAGGCTAGAACTGACTGCTCATGTGTGCGTGCACATGGAGGCCTGAGATAAACATCAGGAACGGACTGCTCATGTGGACATGCACGTGGAAGCCTACGACTAGCATTGGGAACTGACAGCATTCTCGTACATGGACGCCTGAGACCAACGTCAGGGGTCTTCCTCAAACACGCTTCATCTTACTCATTATGACAGTCTTCCAGTAGAACCCAGAGCCTGATATGACTAGTTTAAATAGTAGAACTGTTCTGGCCATGTTAGCCTCTGCCTTCCAATTGCTAGAATTACAGGCAGCTGTGCTGTTTTTCTGGCATTTATGTGGGTTCTGGGTCTGAACTTTGATCCTATGCTTACATGGCAAGTTCTTCATGCACTGATTTCCCCAGCCACAGATGATTTTCTGTTTCTTAGGCAGGGTCTCATAATGTAGACGAGGCTGGCTTTTAACTCAAGAGACCTGCCTGCCTCTGCTTCCCAAGTACTGGGATTAAAGGTGTACACCACCATGCTTGGCTAGCTGATGAGTTTTTACATGTTATCCTTTTGTGCTCAGTCATCACTGTGAACAGTTACTTGTATAATGAAGTGTAAGTCCACACTATATCAAGTCCCTTAGCAGGTCTAGAGTAGGTTCTATTACCAAACAATCCTACTCTAATTCAGTCATGGCACTACCACTCTGGAGCCAGCAATGATGATGACGGGATTAGTATACTTGTACTTTTGAACATATCTCCCTTCTCCCTTACAATCTGGATTTCAGGGTGAATCAGTCCCGTCTTAGCCCTAGTCAATGACAAGATGCTCCTAGCTGCTTTACCAGCCTCTCATCTTATATACATATTTGACTGGACCATGTTCCTGCTCCTACTTAAGCTTGTATGCAATCACAGATTCTGAAAACACAGTAAAATCCATGGGTCTTAGAGACTCTCAAGTCAGAGCATAACACACAAGGCCATACTTGATGAGGCATAATCCTTGGTAATGTAACCCAATCCTTCACCATCCCTCTCGACAAGAAACTCATTTAAATAACCTTAATTAGATAAACATTTATTAAATGTGTGCATGCATATTTATTCGTTATGTGTACAGATGCAAATACACATCTGTGGAGGCCAATGTTTTTCTTTATGTACAGTTTTCGTTTTCTTGAAACACGGTATCTCACTGACCTAGAAAGAAACTTATCAAGTACTTTAGTTGCCCCTAATTAGCCCCAAGGATATACTTGTCTTTGCTTCCCCAGTGCAATCCATCCCCAGGGATTACAAGCCTGTGTCACTATGCCCAATCCCCCACTTTTTAAAAAGATTTATTTTATTTACAAGTACACTGCAGCTGTTTTCATATACACCAGAAGAAGGCATTGGATCCCATTACCTGGATGGTTATGAGCTACCATGTGGTTGCCAGGAATTGAACACAGGACTCTGGAAGAACAGTCAGTGCTCTTAACAGCTGAGCCACCTCTCCAGCCCACTTTATCTATCTATCTATCTATCTATCTATCTATCTATCTATCTATCTATCCATGGTCTCTTATGCTTTCAATGAAAGCATTCTAAAAACTAAGCCAGTGGTTCTCAGCCTTCCTAATGCTGTGACCCTTTAATATAGTTCTTCACGTTGTGGTGACCCCTAACCATAAAAGTACTTTTATTGCTGTATGACATTTATTTTACCACATATGTGGAGGACTGAGATGTACCCATGAATTGGAACAGTAAATACTGATTTGTTTATTACAGCTGAAGAACTAATATAACAGACAGCCATGAGCCATCTGACATGGGTGCTACGCACTGAACTTGGGAAGAACAGCAAGAATTTTTAGCCACTGAGCCATCTCTCACAAGATGCCTTTATTGTGGACACACTGTGATGCACTTGTGGCATTGGGGTAGAGATGGGTAAAGAGTTCACAGTAATGGAGATTACAGTATGATGATTGTAACTATTTTCATAACTGTGATTTTGCTACTGGTACGAATCTTGAGAATCATTCTAACTGAGCTATCTTCTCAGTCCTGGAAACATATGTTTTAATATTTATTTTTGCTATCTTAATATGTGTGTGCGTGTAAAAAAAAAAAAAAAGAAAGAAAGAAAGAAAGAGGTGAGTGCAGGTACCCCCAGAGCCAGAGGAGCTGTGAGCCATCAGACAAAGGTGTTAGGTACGAGGAAGGGAAGCGAGCACTCTTAACCACTGAGCCATCTGTCAGTCAGGAATATATTTTTAAAAGCCCATTTCCCCAGGTATATTAGTTCTTCAACTGGAGTAAACAAAGCATTATTTACCATCCCAATACGTGGGTATCATGAAAGTGACTGTACCCTAGCAAACTGAAAAGCTTAACATTAAATCCACATTTACAACCTGGAAGGAAGTAGTTTCAGACTTCCCTGCACAAAGAGCGGCTGGGGGGTGAGGGAGCTCTGCATTCACTGGCTCTCCAGCTTGCATAGTCTAACTGACAGGTGGAATGAACCTTAGTGTAAGTCTCTGTGATGGACAACAGAGTGTTTTTAGAAGTAAAAAAAAATAAAAAATAAAAATAAATAAAAAATTAAGATATGTGGTAAAATAGATGACCTATGTAAAAGGCATTTAAAATGTGTATGTGTAAATAAATGAATCTTAAAGTTTGCATCAAGGAGAGTGACTAGAAGGGTGTTCCCAAGCTCTTTTTTTCACCTTCCTAAGAAGTCATCCTTGTCTGGATCTTCATCAAACAGTTCAATCTCCAATTCTTGTCCAGGGTGTTCATACACTAAAGCCTGAAAATTAATGGTTAGTAGTTAGGCAGTTTTACTATCATAATCAAATACTAAGTATGATGATTATAACAAATATTACCATGTATTTTTCTCTTGCAGTAAGCAGTTTTAAAAGTATACTACTTTCTTTCTGTCAGAAAACTGAATACACTTCTTGATGACTAGGCCATTCTAAAATATCTGCCCACAGAACAAGTCTTCTTGGCCTGTTTCTGGTTATCCGAATTCTGTGTCAGTGGGCCAAGGCACAAGCCCCTAAAACTAGGTGGAGGTGTGAAGTCACCCATACATAAAATCTAAGGTCTAAGCCGGGTGTGGTGGCGCACACCTTTAATCCCAGCACTCGGGAGGCAGAGGCAGGTGGATTTCTGAGTTCGAGGCCAGCCTGGTCTACAAAGTGAGTGCCAGGACAGCCAGGGCTTCACGGAGAAATCCTGTCTCAGAAAAAAAAAAAAATCTAAGCTCTATACCAAGTGAAGACACAGAAAATAGTCCTAAATTCTGAACTGGTTCCATTCAGATGCAAATCTTGAAAAACTTTTTTTTTTTGATTTTTAATATTTTTATTACATATTTTCCTCAATTACATTTCCAATGCTATCCCAAAAGTCCCCCATAGCGCCCCCCACTTCCCTACCCACCCATTCCCATTCTTTTGGCCCTGGCATTCCCCTATATCGGGGCATATAAAGTTTGCAAGTCTTATCCTCTTAGAGAATAGGAACTGACAGGTGACAGAGGACTGAGGGTGGCAGGGAAGGGGCAGAACAGCAGAACACACGATTGTTCTCAACAACAATTCTGTCCTCTGAAAACCTCCAGTTTTGGATCCAGCAATTTATACATATGACATTATACTTAAGGAGTACTACCTATAGTACTGCACTTAGTGGCCCAGGCCTGTCCAGGTCAAGAAATTCAATGGAATGACTACAAAAGTCAAGTAGATCCTAGCTGGGTGTGGCAGTGAACACCAAGTGCTTGGGAGGCAGAAGCAGAAGGATCAGGAGTTATAGACCATCCCAAGATATAAATAAATAAAGAAACACCGTCTCAAGGGAAGGAAATAAAATGTTTTTAAAAAAGAAAGAGAAAAAAAACACAAAAGAGGAAACAAAACGTAACAAAACCAATAATGACCATTATCTATCCACTAGATGTAAAGTTGTCCAAACATATTAAATGAAAATGTATAAAACAGCATATTTCTATGTTTATGTGTTTTAGCCACATATAGTATTTTATAATCAGAAACCTATTTACATTAAAAAATATATTGCCACAAGTCATTGTGGTAGCCTTACGTAACCACTGTTTAAAACTATTATGTGCTCACATTACAAGATTGTCCTGTGGTAGGAGAGAAAGTACAAACGTTCTCAAAAATGAGAAATTAAAAAACCTTTAACAATGGTCCAAGTTAGCCACACTTTTGTGCGACAGATTTGGAATGAGATTTCTCGTGCCCTCTCTCAGTTACCATGCCTTGACCCGACTGCTTACTTACCTCATACACTTCATTCCATTTTGGACTAAGGTTCTCTTTGATGACTTTGCTCTGGAAGATTTGGTTGCCCACCCGGATAATTCCATAGGGGTCTGATTTTCCCTTGACAAGGCCTTTAAGGTAGGTGTCTTTGCCCTGAAGATCTTGAGCTTCAATAAAGTGAATCCTTAGGACACCCTGAAGAGAGGAACAAACCACTGACCATTTGCTGTGGAGAATGGAAGACATAAAATATATACCTCAGCAGAAACTGTGACTGCTCAGCTGCGACAGATCCTTAGAAAACAAGAATTAAGACAGGAGGACAGCATGCCATCCCACTAGATGGTAAGAAGTGCAGCAAGAGACTTGGCAGAGGGAACACTGATTGCAGAGGTGCTAGTGGGGCAGCATGCTTACCCCCAAGAAGCCAATAACATATGGCCACAAGGGTCACCAAAAATTATTACGTTCTGAGACTAAGTAGGTAATAACAGGATAGGGTATATCAGAGCTGCTACTAAGCATTTCTTATTCAATTTTTAGATCAATTCTATGAAATACTGTTATTAAGCCTACTTTATAAAGGAAGAAACTGAAACTTTGAAGTAGCGCTCATCAAAAATAAACACTTCTTCCCCAAAGTTGTTTTATTTGTAAGAGGAAAAATATTTACTCATTTTTCTATGACAAATAGGTTGGTAGGGTAATATTCTTCCTCCAAATGCTTAAAAAAAATTATAGGCTAATATTCCTGCTTCTTAGGAGAAGGCAAGCTTCTCTGAAGATGAGTACAATTTAGAAAGCACTTGAAGATTCTTGCCTGTAGTTTCATATAGTTACAGCTGAGATGGTATGGCCACATTTTCCCACAAGATTTGCATTGAGCTCAGAGAACAAAGATTGTTAAGATCTAGGCCAGCTCCAGTGTTTATTGTACTTAATGTACAAAACAAACTTTTATTATATTTTAAAGAAAGAGTACCCTTTCTTATATGTAGTGTTATCATATCTGTTGAATGCCTACAATATAATTTTATCATCAAATTAAATAGGGTATGCTTTCTTTAAAAAAAAAATGTAAGGAGAAGGCTGAGAACATGAGTTTGAGCCTCAGCATCAAAGAGAGAAAAAAAAAAGAAATAAGAATTGATATATATGCTGAGTGTGAGTGTGTGTGTGTGTGCATGTGTGTGTGTGTGCGCGTGTGTGTGTGCAAGTGCGTGTGCACGCACACCTATATGTATGCACACTCACACATGTTTGTCCATGTGTGTATTGTTAAAGTCTAAATGAAAAAAAGTAAAGGGCACCAAGGCAATGTTATTTCTACTTCAGGAAATAAAACTGAAAACTACAGCCAGTTTTCACGGCACCGGCTTACCTTCTGCTTTAGGAAACCTAAAGAGTATGTATGCACCAGGACTACTCCTTGCAGACCAGCCATGGTAGTACTGTTTCCTTAACATCTGGATTCACAGCAACTGGCTGACACTTAGACCTGCTCTCAAATCAGCAGAGCAACACCTCACCTTGTCTCTAGCTGTTCTGTTTACTCAAGGTGACTCCATAGACATATGACCTATTTCTATGCTCCACATTTTACAGGAGCTGAAATATATCCAGTCACATGTTCTACAGCACCTCCACATCTAAGAGTTCTGTTATTCCGTTTTTTAGTGCAGTTGTTATGCAAGGGCCATTTCTGTCACTGTGGTGGCCTGAATAAGAATGGCCCCCATAGGTTCATTTATTTAAATGTTTAGGGAGTAGCGTTTGAAAGGATTAAGATGTGTGACCTTGTTGAAGGAAATGGTCACTGGGGGTTCAGATGCTTAAGCCAAGCCCAGTGTTTTCTCTCTTGCTGCTGCCTGCAGATCCAGATGTAGAACTCTCAGCTATCTCTTCAGCAGTATGTCTGCCTGCATGCCACCATGCTTCCTGTCATGTTGATAATGGACTAAACCTCTGAACTTGTAAACAAGTCCTAATTAAAAGCTTTCCTTCATAGGAGTTGTGGCCATGGTACCTCTTTAGAGCAAGACCAACTTCACTGATGAACATATATATTTAAATTTTATGTAAAATTTATATATGTGTGTGTGTGTATATATAAAAATATATGAAGTAGTTCCAGAGATAGTCCACTCCAATGTTTAAGAAAAAATGTACACTTTTCCTATCAGAATTTTCATTGTATCACTCGTTGCTGAGAATCATTCCGTCACTATATAGCATATACCTCCTGAGATGACTTTTACCTATTGTTTATTGCTATTCTTATGACTTGTGATTACACTTATAGAATGAGCCCTTCTGGTATCCTGAAGGAACATGCCAGAAGCATAAGAACTCCTGAAGTCTCTGGACAGCTTTAGGGTAAGAGACACCCTAGAATACCTCTGGGCAGTGCAGGGCAGCTAGCAATGTATTAACACAAGTGGCAGGAGAGCTGTTCAGAAGAACAAGGTAAATGTAAAGATAACACCCTGTGCTTGAAAAAGTCCTCGTATGTTTTTAAACACTAGTGGGTACAAATGCATGCTTACCTTTGGTATGGGAAACCGCAGTTGAGCTATTTGAACTTCACTGACAAGAGGAACGGTGATTCGATTGGGAAGCACTAGATAGTTTGATATTATATCCAAAATGATAGTATCAGATAAACCACTATTAATAAAGAACAATCAGATAAATAAATTATATAAGATAATTTATATAAAATATATAAATTATATATGTATACATATATAATAATTATATATGTATACATATACATACATACATACATACATATATACTTGCTATCACCTTTAACAACAAACATGCACAACTTAGATCCTATAGCAATGTACAAGGTAGGAGTTCTCTAACTCTCCCAGATAGTACTGTCAGTCATCATAATCACTTAAGCAAAAGTGATCCATGCGTGACAATAGGGATGAACCTTTCTTCACAAGTCTTTCAGTTTAATAAAAGAAAAGGACTCAGTCACACACAGCACCATTCTTCCTATCAGTGGGCCATCCTGTTAATACTTCTGAAGAGATTGAAAGACTTGAGCTGGCAGGTACTGTACACCTGTTCTTCTGTAAGGAGGTATAGGATCCTATGTAGTCTTAAACCAAATGCTTCCTTGCCTTCAGCATTTCTTCTTAAAGTAACTGTTTTGTTTATACTGAATACCTACTGAAACAGAAGATCCATTCCTAACTGAAGTGTTCTGAGGAGTATCCTCACTGCTGAAATAAGGTAGTACGTGCCTTTAGCTTGCAGTACTATGTCTAGAAACCAGCAGTCCCAGCAGTCACTGTGTCCAATACTCCTGGCAGACTTACAGTACTATGCACAATTATTAGGTGTAGAAGCTGCTCCCAGACCCCTTCCCAGCATCCAAGCATTCACAACTTTTCTTGCAGGCACTGGTTCCCAAGTCTGCTTTTAGCAATGTTACTGCTCATACCACCATCTTCTGCTTCTCCTGACCCAGACCCTTACCCTCCTTCACATTCACTATGTAATATAAGTTCTTCTTGAAGTCTTGAAGTAACAAGGATTTTTACATCGTGACAACAAAAATGTCTTGCACAGTGAACTGATTCGCACATTGCTCCTATTTTGTAATAACTCGTATGTCCCAGATTCATTTTGTAACCCATGAATACAACACATATACTATCTTACAAAGCCTGGAAAGATTAGACTCAATTATTAAATATTTATCTTTTTTGAACAGTTTTAACATAAGGTTTACTGTATACTTGATGTACACAACAGAAAATCTTTTTAAGATAGGGTTTCACATAGTAGAGGAGAGCCTCAAATTTGCTATGTAGACCAGGATAGCACTGAATTTCTGACCTTCCTACCTCTACCTTCCAAGCCCTGGGATCCCTGACGGGTATGTATGTACTACTATATCCATCTGACTTAATCCAAAATCTTGGTCTCAAGATTCGTAGTCTCAATTTTATATTTTATTACATAAAATCTATATCATAGTGACCACTATATTTTATATAAATGTATATAGTTATATATAAATTATATATCTACAGATATTCATATTTTAAAGGGATATTCCTATATATTTTACAATAGATAGCTTACTTTTAACAATGGGTGCATCTCTCTCTCTGTATGTGTTATATATTTAAGTATTTATGTTTGTGTGTATATAAATGCATGCATGCACACATGTACACACATATACACACATAAAGATATGTGGGGAACAGAGGTCAATTTTTGATGTTGGTCTTCAGATGTCTTCCATCTTGTTTTCTAAAGTAAGGCCACTCACTGGGACCTAGAGCTTGAAGTTGTAGGCTAAGCTTGCTGGCTACTAAACCCCAGTGATTCACCTGCATCACATCCCTGTGCTAGGAAACAAAGTTCATGTGATTATACCTGGTGACAGAAATCAAACTAAAGTCATCAGGCACAGCAAGCACTTTATCAACTCAACTATCCCCAGGCCCTTTAAGTACGTGTTTTAATGATATAGTTCTCTATATAATATACTATAATATATACTTCATACTACACACATAAGATTTATACATTACTAATTAGAAGATATTACTTAAAGAATCTGCTTACAACAAATGGATAGAACTAGAAAACATCACCCTGAGTGAGGTAACCCAGATCCAGAAAGACAAATATAGTAATGTACTAACTTATAAGTATTAGTCACAATGTACAGGAAAGCCATGCTACAAACCACAGATCCAAAGAAGCTATGTAACAAGGAGGGCCCAAGGGGGAATGCTTGAATATGACTGGAAGGGGAAATAGATTACACATGGGGGGTATGGATTGAAAGAGAGAACTGGATGGGGGAGGGATGGAGATGGGAATAGGAGAGATGAGATGGGGAAAGGACAGAGGGAGAGGGTAATGGGAGAGAAAACTGGTTGGGAGAGGGGAATCTCTGGGAGGAGCTAGAAACCTAGGAGGATGGAAATTCCCAGGAATCTATGAGGATGACCTTAGCTAGGACTCCTAATGGGGATAAGGAGTCTAAACCAGTCATCTCCTGTAACTTGACATGACTTCCAATGGTGGACTAGGACATCAACCCAGCCAGAAAAACTTAACACCGTAATTTGTCCTGCCTATAAGGTATGCACAGGTAAAAGATGGAGCAGATTTTGAAGTACTGACCAACCAATGACTAGCCATGAGAGGGAGCCCAGTCCTGACCCAATTAATGATATCCTATTGTGACAGGAGCCTAGCATATATGTCATCAGAGAAGCTTCTTCACCCAGAAACTTATGTAGAGACCCACAGTCAAACATTAAGTGGAGTTTGTGGAATCCTGTGAAAAAGGGGGGGAAAGGCTTAAAGGAGCTAGAGGGGTCAAGAACGCAACAAGAAACCTACGGAATCAACTAACCTGGACCCAGAAAGACTGAACTGCCAAGCAGAAAGCATGCATGGGACAGCCTGGGCCCTCTGCATACACGTAACATGTGGACTCCTAAGTGGGAGCAGGGGCTGTCTTAGGGCCTGCCCCTAAGAGGGCTGCCTTGTCTAGCCTCAATAGAATAAGATGCACCTAATCTTACTTTATATGCAAAGCTGGTTGATATCCATGGGAGGCCTTCCCTTTTCTGAAGAGAAGGAAAGCAGGGGTGGATGGGGGAAGGTGAGGTGAAAGGGAAGGACTAGGAGAGAGGGGAGAGGAAACTGCGAACAGGGTGTATGTTCCTGTAAATAAATAATTTAACCAATAATAAAATAGAAAAAAGACTGGGCTTACATTATAAATCACTGAGTAAGATGAAACCAGCTAAGTGTGCAAATAGCATGTGCATATTCTCATAAGTGTGTTCACAGTGATTGTGCTAAGGTCCTTAGTAAATAAAATGGTTTTTGATTGGCTGAATTCTTGTGAGGGTACAGGAAACATCTTCTTTACATATATATATATATATATATATATATATATATATATATATATATTGTTTTTTAATTAGGTATTTTCCTCATTTACATTTCCAATGCTATCCCAAAAGTCCCCCATACCCTCCCACCCACCCACTCCCACTTTTTGGCCCTGGCGTTCCCCTGTACTGGGGCATATAAAGTTTGCAAGTCCAATGGGCCTCTCTTTCCAGTGATGGCCGACTAGGCCATCTTTCGATACATATGCATCTAGAGTCAAGAACTCCGGGGTACTGGTTAGTTCATAATGTTGTTCCCCCTATAGGTTTGCGGATCCCTTTAGCTCCTTGGGTACTTTCTCTAGCTCCTCCATTGGGGGCCCTGTGATCCATCCAATAGCTGACTGTGAGCATCCACTTCTGTGTTTGCTAGGACCCGGCATAGTCTCACAAGAGACAGCTCTATCTGGGTCCTTTCACCAAAATCTTGCTAGTGTATGCAATGGTGTCAGCGTTTGGAAGCTGATTATGGGATGGATCCCTGAATATGGCAGTCTATAGATGGTCCATCCTTTCGTCACAGCTCCAAACTTTGTCTCTGTAACTCCTTCCATGGGTGTTTTGTTCCCAATTCTAAGAAGGGTCACAGTGTCCACACTTTGGTCTTCGTTCTTCTTGAGTTTCATGCATTTAGCAAATTGTATCTTATATCTTGGGTATCCTAAGTTTTTGGGCTAATATCCACTTATCAGTGAGTACATATTGTGTGAGTTCCTTTGTGATTGTGTTACCTCACTCAGGATGATGCATCTTCTAAGCCACACTGACACGTACAGAACTCATGTCATTTACAATTACAGACAAGACAATCAATTAGCCTGCTTATTTCAGTCCACCTAAAATGCTAAATAAAGACCAGTAAAAGAAGCTTCTATAGCAACCTTTGCATATACCTGTTGCTCACCTCTGGCTAACAAAATCTAGCAAGCACTGCCACTTCCAGTGTAAGTTCTCCCTTTATTTGGGATCATTCACTGGAAGGGAGAGGGTTCAAGTAATTGAATATTTCTTGGTTTCTCAGTAGAGCATATATAAAACTAAAACCTGACTTGAAAAAAAAAATCACAGGAACTTATCAAAGGCAGGTAGATACATAAAGTGACCCTGGAGTTTCTGTAAAACTAGCAGGAAAGACTGTGACATTTGCAGAACAGCTGCAGCACACAGCAAGAATCCATCTGAAGACAAGCGTAAGACCTGTAAGACTGCATGATACCCGTATCATTTGGCATCAACATCTGCCTGAGCCTGACATCCCACAAAGAAGGCTCTATGAGCTGCAAAGCCAGTGCAAGTTAAGTTCTCTTGGAGAACCCGTGAGAATGCCATTCTCATCTATGTCCAAGTGAGAAGAACAGTGGTTGGCTCAGAGCAGGTGTGAAATACCGCTGAGTGACAGCACTGAATTTTAAAGATGCTAGGCAGAGGTAGGTGAATTTCTGAGTTCAAGGCCAGTCTGGTCTACAGAGTGAGTTCCAGGACAGCCAGAGCTACACAGAGAAACCCTGTCTCAAAAAAACCAAAAACCAAAACAAAACAAAAAAATATTATTTAAAAATGAAAAAGTATCATTTAGGAATCTCAGTGGGTGGCTCAGAGGTAACTTTAAAAATACAAAATCCTAAACTTAATCCCTAGCACTGCAAATAAAAATAAAATTACCTGTGTCAATTTAAGTCAGTATTTTGTTTCTAAACAAGATTCTAATGAACTCAAAATTCATCAACAAATTTTTTGAAGTTGTACTTTTCTGTTCACAGCTTTTTAAAGATAATAAAACTTCTCTCTTAACCTGATAAACCATAATATAGTCTATTTGTGACTATGCCTGAGATTATTAAAGCTGCTGTCTTTTACTGATCATGAAGCAAAATCTTGTTTTAACAGTCATTTCAGAGACATAAACAAGCACACAGAAATAGGAAGCAGTCTGAAATCAAAGATTTGGAATTAATTTGTAAGCTACTTAAGGGTAAAAATCCATAGGTCATAAAACATCCACTAGAAGCAAATGTACCTAGTAAGCTAATAAGCCATGCATTTTAGCCTTCAAACAGGAAATGAAAATATCAAAAGGTTTTGAAGACTCTAACTTCATATTTTCCCGCTAAGTAGTAATGGACAGACTGTACTCTGTGTCGGTCTACCATTATCAGACATATGACAGTGACTCAGCTAACTCTTTCACAGGACAATGTGCTGTTGGTGGCTCAAGTGCCTGTTAAGAGGAAACCTCCTAGTTTTGTATTCACTAAATGGTTACAGAATAGAGAAGAGCTTCCATTTCTGTGGTTAGAAACTTCATATCCAGGTTCCATGTTTACCTACTCTCTCAAGAATGAAGGTGACAGACAAAAGGCAGAAGCGGCTAGGAGAGACCGCAGCAGCAACTACACACAGGCCAACAAGACTTACTTCAGTCCAGGGATGTCCAGAAGGTTAGTCAGTCCTGTCCAGTTAATCTCTAAAAGCTGTTTTTTAAAAAGGAAAAAAGTATTAAATATCAAAACAGTTTCCATACAACATAGCAAATCCAAACAGGCTTGTGTACGTGAAATAAGTATGAGAAGAACTGCTACACCTTTCCCCAAAGTGTATTCTATCAAAGACAGATGCTGTCATTGCACATGAAGACTGGCCCAGTTCTTATTTTATGATAAGGCCATAGTTTTCTCTACTAAAAACATACTTCAATTTCTCCTTTATCACAGTTAACAATTCAGTGATTATCCTTTGTTTTTATACTCTCAACTGGCCTGGAACTCATGAAAACCAGGCTATCCTCAGCCTCAGAGACTGCCTGTCTCTGCCTCCCAAGTGCTGGGATTAAAGATGTATGTCATCATGTCCAGAATGAATATACATGTTTATATATACACATACAGCCTAACTTTCAAAAATGGGGGTATGAGTCAGCAAGATAACCCAGCAGGTAAAAATGCTTGCCACACACACCTGATGATCTAGATTCAATCCCCAAGATCTATAGTATAAAAAGAAAACTCCACATGAATATCATGAAAAGCAAAAATTTTCGAGTGGAGCATGATGCTAAGGATTATATGTTCATCTTCAGTATCAGTACCTAGTGATCCCCCAAATCACTACTTAAAGTTCTGTTACTAACAAAAGTATTGGATAGAAACGTTTCTTCTCCATGTTGTTACCAGAAAGAAATATTAAAACTCACCCTAGTTGGTAGTTGAACAACAGTACTTTACTTTGAATTTTTTACTTGCATATTCCTATGAATAGAACATGTTCTGTCTATTCATTGGATATTTATAGTCATCTCAGAAATTCTTACATAATTCTATTAAGTAGACATAGCAGTTAAAACTACTGGTTGTAAATACTGATTTTCTCTACTAAAATGGATACTGTGCACATTAAAATACTCAGTGTTTATTACTTATAGAGGACATGTTAAGTGAAATTGTACAGTCTCAGTCTCCACCGCACCCCCCTCTCCAACTGAGATCGTGGTTCCAAAAGAAGAAACCAATTTTAAAACACATCAAAGCTGGGCGTGGTGGCGCACGCCTTTAATCCCAGCACTTGGGAGGCAGAGGCAGGCGGATTTCTGAGTTCGAGGCCAGCCTGGTCTACAAAGTGAGTTCCAGGACAGCCAGGGCTATACAGAGAAACCCTGTCTCAGAAAAAAAAAAAAAGCAAAAACACATCAAGCCGGGTGTTGTGGCACACACTTTTAATCCCAGCACTTGGAAGGCAGAGGCAGGCAAATTTTTGAGTTCAAGGCCAGCCTGGTCTACAGAGTGAGTTCTAGGACAGCAGGGCTACACAGAAAAACCCTGCCTCAAAAAAAACCAAATAAATAAATAAATAAATAAATAAATAACACACCAAACAAATCACTAGTTTCATGATCAGGCCTAAGCATCTGGTTCAGCATTAGTCACTCAAGTAACTGATAAGCACCATGACTAACAGGCTCCGTTCTCTTTTCCCTTCTATCATTAGGTCAAATAATCCCTTTAGCACTTAAGAGGGAGCAGGATCTCCTTACCTCTGCAAACTATTCTGATCTTACTAGAAAACCTAGATTGTGGAGCATGGGGGCACACACTTTTATCACAGCACTTGAAAACAGAGGCAGGTGGATCTCTGACTCAAGGTCAGTCCGGTCTTTAGAGTGAGTTCCAGGACGGTCAGGGCTACACAGAGAAACTAGGTCTCAAACAAAACAAAACAAAACAAACAAACAAGCCAAAAAACCCAAACAAACAAACAAAACCCCAAAGCCCCTGGCCACCCACAGGGCACAGATTTAAAAGGACATTATGCAGTTTCATTATGAAGGCCTATGGCTGAAGAGGTGACTTATTTACATCCTTGAACATGGAGAGTTCAAACTGGTGTCCAACTAGAGAAAGGTACTGCAACGAGCCACAAGAGGAGAAGACTAATCATCAGTCTCATCCGGCTACAAACCCTGCCAGCTACAACAGCAACCAGCCTGCAAGATCCAGTGGTGCAACGTTGACAAAAAGCAGCATGAAAGGAACCAACCACTTTTTGGTTGGATTTAGGTCCACGCCCTGAAATATATAACTCACACCCGATACTGTTAAGGTAGCCAAGAACCTGAAACCTAGGGCAAAGCCTACCACTGCTATTTTGCCAAATGATCATAGCAATAAAACGACTCCTAATGATGCACTGCTATAACCATGGGTAAGTGCATCCCTCAGCCTTCATTGAAAAGCTTCTTACAGAAGCTGTAAATTAACACAGAACCCACAACCAGACAACATGCAGACAGTGAAGCGCTCAGTCTCAAACTGGATGTCTTTATCAAACAAGAGTAAGCTGAAAAAGTGTAAGAGCAGAGGTGGTAGATGACTCCAAGGAAACAGCATCTTCCAGACACAATAATGTTGATGCTCATATGAGCTCACAGAAACAACAACATGAAGAAGATCGGCAAAAGGTCAAGTCAGACAAAAACCTCAGTACAGTAAAAAAGAAGTGAGCACAAAGTCCCAGCCCTAATTAATGAAGAAGCTATTTGCAATTGATCCCTGCTGGGAGAGGGAAAATAAGTTGTCTTCAAAAAAACGACCCAAAACAGGCCTCATGTTTAAGATCAATACAAAAATGGGCTTCATGGGGTTTTTTTTTGTGTTTGTTTTTGTTGCTGTTGTCATTGTTTGGCATTTTTGTCTTTTTAATTTTGTTTTATTGGTTTTCTTTCTTCTTTTTTAAGAGACAGAGAAAACAAAGTTGAGAAGGAAGGTGTGGAGAGTCTGGAAAGACTTGGAGTAGGAGAAAGAATATGACCAAAATATATGAAAAAATTAAAATTTAATAAAAGATTTAAATATACCCGTTAAAATAAAATTAAAGGGCATTCATGACACAATTTTATGATTTAGTTATAAAAGCCCTTTCTGTTCGTCACAAATCTACTTTAGGAAACAAAAATATATCAGTAATGTAATGAAAAATGTGTGCTTTTAACTCAAGTTAAAATCTAAATGCCTTATATGTGTTCTTACCAGAGGCACCTATTTATGGTAGTACTGTACAGAGAGATATGGATCAAAGAAGCCATACAGACTCTAAGTGAGGATTAGTTTATTGAGGGGGCACATATAGAAGCTTCTAAATAAAACTAGGTGAGACCAGTATAATTAAGAGAACAATAAAGGGGATGAAATCCAAATAAAAGTGTTATTTAATAATTTTTCTTAGAAAAATGAAACACTTTAGTTCCAAGTTTCCCAGGCATGGTTTATATGTCACAATCCTGTTTATGACAGTCTTTGGAGGCGAAGCATTAAATTTAATCATATGCATTTATTTTTAATATTTATTCTTTAAAAATGTCATGCATATATATGCCCAATATATGTATCTTAAGTATATCCATCCCCAACTCCATCTCAGTACACTCTTAGCAGTATTAAGTAGAAGAGTTCTAAACATTTTGAAAATTAACAATCCTTTTAATAGTATTTGTTTATGTTATCATTATTTAAGAATGTAATGATGCATACTTGAGATTTGTATTATAATGAGATTTTATTAGGGACCTAAGTAGCTATGAGACATTTTTGGATCTATTAAATACTTGGCTGAGACAAAGACAGAACGTTTGAAAAGCCAGGATAAAACTAATTTTAGCTGGTGTTTTGGGACCTATTAAAATACTCAGTTAAAACAGGGACTAACTTTAGCTAAAAAGAACTTCAACTGCCACCAGAATTATGCTACAGACAAAATGGAAATGAAAACTTACAAAATAAAAACACAAAATACAGTAACAATAAATGTCACAAGCCACTTCCTGCCAATAAGGAAGATTATGGGCTATGGGTGTGTTCCAAGAACTAGGGTTAGGTGAGGATGGGAAAGTAAGAATGTAAGTGTCTTTGTGCACAAGGATGAATATGGAGAAATAAATGTATGAGTTTATGCATAAAAAACAAATTAAGAGCAGCAGAGAGGAATGTTAGAAAGGAAAAGTGTGTATAAGAAAGAATGAGCTTGGGAGAAAAGAGAATGTGAAAAATGAGTAGGCAGAGAGAAGATCTAGCATGAAAACACAGCATGCCAGGGTGTGCACATATGAGCATTAATAGTGATTATTAACTTGACAGATCTACAATTACCTAGGAGGCAAACATCTGGGAATGCCTCTGAAGGATTATCTCAATTATGTTAACAGAGGTGGGAAGACCTGCCCTAGATGTGATGGCATCATTCCATAGGCCAGAGTTCTAAACTGAATACAAAGGGAAAAGCTATTTAAATACAAGTATCTGTCTCTTGCTGTTTCCTGGTTGTGGAGGCAATGTAACCAGCCCCGTCAGACTCCTGCTGCTAAGACCTCTCCATTCTGATGGAATGAACTTTCAAACTGGGAGCTGAAATCAACCTTTCCCCATAAGTTGCTTTTGTCAGGGTTATGAACATAGTCAAAGGAAAAGTGACTAATGGAAAGTGTGAGGAAAAGAAAGGTTACACACATGGGTGAGGGGAGTGTGTAAATGAGCACGACAAGGGTCTGTCTGTAGGTATGAGGTTGAGCGTAAAGGAAAGAAAGGTTACACACATGGGTGAGAGGACTGTGTAAATAAGCACGACAAGGGTCTGTCTGTAGCTATGAGGATGAACGTAAAGGAAAGTCAATGTTAGAAAATGAGTAGGTAGCCGGGTGTGGTGGCGCACGCCTTTAATCCCAGCACTCGGGAGGCAGAGGCAGGTGGATTTCTGAGTTCGAGGCCAGCCTGGTCTTCAAAGTTAGTTCCAGGACAGCCAGGGCTATTACCGAGAAACCCTGTCTCGACAAAACCAAAAAAAAAAAAAAAAAAAAAAAAAAAAAAAAAAAAAAGAAAAAGAAAAGAAAATGAGTAGGTTTCTGAGCTGGGCAGTGGTGGCTCACACCTTTAATCAGAGACAGGCAGATTTCTGAGTTTGAGACCAGCCTGGTCTACAGAGTGGGTTCCAGGGCAGCCAGGGCTATACAGAGAAACCCTGTCTCCAAAACAAAATAAAACAAAACAAAAAAGAAAGTGAGTAGGTTTCTTAATTACTTTTAGTTGCTGTGAGGAGAGACCCTGACCAAGGCAACTATTAAAAGAAACATTTATGGGGAATCACAGTTCTAGAGGATTGGAGTCCACCGTCATCATGGTAACAATAGGGATACAGGCATGGAGCTGAGAGCTTACATCTCAACCGCAGAGAGAGCTAAATGGGAATGGTGTGAGCGTTTGAAACCTCAAAGCCCAGCATCAATGGACATACTTCCTAATCCTTACCATTGGTACAACCAAACAGTTCTACCAATCGGGGAACCACTCAAATCCATGAGTCTATGAGGGTCATTCTCAGTCAAACCAGCACACCCCATGAGAAGGATCAGCTGCCAAAGTGCAGGTGTTTGTGAACACAAGTATGTGAGAGCAAGATATAGAACAGTGCAAGTGAGCACGTGAGAGAGTGCATACCCGAGAAGGGGTGAGCTCATGAGGACACAAGGAAAAAAGACCAGGAAGAATGCAATCATAGCAGCTCTTTGAGAAGCATCCTTTGAAAGGCAACTATCTGGTCCTTCCTGATCTCCCTAACAACTCATGTCAGGACAATGAAAGCCAGGGCCTCTGGATGACTAAAGATCTCTAATCAGTAAGTTAAGGCATACGTGAAATGTGTGTTCCCAAACACAGCAAGCTCATCTCTGAGCTGTGGCAGAATGAAGCACAATGCAGAATACTGTCCATGCTTATGAAAGTACGTCATGTTTTACCTGGAACAACAAAGTATGTGCACAAATTTCATGAAAACCACAGAGATGAGCCATTGAGATGCCAAGTCTGAGGACCTGGAACCTATGGTAGAAGGAGAGAACTGAGCCCTATAACTTGCCGTCTGACTTTGACATGTGTACCACTGAGCGAGCACGCGCACACACACACACACACACACACACATGTGTACACACACACACTAAATGAATGTAAAAAAGAAACCAAGAGATGTTCTTCTCTACTACTGCAAGATGGGACTGTCTGAGGGATGTAGTAAAGCTGATAGTGTGACAACAGCAACTGACCCTAATCAATTGGCACTTCTCAGGCATGTCATTTGGGAAGCAAGCTGATGGCTGGCTCCACAAGTCTTCAGTGGGGTTTTACTCCATGTTTTTATTAAGTAGCTTTAGGCTGACAGTAAAGCTAAAGAATATCTTCCTTATGTTTTAAAGCCTCATGACTTAGGCAAGAAAAAGAGAGAAAAACCTGCAAAGAGCTCTACTCTGATGGCACAGGAAAGTCGTTAGGGCCCAACCAAGTGACATGGTTTCTCTGAGGCAACTCTGAAGGAGACAGAAGCAATCTGAATGAAGATTGAGCCCCACAGGAGCTGGTGAGACAATTCATGCTAGACTCCAAGGAAATGCTGAAGACCAAGAGTGAGTGAAACAGAGATCCACAGCACAGGGGCATGGAAACCAACATGGGCCCTGTATATATACATCGGCATTTCGTACACATCAGGCCAGAAAGAACACTTCCTGTAGGGCTGTGGCCAAGAAGGAGAGCAGCTGACAGTGTAGATGGGCACAAAGAAAGCCTTGCAGTCAGTTCCTTTGGGGATTGTGGCAGGGTACATTTCTAGGCTTAGTCTATCCTACAGAGGACCTGTAGCATACACTCAGCATTGGTAAGGAAAGCAGCCAGTGAAAGTTCTACCTTGAAACTCAGGATGCTACAAGGCTATGGAAGGTGTGCAAAACTGTCCAAATAATGAAAGACATCAAACTATAGGTTTCACAGGATCAGAGCAAACTCAGCATAAGAAATAACCTTGGACTACTTAAGGTGTGGTTTGAATCTATAGGCCTGTCTGCAGACTTGTCTACAAGAATGATAGAATGAGCCTCTGTACTACAACTCTCTCAATCCCAGACTTGGTCTATCCAAACGGGGGAGGGGGAGGGGAACACACAGATCACAGATCACATGGTCTGGAAAACTAAGGCTGTTTTTGGAGGGAGAGAAAGAAGCAAAAGCTATGATCACTCAACCTGTCACACTGCACTGCCTTTCCGCTGGCTCCAAAGTCAGTGCACTGTCTTCCTCTAGTTGCAAAAAAATTCAAACTCCTGGTTCTAACTGGTTCTGAAAGTCAACTGTAAAATAAACATAATTTCTACATTTAAGAAATTCCTCTCCTTCACTGCCTTTACTTAAAATACATTAAGTTCTGGGATTCTAGCCCAGTAAGGTTCAAGTTCTTAATATAACTGTAAAAGGAAGATAGTTCTACTTGACAAAGAAATCCCCTTCACTTGGCTGAAATCCGTCTCCAAAGAAAATCACATGGAGCAAGCCTCAGTTGCTCTGTGGAGGACTTCTGGAAAAGACCTGCTTTTATAACTTGTTCTTTTGGGGTTAACTGAAGACTCTGAAAACACCTTGTGAACAAAAGTTCCTGAAGAGGGGCTGGAGAGATGGCTCACCGGTTAAGAGCATTAACTGCTCTTTCAGAGGTCATGAGTTCAGCTCACAACCATCTGTAATGGGATCTGATGCCTTCTTCTGGTGTGTCTGAAGACAGCTACAGTGTACTTGTCATATATATAAAATAAATAAATAAAAATCTTTTAAAAAGAAAAAAGAAGTAAAGGTTTACTATGTGCTTTTAAGAGTATAGACATTCAATTGTGAGTTATGGTATAGTGTCACTCCTCTGTCACAGACAGGGAACTGGGACTTAGAGAAATGGCACAGAAAGACAAGGAGAAATCAGGCAGTGCAAAGCTGTCGCCGAGACCCCACACTGCAGTGCTCCCTGTCTCTACCCTACCACCAATATTCCACTTGGGACTGTTCACTTGGCTTCAAACTTTATCATGTCAAGGATTTTCAGGGGTCACTCCACAAGTACCACATTATCAAAACTAATTAAACAAACTAGAAGGCAGAAAACAAGAAGCTGTTTAATACACGTCTCTGGCACTTGTTTCTGAATCATCTGGGCAGAAAAAACAAAAAACAAAAAAAAAACCCATAAAACTAAAAAGCCCTTCTGGTTGTATTTTTCACCAGACTCAGGAAGAATTATTTGGCAGCTAACAGCAATAAGTTCTCATATTTTCCAGCTGAAAGTAACTGAAGAAAATTCCCTTCCCTCTAAAGCATGCTCAGTAGCTTTGTTCACCATATAAGGAAAAGGCTGACTGAACATTTCAACTTCATCCCTTTCTTCTAGGCATTGCAACACCAGTCGGGAGTTAATGCTGCGACTTATTTTACAAGTGCCTTCATCTGAGGAAGAGCAAAACTATGAAAGAGCACAGTTAAGTCCAGAGGAAGACTAGAGGTCTTGATTTCGTTTTTGTAAGGGATAGGATTTTTATGTTAAGAATATTTCCAAAGACAAAGTTTTTAGCAACTTATTAAAGAACATTTTAAATACGCACTAATGGAGTCAGTTTTTACATAAACTGCTTTCTGAAAAAAAAAAACTGGTAGGAGGAAAAAAAAGATGTATTTTAAATTTTTTATAGATTTATTTTTCAAAATTTTAATAAAGTAAAAGTTAACGTGTTCCTTGATAGCATTTGGAAGTGTAATGTACACTATCTACTTGAACACATTAAAGTAAGAAAGAGAAGACGATACTGCTGAAGGCAGCAGTGCAATCTCCTGCACAAAGCACTGCCCATGCTGCACTTGGTCTGGCCTAGGCATACCGTCTTTTTAAAACCAAGTAACAATTTTCAGTGGGTCTTCTGAGCCAAACTACACATTTAAATTACACATGATGTTGGTAGTGCCTGCCCAGGAAACTTGCCAAGTTTCATAAGCAGTATCCCTCCAAAGAAGCAGCTCGTCTGGACTCCCTGGACTCTGGAAAGAGACGTGCCCTTCACTTTAGTACTTATGGCCTCTGCTGTACAACTTTCAAAACGACAGTGGGCACTTGTCCTGGAAGACAGAATCTTTCCAGAAGTAAGTGACACAAAATGGCTCAAGACAGAATTCTGGAGAAAAGGAAAAAAAGAAAAGTGGAGGACACAGTTACTACTTTGCTTCCATGGGCAGCGAGTCCCTGTGGTTGGAACTTCTGATGCACAGTTAGGCAGTAGAGAAATGTGGCCAGAATGAGAGAGCTTAGGCTTTGAGTGCAGCAGAGAGCTTGCCTACCTAGCATGCACAAAGCCCTGCCTTCAAGTCTCAGCATTTAAAAAAAAAAAAAAAAAAAGCAGGCACTGAAGGTAGCACTAATCATTGGCTGCAGGACTCAGGAAAGGGTAAGAAATAGCTTTACTTTCCTGTTTTCATTCTAATAATAATGCTTAACAAGCACAAGGCATTTACAACAATAGTGAAAAGAAATACAATCTAAAAATATGAATTGACATCATGCTTAGCCAAGTATTAAAAGATCAATAAAAATTACATTTAAAAGCATAACACATAGAGCTGTACATGTAGTTCATCAAATACTGCCCCCAACCCCATCAAAGAAGGTATATTTATCTCAGGAGGGGAGTCAGAGGGAGACTTATAGACATGGCATTACCTTAAAGTGTTTAGGGATATAAATAAGCAAATGGTATAAAATCATACTTAGTAACGGGCCAAATGTATCTTCAACTTACTTAGCTAAAAATGATTTTCCTAACTTCCACAAACATTTTTATACTCAGGAACGACCATTGTTTATCAAGAGATAAAACCCTCACTTAAGGCATACAGAAGTGAAAGACTCAGGAACCATGCATCAGATAGGGAAGAGTTAAGGGCAAAATTTTGATCCTCCACTCTATCCTTCTGTGTATCCATGTTACTGCCAAGAGAGGAAAGATAAACATGACATCATGAAATAAATGTCTACTTACTGGTTTCCTAAGGAAGAAGATGGACAAAGCTCCAACTAAAGGCATGTCTCCAATCAGGGGCTCCAATATCACCCGCATTGTCCCATGGATCTGAACTCAGACAGGAAACCACAAGTCAGAAAACAGCTCTTCAAAGTCACTTGGTGACTTTTAAGCACATGGCTTTACACTTTATTCAACTACAACCACAAATAGAAAATTACTTCAAATACTTTCCTAGCTAATAAAAACTCCACAGCTTTTCTTTCTGAATACAGTCTAGAAAACTCTAAAATGAAAATTTGAAAAAAACTTACCTGAATACTTTTCACACCAGCTCTACAAAAATATCTTTTGATCTCCAAATCAATCTCACAATTTCCTACAAAACTAGCACAGAAAAATTCTGCATTACATAAAGTGAGTGGAATTAATCATCCTCTTAGCTATCTATTAATATTAGGCATTGCAAAGTACATAATCAGACAAAATGATGGTAAAATAGACATATTCATACTGTAGGCAAAGCCGATTGAAAATGTAGCCAAAACAAACAAAAATAAAGTGGATAAGGAGAGAGCTCAGTTGGTAGACTAGCACAGAAGAGGCTCTGGGTTTAATACACAGTCTTACACAAGTCAGGCATGAAGGATGCCCTGGATTCTTAGCACTCAAAGGAATAACCAGGAGAATGGCATCATCCTTATCTACGCAGAGAGCTCAGATCCTAGCTCAAAAAACAAAAATTTTGAAAGCATGTAAACATGTACTTTCCAAGAAAAATATGAATAACAATGTGTTATTTATTTCTGAAGCATTCCTTAGATGGAAGGTGTTTTTATGTGTATAAAAAATCCTTTGTTTAAAACACAACAAAGGTTATTCTGGCAACAGTAGATCTCACTACCTTTTTCCTTAGTTACAAAAATCCTCCCTAAGATGCTAAAGGGTTTTATGGTGCTAAAAGTTAAAAACAGCTTATCTTGAACCCTCACTTTATTCAGAGATTAACTTCAAACACAAATGTAAAACAAATGCTTCTTTACTATGATAATGCAAAGCAGGCATTTATTTCCAACATAAACGTGAAACCCTAACTGCATCCCACATGGCACGGTGTGGGATTTCATCTGTCCTAGCTGAGATTACTACTGCTATGATGAAACACCATGACCAAAAAGCAAGTTGGGGAGGAAAGGATTTATTTCCTTCACAATTCCATGTACCATATAACAGTTTATCAAAGGCAGTGAGCACAGGAACTCAATCAAGGCAGGAACCTGGAGGCAGGAGCTGATGCAGAGACCATGGAAGGGTGCTGCTCACTGGCTTGGTCTCCATAGCTGGCTCAGCCTGCTTTCTTATGGAACCTAAGACCACCACCCTACGGATGGCAATACACTACACATAATGAGCTGGGCCCTCACAGATCAATGACTAATTAAGAAAATGTTCTACAGGCCTGCATACAGCCCTGATCTTATAGAAGTTGTTTCTCAATTGGGGTTCCCTGCTTACAAATGATTCTAGCTTGTGTCAAACTGACAAACAACTGCCAGCTCAACCCCTATCCTTGTTTCTTGGAAGTAGGGTAATCATAAACCTATTCATGCAAATCTGGGGAATTTAACGAATAATGATCAGGAAGGGTCTAAGCCAGTGGCTCTCAACCTTCCTAATACTGAAACTCCTTAATACAGTCCCTCATGTTGGGGTGGCTCCAACCATAAAATTACTACTTCATCACTATTGAGCAATTTCAGTTCCTAAGACCATAAGAAATATTTGTTTTCCAATGTCATGACCCACAGGTTGAGATCTGCTGGTCTAAGTACATGAACAAATTATTCTCTGGCTTGTTGCTAAATTCACCAATAACCTGTTATAAAACTAAAATGAATGGAAACCTACAACTGACATGGGTGAGGAGGTAGGGGACATCTTCAAACACCTGGAATAAGAGAGGTGCCCAAGAATCAATAGGAGTGACCTTACCTGTGATTCACTACAGTGGGGATATGGAACCTGAAGAGGCCACCTCCTGTAGCCAGACAGGAACCCCAGTGAAGCAATAGTGAAGCAATAGACACACAAACTCACCCACAAAACTTTTTTTTTTTTTTGGCTTTTCGAGACAGGGTTTCTCTGTATAGCTCTGGCTGTCCTGGAACTCACTTTGTAGACCAGGCTGGCCTCGAACTCAGAAATCCACCTGTCTCTGCCTCCCAAGTGCTGGGATTAAAGGTGTGTGCCACCACGCCGGGCGCACAAAACTTTTGATCCAAAATTTATCCTGCTACAAGTAATGTAGGTACAGGAGAGGGAGCAGAGACTGAGTGAACAGCCAACTTGAGACCTACCCCATGGGCAGGCACCAATCCCTAACACTATTAATGATCTCTGTTATGCTTGCAGACAGTAGCATGTTGTCCTCTGAGAGGCTCCATCCAGCAGCTAACTCAGAGAGATACAGACACCCACAGCCAAATAGTGAATGGAGCTTGGGGATTCTTAAGGAAGAACAGGAGGAAGGATTGCAGGAATCAAAGGGGATAGGACCTCCACAGGAAGACCAACAGAGTCAACTAACTTGGACCCTTGGGGCTCTCAGAGTCTGAACCACCAAACAAGAAACATGCATGGGCTGGACCTACGCTTCCCCACTCATAGGTAGCTGATGCACAGTTGACCTTCATGTGGATCCTAAACAACTGGAACGGAGGATATCCCAAAAGTTGTTGCCAACACGCGGGATATGTTCTATTACCTGGGCTTCTGTGTGGAAGAGGAAGTGCCTAGCCTCACAGAGAATTGAAGTGCCAGGGTTGGGGGAGATACCCAGGGGGGGTTCCCACCCACCCAGAGAAGGGGAGGAGGAGGAGTGACCATGAGGAAGGCAGTGGTCAGGATATAAAGTAAATAAGTAAAATAAATAAATTAAATTAAAAGAAAAACTGTCATAATTTTTTTTTAATTCCTTATAAACATAAAGCCTAACACACGTTTTCTTTCTTTCCTAATTCTCACCTTTGTCTCTATCTTGCTGCCAGTGTAGTTGAGGTCTTTGTCTAAAGCACACAACACAGCAGAGTACTTGTGCTAGTTAAGCTGCTTCGTTAACTGAGATCCATTAAAGGAGTTACTCAAATAGTGTACTCAATGCTAACACAATGAATGAACACAAGGTGTCTATCCCTACGGAGCTGGCAGTCCACCTCATGACAGGCCTTACACAGGTGACCACCGTGGAGCTCCTATCCAGGCCTGATGACAAACCTTCCAGAGCACGGGTAACAGAAGACACACAAGTGTACCTGCTCTTTTAGTCTGCTGGTGACAATGATGTTTACACAGCTATCAAATATCTTAAAAATGAAGACTTTCCCATAGTAAGGACATTGAACATTTCTTTCTAAAATAAGAGTAACTGGTAAAAAGTCTATACAATTATTAATATTAGTGTATCTTTGAAATTTACAAATGATAAAAAAAATTATTCTTAGTCTAGCCTCAGAAAAGAGGACTGAACTCCTACTAGCCATCTGCCTGGTTTGCTCTGAAAGACTCCACTGATGTCTAGGGCTCACTACGTTGGACTAGGCTGACTGAGATCCTCTCGTCTCTGCTTTCTCCATCCTGGGACTACTAATGCACCACCATGCTCATTTCCTTAGTGGGGGTGGGGACTGAACAAAGCAAGCATTTTACCAATCACCTATCTATCTATTGTGTTACAAGTGAGATTGTCTTTACTTCCTTTCAGGACTTTCCATTGTTGATGTACGGAAATGCAACTGATATAACTGCGTTTTGCTACTTTGCTGAATTCATTTTAGTTTTAAGAGGTTTGGTTGGTTGGTTGGTTTTAAAAGACAGATTCTTACTCTGTAGTCCTGGCTGGCTTGGAACTCAAATGTAGTCCAGTCACCTCCAAAGTGCTGGGATTAAATGCCATCACACCTGGCTTTAAAACTTTCTGTAATTTTTTTTTTCCCTGTAAGGTCTAATTATTTGTAAACACTGCTTTTCAATTAAGATTCCTAGGTTGAACTTATTTTTTAAAAAAACCATGTAAGAATACTGAACTTTGTTAAATGCACCTTCTGTATTAACAGAGAAATCCACGAAGGTGCCCTACTACTACAGCACTTTCTTCTTAAAATAAAGTAGTGTATTTTACAGATTGGTTTTCATATCTGAGTCACATTTGTATTCTGGGAATAAAATCTACCTGTTGATGACATATAATCTATGCTACTTGATTCAACTTGCTGATATTTTGTTGTAGAGTTTTATACTAAGGTTCATAAGAATTATTTACTATAGTTTTCTTATAGAGTATATAATTTCCTTTAATCAATACATTTTTAGAAATGTACCTTATTTTATGTGTATGGCTGTTTGCCTGCACATATGTCTGTGTACCTGGCATGTGCCCATAGAGGCCAGAAAAGGGCACTGGATTCCCTGGGGCTGGAGTTACAGATGTTGTGAGCTGCTATGTGGGTGCCAGGAATCAAACCCAGGTTGTCTGGAATAGTAGTAGCAAGTGCTCTTAGCTGCTGAGACAGCTCTCCAGCCACACTACATCTAATGAACGATGGTATCCAGACTGTTAGCAACTCAAAGGTTGTTAAAATGTAGACCTGGAAGAATTTAATCAAATTACAATGACGAAAAGTCAAGACATTTATTTTATCCTTCATCTTATACATATTGCTAAATGAACACCATGTGTCAGTAGCCATGGCAAAACATAACACAAATAAAAACTTACCTAATCTGAAGGTCCAGAATAATTTGTCTTTTGTCTACATTTTCAGTATAAACCTTAACACCATTGACTCTCAGGGGCTGAAACAAGAAATAGCTTAATTTAAAACAGGAAAAGGCTTAAAAGCAAACAAACCTAACAATAAAGCGACAGACATGATAAGGACAAGTTAAGCACTAGATTATAATTCTGGTTTTATACCACAGTTTAAATTGACAATTTATTTAGCTTGTATTCTCAGTTTTCTATCTGTGAGATATAAATAATAGTAGCATCCATGTGAGGTGAGGACTCAGTAACATGGGTAGTGCTGTGTTAGTACATGTAATAAATACATCTGCTTTTACTATGAAGTCCCCTTTGCCTTATCTCTTTTGATTTAATCTGATCCTTTTCTTTTACTCTATCCTTATTAATACTTTTCCATTATTTTATGTTTTACAAGTTTTCTGTTTAAATTTTCCCAAAAATTGAACGTATTTATTTATTTATTTATTTAATGTATGTGAGCGCACTGTAGCTGTCTTCAGACACCCCAGAAGAGGGCATCAGATCCCATTACAGATGGTTGTGAGCACCATGTGGTTGCTGGGAATTGAACTCAGGACCTCTGGAAGAACAGTCAGTGCTCTTAACCGCTGAGCCATCTCTCCAGCCAAAAACTGGACTTCTGAGTAGATAAAAAAGATAAGGTATAGTTGAATGTGGTACTGCAACACTTAAGCTGACACATGGGATTGCCAGCTCAAGGCCAGTCTAGGCTAAAAAGTGAGACTATTGTCTCAAAAGAATACTTAATATACGGTAAAGATAATTGAATATGCAACCACAAAAGACAGATCATAAAATACATTGTTTTTTTTAAATTAAGACTTATTTTTCTTATGTGCATGCTGGGGCCATAAAAGAATGTCAGATCTTCTGAGTTGGATCTATAGGTGGCAGTAAACTGGCTGTTAATGAGTTCTAGGAATCAAACCTGGATCCTCTAGAAGGACTCTGAACCACTGAAATATCTCCCTAGTCTACAAGCTGTATTGAAATACCAGCCTGGGGGGAGGGTATGGGGGACTTTTGGGATAGCATTGGAAATGTAAATGAGGAAAGTACCTAATTAAAAAAAAAAAAAAAAAGAAAGAAAGATCAGCCTGTGCTTCATAGCAAGACTGTTTCAAGAGGCCAAAAAATAGACACAGACACACAGAAAGAGGAGAGGGAGAGAGAGGGGGAAACAGAGAGGGAAAGAGAGAGGGAAAGAGAGAGGGAGATGGAAAGGGAAAAAACATAAAAGGAGGGAACTAGTTGGAAATAAAAAGTGGGCCAACAGTAGCAGGAAGAAGATAGAGATGGCTATGAAGATATGAATATGGTACAATACATGCATGAAATATGGTACAAGCATGAAATGGTCAAAAAGTTTAAAAAGTAATAGTACATATAAATAAAAAAACCTCAATGTTGTCTTAAAATAATTATCATATGCTAGAATTTTTATTTAATCATAAAATTTTCTACAATAAATGTGTTTCAAGAAATGATTTCTCATCTAACTTTTAGAAAATACTGAAAAACAAAGAATATGGACAAAACCAAAGTCAATAATGTATATAAAAATATTTGTTTAAACATACACACACACACACACACACACACACACACACACACACATACACAGAGCTTCTCTATACACTGATACACACAGAGATATATACATATATATATGCATATATGTATATGTATATATACATATATATATATATATATATATATATACACACACACACATTACATACACATACATACATTTGTTAAGGCTAGTAAACTGTATTTAAAATTGTCACTATTTTTAAAAAGTCAGAACAGGGCTGGAAAATGGCTCAATGGTTAAGACCAATGTTGCTCTTCCAGAGGCTTGACTTTGATTCTTACCGTCCACATTAGGCATTTGTACAAATGCCTGTAACTCTATCTCCAGGGGCTCTGATTATCATCTTCTGGCCTCCATGAATACCTGCATGCATGTATAGCATATTCTCACACAGACAAACATATACATACATAAAAATAAAAATTAATTTTAAAAAGTTAAAAAGAAACAACAAAATATAAAGACTAGCACAATGAGAGTGAGGCAACAAGCCCGAATCCCAAAAAGCACAAAAAGTTGTTGGGAAGAAGAATCTAAGAAATCTGTTGACTTTCCAATTGGTCTCCTAAAGATCAATTTCCTTCAGAGCCTTAGAGTGGTTACATGCATTCTCAGCAATCCTACTGTGTGCATGAGGAAGGGCAGAACTGACCTGCTGACCCACATCCACTTTTGTGAAGCTGAAGGTGCTGAGGTGAGCATTTGCTCCACGCACAGCTGGCTCTATGGTTTCTCGAAAGAGCTTCTCGATAAACTGACAAATAAAGGGCCACATGTGCTTTACAGTCTGGAAGGAAAGGATCTCATGTTAGGTAACTGCTATGATATACAATACATAATGTAGTTGAGTCACTAAGAAAGATTTTAAAATCACGTAGTCTATTAGAGTCTGGCTTTGAAAACTAAAACAAAAGGAGAAATGGTCTTGTTATTCAAAATCAGTCCTGCAAAATGTGTTTTAAACATTAAGCATTTACTTCAACAATAAACTACTGATTAGCCAATATGCTGTAGATATTAGCTCTTTTATTTAGCTATTCTGTTTAAACATGTCTACACATCTAATAATCACTAAAAGTCCCATGGTTTCAATTGACAATAAAACTAAACTCAACCCAACAAAAACTGCATGGATTTCAGTAACTACTCCTGCACTTTAATAACCACATATTAACTTGTGCTATAGGGTGATTCTTGTCTAGCTAGGGTTATCATATTGCCTTAAAGATGCTCAAAATACAAGTTATGAGAGATTCCACCTAAAGCTTACTGAAACAAAAACAATTCTTTAAAAGCTATTATAGATTGGTAATTTCTTGGGAGTTATTTTTCTCCTCATAATGTTTCCAGAATGATTGCTTGTGATTTCTATAAAGCAGATGTGAGCAGCCTCTATTCAAGAAAGAAGACATAAGGCCAGATGGCAATGCCATGCAAGCACACACATGAATCTTCTTAGGTCAATGACACAGCTCTTCTTCTCCTTAAAGGGAAGCCACACACTGCTTGCAACAGTCCTCTGGGGAGTGGAAGCCTGCTCATTGCAATCTGAACTCAATAATACTAACACAAATTTCCAAATATGGGAAGATGGCCTCTGGCCCTCCAATTCCCACTGAATACTTGAATATGCTAATCTTACCTTATTTAGCCATTCTGCTCTTTCAGTGTCTGGAAAATGAACCTGAGAAAGAAAACACACACACATGACTCAATGACTCCTGACAATCATAAACATAATGACCGATAGGCTATATAAAACTTCCTTAGAACACTCTGCTCTAAGGCTTTGGCATAGCCTCAGAGAGGAGAAAGTGAAATGTGGGGTACCTGACTTGCCACACTCTGGAGGGAGAGGGTTGGAGGCCCATAAATACCACCAGAGCCTTCCTTCTCTGCCTCACACCACCAAAGTGGGTACTCCTTAGCATTTGAAACATCAGCATATAGAAAAATGTCTTTTAAAAGAATATCATTGGGCTGGTGAGATGGCTCAGTGGGTAAGAGCACCCGACTACTCTTCCGAAGGTTCGAAGTTCAAATCCCAGCAACCACATGGTGGCTCACAACCATCCATAATGAGATCTGACTCCCTCTTCTGGAGTGTCTGAAGACTGCTACAGTGTACTTACATAAAATAAAAATAAATAAATCTTAAAAAAAAAAAAAAGAATATCATCATTCCCATTGTTCTCCTAGAAATCCTAAAAATCTAGACTCACTTCAAAATCGATCTCTCGTTTTGTTTTCCCTTCTTAGCCCTAGCCAGATGACTTCTATGCAAGCAAGGGTCATCTCCACCAGTCTGCCCTCTCCCAAATGCATACTGTGATCATAGCTCTCCATAGGCAAGGCCTACATACAGGAAAAGTGACTGAAAATGCAAAAGGAAACCTACTTTAAAAATAGGTAAAGAATGTTTTCTCTGTTGTTGAAGTTAAAATAAAACATTTTTGCAAAGGAAGCAAGGGCTGTTTTTGGCCACAAGGGTGCTTTTAAAAAAAAGAGTACGCAGGACACACATAGTTTGGATTTGGAGATACAGCAGATCACAAGAGACTTTGTACTGGAGACTGAGAAGATATGATGAATACAACTTTCCTAAATTATAAAGAATCCAGTCCAGCCGGGAGTGGTGGCGCACGCCTTTAATCCCAGCACTCGGGAGGCAGAAGCAGGTGGATTTCTGAGTTCGAGGCCAGCCTGCTCTACAAAGTGAGTTCCAGGACAGCCAGGGCTACACAGAGAAACCCTGTCTTGAAAAATCAAAAAAAAAAAAAAAAAAAAAAAAAAGAATCCAGTCCAATAACGCTGTCCTCTGACTAAAGAAAGTGGACCAGAACCGGAACACTATATAGTCTCAAGGGGTGGTGTGAGGCTTCCAAGGTTTCAGAGACCCAACTCTACTTATCAAATTTGATTATGAAAACAACAGAAAATGGAGTCTGGCCAATCCCTGGACATAGTGTAGGTCACTATCAAGCCATTAATCACCAACAGCTTATACTGGCTCTCATAAATCCTGAGTGATTGACTGCTCCCCTGGGGTCTCAGCAAGAGGAAAATAAGCAGGGACAGTAAAACTGGTAGTGTTATGGCTTTCCTTTGTGTCTACACAAGCACAAGTAGGCCTTATTTCCCTTGAATCACATAATATGAAGAATATCTGGTTGAACCACGAAACATGCTAGAGTGAGTAGAAACTGTTATTTCTAAATTAGATAAGCATAAATGCATTGGGGTGGGGTGGGGTACAAAAGCCTTCCAAAATTGAGACAATGTCTTAGAAATTGGGGAAGACAACATTCAACAAGCTAAAGGGTCAGCCAGCGGACTGTTGTACATGTTTGCTTAACTCTTGATGCTATGCTCTGTCAAAGTCAACCAAGTGTATAAGAAAGGGCTGCATTTTCCCTAAGGGACAGGATGAAAGAAAGTTCATGGTTACAATGAGGTGAGCAGACAGTCTTTGTTAGATTTATCAAATCAGCTCACAAAATTAATTCATTTGCTATCAGTACACTGTCATTTCTTTGTATTACTTTGAAGTAGTTTAGTAGTCAAATCAGGACTGGGACAGTGAGTGGCAGGCAGAACATTAAAGCAGGTATTTAGATCCTTCTAATTTATTGTGAGGCTCTCTCCCATTCTACATTTTGCCTCTAAACCAACCAAACACTGGAGGCAACAGACAGATCAAAAGGCAAGTATTGCGAATCTTCTGTTCACTGTCATGGAAACTTCTGCAGCGCAGATGTACCCTACTTTCTGTAATTTCAGAGTGAATACCACAGTGCCGTTTCTGTAGGGCCTAACTCCTGAATATTCTTGCCCTTTGATGTCTAACCACTAAATTTAGCTAACAGAGCACTATTCTAGAAAACAGGAACTTCCTTTTCAAGTCACCTTACTGAAGACTTTGATGCCTGAGTGTTTATCGAATAATTTTAACTTCCTTAGCTTGAGCTTCAAAGGCAGTGCAGTCACATTTTCTCTGGGTCACAGCTCAAAGACCCACCTTTATATATCCTGTTGAGTACAGCCAGAGCAGCCAAGGCTGTGGACATGGAATGATGCTCTTCCCCACCTTCTTCTCCTGACAGCCCTTCCCTAAGAACCAGCTCACTTTAGTTCTGGTCAGCTTCCCACACAACACTTTACCACCTAAAGACCAATAGTCCTCCATTGAGGTGCTGCAACTCTCTGTAAGTCAACATTTGTCACAACATGACAGACAGTACATTACACTACATCATATTTGTAAATACCATCAAATGAACTTCCAGATTCCAATAATGTCTTCAAAGTTTAAGAAGGACTATGTCCTGTAATACAAGCTACAGTTAGATCTCCAACCAATAAAAAGTGGTTAATAGGGACCATGGAATCTTAAAATATTGTTTGCATAGACATATATGTGTTTATATTTGTGTCTCTGTACATATGTGTAAATATGTAAATACATAAAATATATATAAATATATGCCTAGAACACAAAAATATGTACTGAACCAGGAACAAAAAAAACCCCGAATTTTGATTTTCTTTTCTGTTGTTACAGTTTAACTCTTTGTGACAACCAAAAATTAATTTGCTAATCATTACTTTAAGATCAAGAAATATTGCAAGCTAGGTGTTGGCATACATCTACAATCCTAGCACTAAAGGAGGCAAGAGGGGATAAGCCTGGGTTACCAAGGAGATACTGTCTCAAATCAACAAGGGAAGAAAGAGAAAACAAAAGAAAATGTGGACACTTGTGAACCCTGACTTTCCCCGGTGTTTTTTGCCACTGGATGACTATTTCCTGCCCACATGTTGAACCATGCTCTACCTTAAGAACTCATGTATACATCATTTAGAGACGTGTTAGAGAAGGAAGAGCACTGTTTAGGGATCTGATCTTACCTGGATGGTTCCCTAACATTCCACAATTAGACAGCATGCATGTTTAACACCACACACGTATGGGCACACATGTAGACACACACACCACACCATACACATACGTGATCCCTGACCCTGTCCTTGACATGTAGTTCCTAAAGCCCTTTGTAGACAAGGATGCTAGTGAAACAGGATAGAAAGCAAAGAAAAAAATTAAAGGGACATGAGAATGAAGAGAGCCCTCACTTCAACCTGAATCTTGTTTGAGTAATTCATCTGTTTAGAGTCAAGAATTTAGACAGAACCAATGAAACTACTGCTTGCAAGTCTGATTCTACCACAAGAAGCAATCTTATATTCAAAACATAACACAAACCTTTGTAACCTTTGACTTTCAAAATTTTAGAACTCCTTTTTCATCTGTAAACCTACAAAATAATATGCCTTGTAAACCACCTTAAAGCCGCTCTTGAAAGCAAAGAAAAATCTTTAGATAAGAGAAGTAAACGTAGCTTAAACTTAAATTTTAAACTTTATTTGATCTATAAATTTGTTACAAAGTTATACATTCCAACCTTCTTACTGCTTATACTCTTGGGTGTATGACTTTGATGCCTGCACTCTAATGTGTACTGTCCTCTACTTAATGAACTCAACTTTACTTCAGACTGAATAATGCTGACTGAATCTGTAGTAGCAGGAAGTCAATATCCTGGCAGTGTCTGGGTAGAGGCTGCTGAAAGTGAGTCGAGGTACACCACTGGTAAGGAGTTGTATCTAGGGAATCTTTTGTTTCATTTTTATTTTTTGACACAGGGCCCACCTGTGGGTCCCTGGCTGATAGCTGCTCATTGTCAAGACCAACCTGTTCTTGAACTCACAGAGATATGCCTGTCTCTGCCTCCCAAGTACTGAGATAAAATGTACAGACTCCATCCCCAGAACCTTTTGTTTTAAATTTGATCTTTGACCCTGGGTTTCACACTTAAGGCTCCTAAGTACTCTCGAATTTCCTGATAGACAGGTACATCCCTTCTTCCAATCAGGTGACTCTTGCTGGACTCATGGTTTCAGGACAGGGTTAGATGAAATAAGGGAAGAACTTCCCCCTTTACTCTACTGGGGGAGGTGGGTAGAGGTTGAGCCAATCACTAATGGAATATGATTTAATCAATTACAGCTATTTAATGAAACATCCTTTTAAGCTATTTAACGAAACAAAAGGACAGGGTTGTAAAGATTCCAGGCTGCACAACATGTGGGTTTTCCTGGAGGGGACACTGAAGTTCTGTGTTCCCTCCCAGACTGTCCCCTATGTATCTCTTCATCTGACTGGTTGTCTATATGCTTTGTAATAACCCCAACAATAAAGCAGTAAACATATTTCTAAGTTCTATAAGACATCCTAACAAATTAATAGAATCAACATAGGAATTGTAGGAACCCATGACATACATTCACATCAAACACACATGACAATTTACTACATGCAACTGGCTCCTAAATGGGTAAGAGAATTGTGGGATGGAGTTCTTAGTTTGTAGCACCCAACACTAACTTCATGTAGACAATGTCAGAAACAAACTAAAGTATAGGATACCCAGATAGTGCCTGCTGGAGAACTGCTTGGTTATAAGAAACCTCTCTACCCACCTCATTTGGTGACCTGAGGTAAAGTATTCTACTGAATATGAGAGTAAGAAAAGGGTTCAAAAGTTTAAAATATTTGTTATATCAGACCAAACAGAGAGGGGAGAGGGAAGAAAGGAGAATAGATTAGAATGAGAATTCTAAGTCTCTGTGGCTGACCTGGAGAAGGAAGGAAGAGAATTTTTAAGCCGGGCGGTGGTGGCGCACACCTTTAATTCCAGCACTTGGGAGGCAGAGGCAGGCGATTTCTGAGTTCGAGGCCAGCCTGGTCTACAGAGTGAGTTCCAGGACAGCCAGGACTACACAGAGAAACCCCTGTCTCAAAAAAAACAAAAGAAAGAGAGAGAGAGACAGAGACAGAGAGACAGAGAGACAGAGAATTTTTAAATATTTTAAAGTTAATAAATTCTGCCTTCATATAAAACTAGTCTTAAAATCTAAGCAAATATAGGGGTGCTTAAAGAAAGTTAAAAATGCCCAAAATACTTATCTATATAACAAAGCAGCCTAGAGGAATGGAGTCTGGTGTCCCACACCAGTAATTCCAGCAATGAGGAGGCTAAGACAGAAAGGCTGCTCAAGAACTAGTGTTAGAACTATTAAAGAAGATGAGAGGTTAAGCTGCCAGTGGAGGCATAAGAAATCTTCCTTTCTTTGTCTTTCCAGATGGCATGCAAGCAACCCAACATCTACAGTTCTCTCTCCTGTGCTTTCCAGGTGCAAAAGATACAAGAAGCCATGTGCATCTCTGTATGTCCTGTGGGCTGCACCAGACAGGAAAATGAACAGAGATCTAGGGCCCAGAGAAAAACAGCAAACACTCAAGCCGACAGAATGCCTATACACATAAAATAAATAAAAATTTTTTTAATCTACAAGGTTATAATTTTGTTAGTGGTTTGTGTCATAATAATGTAGACTTTGGTCACTATAAGCATGTAACCTGACACACTAAATACTTCTCAGGCTGCTTCCAACATTCAAAATCCTCTCCTAGGTGCTTAGCTTCTTAGGAGAAATTTCGTTAAGGCATATGAAACAGCATTAACCTCTATTTTTACCTGAGACCATAGGTGACCACAATCACTCTATTATATTCTCACAAAGTGGGGCTAACAGAGTTAAGGTAAAAATTTAACTTTCCTATGTTACTGCAAACTGCAAAGGTCTGACTAAAGAACTAGCTGCTTAAGAAGGCCAACAGGCTGAGCTTGGGAGGGAGGTGTAGCTCTGACTCCTGACAGCTGAAGGAGGAACAGGAGGTAACAGAGAAGTGTCTGCTGTATACCAGTGTGTTCAAAGCCATATGTCTAAAAAGTACTCATCTTTGATAATTCACTATGTCCTTGTTATATGAACGACAGATGCCTATTTTAAGGAAACAATAGAATATAATTTTAAGCTAGGTGACTCCTAGTATAGTTTTACAAGATGTATAAAATATCTGAAAGCCAATTATAGTCAGGGAGAAGGCTCTCACAATATAGCTCAGACTGACTCAAACTTGTGATCCAATTGCTTTAGTTTCTAAGTGCTGGATTTTAAGTTTGTGCCAATATGCTTGGCTGAAAACTAATTCTTATATTTCAGTAATAGTACACTGAATTTTCATGTACATCTGGCATACATAATTCATAGAACTGCTTGTTTTTAAGGCATTTTATGTTTAATCACATGTATGGCATGACAGCAAAATCTAAGCCAGGACTGATTATATTCAATAGTAGAATCAACACAGTGACAGCTTATAGCTTATAGCCAAGGGTCTCAACCATTTAATGATGTGCATAACCCTTCACATGTAAACACATGTCAACGAGTCGCCTTTTTTTAAGTTAAAGCATATTTTAACAAAATTTTAAAAATCTTTAGGCATCCTTTTGTCACTACTAACAGAAAGTCACACAGTTATTTGATAATCTTGATTTAAACTGGGACTTTGGCATCGGCTACATCAATATCACATGTTAAAACGAGTTCCAAAAGAGGAAGCCTGTCTTCAACACAGACAATCTGGTTGGTTTTTAAAAATTCAAATCCAATACTGCTAGGCAACTGGACACACATATGTTTTGACTACAATGAATCAGAAGATGGATATGCAATGGTAGCACCACACATTTTCTTTGCAATAAATTCAGCTTTGTCATATATATACATATATATATATATATATATATATATATATATACACACACACACACACACACACACACATACATATACATATATATGTGTGTGTGTGTATGATTATGAAAATGGGATTAAGATCTTTTAGAATTAAGATAAGCAACAAAAAAACATAACACTGTTCCAATCAGAGGTTGCGTCAAGGTTAAGTTCTACAGGAGCTAGAGTCTGATAGCTCAGCGGTTAATAGCACTGGCTCATCTTCCAGAGAACTTGGGTTTGATTGCCAGCACCCACATAGAGCCACATAGAGTAGCTCAGTACTGTAACTCCAGTTCCAGGGAACTAATGGCCTTTCTGACCTCTACAGACATCCACACACATTGTGATGTACAGATTCAAATATACACATATGTGATAAATAAAATAGATCTTAAAAAAAAAGGATGTGGGTGTGGTGGCATATGCTTTTAATCTCAGCACTCAGGACACAGAGGCAAGTGGATCTCTAGGAGTTCAAGACCAGCCTGGTCTACACAGTGAGTCCCAGGACAGCCAGGATATATATAGAGAGATCCTGTCTCAAAAACCAAAGACTAACAACAACAACAAAAGGAATGCTAAATAGTGACCAAACTTTAACTTCAGGAAAAAAATAATAAAAGTTTGTGTATCTCTTGATCAATTTCTTGATTCAAGTCTATTCATTATGTATGCATAATTGCATGTAGAAACCAGGATTAAATCATAAGAGCATTGCAATAGAATTGAAAAATAGACAGTTGGCTTTTGTTGCTAGTCCCTGACAGCTCCTAAATCCCATGGAATGTTCTGTGTGGTATTTCATAAACAGAAGCATGTCTGTTCTAATTGGGTGGAATGGTAATTTAAATGAGAATAGCCCCCATAGGCTCATATATTTAAATACTAGGTCACCAGAAGTGGTGGGACCAGGTGATGGAACTGTTTGGGAAGGATTAAGAGGTACGTCTTTGCTGGAGGAGGTGTCAGCTTTGAGATTTCAAAAATCCACCCCATTTTCAGTTACCTGTCCTATTCCTCCTCCCTCTCCTGAGCTCGCTTGCGTGAGCGCTCTCTCTCCCCTCCCCCACCCCTCTCATTCTCTCTGTGTGTCTCCCTGCCTCATGGCTGTGGATCAGATGTGAGTTCTCAGCCTCTGTTCCAGCTCCATGCCTGCCTGCTGCCATGCTCCTTTGCCATCTTTCACAGACTAATCCTCTGAAAGTGTAAGCAAGCACCCAGTTAATTGCTTTCTTTTAGAAGTTGTCTTGATCACAGTGTTTTGATGTGGTAATAGAAAAATAACTAGGACAGCTGACTCTTGGTAGGTTTTCAAATAGCTCCAGAAACATTGGGCACTAGAATGACCAAACAGACCTAGAGAGTTGGGGCTTCCAGCTCCATTCCCAACCTCTGGAACTAGAGGGTTGGGGTCCAAATTAATACCCAAAGGCCAGTGATGAAGTCAGTCCTGCCTGTATACTAGTACCAGATGGGAAAAGCCATTTCTGGGTCCACAAAGCTTCTGGTTGGTAAAACACACAGGGATGATAGAAGAGTGGTGTGCTTACTCCATGCCACATCTCAGTATCTGTCTCAAATGCATCTCTTCTGCTTGGCTATTCCTGCAACATATCCTCTATGAGAAACCAATGAAAGTAAATAAAATATACTTTTCTAAGTTCTATGAGCCATTTTAGAAAATTTTCAGTCAGGAAGAGAGATTTGTTTGGGGTTTTTTGTTGTTGTTGTTGTTGTTTGCTTGCTCGTTTGCTTTGTTTTGTTTTTAAGAACACTGAACATAAGAGCTGGCTGGAAAGTAATGTGAGTAGGCTGGGTACGCAAGTGGTGAAGAGACACAGGGAGCCTACCTCTACACTTCCCTGCCTCGTGGGCTATAGAAATTAATGCTCCTTCCCTCCCCACTTCACAGGCACCTCTGGCCTTTGGAGAAGGCCCACCCTGGCACTGCCTGAATATTGCAATTTCCCATTTCCCCTTTCCCCTTTCATGGTAGCATTCTCCTCCCTCTGAGGACAACCCCTCTCCAGGACAGATGCCAGCCTTGGGAACAGGCAGAAAGCACTATACCAAAGCACCCGCATCGCTGAGACCTGTGGAAAGCCGTGCAGCGTGCAGCGAGCAATCGCTGTGGAGAGCCGTGCGCGTGCCGCGAGCAATCACCATTATAAGATGGCGCTGGCCTCCGCTGTGACAAACTAGTAAACAAGCCTTGTGCGCAAGTGCGAGAGTGAACTCACTCCTAGTCACTGCCCATTCTCGGGGTGTAATAGTGGTGTGATGAGCGAGCAACGAATCAAGAGCTGTCACGCCACATCAGGTGCTGAAACGTCATGACTGAGTGCTATATAAGGGACTCCATTTTCTGGGGTCGAAAATCTTCCTGAGAAGTAAGCAATAAAGCTTTGCTGCAGAAGATTCCGGTTGTCCTGAGTGTGTTCTTGCCGGCAGGGACAAAAGCTCGGGATAAGTGGCGCCGAAGACCCGGGAACTACCATCACACCGGCGCAAGGAAGATCCCTCGTTCGCGGGGCGGAATCAGAACTGCGGGACACTACAGCTCTGCAAGGTAAGTATTGTCTTGAAATTTCTCCAGAGTTAGATGCCCTTATGATTGTTTGCACGGCGATCGCACTTTTCCTTTCAGTTTCGTTTTGTTTCCACCGCTGGAACTGCTGACTGGTTCCCAGTCGCAGTCAGGCTCGGACAGCACCTGGACAGTGCCTGGACAGTGATTAGTTTCAGTCACGGTCAGGACTGGATAGCGGCAGAATGGGAATTTCTCACTCTGTAGTAGTGGCATTAAGGTCAGTCCTGAAGCAGTGTGGCCTAAAAATCGCCACTAAGAGTATAGAGGCATTTGTCAGGGAGGTAGACCGTGTGGCACCATGGTATGCTTGCTCAGGTTCGTTAACTGTCACTTCTTGGGATAAACTGAAAGGAGATCTAGTTAGGGAACAGAAGAACGGCAAACTTAAAGCAGGGGTCATGCCGTTATGGAAATTGGTGAGATCGTGCTTAACAGATGAGGATTGTGAGCAAATGGTAGAAGCAGGGCAGAAGATTTTGGACGAAATTCAAGACAGTCTATCAGAGGCAGAGTGGGGAGAGAGATTGAAAGTTGGGACGAAACAAGGTGCACCGAAGAATTTAGGCCTTTCCACGGGCCTTGAGCCCGAGGAAAAGAGATACAAAGGAAAGAATGCCTTGGGAGAGATTAGAAAAAGGGATGTAAAGGGAGAGAAGAAGAGAGAAAGAACTGGAGAGGCACATAAGGAAAGGAGCCTCTACCCGCCATTAGATGAGTTTAAGGCACTAGCTGTCAGTAGCTCAGAATTGGATAAGGAACTTAGCTCCTCTGAGGAGACAGACTTAGAGGAAGAAAGATACCAGCCAGATGAAAGAAGAGCTAATCAGTTACAGAATAACATAAAGAAAGCAAAAGTAGCTAGAGACAAATGTCAAATCACTATGCGATCTTCAGATCCGCAACCTCTGGGTCCTAGTACACCTCCGCCCTACGTGCAGAGGTATCAATCAGACTCATTCATTTCAAAAGAGGAACAGAGAAAAGTGCAGCAAGCGTTCCCAGTCTTCGAAGGTGCAGAGGGTGGACGCGTTCATGCCCCAGTGGAGTATATACAGATTAAAGAATTAGCAGAGTCAGTTCATAACTATGGAGTCAATGCCAACTTTACTGTAGCCCAAGTCGAAAGGCTTGCGACTCTGGCAATGACCCCTGGCGATTGGATGACCGTAATAAAAGCCGCATCTCCTAACATGGGAATGTATTTAGAATGGAAAGCTTTGTGGCAAGACTCCTGCCAAGCACAGGCAAGGGCCAATGCCAATGTTGAAGGGGACCAAGGAACATGGACTTTTGAGTTGCTTACAGGTCAGGGACAACACGCTAATAACCAGACAAATTACCATTGGGGAGCTTATGCTCAGATCTCAGCTGCTGCAGTTAAGGCATGGAAGGCACTCTCTAAGAAGGGAGAGGCAAGTGGGCATTTGACCAAGATCACCCAGGGCGCACAGGAGTCATTCTCAGATTTTGTGGCTAGAATGACAGAAGCGGCAGGGAGAATTTTTGGGGATCCAGAAACAGCTATGCCTTTAATTGAACAGTTGATCTATGAACAGGCTACCCAGGAATGCAGGGCGGCTATTACACCTAGAAAGAGCAAGGGACTGCAGGATTGGTTAAAGGTTTGCCGTGAGCTTGGAGGGCCACTCACTAATGCAGGTTTAGCAGCTGCCATTCTACAAGGGCAAAAACACCCTGACATGGCTGAGCTCAAACTCTGCTATAATTGTGGCAAACCGGGACACTTAAAAAAGGACTGTAGAGCCCTTGTCAAAAGGAAAGCACCAGGACTGTGTACTAAGTGTGGAAAAGGATATCATTGGGCTAGAGATTGTCGTTCAGTCAGGGACATTCGAGGCAGGCCCCTGCAGCCAGGATTCCCTCAAGCAGTAGATAATGAGACCATTCCAAAAAACCAGTACAGGGCCCTCAGGTCTCAGGGCCCGAAAACATATGGGACCTCGACAGGCAAAAGGTGGACCCCACAGTCCGCAGGGCAACAGAAGGATCAGCTGGGTTGGACCTCCGTACCACCACCCGATTCATGCTAATGCCCCAAATGGGGGTACAGCCTATTCCTACTGACTATAAAGGACCTCTGCCATCCGGGAGTGTTGGCCTAATATTGGGCCGGGCCTCCCTTACCTTACAAGGTCTTATTGTTCACCCTGGAGTCGTAGATCAAGACTATGAAGGGGAACTTCAAGTTCTCTGTTCCTGTCCTCAGGGTGTCTTTTCTATTTCACAAGGGGATAGAATAGCTCAGTTAATAATTTTGCCAAGCCTACATGGCTGTTTTCCTTCCTCTGGTGTCCCTCGAGCTACCAGAGGGATTGGTTCTACTGGAAATGATTCTGCTTACTTAGTGATGCCTCTTGACTCCAGGCCATTCTTAGAATTAGTTATAGAAGGAAAACAATTTAAAGGGATTTTAGACACAGGAGCAGATAAAAGTATCCTGTCTTCCCAATGGTGGCCAAAAACTTGGCCCGTTACTCAGTCATCACGTTCTTTGCAAGGTTTAGGTTATCAGTCCTGTCCCACTATTAGTTCCCGTTCTTTGAGCTGGACAGCTCCTGAAGGTCAAACAGGACGATTCACTCCCTATGTTTTACCACTCCCAGTAAATCTCTGGGGGAGAGACATTTTACAGGCACTAGGACTGACCTTGACTAATGAATACTCGCCACAAGCTGTTCAAATAATGAAGAAAATGGGCTATAAAGAAGGAAGGGGATTAGGGAAAGGAGAGCAGGGTAAACTTGAACCTATCCCTCAAAAAGGTAATAATGGGAGACAAGGTTTGGGTTTTTTCTAGGGGCCGTTGAGGGCTCCATGCCCATACCATGGCTTACAGAGGAAGTTGTATGGGTTCCTCAATGGCCTCTCTCCTCTGAAAAGTTAGAAGCAGCTACAAAACTAATTTCTGAACAGCTACGCTTGGGTCATTTAGAGCCCTCTACCTCACCCTGGAATACACCTATTTTCGTAATTAAGAAAAAATCTGGCAAATGGCGCTTATTACATGATCTTAGAGCTATTAATGCACAAATGCGTCTATTTGGACCAGTTCAGCGAGGGCTACCATTGCTTTCTGCCTTACCCAAAAATTGGGAAATTATAATTATAGATATTAAAGATTGCTTTTTCTCTATACCTTTATGCCCTCAAGATAGGCAAAGATTTGCATTTACCATCCCAGCCATTAATCATTTAGAACCGGATCAAAGATACCAATGGAAGGTCCTACCTCAGGGGATGGCGAATAGCCCCACCATGTGTCAACTGTATGTGCAATTGGCACTTAAGTCAGTTAGAGAGCATTTTCCATCATTACAGGTGATAATTTATATGGATGACATTTTGATTTGCCATAAAAATTCACAATTATTGCAAGATGCATACCCTATATTAATAAAAACGTTAGGGCAATGGGGATTGCAGGTGGCCACTGAAAAGGTGCAAGTTGCTCGAATGGGAGCCTTCCTAGGGTCACTCATTTATCCTGACAAAATTGTTCCTCAAAAATTAGAGATTCGCAAAGATCAACTACATACCTTGAATGATTTCCAAAAATTGCTAGGAGATATTAATTGGCTAAGACCATTTTTGAAAATTCCATCAGCAGAATTAAAGCCCTTATTTGACATATTAGAGGGAGATACCCACATCTCCTCCCACAGAGCACTTACCCCAGCTGCATGTCAAGCTTTACAAACGATAGAAAAGGCCTTACAAGATGCTCAATTACAACGCATTGAGGAGTCAAAGTCATTTGAATTGTGCATATTAAAAACTGCACAGTTACCAACAGCAGTCTTATGGCAAAAAGGACCCTTATTGTGGGTCCATCCTAATGCTTCCCCTGCAAAAATCATTGAGTGGTATCCTAATGCAATTGCTCAACTTGCACTTAGGGGGATAAAAGCAGCTATTACTTATTTTGGGAAAGAACCTCATATGCTAATCGTACCTTATACTTCTGCTCAAGTTCAAACCCTGGCAGCAACAACTAACGATTGGGCAGTCTTGGTTGCCTCTTATTCAGGACAAATTGATAATCATTATCCAAAACATCCAATTTTACAATTTGCCTTAAGCCAAGCCATAGTGTTTCCAGTAATAACAACCAAACACCCACTTCCGGATGGGGTAGTAGTGTATACAGATGGATCCAAATCTGGCATAGGTGCATATGTAGTAAATGGCCAAGTAACATCTAAACAATATAATGAGACATCACCCCAGATTGTAGAGTGTTTGGTAGTTCTAGAAGTCCTTGAAACTTTTCCGGGACCGCTCAATATTGTATCTGATTCTTCATATGTGGTCAATGCAGTTAATATGCTTGAAGTTGCTGGCTTAATTAGACCCTCTAGCAAGCTTGCTCACATTTTTCAGCAAATTCAGTCAGCCTTGTTACATAGAAGACATCTTGTGTATATTACTCATGTTAGGGCTCATTCTGGCCTTCCTGGCCCCATGTCTCATGGAAATGACTTGGCAGACAAAGCTACTAGAATCGTGGCTGCTGCTCTGTCCTCGCAGTCAGAGGCTGCAAGGGAGTTTCATAAACGCTTCCACGTGACGGCTGAAACATCCGCCGCAGTTTCACTTTAACTAGGAAAGAAGCTCGTGACATTGTCACCCAATGTCAAAACTGTTGTCAATTTCTGCCTACTCCTCATGTAGGGGTAAACCCCCGAGGCATCAGACCATTACAGGTCTGGCAAATGGATGTCACTCATATTTCCTCCTTTGGAAGAAATCAATATTTACATGTTTCCATTGACACCTGCTCTGGTGTTATGTTTGCTACACCTTTAACAGGTGAGAAAGCCTCTCATGTTATACAGCACTGTTTAGAAGCATGGAGTGCTTGGGGCAAGCCCACAATTCTTAAAACTGATAATGGGCCAGCATATACCTCTACTAAATTTCAGCAATTTTGTCATCAAATGGATGTCACTCACTTGACTGGCCTTCCTTATAATCCTCAAGGACAAGGCATTGTGGAACGTGCTCACCGTACACTTAAGTCTTATCTCATAAAACAAAAAAGGGGAGTTGATGAGACTCTGCCCTCAGTGCCAAGAGTAGCTGTATCTATGGCACTCTTTACACTCAATTTTTTGAATCTTGACGAGCAAGGTCGCTCTGCATCTGATCGACATAGCTCAGACCCTGATAGACCAAAAGAAATGGTCAAATGGAAGGATGTCTTAACTGGTCTGTGGAAAGGCCCGGATCCTATTTTGATAAGATCCAGGGGAGCTGTTTGTGTTTTTCCACAGAGTGAAGACAACCCATTTTGGCTGCCGGAACGACTCACCCGCAAGATATTCATCAAGGATGGTGCAGAAGATGCAGACCTCCCGAGGACTGCTCCTGATCCTGACAATGCTGAACTTGTCTCAGGTTCCTAGTATGAGGGGCGAACAGAGATGGGCCATTCTTTCGACTTTCCCTAAACCAATGCCAGTTCGCCATAATGCTATAGTTTTTCCAAAATTCTTTACTACTAATAAAACATTAGATTTGCCATATCTACCCTATGATCCCACCCGAGCACCATTAGGGGAAAATCGCTCTTTATTAGAACAGGGTTCTTTATGTTTTCAAATTAATGGACCAGGAAAATGTATCAACCTCACAGCTCGAGTTTTGGGGAAGTTTAATGAGCACCGAGGAGGTTGGGTAAGCACAACCCAAGATACTTCCAATGCAGATATAACCTTTACAAATCGGACCTTTTGGCAGGAGGCAATTTGGGTTAATGGTACATTTCTACCACCTAACTTTTCAGACAAAGAACGTCCCCACCAACCAAAAATAGCCCCTCATTGTAGCTTGGAAGATGAAGGGCTGATATTGCCTTGGTCTGATTGTCAATCCTCCATCACTCGTTGGGCAGATCAGAGTAAAACCTTTTCCTTTTCTCCCAACATGATAGATGATCCAGAGAAGTAATTTGTTATGAAAAAGGGACTTTTCATACAGGACTTTAGAATGCATCCCTTTCACAAGTGGGTGCTTTGTGGAGTCAATGGCAGTTATACAGAACTCAATCCTTTGATCTTTATCCAGGGAGGAGCAGTTGGAAAAGCTTCTTTTAATGGCATCTCAAGATTTGCTCAGTATTGGGGAATACATGCTGCCTCCCAAGATTCTTATGGATATACTAATACCAGTGTAGAGATCACTGGGTTCAATAAAACTTTGGTAAACCAGATTAATTATCCATCTACCCCAGTCTGTGTTTACCCCCCTTTCTTGTTTATTCTTTCAAATGATTCATTTGAAGTCTGTTCCAATGATTCTTGTTGGATTTCTCAATGTTGGGACATAACAAAGAACACCCGTGCCATGGTAGCACAGATCCCACGTTGGATCCCGGTTCCGGTGGAAACACCCTCCACCTTATCACTGTTTCGACAAAAAAGAGATTTTGGAATTACTGCTGCCGTGATCATAGCAATTTCAGCCAGTGCAGCTGCTGCTACAGCTGCAGGGTATGCTATGGTTAGTACGGTTCAATCAGGCAAAAAATTAAATCAGCTTTCAGCAGATCTGGCTGATGCCATCACTGTCCAAACTTCTGCTAGTACCAAGTTAAAGGGAGGGCTGATGATATTGAATCAGCGCCTTGACTTGGCAGAAGAACAGATAGGAGTTCTATACCAGATGGCCCAGTTGGGTTGTGAAAGAAAGCTGGAAGCCCTGTGTATTACCAGTGTCCAATATGAAAATTTTACTTATGCAGCTAATCTGTCTAGACAGCTTTCCTTGTATCTTGCAGGAAATTGGTCTGAGGGATTCGATGAGACTCTTGAGGCCCTGAGGGTGGCAGTTTTAAAGATCAACTCAACGCGAGTGGACCTGTCATTGACAGAGGGCCTCTCCTCCTGGATTTCATCTGCATTTTCTTATTTTAAGGAATGGGTGGGGGTGGGTTTATTTGGTGTTGCCACCTGCTGTGGACTTGTGTTCATGCTATGGTTGGTTTGCAAGCTCAGAACCCAACAAACAGGTGACAAGGTTGTGATAGCTCAAGCACTTGCTGCCATTGAGCAAGGCGCCTCCCCCGAAATCTGGCTATCTATGCTCAAAAATTAGTTGACATTGGTGGCTGGCCTCTTTTGTAGAGTTCGCCCTAGGTCATTTAGTAGTTACTGTCACATAGCACTGCGGTATCCAGGGACGGGCAACTTTCCTCATGCACAGATCATCCTAAGACACGGGGCCCAGTGGCGATAGGGTTACCCTATGACAGGAAAAGGCTGTGACATTGGAGGAACGACCTAAGACAGGAGCCACAGCGGATGGGCATAATTACACAGACCTAGTCCAGCCTCAATTTAATAAAATAAAAAGGGGGAGATGTGGAAAGCCGTGCAGCGTGCAGCGTGCAGCGAGCAATCGCTGTGGAGAGCCGTGCGCGTGCCGCGAGCAATCACCATTATAAGATGGCGCTGGCCTCCGCTGTGACAAACTAGTAAACAAGCCTTGTGCGCAAGTGCGAGAGTGAACTCACTCCTAGTCACTGCCCATTCTCGGGGTGTAATAGTGGTGTGATGAGCGAGCAACGAATCAAGAGCTGTCACGCCACATCAGGTGCTGAAACGTCATGACTAAGTGCTATATAAGGGACTCCATTTTCTGGGGTCGAAAATCTTCCTGAGAAGTAAGCAATAAAGCTTTGCTGCAGAAGATTCCGGTTGTCCTGAGTGTGTTCTTGCCGGCGGGGACAAAAGCTCGGGATAGAGACCAACACCCCCTTTGATTGATAATCAGTGTTTCCCCAGTGCAGATGGCTCCTGCCCTTTAAGGAAGCAGAGGCTGATATCCTTGAAATAATAGAAAGCCCACTCGTGGACTACGGGAGAAGGGCAATTAAGTGTTCCCAGACAGCGGTCACCAGGTTGTAACAATACACTAGCTTCTGATAATGCAGTAAGATACTTTTCCCAGGTCAGGAAGGTCCCTCTCCAGCTGCATGGTTCAGATAGAACAATGAACAAACATTATCAGAGTTGAAGGATGGCACTCCCATTATCTCCTCCCCAGTCATATAACCCCAAAGTATGAGGATCCCAGCTTAATGAATATGCATGCATATATAGATCTAGATATCGAAGTTGGTTAATGGGGTCTTGAACCTGTGAGGTCTGCCACTAACTCTGAGTAAATACCACTGTAGAACTGAATTACAGGAAACCAGGCCACCGCCTACAGAGAATTAGTTGTTGGGTGAAAAAAAAAAAATCTATACATCAGAAATGCCGTGCTTCAAGAACTCAAAATAAGCCTTAAAGGTTTTTGTTTTAAAATAATTATAGAGGTTACAAAAGCAGTTCCCCAATGGCTGTCACTACAAGAAAGGCAGGAAATCCAATACCCGCCCTCTTACCTATTCATCAAGTATAACTACCACCAAAATCAAGGCACAGAACTTTCCAAATTCCATAAATGGTCCCCCTGGATGCTCCTTTACACATGTGCCACCTTCACTGTCCCCTACCATTGCTGGTAAACATGAATCTGTTCTTTATTTCTACAATATCACCATCTTGAGAACATGTATTTAGAACCACACATTTGGTCCCTCTGAGACTGACCTTCTGTGTAGCACAATGTCCGGAGGCCTGCCCTGTTAGTCAGTAGTCTTCTCCTGCACAGCCATAGCCACTGGAAATGGTGAAAGTCATGAAACACAATTCTACCACAGCTGAGTGGATTGCTACAATCAGTGTCCTTCATTCTCTAACTTTTGGGTTTTTAGTCTCTGTGTGTTACATTCTTGGGGACTTTCTGCATTATGATTCATTTTATGTTGTTCTTTGCCTGTTGCCCTCACTCTCCCTGCCAAGTCCATTCCTTCACTGCCATTAGAGGCTACTTCTTTGAGATTCCTGTGTATGCTAAAGACCAACTGGAACACTCAGCCTCACAGATTGAACTTCTGAATTCTTGGACTTTCCATTGGTAAATGACATTGTTGTATTATCTATCACAGCCTGTAAGTCACTCTAATAAATCTTGCTACATCTATATAAAGATTCATTCTGTAAGTTTTATTCTTCTAGAAAATCCTTACTAATACACCTCCTAATCCTTCACACCAGTTCCACTAACTGGTGATTAAACATTCAAATGTATGAGGACCATTCTCAGCCAAACCACAACACTATTTTTTTTTTTTTTTGGTATAGGAAAACAGTAATCTTTTTAAAAATACTGTGGCAAAATATGTGTAACATAAATGATCATTTAATCCATTTTAACTAAATAACTGACATAAAACATACCTTATTTATTAACTCTCAAACCCTGAGACAAATAGCTGAAGTGCCTATTTAACATTTCAAAATGGAACTGGTAGCCAGATTCTCCCTGCATCCCTAAGTCCCTACCTATTACAGGGTATGGCTAGCATACCCAGTCCCTTACCTTAAACTTCTCCAGCCCAGGAGCTAGGCTGCCCTTCCCTATATAATCTAACCATTTTGGTTTCCTGGTCTTTTTGTCTACCCTTTACATTCCTGGCCTCTTGGTCTGGGTCTCCCTCTCCTCACTCCCCTCTCTTTACAAGGCCTGGCTCTCAGTCTCGTCATGTTCATTCAGGGTTCTCCCAGATGCCTCTGCCGCTGGCTATGTTCTCCTTTTTTACCTACAATAAATTTTAAATTTTCTCCTCCACTATACCTAGAACCAGTCACATCCTTTCAGTTTTTATTTCTTTTTATCTCCTTTTTTTATTCTTTTTTCATTCATTCAGTGCCAAAACCTGGGATCAAAACAGGCTTTTTTCATTCACTATTATTGTGCAACTCCTACCACAATCCATAAGTCTTTTTCATCTTACCACTGTTTATTAATTTTAATCAGGTACTTTCTAAAACATACTAGAACCAAGTAAATATTGCTAGAGAATAAAAAATACATTATTAGTCTAATTCAGTATTAATCAAACATTTAATTATCTATTTGGTAAGAGATGAGTCTTACTGATGAGTGAGAAAGAGAACCTCACTACTATGAACCCCAAATTATCTTCCACGTTGGTTATGTCACAACAAGAGTGTGCAGTGAAACAATAAAGATGAAACATGCATGTGAACAGCTCAGGTGTCTCTCTGCCTGTCTCTGTCTCTCTCTCTCTGTCTCTCTCTCTCTGTCTCTCTCTCTCTCTCACACACACACCCCTAAAAACACTGTTAGGAGTTTTTTTTTTTTTTTTAAAGATTTATTTATTTATTATATGTGAGTACACTGTAGCTGTCTTAAGACACACCAGAAGAGGGCGTCAGATCTCGTTACGGATGGTTGTGAGCCACCATGTGGTTGCTGGGATTTGAACTCTGGACCTTTGGAAGAGCACTCGGGTGCTCTTACCCACTGAGCCATCTCACCAGCCCTGTTAGGAGTTTTCTAAACAGGAAGAACTTGAGTGCTAACTCCAGAAAAGAGTCTGTTAGCATGGTGAGTATTCTGTGGCTATTCTCCTAGAAGTATGGTTAAAAGGTTGAGAAAACCAAATAAATGAGGCTGAAAATTATAAGCTGGGGGGGGGGGGGGCGGGTGTCTCAATGACAAGGAGACAGGAACTTAAGTCTGGGACAGCTGGGCCCAAGAAAGAAAGCTACCTCTCTAATAAGGAACACAATAAATTCTTAAGCTCCCAAAGATAAGATTCTTCTAGTTCCCTAAAGAGCGTATTAGAGCTTTTGCAAGGTTTTGTACTGAGAAAGCTCAAAACATATTCTGAGAATTTAATGATGACTCAGTGACCTCTGGCAGTTGCAAACTGCGGCATGAGACAGAGAAAGCAGAGCTTGCCCTGCAGCAGCTGGTCAGTCTGTGAGTTCATGTCAGTCCTGTGGGTCTGGAAGACACTGTTTTCTTGGAGTTTTTTATCACCTGGCTTTTATAATCTTTTTGCTTACTCTTTGAAGACCAAACCTACATATAATAGGAATAGAAGAATAGACCCAGTTTAAAGGCATAAAAATTATTTTTTAACAAAATCATAGATTTCTCAAATATATAAGGACAGAGACGCCTATATTAAGGTGCAAGAAACATATAGAACACCTAATAGGATCAGAAAAGAACCTCCCCACATTATATAATAATCACAGAAAAAAGAACATTGGAAGCTGCAAGAGAGAACATCCACATCACATATAAAAGGCAGGCGCATTCAACGGCCCCCAACTTTTCAATAGAGACGAGAAAAGCCAAGAGTCTAGAACAGTGGTCTACAAATTCTGAAAGATTACAGAAGCAACTCAGAGTGTTATATTCAGCAAAACTGTCATTTGGGATTGAAGAAGAAACACTCTCCATAATGAAAACAAATTTAACAAATTCCAGGGAAGAGACAGTTAACGGAATGTGTGGGGATTGGGGGCAGACAACTTTATATCTGACAGAAGGTTAGTTTCTACACAAAAACTAAAAATCTAAACATGAAGGAAAAAACAGTCTAATTAAATGTTGGAGCAAGGAACTAAACAGAGCTTGGAAATGAAAAACAAATAGATGAGAAACATTTTTTCAAACATGCAACTTCTGTCTTGGTCAGGGTTTCTATTGTGAACGAACACCATGACCAAAAGCAACTTGGGGAGGAAAGGGCTTATTCAGCTTTATAACTCCACATTGCTGTTATAACTCAAGGAGGTTAACACAGGAACTCAAACAGGACAGGAACCTGGAGGCAGGAGCTGATACAGAGGCCATGGAGGAGTACTGCTTACTGGCTTGCTCAGCCTGCTTTCTTATAGCACTCAGGACCACCAGCTCAAGGGTGGCACCACCTACAATGGACGGGTCTCTCCCCAGTTAATCACTAATCAAGAAAATGTCCTACAGGCCCACCTACAGCCCTATCTCATAAAGGCAATTTTTCAATTGAGGTTCCCTCTTGTCCAATGGATTCTAGCTTGTGTCAAGTTGACATAAAACTAGCTAGGACATCAGCCATCGGGGAAATGCAAATTAAAACTACTTTAAGATTTCATCTTACCCTGATCAGAATGGCTAAGATTAAATAAAATTTTTTAAAAGTTAGAAAAGAAACACTTATTCCTTGCTAGCATTAGTGCAAACTAGTCCAAACATGTAAATCAACCTGAGAGTTACTCAAAAAGCTAGAAAGAGATCTATCTCATGATCCTACTAAACTACTGTAGTAGTTACTTTTTTGTTGCTGTGATAAAACACCATGACCAGAAGCAGTTTATAAAAGGAAGAAGTTTGCTTAAGATTATGGTTCCAAAGGGGTAAGAGTTCATCACTGAAAAGAGGCAGAGTAGCAAGTGGCAGGAAACAAGGAAGGAGCAGGAATCTGAGAGCTTATATCTTCAAATACAACCACAAAGAAGAGAGGGACATTAGGTGAGTGTGGTGGTTTGAACAGGAATGGCCCCCACAGAATCATGTGTTTGAATACATGACTCATAGGGAGTGAGGCACTATTAAGAGGTGTGAACTTGTTGGAGTAGTAGGTGTGGCTTTATTGGAAGAGGTATAGCACTAAGGGGTGGGCTTTGAGATCTTGGTAACTCAACCCAGTTTTGTCCCTGCTGGCTTTGGATCAAGCCATAGAACTCTCAGCTCCTTCTCCAGCACATCTGCCTGCACACTGCCATGACGATAATGGACTAAACTTCTGAACTATTTGACAGCCCCAGTTAAACATTTTCCTTTATAAGAGTTGCTGCGATCATGGTATCTCTTTCATAGTAATAAAACCCTAACTAAGACAGTGAGGCTATATAGTTTTACTTCATCCAGCAAGGCTACGTTTCCTAGATTTCCCCATATAGCACCACCAACTAGGAACCATATGTTCAATGCCTACAGAGATGGGAGACATTTCTCACTCAAGCCAACATAACTATTCTTGAGCAAACATTCAAAGGACTCTATCTTACTACAATGATACTTGTTCATCCAGCTTCATGGCTGCTCCTTAACAACAGCCAAGAAACAGACAATGAATGGATAGTGAAAATGTAGTACATTTACTAGATGGTGTGTTTCTCAACTGTTATGAAAATGATACCACATAACTTCAATCACAAAACATGGAGAAAACAAGCTGGTATTCATCCTGAAGCTTTATCCTTTCTAGTTAGCTTTCATCGTGGGGAAGGTCTTATGCATGCTACTGGAGAAGAAAAGGAACCATCAGTCTTACCCAGCTTTGAGCCCTGTGAGCTCTAACAACTAGCTTGGTAAGGCAGGTCCACAGGTTCAATAGTGGCAAGAATGCTGTGGGAGTAACTGTTGTAGTTTGAATGAGAATGGTCTTCATTGATTCATATACTTGAATACTTGGCTCCTAGTTGGTGGAACTATTTGGGAAGGACTGGGAGGTGTGGCCTTATAGAAGGAGGTGTGTCACTGGATGTGGGGTTTGAGATTTCAAAATACTCATGCTATTTGTATTTAATTTTCTTCCTCTGCCTGGTGACTGTATCTCCAGACATAAGCTCTCAACTACCTCTCCAGTGCCAGGCTTGCCTGCCTGCCTGCCTGCCTGCTGTCATTCTCTTTGCCAAAATGGTATGGCCTCTACTACCCCAGAAATCATGAGCCTCATATTAAATAATAATCTTTATAAGTTGCCATAGTCTAAGTATTTTGTCACAACAATAGCAAAGTAACAAATAGAATTCCGTAGTGAGAGTAGAGTATTCCTCTGACAGACCTGACCATACCGTCTTTCTTTCTTTCTTTCTTTCTTTCTTTCTTTCTTTCTTTCTTTCTTTCTTTCTTTCTTTCTTTCTTTTTTTTTTTCAGAAGTATAAAGACTTTAGAACTTTGAACTAGGAGATTGGTTGAATATTCTAAGTGGGGTTTGATGGACTATCCTAATAGGAGCATAGAAAATGTAATTGTTGCAAGCTATGTAGTCCATGGAGGCCTCAGCTCAAGAAATTTCAGAGGAACAGCATAAGCAAATGGGCTAAAGACCATTCTAGTGGTATTTTATCAAGAATAGTAGCTAGATTTTACTCTTGTCCTAAAAATCTGTCTAAGACTAAATTAAAACATTTTGGATTAATTTCTTTGACAGAAACAATTTCAAGACCAGTATTGACCATATCACACAGTTACTAATGATCACTCTTATGCAGACCTACAATGAAAAAGAGCAAACAGCACAAGAGAAATAAACATGTACAATTTGAAGAGAAAAAGAGCACCAGAGGAAATTTCATGTTGGAGCCAAAACTTGTGTTGACAGAGATAAAGATAAATGTAATAAAAGGAGTGTGCCCTTGGGCCAGACCCCACCCAGGTAATCCTGTAATCTGTGGTGGGAGAAAAAAAAAGCCTAAGGAATTATGTTCCCAAAGAGCAACAACAAATCGTAGCTTTGCAAATACAATCTGAGGAAGAGGACAGTTTCATCCCAAGCAGGCCTCAGAACTTGACAGCCTCATCCATGTGGTTCTGGTTTTACTCCATGACTGAAGAAAGCTACTGAGGCTAGGTGTGTACCAGGAGGATGGAGGCCCAGAGAGGACACTGCATCAAGCTGTGAAAGTTAGAAGTCTAGATTGCACTGGAGACTCCAAAATACTGGTGCCAGAGCTGAGGGATATCTACCTGAGAGATGTGGGAAATATTAAACAATGGCACCATGTAGTACTATACTCAACTACTCCCTGCCCTGGCAGTCTCACCATTTCTAGGCCAGCCCCAGGTGTCAGTATTCCCAGCTCCAGTTAACCTGCCTCAGAGCCTTGTTTCTTCTCAGCCATCTACCCACTGCGGCTAGTTGACACAAATCCCTTTAACCCAGTAAATCAAAACTCTAGAAGCTTATAATTAATCAATCAGATTTACATATCAATAAATTCTCAATTCAGAAGATGCCCACACAATAATTCCAGAGCCAGTTAATAATGATACAAGCTGCCCAACTACATTAAACAAATTATCCCAATTATTCTATCCTTTTATGATATTCATAGCTACCTGTGACTATTTAAAGCCACGTGGAATCTGGATTATCTTCCTCTTCCTTCATCTTCCTGTCCCTGTCTCTCTCTTAAACTCTTAGCTCTGCCTCCCTTTTCCCTGTCCAATCACAGGCTTCTTGTTGTATTAATATTTAAGTTGGGGGGAAATTCTGCTACAGGGAGAGCTACATACAAGGAGTAGAACCAGCCCAAAAGAGAGAAGTATGTTCCAGTCAGCAAAGCTGGAAGAGGGAGCTATTCAACCCTTGGACATCGGACATGGAGTTACAGGGATTTGGAATTTGGTCATGCTTTGGTCCAGTATTTCCTCACTATGCCCATCTCACCAGTTTTGCAAGAGCAATATAAATTCTGTGCCATTGAATATAATTTATATGTTGGAAGTATGTGATTTGCCTTTTGATTTTACAGGGTGTTATAATTAAGAGACTGCTCCTAGTCTCCAAAGAGATGACAGACTCTTAAACAGTCTTGAGACTGAAAGACTACGGAGAGTTTTGAATTTGATTTAAATGTACTTTGTATTATCATATAGCTATAAGCCTACAGGAGCCAGGGACTGGACTGTGGTGGTTTTGAATGCTTTGTCATGGCAATAGAAAAGTAACTAAGATGGTAATCAAGCATCTCCCTGTCCCAGACAGGGAGAGGGAAAGGGACAGGGAGAAGAACAGGGAAAGGGAAAATGAATCTTAATGACTTGTTGCTGTATCCATAGAATTATAAATCTCTCAGCCCACATCTGAAGTGTTTTTGCAGATGTCAATTAATGGGGTGGGGGGTGGGGGAGGCAGACAGACAGACAGAGAGACTGACTCCCTTCCCTGTAAGCTCAGGGATCACTTCTGAAGAGGGAGTGGAAAGATTTGTTAGAGGTGGATGACCAAAAAATGAAAGTGTTTTCCACATAATAGGACAGCTGTACATATGAATTCACAACAGTTGTGGAAGCAAACAGAAAACACTAAAATCCCAACATGCAATGGGAGATAAGCATGAAATCCTATGCCTAGTTTAGGAGTTATTAGCAATTTCTAATTGTTGGAACAGGAGAAGTCGGTTTTCTTTAAGGGTGTGATTCCTGTTAGGTTAACTGTGTTCAGGGTAGCACCCCTCCCCCGAAAGAGTATTTGAGGAACACAAATTAATTTGATGAATTTAAAGAAAAAAAAGAGGACATGAAGTTGCCTAAGTAGATTTAAAAGAAAGGAGGAGAGTAAAAAAAAAAAAAAAAAAAGAATCAAAGTAAATCATATAAAAGTTCTTAAAGAATTAATAAAATATTATTTTTAAATTTTTTAGATATATTTATTTTTATTTTCTGTGTAAGAAATGTTTCACCTGTATGTATATGTATGTGCACCATATGCAGACCTCGTGCCCAAAGAAAACCAAGAGGCCACTGGATCCCTTGGAACTGGAGTTAGGGCTGGCTGTGAACTACCATATGGGTGTTAAGACTCAAATTGTTGTCTTCTGCAAGAGCTGTAAGTGCTCTTATCTACTGGCTCATCTCTCCAGTCTTAAAAATGTAATTAAAAAAAAAAAAAAAGCATAAGCTGCGAGTGGAAGTACCATGCCTTTACTCCTAATACTTGGGAAGCAGAGACAGGAAGATCTCTGAGTCTGAAGCTAGCCTGATCTATACAGTGTGTTCCATGACTAAAGAAATGTTGTCTCAAAAACAAACAAACAAATGGCTAAGGGCTGGTAAGATAGCTAAGTTGGGTAGCACTTGCTACAAAATTCAATTCCCAGAATCCACATGGTAGAACCAACTCCTGCATGCGGTTCTTTAATTTCTAAGCATATGCCATGGCACATGTGTGTCTTCACATACACAAGACACATACACACAGAGACACACACATAATATTTTAATATACCATATAAATTAAACTAGACACAAAAAGTCACATACTGTATAATCCTATTTTTATATGAACTATCCAGAATAGATTCATGGTAGGCATTTTAAAACTGACCCAATAACCTCCCATCCTGACCTCCAGTGACCTACTTTCAAATTATCTTTCTTGGCAGAGCCACCATTTCTACATCTGGAGCTGTCATCCACCCCCTTTCTATTTTCCCCTCCCAGCACCATTTCCATGAAACTTTGCCTCTTCTTCATCTTCAGACCATCTGGCTGTTACTGCCAAGCCTGTCTTTTAAAAAAACACCACTCTAGTCCATATCTGATGTTTACCTAGGGTCTGGCATCTAAAGCTAAATAAACTCTTCTACCATGTATTTCAGGGCCATGCTTTGCTGTTGAGATCTCTCAGTTCTCAGAGCTGCCTTTCTTACAATTATGTGGTCCTTTTTATTATACTTGGTTGGATGTGTTCTATATTAAAACACTCAGTTCTTAGGTACTAGGGCTACAATGGAAAATGGAAATGACCTAGTGATAGAGTATTTGCTGCCATGTACAAGGATCCTAGATTCAACCCCCAATAGTGTATACAAACAAAAATTTGGTAGATAAATTCTTTTTTTTTTTTTTTCCCTGAGACAGGGTTTCTCTGTAGCCCTGGCTGTGCTGGAACTCACTTTGTAGACCAGGCTGGCCTTGAACTCAGAAATCCACCTGCCTCTGCCTCCCAAGTGCTGGGATTAAAGGCATGCACCACCACGCCACGCTGGTAGATAAATTCTTAGCAACAACATAAAATAGACACACTATGGTAAAAAAAAAAAATTCAGGGCATCTAGGCCTACTTCATTTGAAGTATGAACGGAGGCAGCAAAGGGTATCTATGTGGTGAGAGACTAATGTGTCTCAGGCCAGAAGGCTAGAGCACATTAGTCAAAACTGCACATTTCTGTAATTCAGGTGGTAACCCAAGAACACGTTTGCTTGCCTGTGCCTAGCATTTCACTGAACCTTGCCTTAACTCCAACCTCACAGGGTATAGTGAGGCTCATTTCAATTCTCTTTCTGTTGAAAACATCAGTTTATCCAAAAGCACAAAATGAAGAAAGGTGGCTCTCACTGAGGTGTGACTCACAAGGACCAGAGCCAGAGTCTGAGCTCTTGGTTTCTGCTGGCTCCTTCTCACAATTAGAAGCGCAAACTTACAGAAGGACAAGACAATCCAGCAAGTCTCAGAAATCCTAAAGCAACTATCATTTTATGGTTCTACATAAAACCACTATTTGAGATGAGAACATTCTTGTCAACAAATTTAATATCGCCCACACAGGAAGAACATTCTGGAGTTATGACTCATTGTGGAGGGAATGTCTTTTGTAAAAGTCATTTTTTTTTTAATATAAAAAGAGCTGGGGATAAACCTACCATGTCATTTTTTAAAAGGCAACTTTATTTCTTATGTGTGTGAGTATTTTCCCTGCATGCAAGTCTGTGTACCAATTACATGTCTGATGCCTGTGGAGGCCAGAAAAGAGCTCAAATCCCTTGAAGCTGGAGTTATAAACAGTTGTGAGCCTAGGAATCAAACCCAGGTCCTCCAAAAGAGCAGCCAGAACTTTTCGCCTCTTGGCCACCTCTCTAGCCCCTCGATGGTGTCTGTCTTACCATTCAAAACAGAACATTGCTTTCCACCTAGACTTTTATGTATAAAATTATTGTTATTCTAATGTGTTTAAAAATCGTCCATATAGCTTTTAAGCAACTCAAGTATTCTTTTGTAATTTGGAAAAAAAAAAAAAAAAAAAAAACAGATGAAATCACTCAGAATCTAGTTTTATCTTTTCTGACCACATAATACCTAACACTCTTGTTTTTCAAATGTCTCTATTAAACAAATAAACAATATTTCCATAAGACAGGCAATATTCCAAAAAATCATAGTCATGTTTCTGAAGATTAAAAAGATAACACCCTCAAAATAACATCCAATAGAGAAAGGAAAATAAATAAAGTAAAATGTTGTTCTCTAAAAACCTTGTATTGAAGATTCTGTAGCTTGATTAGCTAACTGTAACTTCCTGAATGTGGAGTATTGAACATCAAGGGCCTGAATCACTTACATCTATCTTTAGTCTCCTGAGAAGGTATTTATTGCCTAACTCTGTATCTACCCAACAGCCTTCTGATTATAAAGCTGAATCTTTGGAATGTACTAACTTAGAGTACTAGCTTCCATCAATCCAAAAGTTTAAAATGTCATTAGACCGATCAGAAACCTGGAAAAGAACTACTTTACTTGGTTATAAACTGTTTACTAGAGGTCCCCATCAATGTATTTGGTATACACCAAGTGAAGACTGTATTTACTCTGAGGGTATAATAGCTCATGTAATCACTATGTAATGGGAAGGATGAGAATGCCCTAAGTCTCTGTTGGAATTGTAATCAATTTTCAATACACTGGATGAATGTCCTCATGCCAATTTCCAGTCTAGTCCTTTGTGAAATGAATCTCCAAGGTGGAATTTCTGATAGTTCTTCATTAGCAGGTACCAACAAATTTTTAACTTATAAAAGGCTTTTTTTTGTCTCCATGAGTGACAATTTAGGTTAGGAATTAATGCATAGATACAACAATCAACGAATTCTTCAAACTGGAAGCCCACAAACAACCTTCCCTCCATGTCCCAGATTTTTCTTCATTATCTGTCTGCATATGTTTTGGATCAATTCAGGAGAAATTTTAAGAATCTATAGGGAACCTCTGTCCTTGCATTTTGTAGCCTTTTACTTAGTCAGGCATGCCAAGCAGTGGTGGCGCACGCCTTTAATCCCAGAACTAGGGAGGTAGAGGTAGGCGGATTTCTAAGTTCAAGACCAGCCTAGTCTACAGAGTGAGTTCCAGGACAGCCAGGACTGCACAGAGAAACCCTGCCTTGGAAAAAAAAAAGTCAGGCGTGGTGGACCACACCTATAATCCTAGGTATTCCAGAGTCTGAAATAAAAGGATCCTCTCAGCCAGGAGCGGGGACTGGGAGAGACAAGGTGAAGCCCATCAAAAGTGGAGGAAAGAAAGACAGGGGGGGAAACAGCAGAGAAGAGGCAAAACAATGGAAACTACACAATGCTTTCCTAAGAGACATGTGTAGTTTTGAAATAAACTATGAAAACATTGGGTTTTTTTGTAGCTCTGAATCTTAAGGAATATATATATATATATATATATATATATATATATAAAATCACATTCAAACATATCAATACTAAGAAATGCTAGCCAAACAGAGTGACTCAAGGTCAGCCTGAGTTACATAGTGAGTTTAAGGCCAGCAACTTAGCTCAAGAAAAATACTAAAATTTAAAAAGAACTTGGCATGTACCTCAATAGTAGAACACTTATTTAGTAATATGCAAGGCCCTGGGTTCAATGCCCGGCATTACTAAAAACTGTATAGCTATATCTGTAGATATAAATTTCCTACCAAAGAGCCGCACTCGGGAGGCAGAGGCAGGCGGATTTCTGAGTTTGAGGCCAGCCTGGTCTACAAAGTTGAGTTCCAAGACAGCCAAAGCTATACAGAGAAACCCTGTCTCGGAAAACCAAAAAAAAAAAAATAAATAAATAATAATAAAAAAAATAAAAAAAATCCTACCAAAACGTCAGTAATAGTTAACACTAATTAGGGTTCAAGGTTACTTCCTCCCCCCATACACATTTATTCTTCTTGAAAGCTTAAAATGTTCTAGGATGAGGGTATATTCTTCTTACATCAGAAAAAATTATGTTTCAAATACCTATTAATCTAGTAACATATGTTATAAGAAAAATACAATTGAACATTTGTTAAAAAATTTAAAAAAAAAAATGCTATCTGACTAAACAAAACCCACATTTCAAGCTCAGTTTCAATCATAGCTTTCCAAACGTGCATGAAGGATACTGGATGCTGTCCTACTCTCGTCTCACCCCAGCACTGCTGGGCAGACTAGTCCTAGAGTTCAGTCACCAAAAAACCTGAAGGCACATACGGTGCACCTAAAACAGACGTTCCAGCCGGGCGTGGTGACGAACGCCTTTAATCCCAGCACTCGGGAGGCAGAAGCAGGTGGATTTCTGAGTTCAAGGCCAGCCTGGTCTACAAAGTGAGTTCCAGGACAGCCAGGGCTATACAGAGAAACCCTGTCTCGAAAAACCAAAAAAAAAAAAAAAAAAGAGAGAGAGACATTCCACTTTGCATTGACACTTTCACCTCTTGAACTAGATGCTCAGAGGCATCCCAGAAAAGAGTGCCCATAAACCACCCATAAGCACCCACAAGAAAAAACAATTAACAATCACACAGCACAAAATTAGAACTACCTGCACAGATGAATAACCATCAATACACCTCTTTTTTTTTTTTTTGGTTTGTCGAGACAGGGTTTTCTCTATAGCTCTGACTGTCCTGGAACTCACTCTGTAGACCAGGCTGGCCTTGAACTAAGAAATCCACCTGCCTCTGCCTCATATTTTTAATTCTTAGCAAGAAAATCTTTGCTGTCACTGAGCAAGCTTGGTGGGCAACACCTGTACCCCTAACACTTGGTAGACTTAGGTGAAGGGTATGCTTTGAGTTCAGAAACAAATTGGGTCACACAGTGAGTTCCAGGCAGCCTGAGCTACAAAGTAAGGCCACCTCAAAAAGGAAATGAAAACACTTTTTTTTTAAAAAAAAAAGATTTATTTAATATCACACGTAAGTGCACTGTAGCTGTCTTCGAACACACCAGAAGAGGGCACCAGATCTCATTACGGGTGGTTGTGAGCCACCATGTGGTTGCTGGGATTTGAACTCAGGACCTTCAGAAGAACAGTCAGCGCTCTTAACTGCTGAGCCATCTCTCCAGCCCGAAACACTTTTTAAAATTAGATTGATTTAAAGATTATTGCTATTGCCTTAGTGAATGTACAAAATGCCCTAAAAGCATTTAGAAAGAACGAACAAATAAACAAATGAACTAAAGAATGAAAGAATGAATGAAAGAAAGAAAGAAAAGCACACACTTTATCAACTAGGACTTAATAAAAGGGCTACCTACTTTTAAAAAATCAGTAGTTCAGAGCCCAGAAAGATTAAAGTTTTATGCCAGATTTTTCCCAAACTTTAATCTTTAGTAATCTTAAATATAGAAAGTACACAGTAACTTCATTTAATTTATAATCTTCTGGCAACTGTCATCAGGACATTTGAACATTATGGACTAATTTTTGTTATTAATATTTAAAAATCTATTCAATTTTTACGTGTTTTGTCGCAATGTATGTGAATCACTTGCATGTCTGGTGCCTAAGAAGGTCAGAGGGGGCATAGTATTCTCGGAACTGGAGTTGAGTTAGCAATGAGCTCCCACGTGGGTGCCTGTGGTCAAACCCAGATTCTCTGGGAGAGCAACAAGTGCTCTTAATCTCTGAACCATCTCTCCAGCCCCTGGGCTACATATTTAATATATTTTTCCTGAATAAAAAACTGTTTGCCGGGCACGGTGGTGCCGCACGCCTTTAATCCCAGCACTTGGGAGGCAGAGGCAGGCGGATTTCTGAGTTCGAGGCCAGCCTGGTCTACAAAGTGAGTTCCAGGACAGCCAGGGCTACACAGAGAAACCCTGTCTCGAAAAACAAACAAACAACAAAAACTAACTGTTTTAGGGCTAGAGATATAACTCAGTTGGCAGAATGCTTGCCTAGGCTATACAAGGTCCTGGGCCTGAACCTCAGCCACACAAACCAGACATGGTGGTACCCACCTGTAATCCCGGCACTTAGGAGGAGGGGGCAGGAAGATCATCCTCAGCTACACAGTGATTTAATGCTAGCCTGGCATACATGAGACCCACTCTCAAATGAGGAAACAAAATAAAAGAATGGATCCTTTAAATATTTTTAACTTTCACAAGACAAGAAAACCTGAAAACAGTAGAGGGGGAATATTAATCAAAGAATATAAAACTTCACTTAGGAGGAATAAGTTCAGGATATCTACTGTAGATCATGCTAACTACATTAATATCAGTTTTATGAATTCTTGAAAAGTACTAAGAAATTTTTCTCACTATAAAAAAGTGACTTGATGTACTGGCTGGTTTTGTATCAACTTTACACAGCTAGAGTTATCACAGAGAAAGGAGCCTCCCTTGAGGAAATGCCTCCATGAGATCCAGCTGTAAAGCATTTTCTCAATTAGTGATCAAGGGCGGAGGGCTCCTTGTAGGTGGTACCATCCCTGGGCTGGTAGTCTTGGGTTCTATAAGAAAAGCAAACCAAGCAAGTCAGGGAAAGCAAGCCAGTAACATCCCTCTATGGTCTCTGCATCAGCTCCTGCTTCCTGACCTGCTTGAGTTCCAGTCCTGACTTCCTTTAGTGATAAACAGCAATGTGGAAAGTATTAAGTTGAATAAACCCTTTCCTCCCCAACTTGCTTCTTGGTCATGATGTTTGTGCAGGAATAGAAACCCTGACTAAGACACTTGGTACAAATGAGAAGTAATACATATATTAAGTAGTTCAATTTAGCAACTGATCAATGTATATGTATTTGATCAATGTATATATATTTAATAATGTATGTGTATCAGAAAGAAGCATGTACATCGTAGATATATGCAGTTTTCATCAATTTAAAAGAAAAGAAAATGGGCATGATGGTTGTAATTACAGCACTGTTGAGTCTGAGGAGGACCATGAGTCTGAAGCCATCCTGGGCTAAATAGTCTGTTTTTTTAAAAAAGAAAACAAACAAACAAACAAACAAACAAACTGGGGCTGGGGGAACAAAACTACCAATGCATAGTATGACATTTCAAAGATCTACGTTGTTGCCAGGGAGTATTTCCTGACTTTACAGGAAATACTCATTTTTGTATCACTAGAACTTAACACACTTGGAGCACATAACATTTCTCATGAGGTTGGTGTGATGGCTTGAACAATAATGGCTAAGATATTTGAATGCTTGCTCCCCAGGTGGTAAAACTGTTTGGGAAGAACTCGGAGGTGTGGCAATGGTGGAGGAAGTGTGTCACTAGGGGTGGGTTTTGAGGTTTAAAAAAAAAATCTATGCCATTCAGAGTTAGAACGTGCTCTCTCTCTCTCTCTCTCTCTCTCTCTCTCTCTCTCTCTCTCTCTCACTCTCCCTCTCCTACTCTCTCCCCTTTCTGCTTCCAATGTGTGGATCAGGCTACAAGCTCCCATCCACAGCCCCAGTACCATGCCTACCTCTCCACTGCCATGTTCTCCACCATGATGGTCATGTACTCACCCTCTCAAACTATAAGCCCCCAATAAACTCTTTTTTCTGTAACCTGCCTTGGTCGTGGTGTTTTGTTCCAGCAATCAAAAAGTAATTAAGACAGCTGGGCCGGGCGTGGTGGCGCACGCCTTTAATCCCAGCACTTGGGAGGCAGAGGCAGGTGGATTTATGAGTTCGAGGCCAGCCTGGTCTACAGAGTGAGTTCCAGGACAGCCAGGGGTACACAGAGAAACCCTGTCTCCAAAAAAACAAACAAACAAAAAAAAAAGACAGCTGGGTAAGTGTGCTGGCTAGTTTTATGTCAACTTGACACGAGCCAGAGTTAACTGAAAAGAATTCTCAGTTGAGAAAATGATTCCATAAGATTCAGCTGTAGGCATTTTCTTAGTGATTGACAGGAGAGAGCCCAGCTCACTGTGGGTGAGGCTATCCCTGAGATGTTGGTCCTGGGTTCTGTAAGAAAGCAGGCTGAGGGGCTGGTGAGATGGCTCAGCAGGTAAGAGCACCCGACTGCTCTTCCAAAGGTCCTGAGTTCAAATCCCAGCAACCATATGGTGGCTCACAACCATCTGTAACAAGATCTGACTCCCTCTTCGGGTGTGTCTGAAGACAGCTACAGTGTACTTATATGTAATAAATAAATAAATCTTTAAAAAAAAAAAAAAACAAAAAAAAGGGCTGGTGAGATGGCTCAGTGGGTAAGAGCACCCGACTGCTCTTACGAAGGTCCAGAGTTCAAATCCCAGCAACCACATGGTGGCTCACAACCATCCGCAACGAGATCTGGCGCCCTCTTCTGGAGTGTCTGAAGACAGCTACAGTGTACTTACATATAATAAATAAATAAATCTTTAAAAAAAAAAAAAAAGAAGAAGAAGAAAGCAGGCTGAGCAAGTCATGATAAACAGGTTAGTAAGCAGCTCCCCACCAACGCCTCTGCACCAGCTCCGGCCTCCAGTTCCTGCCCTGCTTGAGTGCCCGCCCTCACTGCTTTTGATGATGAACTGTTATACAGAACACTGTGAGTGAAATAAACCCTTCTTCCCCAAGTTGCTTTTGGTTATGGTGTTTTATTACAGCAACAGAAACCCTAACTAAGATAGTTATAAATGAACCCATAAGCAAAAGCTTTAGAACCCTATCCATGAACTGTACTAGTTCCTTCAAATACAATCTATTCTAGCAGAAAATTAACAAAAATAAATGTCCCAATTTTTTTTCATATAAAACTATTTTTTTATTACATCTTTTCCTCAATTACATTTCCAATGCTATCCCAAAAGTCCCCCATACCCTCCCCCCCTACTTCCCCACCAACCCTTTCCCATTTTTTTGGCCCTGGCGTTCCCCTGTACTGGGGCATATAAAGTTTGCATGTCCAATGGGCCTCTCTTTCCAGTGATGGCCGACTAGGCCATCTTTTGATATAAATGTCCCAATTTTTAAAAAATTATGGGACTTAGTGCTGGACAAACATTAGTGTTGACAAATCTCAGTGGTTGAAAGCACTGGATGCTCTAGCACAGGATCTGGGTTTGGTTTCAGCACCCAAACAGCAGTTCACAAACATCTATAACTACAGTTCTTGTGTATCCACACACTCTTTTGGCATTCCATGGGCACTGCACACATGAATATACTTAAAAATACACCGGCAGCCGGGCGGTGGTGGCACACGCCTTTAATCCCAGCACTCGGGAGGTAGAGGCAGGCGGATTTCTGAGTTCAAGGCCAGCCTGGTCTACAAAGTGAGTTCCAGGACAGCCAGGGCTATACAGAGAAACCCTGTCTTGAAAAAACAAAACAAAACAAAACAACAGGCAAAAAAAAAAAAAAAAAATCCACTAACATATAAAAATAAATCCTTTTCCAGTTTCTTTAAAAATGAACTAAGTAGATAAAAACCAAATGACAGAAAAACCAGGAAGAAATATCTATAAATAAAATGGTGAGGAATGATCTTGTGCAAAGACAACTACAGAGACATTAGCACTTTCTTAAGAACTATGCTGCTCGGACTGGGAAGATGGCTCAACAGTTAAGAGCACTGACTGTTCTTCCAGACAACCTGGGCTTGAGTCCCAGCACCTACATAGTGGCTAACAACCTTCTGTAAATACACAATTTCCACCTACACAAAATGTATGAGGCACAGCAACACAAGTACTATTTTCCCTGGATGTTTTCTAGATACTAAAGTGATACAAGAATGAGTTGGAAATATACTGTTTCCTTTTCTGATTTCACAAACTTACATCTGAGCACATTACTGTTTCTCCTGCCTTGCCCAAGCTCTATGTGTCTACAGAATGTGGGATATTTTTAATTAGGTACCCGCAAATTGTCAGAAATGTGTGGGAAAGCCAAGAAAGGAATACCTTTCCTCTTCCTTCTTTAGAGCCTATGTGAAGTTCAGTGAGAGCATTCCTGTTTCTATTACTAAGAGTCTGGGCAGATCCACTGGGGCACTTCTGCTCCTCATACCTAACGGCCTGGGAGGGTCCAGTGGGAGCACCTGTATTCCTCAATCTTTACCATGTAAGTAGGGTCAATGGGAGCACTACTGGTTGCCCTTGCTTGGTGTGTTGTTCTACTTTTTTTAAGACTTTGACTATATATTTATTTACTTTTGTTCTTTTCAAAACAGGGCTTCTCTGTGTAGCTCTGGCTGTCCAGGAACTCTTCCTATAGACCAGGCTTCCTGGGAACTCAAAAGACCCACCTGTCTCTGCCTCCCAAAGGCTGATATTAAAGGCATATCCCACCACTGTCCTACTGTTTCACTTTCTATCACACGAAGAACTTGTAACAGATCCCTCCAGAGAAGGTGGTTCAGAAGAACAACTTCTAACTATTCTCCATTGCTGCGCTCCTGGACTCTGAGACTTCTGTCTCACAGAACATTCCATCATTGTCATTGTTCACATCAAATCTGGGAGCACCTTTTTAAATTTAATTAACCATTTTATTTGTTTACATTTCAAATGTTACCCTCCTTCCCAGTCTCCCCTCCACAAACGTCCCACTTCATTCCCCTCCTCTTTGCCTCTAACACGGTGCCCCACCCACCCACCCACTCCTGCCTCTCACCCCTCTAGCATCCCACTTCTCTAGGACATTAAGCCTCCACAGGACCAAGTGCCTCCCCTCCCACTGATGCCAGATGAGGCCATCCTCTGCTACATATGCAGCTGAAACCATGGACTAGCCCATGTATACTCTGGTGGTTTGGTTTAGTCTCTGGGAGCTCTGAGGGGTTCGGTAAGTTGATAGTTTTGTTATTTCATGGGTTTGCAATCCCATTCAGCTCCTTAAGCCCTTCCCTAAATCTTCCATTGGTCCCTGGGCTCAGTCCAATGGTTGGCTGTATCAGCATCTGTCTTAGTTGAGTGCTGGCAGAGCCTCACAGAGGACAGCCATACCAGGCTTCTGTCTGTAAGCACATCTTGGCATCAGCAATAGTGTTGGGGTTTTGTGTCTGCAGGGATGGAATGAACTGCATGGTGGGGCAGTCTCTGGATGGCCTTTCCTTCAGCCTCTGCTCCATTTTGTCCCTGCATTTCCTGTTTGTTTGTTTGTTTGTTTGTTTGTTTGTTTTTCGAGACAGGATTTCTCTGTGTAGCTCTGGCTGTCCTGGAACTCACTCTGTAGACCAGTCTGACCTCGAACTCAGAAATCCACCTGCCTCTGCCTCCCAAGTGCTGGGATTAAAAGCATGCATCACCACTGCCCAGCTGCATTTCCTTTTGATAGGGACAATTCTGGGTTATAAATTTTTAGATGGGTGGGTGGCCCCATCCCTCCGCTGGAAGCCATGTCTATCTACTGGAGGTGGTCTCTTTGGATTCTATCTCCTTGGTATTGGGAATTTCTGCTAATGTCACCCCCAATGGGTCCTGACACTCATTTTTATACATACTCCCCTTACCAAAAAACCCTCCCTGAACCTTTCTTCAAATTATATGTGTTGGAACCTGGTCAAAAGAATGATGAATGGTAAGCCGGGCAGTGGTGACACACGCCTTTAATCCCAGCACTTAGGTGACAGAGGCAGGCAGATTTCTGAGTTCAAGGACAGCCTGGTCCACAGAGTGAGTTCCAGAACAGCCAGGGCTACGCAGAGAAGCTCTGTCTCAAAAAACAAAAAACAAAAAAACAAAAAACAAAAAACAAAAAAGATGAATAGTGGACAATGCCTCAGATGCCTTTTGCTCCCTGGATTGTTCTTCAATGTGATTTTGTGCCTCCTGTGACATTCAATTTATAAGGTATTTTTATTCTTTCTTATTGAATGCCAGAATATAGCTATAGAATCTAATCTGGTGAAAGGACATACCAAGTGCTATTCTCAGTGTACCCTGAATCTGGACATGGCCCTCTACCTTGTTTTCATGCTTTCCCAGTTATAACCTATATTACCTATATTACATGCCAAGGAATTGTGTTTAAATTGGTCTGTCCTAAAAAAGTTATGAGAAAGGGCTGCTCTGTTAATATTCAGTACGTGCTTACTGGGGTTTATTTACTGCTTTTCTGATCATGTTTTTCTGAACTCAACCTTCCTTGGTTCATTACTTTCGTTGTTACGTGAAAGTAATTCATGTATAAAAGTACACTGAAACTGAAGTAAGATGGTCTGCAGCATTCGACTGTAGTCTGCCCATTCTTTCAGGCCCTCAGATCCCAGGTCCAGCTGACATGATCGGCTGAAAGTTAACAATATGCTACCTGAGGCTATCACCAGTCTACCTACTAGATTGTCAGTTACATTTACCTGGAAAGAATATAAATGTGAAGATAGGATGACTTTTTATATTTCATCAAAAAGGTATGATTAAGTTCCTCTGTCATGGAAATTAAAAAGGATGATTTGATAAATTGTTAACAAAATACAAAAGACCACACACAGTGCATTGTAAAATTATAGGCACACAAACCAATCTACACACTAGATTTATACATTTACTTCATATCTGTAAAGTACTCATATTTGATCTAAGTCCCATCTTTAAAATTAAAATGAGAATAATACAACTAAAGCCTCAACATACAGGCTGATAAGTACATACATGGTAAATTTAAATTTAGTGTAGTTTAAACAACAACCCAGGAAATTAATGATTATTTTTAGAAACCTCAGGAAACTATGTTCTAAGTTACTGGAACACTTATATTTGGCGATGCAATCTAATTGGCACAGCCTGTACTACCCGGGCATAACCAGGTGTGAAGAAACTCAGCAGCACCTCCATCTCATCCTCAGAGTGCTAGGAAGTATTCAGATTAAAATAATTGTTTTATACCAAGCTGACTCAAGTCTCATAAAACGGTTTTGAAAGTATCAAAAAAGCCAACTGTTTACTCTTTCTTTTCAAGAGACTACCATGCATTCTTTTATTTATTTTGTTCTTAAATTATAGATATTATATGTTGGCTAAAGCTACATTTTCCTAAACTTTTACAAAAACAAAAACAACTACAACAACAAAACACTGGGAAGAAAGTTATCCCTCTAAAGGTGTACACAATAAGAGAACATATCCAAAGAAACTGGATTGTTTTGATTCTTAGTAATCCACACAATGAGTAAAAAAATAACTTTCACCAAGCTAAGCAACAATGTACACAAGAGGTTGATGTTTCTATGCCATATGCCTACAGCTATAACATCAGTATACACTGGCAGTAGTAAAAACAGAAAAGAATCACACTTTATTCTACTAAGTTCTGAGTTTTCAAATGAAAATAAAAGTGCAGCACTGTCCTTATCCTCATGTCCCCTTAAATTTTCATTTTGCTAAATAAAATGAAAAAACTGTGGGTGAATTTATCTAACGGTGGAAATAGAAAGTTGGTACCATACTAGCTCATATCTTCTCATGTTTCTACTCCACAATGAGTCACAGTCATCAATGTACATTACAATCTTTGGCAATTACATCATGTTCAAGACAACCTATCAAATCAACATCCAGAAACCCCAGGAACTAGATAAGCATGTTAGCACATATCTGTAGTCCCACCACTGTAGCTGAGGAGACCTCATCTCCAAACAACCAACCCAAACAAACAAAACTCTGCACAGGGTTGTCAATGTAGTTCAGTGGTAGACCACTTTACTATTGCTATGGAAGCCTTAGGTCTGACCCTAATACTAAAAAACAAAAAACAATTAGAAACAAAAATAAAAACAAGAAAACTGACCAATTACCTTTTTATTCCATTAAAATTTTGGCTCATTATGGCAGCAACTGTATTTTATTTCCTTTGTGAAAACATTTGCACTTTGCAAACAATGTTTTAAAAGCTAGTTTATATCAGTTGCTCAATAATCAAGTATTTTTGGAAGTCAGCACCACCCTGCTCCTGAAGACTTCAGTCTTATTTATGTTGTTTATTGGTCATTTAACTACTAGTTTTGTTTTTTTTTTTTTTTTTAAGATTTATTTTATTATATGTAAGTACATTGTAGCTGTCTTCAGACACTCCAGAAGAGGGCGCCAGATCTCGTTACGGATGGTTGTGAGCCACCATGTGGTTGCTGGGATTTGAACTCTGGACCTTCGGAAGAGCAGTCGGGTGCTCTTACCCACTGAGCCATCTCACCAGCCCCCTAACTACTAGTTTTTAACCAGCTTTCTGACAGCACTTAATTTAGTATGGCAGAGACACAAGACACTAACCACTACTGCATTCTACAGTATACCACTGTTTCTTGTTTGTTCTCACCTTAGCTACTCTAACTTCCTGTTTTTTTATACATTCCTTTACTGCTAGTTAAATGGTATCTCATATCAGTTACTTTCATTTTCCAAAACACTCCAGTCCTACACATTCACTATGTATCTGCAGATCTTTAAGTTTCAAAAGTGCTTCACCATTACAATTCTAACTTCAGTTGTTAACTGTCATCACCAAGCGCTACCTATTATGTTCCTCTTGATTTAGGGAACTCTTCCTCTTTAATTCTTGTTTTTTGATACTTGTTCCACATAGTCCAAGCCATATTTCACAGGTGTTTCCTAGCTGGAAAGGAGGAACATTCTCTAAGTTCTTTCTCCATTTAAATTCCTTCTTTCTACCTTTCAAAACTTACCACTACCTACTTCCACAGACATTTACATCAAGCCTAACATTGTGCAACATTTATCTTAAAATATGCACTATTTCCTTCTATCTGAAACTATGACACTAACTCTTTGCTAAGAAAGACAGTGAAGAGAGAAAGATGATAATGCCTTCTCCAATAGGTTCAAATACTCAATAAGTAAAAAGCAATTTTAGGAAAAAATAATCAATACCATAACTTATCATTACTGTTAACGCTTTCAAAATCTCCCTCTATACATGTTCACCCTGGATGTTAAATGATCATATCAAAGTGCCTAGTCCTCCTTCTGGTATTTTAAACAATGAAACAAACATTTCAATTCTTCTAACATAAGCTTTTCAGGAACAGTTCAATCATGTTAGACACAACTAAGAAATGAATGAGTCTTCCTGATTTTTTATTAACTTCTCTCCATATTGGCTGTCACTACTTTTTAAATCAGAAAGAAGAATCTGGACGGTTCCAGGCCTGCAGCGCCATGCTGGCAAAAGGTTTACAGAATCGTTCTGGACAACTGAGATCTCATCGCCCACCAAGTGTGAGATCTCATCGCCCACCAAGTGTGCTTCTGGGCGGTAGTCACTGCCAGCATGAGAGGAGGAAGAGGCCCAGCAACTAACAATGACCAATTCTGCCAAGTTAGGAAGTATTCACTACCTGCGCACTTTGCTAGCGATGGGCGAGGACTGAAAGCCAGGAAGAGGACTGAGAGCGGACACTCTCGGAGCAGATAATGACCAGGACACCTCGCCCAGGATGAGGGTGGGGTCAGCAATAAGGACACCTGACTTAGGTGGGGGAGGTGGGTGCGCTGACACAAGTGAGACTCGGACGCAGACCGTCGCTCAGAGCCGGGGTGGGCCACAGTGGCCAGAACTCCCGAGGAAAGCAAGTGGGCAGAGTGCTGACAGAAGACAGCAGTTTACAACAGGAGAGGCAGAGAGCAGTAAGGTCGCACACCTGACTCGGTCTGGGATCCTGGTTGTGCGGATCCCGGATCGGACGGAGATTCGGAGCAAGCGGTGGCTGACACTTCACTCGGGCTGGGGCTTGAGTTCCCCACCCGTCACTGAGAAGGGGAGAAGGGTGGTGCGGACCTGACTCCGCTCAGGTCTGGGGGGCAACACTCACCCAGGCGGGCAGGTCGCAGGCGCGCACTCCCAGGCGCACAGCTTGCTCCTCGTCCTCCAACAGCGCCAGCGCGCGGCACAGGCGGCTGGCCTTGAGGCCGCGGCTCCGGCGGCACCAGGCGAGCAGCCCGAGCGCCAGCAGCACCCAACTGAAGCTCAGCCCCAGGTAGCCCAGGGCGTACACCGGCAGCAGCAACGCGAAGCTGCGCGCCAGCTGCCCCAGCAGCCCCGGCAAGTCCACACTCAGAGCGCTGCCCGGGGCCTCGGGCTCGGAGCGGCCCCCAGCCCGGCCAGGACCGGCCTCCGGCCCCTCGCCCCCCGCGCTGCTCATCTCCAGCCGCGCTGAGCACTCCTCCCTGCCGAGGCGGGCGCGGCTCTCCCACGGACCGCAGGTCGCTCTAGCCCGCGCGCCAGCGCCCCACTGAGGGGGACCGCGGGCTGCACCGCTCCACTCCTCAAACGGGCGGGACTTGGCGTCATCACAGTGCGCAGGGCCCTCCCCCACCGAGGCCTCTCCCGGAGAGGGGCTTGCTCGGGCTGAGTGCGTGGTTTGGTGACGCAATCAGCGTGCGCCCGGCTCTTCCTCACTGGGATCCACTGTTCAGAGACAGCCGACCCTGAAAGAATCTAGGGCGGGGCGAGATGTCAGTCGCCAACCGGATCCCGCTCCCTCGTCCGCGCCCTCAGGAAAGATCCCCCGGCGGCGAATGGTCTGTGCCTGGTGTCATCGCGCGGTCGGACCCGCCTCTGCGCTAGGGTTGCTGTGCTGCTACTCTCCGGTCGTTACACCAAGAAGGGTTCGCGGGCGAAGCCATCACACCAGGCAGGCCCCGCCCCTAACCTGTGAGGGCGGTTCGGTCTGCGCCCTCGGAGGGTGGGCGCCGAGCCAGGGGGACACACCCGGACTTGGCTCGCAGGGACGGCCGGAGAGGGAGGCGTGGCTTCCGCGGGTGTTGGAAGGGAGCAATGGCCCTGACTAGTGGGAAGGCTAGCGGGCTGAGTCCTTTCCAGCTTAGCGGAGAGCTCGGCGTTCGTCAGCCAACCTCTTGCCCGTCCTAGCTCCCTGGCGGAGAACTTGAACTTGCAGGTGCCTAGGGTAAGAGGATGGCTCCTGGGCCTGCCTCTGTGGAATGAGAACTTTGCGCCTGCTGCAGTAAAATTTACCTTGAGGCCTTACTGTGTGGTGGCGCCTCTGGGTCTAGTACTCCTTCAGGTCTGACTTCCCAAACAAAATGGCCCCAGTGAGCTTAGGAGAGCACAGTTGTCATGAAGATTTAAAAAAAAAAAAAAAAAAGGCAGCCAGGGTACACCACCCCCTACCCACGTCAAAGCCAAACTCTTAGGGGACATATGTGAAGGTTGCAAAAAAGAAAAAGAAAAAGGGAAGGGAAGAGAAGAGAAAAAAAGACATCTACTTTAAAGTTTGCTGAAGAGGAGCTGGAGAGATGGCCCAGCACCTGAGAACCCAATTCCTGAGTCGATTCCCAAAATCCACATCTGGCTGTTCACATGCACCTGTATTTTCAGCTCCAATGGGATCTAATACCTCTGGTCTTCACAATCGCCTGTACACACACACACACACATACACACATAGGCATAATTTTTAAGAAAAATTTCCAGGAGGATAATTCCACAACTATGATTATGGAATGTTGCAGATTCAGAGCCAAGTTATCCTGGGTCATATTTTGTTCCATTAGTAGCCATTCATTGCCCATCTCTTGTGTCTGATTTTATTCCACAATCCTTGTGATTCAAGTATTAACCCACCACTACCTTCCACCAACACAAAGCTACCAGTGTCATCAGTATCTGAACCCTACAGAAAACACTTTAAAGTTCCCACTTTTCTGCAACCTGATGTTTTTGATTCACCAATGTATTTGAAAAAAAAAAATGCCTTGGTTTATGTAGTAAGTACTGAATGAACAGATAAATGCAAATAAATAAATAGATAGATGCAAAGTCACCTGTGGAAGATTTTCCCGTGGGTATGTGTGAATATGTATTACAGCATTTCAGAGGCATGCCATGTTTGAAAGGGAGCAGTAGTCTGCTCGACAAAGGTCAATAAACCAAGCAAAGTGTCATAGAGTGCTATTGCTGTGGGGAGACTCCATGACCAAGGCAACTTATAAAAGGAAACATTTAATTGGGGCTGGCCTACAGTTTCAGAGATTGAGTACATTATCATGGTAGGAAGCTTGGTGGCATGCAGGCAAATATGGCACTGTAGAAGCAGCTGTGAGATCCACATCCAGATTTGCCCACAGCAGGAAGAGAGAAGCCCTGGGCTCCTAATGGGTTTTTTGAAACCTCAAAATCCACCCCCAGTGACACACTTCCTCCAGCAAGGCCAACCTCCCAATCCTTTCAAATAGGGCCCCTCCCTGGTGACCCAGGATTCAAATCTCTGATCCTACAGGGGCCATTCTTATTCAAAGCACCTCACAAGAAGGTATTTCCTTTTTCCTTTCACTTTATTTTGTGTACTTCCACATGAAATTACATCATATAAACCATAAAAAAGCAAAAGAGCAAATGGCAACCCATTTTTCCCACATCACAAGTTAATGCTCTGAATGCTGCTAAATTTTGATAACGTCTAAATAAGGGATCCCAGGATGGAGAGATGTCTCAGTGATTAAAAGAGTGCTTGCTGTTCTTCCAGAGGAACAGAGTTTGGTTCCCAGCATCCACATTAGACAGCATACAAGAGGAATCCCTACGGAACACCCCTCCTTCTAAACCAGAACCCTGAAACAGGATCAAAGCTCTAGGAAGTCTAATGACACTTACCTCTTACACACCCTGGAGCCCAGAGGCTACAAAAATAGACAAGCTGACTTATCTCCTGACTCACAGTTTTGGAAAACTGTCAAAAAAAAAAAAAAAAAAAAAACAGTTTCTGGGACAGGAGAAGCCATGCTCTTACCCCTCCCTATTCTTGATTGCAAAAACCCTCCCAGACTGAACTGTGCATTCTCTTACACCCTGGCCATTAGGTCTTGAGATCCAAACTCTCAGAGCAATAAAAGTCTGCTCTTGCCATTGAGGCTCCAGTCCATTGTTGTCTTAGGGTTTTACAACTGTGAACAGACACTATGACCAAGGCAAGCCTTATAAAGGACAACATTTAATTGGTTCAGAGGTTCAATCCAGTATCATCATGGCAGGAATAAGGCAGCATCTAGGCAGGCATGGTGCAGGAGGAGCTGAGAGTTCTACATCTTCATCTGAAGGATGTTAGCAGAATACTGTCCTCCAGGCAGCTAGAATGAGGGTCTTAAAGCCCACACCTACAGTGACACACCTACTCCACCAAAGCCATACCTCCAAATAGTGCCACTCCCTGGACCAAGCATTTTTGAACCATGACACTATACATTAATTTAGGTGGTGGAAAGACTAGTTTCTTATGCTTGTGTGGCAGCTGAGGTCTCTGTTTTGTTGCTGGTTGTCACCTTTATGTTCTTCCATGTTGCCACCTCCACAAGTCTTCTACAGTGTTGTGTTTTCCCCCTTATTTTTCAGGTATCTTTCTGACCTTTGACATGCTAACTTCTTTTAAAGGCAGGTCCATGCAAAGATATTATTTTCTCTCATCCTCCAACCATTCAATTAACGTGTGTGTGTGTGTGTGTGTGTGAACTCACAAACTTAAAACCCATGATGAGTGGAGTGTGGTGGCACACACCTTTAATCCCAGCACTCAGGAGGCAGAGGCAGGCAGATTTCTGAGTTCGAGGCCAGCCTGGTCTACAAAGTGAGTTCCAGGACAGCCAGGGCTATACAGAGAAACCCTGTCTCAAAAAACAAAAAACAAACAAACAAACAAAACCCATGATGATTCTCCTGCTGCAACGTCTAAAGTGATGCTCATCATATTCACATACTCTGCCTACACTCATGGGAAGAGAAGCAAAAAGAAGATGGTGAAGAGAGTGGAGCTTTACCTACTAGCCTCTTCATTAGTACAGAAAAAAGAAGAGTGTCAGCTGGCTTACTGAAACTAAGGAAGTGTTTAATCATGGTTTACTATCAATGAAAAATGACATAAATTTATAAAGAGAGCCACAATTTTAGCATCTCCAATTTTCTTCTTCCCTGTCTTAATTCCAATAATAACATAAAATAACAATAATGGTAATGATATTGATATCATTTATTGTGTGTCTTGTTTGTGCCAGGAATTATACTTTATACTTTACATAATGTACTGGGAATGATGGTTACAAGCTTAAAGTGTGGGACCATGGTACTTACAAAGTGAAAACATGTAAAAAGAGTTAGTGAACAGAATGTTCTTCAGAGATAGAGATGCAACAGGCACATTTTCAGAGAATCAATCTTGAAAAGGGATGGGATTTTTTTTTTGTAACAGATGAAGGAAGTTACTTGGTTTTATCTAGTGTGCGGGTTTGTGTGGCATCCATATCTGTAGAGCCAAGCAGGCTTCTCGTTATCTTGTCAAGCAGTACACATTACAGTATCAGTTGTCATATTTAATACTGGTCATCTGGGATGAGGTGCCATGCCTCATTAGGAACTAGGCTCCAAATGTTTATATAAGATGTCAGAAATCCCAGGGACCCAGTGATGTAAAACAATTGACATCTGATGCTCAAAGTGTGTGGTTTTTTGCTTTTTGTCTCTTCTCCCCTACAAATCAACATAAGCCATTAACAGAGGATGGAAGTATTGTCTTTATTCTGTAGCTACATTAAAGCTGAGTGGGGGAACCACAGGGCCCTTATTGACATGGATGATCTGTTGTAAAATTGATGACCATAACACATAAAAGGGTTGATGGCTTTTGGAGAGTGGAGAGAGTGGTTATTGTGAGAGCCTGAGAGCCAGATTGTGGCATCTCATGAAGATCAAGAGGTTCTTGGTGGTAGAAGGAGGGGGCTGATGTTGAAGTTATGGTTTCCATTAAGGAGACAGTACTATTTGGAACTTAATGATTTCTATAATCTGAAAAATACAACTCATCCTACAATATTAAGTAATTGTATTAGCTGCTTTTCAATTGACATGACGCATCATTGCCAAGGAAACTTCTAAAATAAATCACCTATTTGGGCTTATGGTTTCAGAAAATTAGATTTCATGATGGCAGAGGAAAGGCATGGCAATATGAACAGCTGAGAGCTTGCCTCTTGATCAACAAGCAGGGGGCAGAGAGAAGAGCCTGCCCAGGTTTTCTGAAACCTAAAAGCCTGTCCTCAGTTCTCTCTCTCTCTTCTCTCTCTCTCTCTCTCTCTCTCTCTCTCTCCTCTCTCTCCTCTCTCTCTCTCCTCTCTCTCTTCTCTCCTCTCTCTCTCTCTCTCTCTCTCTCTCTCTCTCTCTCTCTCTCTCTCTCTCTCTCTCTCTCTCTCTCTCTCTCCAGTTCTGCAACTTTAATTTGACATTCAGCAGGTTAGTTCTCATCCCCATTGACCACCTGTCCGTCTGTAGATTTTTGAATGTGGTAACAGGCATGTAAGTTACCAGTGTGTAGAGCTTGGTGAATCCGCATCCTCATTACGTTTTCTGGACAAACATACTCAGATGCAATATTCCCTTGGCCCAGATGGTGACACCAGGCTGAGCCTGGTGTCAATGCGCTCTTCTGGTGTCCCCATTTCCTTCATGGCAAACTTCCAAAATTCTGAGTGCCCGAGGAACACACCTCTTGAAGCCCACTCCGTGGATGTGCTTGTGAATATTTGTGGTGTATTCTCAGGTCACCACCAGAACGACCCTTCTTCTCCTCACTACCCTTCTTTGCAGGAGCCATCCCTATGTACAACTTCCGGGTCACGGGGAGGCAGGGAGGAAGAGGTGTGGCCAGCATATCTCCTTTAATAAAGGCATATCTAATCCTAACCAAACAGTAGTTTCTATCAACTGGGAAAACACATGAGCCTATTGGGGGCAGTCTTCATTCAAATCTGTTTATCTAACTTCCTGGCTCCCTTAGTCTTGTGGCCATATCATAATGTATACTGTACTTAATCCAACTTCAAAAGTCATCCAATCTCAACACTGGTTAAAGTCCACAAATCAATTCTGAGACTCAAAGTATGCAGGCTAGTTTTATGTCAATTCGGTACACAAAGAGTCATTCGAATAGAGGGAGGCTCAATTGTGAGAATGCCTCCATAAGATTGGATTATAGTGCATTTTCTTTCTTTCTCTTTCTTTCTTTCTTTCTTTCTTTCTTTCTTTCTTTCTTTCTTTCTTTCTTTCTTTCTTTCTTTCTTTCTTTCTTTCTTTCTTTCTTTCTTTCTTTCTTTCTTCTTAAGACAGGGTTTCTCTGTGTAGCCCTGGCTGTCCTGGAACTCACTCTGTAGACTAGGCTGGCCTTTAACTCAGAAATCCACCTGCCTCTGCCTCCCAAGTGCTGGAATTAAAGGCATGTGGCACCACTGCCCAGCTATAGTGCATTTTCTTAATTAGTGATTGATGGGAGAGGGCCCTTGAGCAGTCACTTGGGTTCTATAAGAAAGCAGGCTGAGTAAGCCACAAGGAGTGAGCCAGTAAGCAGCATTCTACTGTGCCTTCTGGATCAATTTCTACCTCCAGGTTTCTGCCCTGATTTTCTTTGATGATGAAGAGTAATGTGGAAGTGTAAGCCAAATAGACCCTTTGCTCCCCAAATTGACTTTGGTCATGGTGTTTCATCACTAAAGTAGTAACCCTTTCTAGGGTTGATACCAGGGATTGGAACATTGCAATGACAGGCCTGACTATTTTATTTGTTGGAGGAATATGGAAGACTTTGGGACTTTGGACTAGAAAGGGGGTTGAATACTTAATATGGGGCTCAATGGGCTCTCATAATAACTTCAAAGAAGACAGTGCTGTGAGTGATTTGAACTATAGGCACCCAGACCAAGAAGTTTCAGAAAGGAAAAACATTAATTAATGGCCTAGAGACCATTCTTGTCATATTTTGGCAACGAATGTGTCTCCTTTTTGCCCTTGTCCTAAAAATATGCCTGAAGCTAAACTGAAGAGTTTGGATTAATGATGTTTGCAGATAAGATTTCAAGACAGCTTAGTATTGACTATATCATGTGGTTATTCGGTAATCACTCTTATACATATCTATAATAATAAATGAGAAAGCCAGACACAGAGAAATGCAAAATGTACTGTTTGAGAAAAGAGGTGCTCCAGGTGGTAGAGGTGAGCCCAGTGTTCAAGGAAATAAAAAGTTTAAAGGAAAACATGATGCTACAAGGAATAAAGAGAGTGGTGACCTCAGGGCAAGACACATACACATACTCACACACACACACACACATACACACACATATGCACACACACATGCACACACATACAATGCCCAGTTAGGCTTCCAACTTGTGAACGAGAACTAAAAGCAGCTTAAGCAGTGAAGGAGCCATCAACAACAGAAAGACGATGCAGATGTAACTAAAAGAGGAGAGCCAAGGTCACATCACACAGCAGAATTTGGCAGCTTCTACCACTTGCTTCTGACTTTAAAGTCAAGAATTCAAGTAAGAATACAATATAAGAATCTTCCTGTGAATCCAAGGAAAGCTACTGAGTCTGGGAATGTGTCAGGAGACGCTCTATATGGAGACCTGAAGAGGCCATTGTATGAAGCTGTTAAATGAAGCACGGATCGCCTTGGATACCCTAAGATGTTGGAGTTGGCAGAATTATGGGATGCCTGCCAAGGAAAGCTGCAAAGAAGGTATGGAACTAGCCCAAGAGAGAAGTGTATTTCAGTCAACAAAGTTGGAAGGAGTTGGAGACTGAAGAGCTCTTTGACATGTGTCTTAGGGTTTCTATTCCTGCACAAACCTCATGACCAAGAAACAAGTTGGAGAGGAAAAGATTTATTTAGCTTACACTTCTACATTGCTGTTAACCCCCTGTAAAATCAAACCCAAAACGCAGATCATATACTCACAATGGCATAGAATATACATTATCATTCTAAAGAGAGGGGAAGTTAGGACTGTAACTCAAGCAGGTCAGGAAACAGGAGCTGATGCAGAGGCCATGGAGGGATGTTACTTACTGGCTTACTTCTCCTGGCTTGCTCAGCTTCCCTTCTTATGGAACCCAAGACTACCAGCCCAGGGATGGCACCACCCTCAATGGGCCCTCCCTCCTTGATCACTAATTGAGAAAATGCCTTACAGCTGGATATCATGGAAGCATTTCCTCAAGGGAAGCTCATTTCTCTGTGATGACTCCAGCTTGTGTCAAGTTGACACACAAAACCAGTCAGTACATCAGACATGGAGATACAGTTTGGAGTTTGCCCTGCTGAGGTTCAGATGTGGTTTGGTTCAGTATTTCCTCGTTATGTTCCCTTTCCCCTCTCTTTAGAATGATAATGTATATTCTATGCCATTGTGAGTATGTGATCTGCGTTTTGGGTTTGATTTTACAGGGGGTTAACAGTTAAGAGATTGCCATGAGTTTCAGAGATTTTGAACTTTGGACTTCTAATTATTGTTGAGACTGTGATAAACTAAAGGGACATTTGGCAGCAGGGACTTACATGTGGGTCTCACTAGAAAAAAAAAATGACAGAACTTCAAGAGCCTTCCAGGAATAGGCTATTTGAGTTTCTAGAGGTAGAACAGTCTCTGGTCATGAACCTTTAAGGATAGGCCTTTTGTTTGACTTCAGTTGGAAACATGAGTAGAACTTGAAAGGTATGGTCCTGTCTTAGGGTTTTACTGCTGTGAACAGACACCATGACCAAGACATCTCTTATAAGGGCAACATTTAATTGTGGCTGGCTTACAGGTTCAGAGGTTCATTTCATCATCATCAAGGCAGGAATAAGGCAGCATCCAGGCAGTCACGGTGCAGGAGGAGCTGAGAGTTCTACATCTTCACCTGAAGGCTGCTAGCAGAATACTGACTTCCAAGCAGCTAGGCTGAGGATATTTTTTTTTCTTTTTTTTTTTTTTTTTCTTTTTTTTGGTTTTTCGAGACAGGGTTTCTCTGTATAGTTCTGGCTGTCCTGGAACTCACTTTGTAGACCAGGCTGGCCTCGAACTCAGAAATCCGCCAGCCTCTGCCTCCCGAGTGCTGGGATTAAAGGCGTGTGCCACCATGCCCGGCTAGGTTGAGGATATTAAAGCCCACACCCACAGTGACATACGTACTCCAACAAGGCCACACATCCTAATAGTGCCACTCCCTGGCCCAAGCAAATACAATCAATCACCAGTCCCAGTAGCTTCAAATGGTGTTTTATTCCTTGAGTGGTTTTTTAAATAGATCCAGTCCCAAGTTTTTGAGGTGACATCAAAATTGTGAGATTACATTTGGGATTATGTTTGTCCTGGATGTCAGTAATGGCTTTGATATCCTGTCCCAGTGATATAATATACTGATATAGGTAATGATGCCCTCAATCTAGCAAGAGGATTGCCTAAAGAAAAGATTTCAGAAAGGCTAAGATGAGTGGTAGACTCAGGAGCATTCAGGATCTGGAAATAAAGCTGGGAGAAAAATAGATGTATATGCTTTATAAGTTAGATCAGCCCCTTTAATTTTTTCAGAAGATTGAAGATGTCAGGTAGCCAGGCGTGGTTGCGCACACCTTTAATCCCAGCACTCGGGAGGCAGAGGCAGGCAGATTTCTGAGTTCGAGAACAGCCTGGTCTACAAAGTGAGTTCCAGGACAGCCAGGGCTATACAGAGAAACCCTGTCTCGAAAAACCAAAAAAAAAAAAAAAAAAAAAAGATGTCAGGTAGTGTTGAAATACTTATTTTTAAGAGCTTTATTTATTTTCTAGGTAATATTGGAAAATGAAAGCCTGGGAATAATATGTTCTATAAGACAGTGATTACCTCTGAGGCTCTTTCCATTTTGCTGATGAATTCTCTTAGTCACCCAGTGAAAATCATCTACTAAGATTAGCAAATATCTGAGTCCCTTTACATAGGGATATGGAGTGAAATCTATTTGTTAATCTTCCTTAAGCATAGCTGTTCTATACTGGATGGATTATGGAAGGGGATTATGGAAGGGGAGTGGGTTTGAGGGACACCTCAGGATTGGCCTGATAATGGGTATGATATGGCTTGGAAATGAATTACAAAGTCTGAAGGATTTCTGTGCTCAGGAAAAGAGACTCTATATAGTTGGGAGGGCGTTGGTGCCCAGATGTGCAGCTTGACAAAAACTAATAAGTATTTCCCACTTAAAGGATCTACGGAGCAACAAACAGGTAGTGTCTTAGTTAGGGTTTTACTGCTGTGAACAGACACCATGACCATGGCAAGTCTTATAAAAAACAACATTTAACTGGGGCTGGCTTACAGGTTCAGAGGTTCAATCCATTACCATCAAGGTGGGAGCATGGCAGCATCCAGGCGGGCATGGAGCAGGCAGAGCTGAGAGTTCTATGTCTGCATCCAGAGGCTGCTAATGAAAGACTGACTTTCAGGCTACTAGGGTGAGGATCTTAAGCCCATACCCACAGTGACACACCTATTCCAACAAGGCCACACCTCCTAATAGTGCCACTCCCTGGCCCAAGAATATACAAACCATCCCAGATAGGTTTCTAGACTTTGGAACTCTTCCTCTGGGGTTCTTAGGCCTCATCTGAACGCTATTGAGCTTCCTGGGAGTATATTGTGAACATAAGTAGGGAACTGAGAAGTGAGCCTGGAGTGGAAGCCAAGCTGTCTGTTGGCCTGGCCTTTGAATGATGCCAGAATGGTATTTGGTAGGCTGTTCAATGTGTAAAGACTTACCGGTGTGGAATCCAGGTAGCTTCTAACAGAGTCTCAGAAGTATATTTAGTTAGAATATTATGGCCAGTAAGGAGGTCCTTGTATCTCCATATGGCTACACAGGTTTAAGTTATGTGATAAACATAGACTGAATCTGTGCAGATATTGTTTCATTCCTGCCTCCAGCTGGAAAGCCCTATTGAGTGCACTCATTTCTGCTTTGGCGGCTGACATGGAATTATCCGGAAAAGCCCAGATTCTATGACCTCTGTAAAGCTTACTAATGCATACCCTAAAAGGCTATGTCCTGCCTCCATAAGACTACCACCATCTGTGAACTAGCCTCTGGTTGAGCAAGTGTGGAATCTTGTAGGTCTGGTCTAATACTGCAGGTCAGACTAACTGTCTCCACACAGGAATGCTGTAGAAAGGCCACAGAGCTAGCATCTGGCAGTAAGATAGCAGAATTTGAAGTCTGGCCAGGTTCTATAGTCTAATTTTTATTTATTTATTTATTTATTTATTTATTTATTTTGGTCATAGTTAATTCAGATACCTCCCTAACCAACAGAGCCACAACTCTTTGTTCCTTGAGTCAAGAGTGCCAATCCTGTACCACCAGGTCTAAGATCTTGGATGGATAATACCTAGTTCTGGGAGAGTCCCATATATTTGAGTTCAGACTCTCACGACTAATCACTGCTACTGGTGTAGACGAAAAGAGAAGTGTTTAGGAAGATCAATGAAAAACGATGCTGGTGCAGAAGTCCAGCACCTTTATTCATTTAAGGGTCTAATTTCAGAGCTCTTCTAATTCCCTTAATGATCGAGCAGGCTAGCTATGAGGCTTAACAGCAAAAATACTGTCAAGTCCAGGAAGTCCCTGAATTGTGGCTAGGGTTTCCACAGTTACATTGATATCCTTGTGGTTACTAGAAAGGGACCTTATGCCCGGGATTAGAATAAGGCTCATGTCCTCAACACACTGATGACAATCAGTGAATACACCAAGACAGTCCTGTTAGGCTTCTGAGTAACCTCAGTGGAGTGAGGTCTTGTAATTTACAGGCAACAGGAGCTGAGAGTTTAGATAGATGAGAATCAAAGGAAAACATTCTTAAAAGTCTAATCCCAGGAGCCAGGAAGAGTTGGAAAACATCTCCACGGTACAGGATCCACCTATGATGGTTAATCTTGGTTGTCAACTTGTTGATTTTGTATCACCACGGAAATAAATGTCTGAACCGGTCTGTGAGGAATTTATCCAGATTAGATCAATGGAGTTTGGAAGGCCCACCCCAGAAGTGTATGGTTGGGATAATGGACTAGAAAGAAGGCAAGCCGAGTGCAAGCACTCATCTCACTCTGCAAGACACAAGGTGACCAACTGCCTCAAACTTGTGCTGCCATGACTCTTCTGCCCCGTGGGCTCCACTGTCACCCTGTGAGTCAGCAGTGTGGCTCTTCCTCAAGAGCTTTGGTCAGGTGTTTTTTATAGCAACAGGAAAAATAACTGTTATAACATGTGGCTTCTTTATTGCCAAGATAGGGCTGTTGTGTGGAGAGTCACATTCATGTGGTACACTAGTAGCCAGGAAGTTATTAATGAGAGGCAGGGAAATATTCGTTTCCTGATTTAAATGGATATTACCGCCTTTGAGGAAAGTTGTTAAAGCCCTTAAGGGCAACTGTGACAGGAGTGAGCTTCCAGGAATGTAGATATCCCACATTATAGGAAAGAACTTGGGCTTCTAAACAACCCCGTAGAAGGACACTGAGGCCCCAAACATTCCTAGGTTATTACAGGGCAGGGAACATATTGTCAATATGCTATACAACTCTCTGGAATTTCAAAAAAAAAAAAAAAACCCATAAATGAATGTAAACATTTAGACAAGATGTCCCCACCTGGAAGGGGAATTAAGCAGGAGGAACAGCAACCGAGTGTGTGGTAGTTTGAATAAGAATGGTCCTTACAGGCTTATACATTTGAATGCTTGCTCAACAGGGAGTGGAAAGGTTTGAAAGAATTGGAAGGATTCTTAGAGGATGTGTGTCACTGGAGGTAGGGTTTGAATTTACAAACACTCATCCCAGGCTCTGCATTGTTTTCTCTCTGCCTGCAGATCAGGATGTTGTTTTCAGCTCCTTCTCCAGCACCACGGCTGCTTGCCACCATGCTCCCTCCTGACTATGATGAGCATGGACTAAACCTCTGAAACTATAAGTCAGCCTCAATTAAATGCTTGCTTTTATAAGAGTTCTGTAGTCATGGTGTCTCTTCACAGTGAAAGAACAGAATGAGTGAAAATATGTTTTTCTATCACACAGGTTAAGAGAGGTGTAACGGGGCTAGAGAGATGGCTCAGTGGTTAAGAGCACTGGCTGCTCTTCCAGAGGTCCTGAGTTCAATTCCCAGCAACCACATGGTGGCTTACAACCATCTGTAATAGGATCTGATGCCCTCTTCTGGTGTGTCTGAAGACAGCTACAGTGTACTAATATAAATAAAATAAATGAATATTTAAAAAAAATTAAAAAAAAAAGAGAGGTGTAACATGGGTTAGTCAGAGCTTGCCATTAATTCTAGAGAGGAGGCTGAATGGGAGAACCAGAGATTGTGCTTAGGATGGGGATAGTTGATTCAGGGTTGATAAGGGAAATTCTTTTTGTCCCTTTCACATGGAGGGCAAATGTGAGAGCCTGCATGGTCTCATGGTTCTGTTAGTTCTCAAAGGGACTTCTTTCTGTTGAGCAACTAACTCATGGTCTAGGAGCAGAGCTGGGGCAGATGCCCACTTTCAGGTTTAATTTGACCCAGGCTCCTTAGGTAGAGATTGGCCTTTTTTTCTTTCTTCCTTCCTCCTTTTCTTTCTTTTTTGTTTTTTTTGTTTTTTTTTTGTTTTGTTTTGTTTTGTTTTTGAGACAGGGTTTCTCTGTGTAGACCTGGCTGTCCTGGAAGTCACTTTGTAGACCAGGCTGGCCTTGAACTCAGAAATCTGCCTGCCTCTGCCTCCCAAATCCTGGGAATAAAGGCGTGTGCCACCACTGCCCAGTGAGATTGGCCCTTCTTTTGTCTTTTTCTTCCTTCCTCCCTCCCTCCCTTCCTTCCTCCCTTTCTTTCTTTCTTTCTTTCTTTCTTTCTTTCTTTCTTTCTTTCTCTTTCTTTCTTCCTTCCTCTTTCTTTCTTCCTTTCTTTTTTAGATTTATTTATTTATTTTATGAGTACACTGTTGCTGTCTTCAGACACACCAGAAGAGGGCATCATCAGATTCCATTACATATGGTTGTGAGCTACCATGTGGTTGCTGGGAATTGAACTCAGAACCTCTGGCAAGGCAGCCAATGCTCTTAACCACTGAGCCATCTCTCCAGCCCGAGACTGGCCTTTCTTCATGAGGTAGAGAGACGAATTGTTGTTTTTAGTAGGTGCCCACTTTACAGATTGAGCGTGGCCCTAGCAGAGGCATATATAGCCTCATAGTTTTTCAAATTCTTGACTGACCTGTCCTGGTTTACCACAATAATAGCAGGAATCACTCATCCCAAAACGAGGTTAGTTCCCTTAGACTGAACCAGATGGCTGCCACATGAAATCCTAGGATTTCCTGAGTTAGGAAGAGAATAACTTGGTGTTAAGCTTTCAGCTTTATCTTTTTACTTGTGGCTTTTGAGGTCTCCTCTGGGTTATTAAAGGCTTTCGGGGCCATGTTAAATAAGGGTGGAAAGGATTCTTATGGTCTCTGATATATTTTTCAAGTTTAAATCTAATGTCTGAAGTGGGTTGGTCTATATGACAGATAGTATGGCTTGGCCTTCCTGACACTCAGAATCTATTCAATTATACTCATTTGTGTTTTTCAAGTAGTCTAGGTTGAAATACAGCAGGATTCGTGGAAGTTCCCTGTGTTATTTCCCACAGCTTGTTTTGTTACTAGGTTAATACTGACCTTTTTGAGACTCTCTAAGAGGCTAATAACCAGGCAGTTCCAAAGGATCCTTTCATAATGTCCTATGTCAGTGGCATTTATGAGCAGTGAAGCTCTGTATCAAGAGACCTTGCCTGTCTGTAACTGAATTGTGAGTATGAGTCTCATCAGCTCAGATATATGCTAAAGACTGAGTATGAGATTGAAATGACCTCACAAGTAAAGCAGATCGGGCCAGTTATAAGTATCACAATTTGTCACAAAGGAAAACACCTTTTTTTTTTTTTTAAGTGAGAAAGTAAGGATAACATTTAGACTGATCTATTCCTGAAAGCATATCTAGGAGTGAGTCAGAAGCAATAGAAAGAATGAGACCTTTCATGTGTCCCATTCCCCAGATGCTCTTTGAAGGCAACAGAGGCCCCTGTTGTCAAGGATGAGGTGAGGCCTGCTCTAAACTGGTGTGACTGTAAGAATTAGAGATCCTCTCAATTTGAGAAGGAAAGCCTGGTTTTAGTTCAGAGCCAAATATACCTTGTTGATCAGGCTGGATTGACCTTGAAGGAAAAATATAAACTGAAACTATGAGTTAAGTAATGAGGAACTGGCCACAGGCTGGGGCAATCACACCATGCCAGAGAGAGAAAAATCCTAGATACCCCTTAGACCAGTCTAGCTGGAGGGAGAGACAACAGACCTAAATACTGTGAACCACTAGGTTTTCTCCTCGCTGCCTCAGAGTGGTAGCAAATGCTAGGACAGGGAAAATGAATGAGAGAGAAGAAGATAGACTTCTTAAAGTATTTGTTGATTCATCGTGAGTGAGCTACTGTTTACAGCCATGCATATTGACAGTGAAAGAGATCCCAGAAAGAAAGTCAGAGTGGCCTTTTACCCTTAGGGACTTACAGTGGTCATCCTCTTTCTTTCTTTCTTTCTTTCTTTCTTTCTTTCTTTCTTTCTTTCTTTCTTTCTTTCTTTCTTTCTCTCTCTCTCTCTCTCTCTCTCTCTCTCTCTCTCTCTTTCTTTCTTTCTTTCTTTCTTTCTTTTTACTGCCTTTAGGTTTCAATAAAGAGTGATCTTAGCCAAGATCCTTCCATTGCAAATTTTCTAAGAATCTCACAGCAAATACCATTGACAGAGAAAACACATGCTCTAAATCCCTGTGCAGCTATAGTGGCTCCTGCTTTCTTTCACCTTACTAGATTATACTCCCAATCAAGACATCTTCCAAGCTACCCCATTTATTTCACACACCAAATGAGAAAGGGGACATTTTCCTATACCCTTTAAGTATAACCTGAGAGTCCCTGAAATGATGTATATGGATAATGCTGAGACAGTTATTTGCTCAGTCTCCCTTAAGGAGCCTCTCCCGCAGTTGCATGTGTCTTACTTTCTTCTGAGTGCCTCTCTTCACCTTGACCCTTGTGTTTAAGCTTATATTAAAATCTCTGCTTTACTATGTTGGCTATTCCTGAAACTATTTTCATCACTGAAGCCATGAATTTCAGTTTAGCCTGAGTTGGGGATCTCTCAAAGTCTGGAACACCGAAGGCTGCTGAGGTGGCAGAGTGGAGCTATGAGACTGATGACAGTGTTTGGGAACAGGTATTTGGGCTCCACAGTCAGCCTAATTTACTGCTTGAGAGTTTTTTTGTTCAGTTTTGATAGGGATCATGCACGAGTAAAGTGCAGCTACATTGCTGTTAACAGTTCTGGGCTTGGAGTGTTAGATACTCAGCTTGTAGTGTCAGCTCTCTCCAAAGCAGATAAGGGTTAGCACCTCTCTCAACAGCTTCTCAGAGAACTTGGCAGCGCTCTGTTCTCTAACTGTTCTCAAGAGATAGCAGCCCTTTTTGTTACTGACTCTCAATATAATTCTCTCAACCTGCTCTAGACATTTAAGTAAGAAAAGTAAAACTGTGAGAAAGCAGCTTTATTAAGATTTATGCTGCAGCACAGTACAATATACTACGCTGCTGAGAGTAGCAAGTGTGATGGAGGCTTGTTTGGACTGACCTGAGGAGAGTGAGTGAGAACAGAGCTGCCTGTGCAGACAATAAGGGAAGACATGGGCATACATGCAGTCTCCTTTCTGCTGCTGAAGGAGTCTCTAGCAGAGGGTTGCCTATCTTCCTAGGCACGCTAAGCCTGATGCTTGTTCTGTCTGAGTATCAGAGTGGAACATTCAGAGTGGCTGTAGAGGTAGGGGAGAGTTATCAATTCAGGAAAGTTTCAGGCCACCCGAAGCTGCTGTAGCCATCGTAAAGACTCCTGAACTGAACTAGTCACAGGGCATCAGATGTAGCCAAGGTCTTGAGTAGTCCTCTGGAGTAGCTCTTGAGGCATATCTGGCAGCCCGGCTATGCTCCAGTGTGGCAGCTATCTCCAGTAGCTAAGCCTAGAGAAAGGGTGAATCAGTCCAGCCTTTTCACTAGCCTAAGTAGCTTCAACTATCAAAGGTGGAAAGAAAAAAAGGGAAATGTACACCCTGGGGAAGGGTAGGATACTGATACTGTTCTGTTTCATTACCGCTTTGTATAAATACCTAGCTTATGTTAACAATGTAGCTAGTCTTTATGGAACACCTATATACAAAAACATTCTGCCAATGACACATGTGACTATAAAGCCTAGAGAGATGTAGAGAAAGGTACTGAGTTTTGTAACAAAGTTGGTTTTCACTGTGAAATAAAAAGGCTTTGTTTGTATCCATAATAATGTGAAATTATAAATTAGTGTATAATCTAATTAGGGACATGGAAATTAAAAATGAAGACTATACACAAAAGAGAACGGAGGGTAGCAACAAGTACATAAGTTATGAACTTTGAATTAAATCTGTAGGAAAGTGGTGCTGGACCAACACAGGAATGTTTGGGAAGAGTGAATGGACAGGGTGAAGGATCCATCTCCCAGGCAGGCCATGCATCTGATCAGTGTGTGAAGATTTAGGCGACCGCAGTGAGCAGAGAGTGGTGTTCCTTACTCGATCCTCCCCCTTCATTACCTGACTTTATTCTTTCCCCATGAACCTATCCCAACATCCAACTATAACACCTGTCTCCCATTTGAATGCTTTGTGTTATAGCTTCACATTAAGAAGTTTGTGTCATGACATTCAATACCCTTCACAAATTTGCACACACCTCCCTTTTCATCTCTAGCCATCTCTCCAGAGTCATGAAATCCAGACCCTTTGTTACAGGTGTGCTCTGCTCATTACAGAAGCTTCTAATCACATGTGGGTTTTGGGTACTTGGGAGGTGGCTAGTCTTGACATATTCTGTAAGTAAAGAATTTTGAAGACACTACAAGTTTTTAAAACTACGTTAATACTTCAAATATATACTGCACGTTAAAGTGATAACAGTTTATGCCTGTCTCTGGTAAAATATACTATTAAATTTAACCTTTTTCAACTTTTGAAAATGTAGCTCCTGGGGTTGGGGAGATAGCTCCATAGATAAAGCATTTGTCATGCAAGCATGCAGACCAGGGTCTGGACCACCATCACCCATGTAAAAGTCAGGTGGGGCAGCCTGCTTCTAACCTCAGTGCTCATGAGGCAGAAATGGCCATAGGCAAGAACCAGTAAAATTCTATAAGAACTGGACCAAAATAAACCACAGCCACCACCAAGATTACCTTCACTCTAAGAAATGTACTGGATTAGTAGAAACAAAGAAAATAATAGACCTTAAGCAAAGATGAAAGACTTAATGTATGTTAGTACCTTTTGTATGGCAAGGATTTGGCTTAGTGACCTTTGTGTGTTAAGCGAGTGGAAAGTCAAATTCTAACGTGGGTTACAGTAATATGTAGCTTAGAAAAGTGTGCGGGGCTGGTGAGATGGCTCAGTGGGTAAGAGCACCCGACTGCTCTTCCAAAGGTCCAGAGTTCAAATCCCAGCAACCACATGGTGGCTAACAACCATCTGTAATGAGATCTGGCGCCCTCTTCTGGAGTGTCTGAAGACAGCTACAGTGTACTCACATATAATAAATAAATCTTATTAAAAAAAAAAGTGTGCGAATAGTAAACTTCTCATCTGCAGAAAAAGCTCAGAATGCTAACATACGATCCAGATACTTCCTAAGTATCGCTAGGCAGACAGCCTAGTCTTGAACTCACAAAGATCCTTCTGCCTTGTCTCCATTGTAATGGAATTAACTAAAGGTGTGCGCTGCCGCAGTGGACTACAAATGGTTTTCATGAAAAGACAGTCTATAGGGTGTGAGTTGAGGAGGCAAAGCCTTGTTCAAGAATAAAGCTCAATCACCGTTTCCTTCCCATCTCTCGTTGTCAACTGTGAGGGTCAAAGAAGGATCAGACAAAGAAGCTCAAGACATAAGAAACAGCTTCTGCCTGTTTGCAGAAAACACGGGCGCGCAGGCGCGCGTGCTGGGGACGGCCGCGGGGCATGCTGGGCCAGCGACTTCGGCCCGTTGCTAGGAGGCGGGGACGCCGGCCCTCCTGGGACCCAAGTCGCAGCAGGCCTGGCTGGTTGGTCGAGCTGAGCGACGGCGGGTTTATCTTCCTCCGGTGGCCCGCGCCTGCTGGGCCGAGGACACGCGGCTGCCCCGGTCTCGAGGAGCGATGGAGCCTGGGAAGGTCGGTGCGCCGCGGGGCCCCGCCCGGCCCGGCCCGCGCCCCCATTACCCCCCCCCCCCCCTCTTTCTTGGCAATGGAGATCGGGTTCCTCCTGGGCCTGCACTTAGGAGAGAGCTGGAGGCGGAGTTTGGGTCGAGGTCTCAGCTCTGCTGATGCCTCTCACTTCTTAGCTCCAGGTGCGGTTTGTGGAGGAGTTTCTGGACTCATCCAGAGGCGAGGCTGAGTGTCAACTTCAGGAAGGCACAGGACTCCTGAAAAAAAAGTGCCGCAAGGTGAAACATGAGTCTCGTTAAGGTAGAAGGTTGTTGACTTTAACTTTGGTAGGTTCTATATATCAAAAATCCATCTCTTAGGTTTTCCGGTTTGGTGCAATACAGGTTTTTAAAGTATGTCCTTATGATCCTATCAACTACCCATGATAAATCCTAAGAATTACCTTAGCTTCTATTATAAAGGACCCTTGTCTGCTTTAATTAATTTGGGTCTTCTCTTTCCATCTTTTGGTTTACTGGGTAAAAATTTGCCCATTTTGTTGATCTTTCTGAAAGTGTCAGCTCTTTAGTTTTCATTGATTCTTCATACTGGTTTGTGTTGTTACAGTTTCTTTGATTTCAGTCTTGAGTTAGATTTTTTTTTTCGTGCCGTCACCTCTTTTGGGGTTATTATTTCTTCTTGTTTTTCTAGGGTTGTCAGGTGCATCATGAAATTACCAATATAAAACCTCTCTAGTTTTTGGTGGAGGCATTTGGTGCTATGAACTTTCGTCTTACAAACTGTGTTCGTTGTGTCCTGTAGGTTTGGCTATGTTGAATTTTTATCCAGTTTTAAAAAGTTTAGTTTCCTCTGTGATTTTTGTTTTGACTCAATTTTCATTCAGTAGTAAGTTGTTCAGTGTCCATGAGTTTGTTTGGTATTGTTGATATTCAGCTTTACCCCATGGTGGTCAGATAGGATTCAGGGTGCTATTTCAGTTTTCTTACATGTAATGAGGCTTGCCTTGTGTTCTAATATGTGATCATGAGCTTTGGAGAAGAAAGAATATTCTTTAGAGTTTGGGTGGGATATGTGTGTGTGTGTTTGTCTGACAGTTTGACTTACGATATTTTTTGTTTGTTTTTTTGTTTTGTTTTTTCATTTGCTTTTTAAAACTCCAGCAACTTCTCTGTTTAGTTTTTGTTTGGATGACCTGTCTGGATGGAAGTCAGGTATTGAAGGCATGCACTACCACTGTGGTTTTTATCTGTAGCAATGTTTCTTTTATGAACATAGGCACTCTTGTGTCTGGTGCATACATGTTTAGAACTGCCATTGTTGTGTTTTATAGAAAAGAAAAAGAAGCCAGGTATATGTTTGGTAGGGGTGCGGTATGGTGTGGGGGGAAGAGTGTCCTTCTGCGGGCCCATGCTGAGGCATCCCTTCCCCCTGAGGTAAAGGTATAGTATAGAATAGAGTTTACTTAGGGCATGGTGAGGGGAGAGAGGGAGAGGGAGAGAGAGAGAGACCAGCCATGAACAGGTGGCAAGAGAGGAAGGAAGGGAATGGGGAGAGAAGGGACAGAGGATAAGCAGGTTCAAGAGGGCAAGAGGAGAGAAGAGAGTGAGGAGGGGTAAGCAGCCTCTTTTACAGTGAGTCAGGCACACCTGGCTGTTGCCAGGGAACTATGGGGTACAACCTAGAAGAAATGCTAACGCAATATTATTTTTTTCCTTTTGATAGACTTTTTTCCCTCTTGATGAGTATGTAATGTCCTTTTCTATCTCTTCTGATTAGTTTTGGCTTGAACTCTCCTTTGCCACATACTAAAATGGCTACACCTACTTTTTTCATGGGCCCATTTGCTTGGAATACCTTTTCTAGCCCCTTTAAATCCCTAAGGTGATGTCTGTCATTCATGGTGAGGTTTGTTTCTTGGATGCAGCAGAAAGATGGGCCCTATTTTCTAATTCAGTCTACTAGTCTATGTCTCTTTATTGGGTAATTGAGACTACTGATCTTGAGCGTTCTTAATGAGCAGTGTTTATAATTCCTGATACTTTGTTTCTGTGGGATGATTTACTCTAATGGGATTGTTTAATCCTTAAGTCCCCTGGTGTGTCCTCTGGTGTATGCATAGTCAATCTTCTCTTCAGTATGTAGTTTTCCTTTAGTGCTTTCTGAAGAGCTGCATTAGTGGACAGCCATTTTCTTTTCTTTTCTTTTCTTTTCTTTTCTTTTCTTTTCTTTTCTTTTCTTTTCTTTTCTTTTCTTTTTTGTATCATGTTTTTCTTTCTGAATGGATTGTGACTGATAGTTTTGCTGGGTAGAGTAGTCTAGGTTGTCATCTGTGGTCTCTCAGACCTTATAGAATATCTGTCTATGTCCTTCTGGCTTTTAGAATCTCTATTGTAAAGTCAAGATGTTACTCTAGTGGGCCTGCCTTTACATGTGACTTCGTCTTTTTCCCTGGCCATATTTATATTCTTTCTTTGTTCTATACACTTAGTGTTTTGATTATTATGTGTTGTGGGGAGTTTCTTTTCTGGTTTGGTATTCTGCATACCTGTTATAACTTGATAGAGCATGTCTTTCTTTAGGTTGGGAAATGTTACTTCCGTGATTTTATTAAAAATATTTACTGTGCCTTCAATGTGGGTCTCTTCTCCTTCTCTACATGGATTATTCAGAGGTTTGATTTTTTTCATAGTGTTCTGAGTTTCCTGGGTGTTCTGTGCTCCAATTTTATTTTAGGTTTAACATGTTCTTTGACTGAGCTATCCATTTCTTCTACCTTGTATACAGACCTGGAATTCTCTTTTGTGTCCTAATCCACTGGGGAGGCTTACCTTGAGGTTTTTGTTTGAGATCCTGAGTCTTTGGATTCCAGATTTATTTCAGCTTGGGTTTTCTCTAGAGATTCCATTTCTTCGTGTCTTGAATTGCTTTCGTTATTTCTTTGAACTGTTTGGTTGTGTGTATATGTGCGCACACGAATGTATGTGTACGTGTGTTCACAGTCTTCATTAAAGCTTTTATTCACGTTCCTCTTTAAGGACCTTGAACATATTTGCAATTCCTCTTTTGAAACCCCTGTCTTGTGCTTCAGCTAAGTTGGTTTTCTCCTTGTCTGTGACAGAGGGTTGCTGGCTTCTGGAGAAGGCGGATCGTCTTGTGGTTCATGTTTACGGTTTTATACTGGGACCTAGGCATCTGGAATTCAGATATTTGAAGTGTTTCTTGGTGTAGATATCTGCTCTGGTTTTTATATTGTGGGTGTTCTGTATGGTTGCAGTTGCACACCCTGGGTCCTAGCCAATATTGGCGGCTGTGGAGTTCCTGGTGGACAGTGGTTCTAGTTCCCAGCCAAACAAAGTGGTCATGGAGTCCTTGGTAGAGAGATGTTCTGTGGGTCAGTGGGGAGTCACAGAGGGGTGGAAATGGGGTAGAAGGAAAGGGTGAGAGGGCATCAAGAAGGAACTAGGGGGACCCTTATTCTGTCCAAACAGGCTAAGTGCCTAGTGGATAGAGGTGGACTGGAAGGAGGGCCTCCTGCTGGAGCAGAACTAATAAATCTGTACACGATGGAATTGATGACAGGAAGGGAGAAAGGGCTAAACATATGGGTCTCTTGGACCTGAGCCCCATCCTAGTGCAGTCATTGTGGGGTCCCCAGTAGAAAGTGAGTCTACTGGTTGGTGGGGTCACAAAGGAGAGGGATAGGCTAGTGGAAAAGGCTAAATGGGGCCACAGGGAAGATCAAGGGGGATACTGGGTCTGTGGCAGAAGGCTGATGCCCTAGGGGAAGGAGGGGCTGGGAGGAGGGCCACATCGGGCCTTTAAACATGAGTTCTAAGAACACGGGCTTAGTTCCTCACAGTTTTTTGTTTTTGTTTTTTGTTTTTTAAGACAGGGGTTCTCTTTGTAGTTCTGGCTGTCCTGGAACTCTGTACACCACACTGACTTCAATTCAGTGATCCACCTGCCTCACATGTGCCCTCATTCCACCGGCTCCTCACACTTTTGAGGCAAGCCCTTTACTGCTGAGCTGCTTCTCCAGTCCCCATTACTTTTCTTGACAGGTTTATGAGATCAAATAGTGCACTTGACTCAGTATAGCATCTGATGTACCTTAGATGCTAAATGAAATGTGTCTTACTTCCTGGTTTCTATTTTATATGAAAAAAATCATCTTAAATTTAGTTGTTAGAACATCACTGATCTTTTTATTTTGCTCATGTATTCTGTGGACTGGGAATTGGAGAACACATACCCCTCAGGCTGCTTAATTCTGCTCCTCTGACATCCGGAGTTTCAACTAGGCAGATGCGGGTTTGGGACTTGCACATGGTGATTCATTGGATGGACTGCTTCACATTCTGGTCACTGAGCTGACCCTGCGGGGCCTCTGCTCTGCTCAGCTGGAACATCTGCATGTGGTCTTTCTCCCACAATGCTATTTTCCTTCTTTACATCTGAGCTCCTGTACTAGGTAACCCAAGGAAGGCCAAGTGGGAGACACATTCTTTGGTAGTCACACAGCATTCCTTTTGGCCTGGGATGGGCTAACCACAGCAGAAGAAGCAGAAACCCCAGACTCAGACCTGTGCTCAGTGTTTGGGAGGAGATAGCTTACTATGGCCTATATAAAAATGCTTTCTGGCAGTTTGTTTGTTTAAATAAAAAAATTATGTGTATGGGTGTTTTGCCTGTATGTGTGTTGTCTATGTACCACATACTTGACTGTTTTCTGAGGAGGCCAGATACTGAAGTGAGAGCCCTTGGAACTGGAGTTATACAGTTGTAAGCTGCTGTGTAGGTGATGGGACTTGGACTTGAGCACAGGTTTGTTTGTTTTAGAAAGAAGCCACTGCTCTTAAAAGCTGAGCTATCTTTCTAGTCCACATCTGACATGTGGTCACAGAATGCTTGCCCTTGATCTGGTAGTTATCTGCCATTGTAACTTTGCTTTCTTTTTTATTTGGTAATAGTAGCTTTTGAAATAGCCAAATGAATGGGCCCTGTAATAATTATGGATTACTTTAGTGAGTAATTTAAACAAATGTTTATTTGTATCTTTCCTGTTTTCTTTTGAGACAGAGTACCCATATGCTTCTGAGGATGCCCTCAAACTCTGTATTCTCCGGCTTTGTCTACCCAAGTGCTGGGATTACCAGTTTGGGCTCCATTCTTGGCCTGTGTTTGGATCAGCTTTCATTTCAATAGGAAGCAAAACTATAAAATAAAAAGCATTTTCTAGTTTATTGTTTTTGATATAAATAGTATAATGAAAATGCAAAATTTGTTATTTAAAAGATTTCCCCCTAGGACTTCCTTATATTGCCCAAGCTGGCTTGGAATTTAGAATCTTCCTGCCTAAGCTTTCAAAGTGCTAGGATATGGGTGTATGCTGCCATGCCTGACTTGATTATTCTATCTTTGTACTTTGCTATTTAGAGAAGAACCAAAGATGATACTTGGAAAGCAGATGACCTCAGAAAACACCTGAAGGTAATATATTTTAAAGACTTGGTGTGGGAGTCTCATGAAACTCCATGGGCTTTTGGACAGTGACCAGGCTCACAACCCTACATAGCTTTGCTAACAAGTTCATTTCAGAGGCAATTTTGACTCAGAGAGGTAGTTACTACCTCTTGAAAATTTTAGGGTATGGTCCTGCACTGGAACTGAGGTGTCCTCTGTGTAGTCCAGTCTGGTAGTCCCATCAGTTTGAGTTTTATGATTGGGATTTAGTCCTCCTGAAAATTTTATAATAAGGATCTTGATTAACTAATTGTTAATTATCTTTTTTAAAGATTTATTTATTATTATTTATTCATAACTACACCGTAGCTGTCTTCAGACATGCCAGAAGAGGGTGTCAGATCTCATTATAGGTGGTTGTGAGCCAACATGTGGTTGCTGAGATTTGAACTCAGGACCTTCGGAAGAGCAGTCAGTGCTCTTACCCGCTGAGCTGTCTCGCCAGCCCTAGTTAATTAATTTTAAACAGGGTCTCCCTCTGTAGTTCAGGCTGGCCTTGAGTTGAAGTGTCTGATTCTCCTGTCCCATTCTTCTGAGGGCTGGGATTATTCTTGACACTCAGGCTTGGCTGTATTGTTGACACAGGGTCTCACTGTGTAGCCCTAGCTAGCCTGGAACTTATACAAACCAGATGGTCTCAAATGCACAGAAATCCACCTGCTTCTGCTCCTTGAGTGCTAGAATTAAAGGCACGAGCCACCATGCCCAGATAGCTTTATTCTCTATGTAGTAACCAAGTGGTTCTTGCCTCAGCAACTTTAAGCTACATCTTCATTACATCCTTCTATTATAGGTTATATTTTACTGTTTCACTTTTTTGCAGTACTAAGTTTGAACTCATGTTTGTGAGCTAGGCAAGACTGCTGCTGCATCCTACCTCCCATGTTACACTTCAGGTTGATTTGCCAATCAGCTCGTACATGGGTTTGTAGTTACCATTTGTAGAAATGTTATGTAGAGCTGCAGTTAGTATGCTAAGAATCTACCTTCCATCTTGCTGGACTGAGAGGGCTGTTGCAGCCAGTGATTTTTAAAGTGCTGTAGCTGAGTCTTTCTGCCCAGACAGTGACAGTAAATGCACGTGTGCGTGCTTTCATAGTGACGGAGGGTCTTCTGTGCTGTTCTAGGTGCAGTCAGGCAGTCCCAAGGAGGAGAAGAAACTCAGAGAAAAGAAGGTGCACAAGGACTCAGAGTCGGCCGCTCCTGAATACAGAGAACACAAGAGCAGGGACCCAGACCGAGAGGCCCGGCACAAGGAGAAGACAGCTGAGAGAGACCTGTACACCTCCACAGAACATCTTCGTGGGGAGAGAGACCGGGAGAGGCACAAGGAAAGGAAGAAAGATGTGAAAGACCGTGAGAAAGACAAGCTAAAAGAGAGACATCGAGACCAAGAAGCAGAGAAGGCTCATAGTCGAGGCAAGGACAGAGAGAGAGAGAAAGACAGACGGGCCAGGAAAGAAGAGATCAGGCAGTCCATGGCCTACCATGACCTCTTGGTTCGAGATATGCGTGGCCGGCAGATGACAGAGAAAGTGGAAAAGAAAGGTGTGTCTCTGCATCACGGACTCCATCTATAGTGTAACCCAGGCTGCTTGTTAGTTTGCTAGCTCTGTTTCCTTTGCTGTTGACTGATTGCTCAAGTGATTGACTGATGTGTGTGTGTGTGCTCCTGTGTGAATGTCTGTGCATGTGTGTCTGTGTGTGTTTCTGCTCCTGTGTGAATGTGTGTTCATGTGTGAGTGTGTGTGTTTGTGCGTATGTGTGTACATGTGTGTGCCACACTCTGGTGGTTAGAGGGTAACTTTCAGGAGTTGGTTCTTGCCTTCCCCACTGAGATGGGGTCTCTTTCTACCACATTATGCCCTTTAGGCAAGCTGGCTGATTCTCCTCTCCTTACCCCCCATCCTGCTGTATTCCTACAGCAGGGATTATAAATGTGTGCAGCTGTATTCAGCTTACATGGGTTCTGGGTTTGTCAAGCTTGACTGGCTGATGCTTTTATGTGCTGAGCCATTTTCTTGGCCTGTATTTTGTTTAAAAGTTCTCACTGTTTGAAGCATTTTCCTTGTAGCTCATCATTTATTTTCTGAGGTTTTCATGGATACTTCACCTTAGGATTTAGGAAACAGAAAGCTACAGTTTCCTATTGTCCATGCTTGTTACTATGAACTTTAAAAAAAGTCAGTCAACAAAGGAAACTAGTATTTACTAGTGTTTTTAACTTTTGAAATTCTTTTTTAAAATTTCTCAGTAGATCTTAAGTCTCTTGTGAATAAACAAAAATAAGGCACTTTAATAAAAGTATTCCACCAAAGTATTAGTTTTATTGCAGTATTGGGGATTTGGGGATAAACTCAGTGCTGTTGTACGTGATGGGCAAAGACTACCTCTAAGTGAAAGCCCTGCCCTTGGGGTTTCCTTAAGTGTGAGCTAATGAGGTGTCAGTGATAGCTGGTGTGTCTCTACTCAGTAGTCCTTTGGATGGTGACTCACTCTCTCAGCAGCCACTGCATAATAGGCTTCAGTTTCCTGTCAGACGGTATCTGTGAGGCCGATCTCTACTTCCAGGGGTACATAGACATCTACCTGCTTGTCTCAGTAACAAACTGGGAGAGGGGAAGAACCGTATCTGTTTCTGAGCCTGCCATATTCCCCTTCTACTTTAAGTTTAGATCCTGGCACTTGTTGCCCTTGAGTTTTGAGAATGTGTTTTAGTTGAAGAAGGTTTTACGATACAAATTGATGAACATATGTGCAATAATAGTAAAGCCTGCAGCAAGTCATTAGGTGGTCTTCTTGGTAAGATAAAAATTTGTGAATACTAAAAATATGCTGTTGTGGGTTTTTTTAGCAAGTAAAATACGAACTGAGGACAGAGAAAGGAGAGATGAAGACTCTGAAAGACTAGATGAAGATAGAGAAAGAAGATACCGAGAAAGAAAGGTAAGGCTTGCAGGCCCAAGCCAGCAGAGCACCTGGGAACTGAAGAAGGGAATGAAGCTTCTGGACAGTCTCTTTCTTTTTTTTTGAATACATTTTTAACTTCTTATTGACATGTAATAATTATACATGCTTATAGGGCACAGTGTGACACTTCAGTGTATACATACAGTGTTTAATCTCCACAATAGGATGATTGGTATGTGTATCATTTTGTCTTAGGTGGGGTCACTATTGCTGTGACAAAACCCCACGAACAAAAAACAATCTGGGGAGGAAAGGGTTTATTTGGCTTACATTTCCACATTGTAGTCCATCATCTAAAGGATGCAGGAGGAAACTCAAGCAGGGCAGGAACCTGGAGGCAGGAGCTGAGGCAGAGGCCATGGAGAGTTGCTGCTTACTGGCTTGCTCAGCCTGCTCTCTTATAGAACCCAAAACCACCAACCCAGGGATGGCACCACCCACAATGGGCTGGCCCCTCCCCCCCATCAATCACTAAGAAAATGCCCTACAGCTGGATCATTTTTTTTCTTTTTTTTTAAGGAATTTTTTAATTGGATATTTTCTTCATTTACATTTCAAATGCTACCCTCCAAACTCCCTATACCCTCCCCCCGCCCTGCTTCCCAACCCACCCACTCCTGCTTCCTGACCCTGGCATTCCCCTGTACTGGGGCATATGATCTTCGCAATACCAAGGTCTCTCCTCCCATTGATGGCCGACTAGGCCATTCTCTGCTACATATGCAACTAGAGACACAGTTCTGGCGGGTACTAGTTAGTTCATTGTTGTTCCTCCTATAGGGTTGCAAACCCCTTTAGCTCCTTGGGTAATTTCTCTAGCTCCTTCATTAGGGGCCTTCTACAGCTGGATCTTATTGAGGCGTTTTATCAATTGAGATTCCCTCCTTTTAGGTGACTCCACCTTGTGTCAACTTGACACAGACTAGCCAGGACACCATCCTGGGCTAAAGAACATTAGAATGGATTCTTCCTGTACCCTATGTGGGTGTTTACTTTTTCTTTTTTTTTTTTTGTTCTTTTGAGGCAGGGTTTCTCTGTGTAGCCCTGGCTGTCCTGAAACTCACTCTGTAGACCAGGCTGGCCTCAAATTCAGAATTCCGCCTGCCTCTGCCTTCCAAGTGCTGGGATTAAAGGTGTGTGCCACCATGCTTGGTGCATGGGTGTTTACTTATGGAAATTAACCACCATTCACTAATTACCACTTGTGTAACACTTACCTTCTAGTGGCTAGTCTTGAGTTTACTTTAAAAAATTAACTCCTTGTCAGGCATTTATGTTGCTTTTTTTAATTTGAGGAGTCTTTTATTTTCATTAGTAAGAGCAAATAATGACATAGATTAAGTCTGTCCTTTGGTGCACAGAATGCTTAACAAACCCTCTTTGTACTTCATGTAGTAGTTGTGATGTAATAGTTGTTTGGGTTTTGTTATGGGTCTTTAAAGGAAAGGTCCTTTAGCCTTACTTAGCTTTTAAATTCTCATAGTTTATTTGGCAAGTGACTTTAGGTAGTGATCTGACTATGAAGCCAAGGGCCTCAGTTAAACATATTTCTCTAGAAACACTCTCCTGGCAGAGATAAACAGGGTGGACTAGAGTTGAGCAGAACCAAGGAAGGAGCATACAGAGACTCTTCATTGTCCCCAGACTGGCGGGAGGAACCTAGAGTCAAGGCATGAGTCGGGAGTGGGGGGAGCCTCGCTCGGCTGGGCTAGACCAAGTCAGGCTTGCTTGGGGTCTGCCTTGGAGGTTCCCAGATGGAGTCAGAGCGGGAATACTGTCATAACAACGGCTGGGACTTGTGTCATGAGTGACTCGCTGAACTTGGTGGTGAGTTGGGATGAGAAGATGGCTAAATCATAGCCTTTCCTTGCACGGCTCCTTGTCTGGGTGCGAATAAGCAACAATTAAGAGCCAGTGACACGCCTTGTTACTACATGGAGACAGCAGCATCACACTGCTGCCATTCACCACAGGGAAGTCTCTGCAGCAGGGACTACAGGGACTACAGGGCAAGCTAAAGGTGAGGGGACAAATTAAGAATGTGGTGGAGAAACAAAGAAGGCAAATGCTGTTTGTTTTGCTGTGTGTATTAGATTTCTGTCACTATAATAGAATATCCAAGGAATTCAATATATAAAAAAGAAAGGTTGACTTTGATTCACAGAATTGGAACCGTCAGCCCATGACTGGTCGGCCCTGTTGTAGAGAGGTAGCACGTTGTAGGGATGCACAGAGGAGCAAAGCTACTCACACCCCATTCAGGGACTAGAAAGCGGAGGGAGGAATAGGAAGACAAAGCCCATAGTCCCCTCAGCCTTTCACATGGCTGTACTTCCTGCAGGTTCACAGTACCTCCCACCAGTGACACCCTGGAGACCAAGCCTTAACACAGGACCATCCAGACCCTCATTCAGAGGAATTTAGACGATTTTTAAGTCAGATAGAGGACATCTAGGTTTAGATGATCTTGCTTTGTAGTGCTTGGTGTTGGTGTGAATGAGGATTCTTCTTCTGGATCAAGGATTTTAGGGAGACAGAGGTGTACCCACTGTGATTCTCTTTCACTGTAATAGACATCGATAGCACCATGCCAATGTAATATACACAAGCAGCACATGCCACTGTAATACACACAGGCAGCTCATGCCACTGTATTACACACAGGCAGCACATGTCACTGTAATACACACAGGCAGCTCATGCCACTGTATTACACACAGGTAGCACATGTCACTGTAATACACACAGGCAGCACATGCCACTGTAATACACACAGGCAGCTCATGCCACTGTATTACACACAGGCAGCACATGTCACTGTAATACACACAGGCAGCTCATGCCACTGTATTACACACAGGTAGCACATGTCACTGTAATACACACAGGCAGCTCATGTCACTATAATACACACAGGCAGCACATGTCACTGTAATACACACAGGCAGCTCATGCCACTGTATTACACACAGGCAGCACATGTCACTATAATACACACAGGCAGCTCATGTCACTATAATACACACAGGCAGCACATGTGACTGTATTACACACAGGCAGCACATGTCACTGTAATACACACAGGCAGCACATGTCACTGTAATACACACAGGCAGCTCATGCCACTGTATTACACACAGGTAGCACATGTCACTATAATACACACAGGCAGCTCATGTCACTATAATACACACAGGCAGCACATGTGACTGTATTACACACAGGCAGCACATGTCACTGTAATACACACAGGCAGCACATGTCACTGTAATACACACAGGCAGCACATGTCACTGTAATACACACAGGCAGCACATGTCACTGTAATACACACAGGCAGCACATGTCACTGTATTACACACAGGCAGCACATGTCACTATAATACACACAGGCAGCTCATGTGACTGTATTACACACAGGCAGCACATGTCACTGTATTACACACAGGCAGCTCATGTCACTGTATTACACACAGGCAGCTCATGTCACTGTAATACACACAGGCAGCACATGTCACTGTAATACACACAGGCAGCTCATGTCACTATAATACACACAGGCAGCACATGTCACTGTATTACACACAGACAGCACGTGTCACTGTATTGCACACAGGCAGCACATGTCACTCTAATACACACAGGCAGCAGGTGTCACTATAATACACACAGGCAGCACATGTGACTGTATTACACACAGGCAGCACATGTCACTGTATTACACACAGGCAGCGCGTGTCACTGTATTGCACACAGGCAGCACATGTCACTCTAATACACACAGGCAGCAGGTGTCACTGTATTACACACAGGCAGCACATGTCACTGTAATACACACAGGCAGCACATGTCACTATAATACACACAGGCAGCACATGTCACTGTATTACACACAGGCAGCACATGTCACTGTATTACACACAGGCAGCACATGTCACTGTAATACACACAGGCAGCACATGTGACTGTATTACACACAGGCAGCACATGTCACTGTAATACACACAGGTAGCACATGTCACTGTAATACACACAGGCAGCACATGCCACTGTAATACACACAGGCAGCTCATGCCACTGTATTACACACAGGCAGCACATGTCACTGTAATACACACAGGCAGCTCATGCCACTGTATTACACACAGGTAGCACATGTCACTGTAATACACACAGGCAGCTCATGTCACTATAATACACACAGGCAGCACATGTCACTGTAATACACACAGGCAGCTCATGCCACTGTATTACACACAGGCAGCACATGTCACTATAATACACACAGGCAGCTCATGTCACTATAATACACACAGGCAGCACATGTGACTGTATTACACACAGGCAGCACATGTCACTGTAATACACACAGGCAGCACATGTCACTGTAATACACACAGGCAGCTCATGCCACTGTATTACACACAGGTAGCACATGTCACTATAATACACACAGGCAGCTCATGTCACTATAATACACACAGGCAGCACATGTGACTGTATTACACACAGGCAGCACATGTCACTGTAATACACACAGGCAGCACATGTCACTGTAATACACACAGGCAGCACATGTCACTGTAATACACACAGGCAGCACATGTCACTGTAATACACACAGGCAGCACATGTCACTGTATTACACACAGGCAGCACATGTCACTATAATACACACAGGCAGCTCATGTGACTGTATTACACACAGGCAGCACATGTCACTGTATTACACACAGGCAGCTCATGTCACTGTATTACACACAGGCAGCTCATGTCACTGTAATACACACAGGCAGCACATGTCACTGTATTACACACAGGCAGCACATGTCACTGTAATACACACAGGCAGCACATGTCACTATAATACACACAGGCAGCTCATGTGACTGTATTACACACAGGCAGCTCATGTCACTGTAATACACACAGGCAGCACATGTCACTGTAATACACACAGGCAGCTCATGTCACTATAATACACACAGGCAGCACATGTCACTGTATTACACACAGACAGCACGTGTCACTGTATTGCACACAGGCAGCACATGTCACTCTAATACACACAGGCAGCAGGTGTCACTATAATACACACAGGCAGCACATGTGACTGTATTACACACAGGCAGCACATGTCACTGTATTACACACAGGCAGCGCGTGTCACTGTATTGCACACAGGCAGCACATGTCACTCTAATACACACAGGCAGCAGGTGTCACTGTATTACACACAGGCAGCACATGTCACTGTAATACACACAGGCAGCACATGTCACTATAATACACACAGGCAGCACATGTCACTGTATTACACACAGGCAGCACATGTCACTGTATTACACACAGGCAGCACATGTCACTGTAATACACACAGGCAGCACATGTGACTGTATTACACACAGGCAGCACATGTCACTGTAATACACACAGGCAGCACATGTCACTGTAATACACACAGGCAGCACATGTCACTGTAATAAACACAAGCAGCACATGTCACTATAATACACACAGGCAGCACATGTCACTGTAATAAACACAAGCAGCACATGTCACTGTATTACACACAAGCAGCATGTGTCACTATAATACACACAGGCAGCAGGTGTCACTGTATTACACACAGGCAGCACATGTCACTGTAATACACACAAGCAGCATGTGTCACTATAATACACACAGGCAGCACATGTGACTGTATTACACACAGGCAGCACATGTCACTGTATTACACACAGGCAGCACATGTCACTGTAATACACACAGGCAGCACATGTCACTGTAATAAACACAAGCAGCACATGTCACTGTAATACACACAAGCAGCATGTGTCACTATAATACACATAAGCAGCTCATGTCACTGTATTACACACAGGCAGCACATGTCACTGTATTACACACAGGCAGCACATGTCACTGTATTACACACAGGCAGCGCGTGTCACTGTATTGCACACAGGCAGCACATGTCACTCTAATACACACAGGCAGCAGGTGTCACTGTATTACACACAGGCAGCACATGTCACTGTAATACACACAGGCAGCACATGTCACTATAATACACACAGGCAGCACATGTCACTGTATTACACACAGGCAGCACATGTCACTGTATTACACACAGGCAGCACATGTCACTGTAATACACACAGGCAGCACATGTGACTGTATTACACACAGGCAGCACATGTCACTGTAATACACACAGGCAGCACATGTCACTGTAATACACACAGGCAGCACATGTCACTGTAATAAACACAAGCAGCACATGTCACTATAATACACACAGGCAGCACATGTCACTGTAATAAACACAAGCAGCACATGTCACTGTATTACACACAAGCAGCATGTGTCACTATAATACACACAGGCAGCAGGTGTCACTGTATTACACACAGGCAGCACATGTCACTGTAATACACACAAGCAGCATGTGTCACTATAATACACACAGGCAGCACATGTGACTGTATTACACACAGGCAGCACATGTCACTGTATTACACACAGGCAGCACATGTCACTGTAATACACACAGGCAGCACATGTCACTGTAATAAACACAAGCAGCACATGTCACTGTAATACACACAAGCAGCATGTGTCACTATAATACACATAAGCAGCTCATGTCACTGTATTACACACAGGCAGCACATGTCACTGTATTACACACAGGCAGCTCATGTCACTGTATTACACACAGGCAGCTCATGTCACTCCCTGTTCATACAGACAGCACATGTCACTGTAATACACACAGGCAGCACATGTCACTGTATTGCACGAAGGCAGCACATGTCACTGTATTGCACACAGGCAGCAGTGTGTGTTGTGACCCTCAGCTCACGTAGCTTTCTCTGTTGGTTAAAGCTGCAGTATGGAGACAGTAAGGAGCACCCCCTCAGCTACTGGCTGTACAAGGAGGACTGCGAGAAGAAGCACAGGAAAGCCAAAGACGCAGATCGGGAGAAGAGGCTGCGAGAGAAGAGCAGCATGAGGGAGAAAAGGGAGAGGCATGCAAGGGAGAAGGGGAGCTCGCTTTCCGACAGGGAAGTGGAGGACAGACACAGAGAGAAGCGGCACAAGGAAGGTCTGCACTATGATGAGGAGAGGCGCCGAAGTCATGCAGATAAAAAAGAGAGATCTTCGAAAGAAGAGCACAAGAAAAGGGAATTGAAGGTATTGCTCCACGGGATTGTCTTTATGCTCAGTCTGAAGTCAACAGGTAGCGCGTGTATTGCTCAGAGTAGCCGAGTAATGCTCAGACTTACTCTCTGATATCCTAAGAGCTTTTGGTTATGATGATGAAGCATCAGCTGTAAGTCAAGAGAAGAATGGCTTATTTGGCTCATGTTCTCAGAGGTGTCAGTTCATTATGTCAGGGAGAGCACAGGCCTGTGCTGCAGGCTTCTGAGGCCCCTAGGATATGCCACTGTGCTGCCCTCATTTAGGGTTGCCTTTTCCCCTAGTTGACTTCCACTCTTTGGACACATCTTCATGACAGTCAGTGATGCGCTTTATAAATATTGTCAATGCTTCTCCGTCTAATGAAGTTCACATTAACCATCACAATGGGGGTGGCATGAAAAGTTGACTGAAGTCAATACTTTGTAATTAGTAGAGGGAGAGTAGTAATTGTAGTCATGTGGTACATGTGCTGCCCCTCCCCTCTTTGAGATGAGGTCTAACTATGCTGTGCAGGCTGATCTATAGCTTTGGCTTCCAGTGATCCTCCTGCCTCCATCTTCCAATCAGCCTAGATTACTGGTGCTTGCTATCACACCCAGCTGTTAATATATATTTAACAGTAAATTGAAAATCTTTTATTAAAATTTGAAATTTAACATTAAAAAGGTAGGTGCTACTTTTAAAGGAGAAATTAAGTGATCCACTTATGAAGCAGCTTGAATCAGAATTGGTAAAGAGGTTTAGAAAAAATGAAAAAAAATGTATAGCTACTTATTGCCAAGGTTTTATTTTCTTCCTGTGTATACTTGACTTCATCGGTCCAGTTGCTTAATGTTTTCAGAGACCCACTGTGGTGACTTTTGTTCTCATACATGCACTTTGAACTGCTGCTTTTATAGAACCTGAAACAATTGTCCTGTATCCGTCACATGTATATTGTATAATGTTTGTTATAGAATAAACACCTCTCAAACATTTATCATTGTTTATGGTGAAAGCTTAAAGGCTTTCTAGCTTTTTGAAAGTGTAGTGTGTTCTTACAAGGGCATCTCTTAAAATAATCCTAAATTGTTATGTTTTACAAATAATTTTAAATCAGCATCACATGAATCCTAGAAAAAACATATTTCCAACTTCTCTGCAATATTTAAGTTTATGATTGACTTTTTTTGTTTGTTTGTTTTGTTTCATGTTCAACTTTTGTTTCTAGGAACTTGAAAAAGAAGACAACGATTTAGAGGCTACTGGGCCTGATGAATATCTGCCCAACTTAGAAGATGATTTTGTGGTATGTATAAAATTTAAATTTTTCTCAGTTTAACAATTTGGTCTTAAAAATTAGTGCATATGTAGTAATTATTTTCTCTCTTGTCCGCGTCTGGTAAGATTTGATGTAGATCTGGTTGTTACCTGTGCAAAGTTGGCTATATTCCCACCAGTGGTTACAGTTTAACCCCATTTTAAGTGCACTGTATTTATGTGTGTATGTCACTATAAGGACATATAACACTTCACAATGTTAGCACAAAGTTCGTACATTAATACTTACGAGTATACATGGTTCTATATTCTGCGGTTCACTTCAGAAAAACAAAGGTAGCAGTATATTATAGATTTACAGTCCAGCAGCATTAAAATCATTGAATTATAATTAGCTATAAGAGTTTTGCTGATTTTACATTATAAGTTGTAATGTTTTGTTGTATATGAGCATCAACTCACTTGCCTTAAGCCGCCCCACACCTTCCTATTGCTTGTAGGATTATGAAGATGACTTTGAGGTTTGCGATGGAGACGATGACAGCAATAATGAGCATGAAGCTAGAGAAAAGGCTGAAGAACTTCCTCTGGCCCAGAAAAGGGAAATACAGGAAATTCAAAAGGCGATCAGTGCAGAGAATGAAAGGGTTGGCGAGTTATCTTTGAAAATGTTTCAGAAGCAAGGTTGGACGGAGTATACGAAGGAGCCCTGGACAGGTATGCATGGGGACACTTGTAACTGGGAACATGTTCTGTGAGCTCTGGTAACGGTGGTTACGAGCGAGCTGACACGAGCTATCTTCCATGTACAACCATGCATATTGTTTTGCACTGCAAACAGCCTCTTGTACAGCCTGTAGGCATGTGTTCTTGTTCCCTTTGGTAATGTCCTCGAATTTTCACCAAGTAAGAATTTTAATTTCATAAAGGAAATCCCTTGAGAAAAGGTTCAATAGCCAGTATGCTTCCTGACCTGCTGTGAGTGCCATCTCAGGCCTATTGGCCACCTCACAGGGCTGCTCTCTGTTTTGTACAGTGCCTTGGGCTTCTGTGGAGCTAGCAAGGCCTATCACTTGCCCTGTGGAACAGGTCTGCTGACACATAGCCCAAACCTCCTGCCAGTAAGATCTTGTAGTCCACAATGAATCAAGTTAATAGCAATTAGTTATTAGTGCAGTGTAATAATGCATCTGGAAGAGTAATCAGCAGTCACATTGTGTGCCTGCTGCAGAAGTAGCAAGCTATTGGGCAGTATGGATCGTTGGTGTTCTATAAGTTGATAGCTAGAAGTACTCGTTTGATGCCTGGGCTAATGCATCTGGAAGAAGGAAGGACGCAGTCTTTTTACTGTGTGGATTGCACTGTGTGGTACTGTACCATGGTACCCAGGTACTGGTACTATGGCCTCAGAGTGGCAAGGCAGTATATTTAACTTAGGTCTGTATAATAGATCCACGAACAACCTTTTCATTTCCTTCACTTATGTTTGGCATGATATCTTCCTTTACTCAGTTGGCAAGATGAATTGGTCACTCCCACACACATTGCTCCCTAGAAAGGAAGAACTATGATTTTGGCCCATCAGTATTAAGCTATTGCAAGGGACATGAGAGAAGGGTGTGTACAGAGACAAAGTCATGTTCTATGCTGTCGGTAGTACCTCAGAAGTTGTTTAGTGGTGCTCATGGAGTTTTAGATCTCAACTTTTAGCATTGGCTAGCAGTGTGACCTTTCTGTTGCTGTGATAAAATAGTGAGACTATAATATAAGCGCCTTAGGGCAGGAGATAATTTATTTGCTGTACATTTCCAGGCTACAGTCCATCACAGACCATACAAGTCAAGGCAGGAACAAGCAGGAGATTGGAGCAGAAACCCTGGCAGAATGCTGCTTGCCAGCTTGCTGTCTGACTCATCACCAGGCCATGCTTAACTAGCTTCCTTAGCTAGTCCAGGACTACTAGCTTGGGAATGATGCCATCTGTAGTGGGCTGAGCTTTTCTACATCAGTTAAGATAGTCAAGCCAAGCCTTCATAGATGTGTCCACCGATAAACCTGATACACACAATTATTCAGTTGTGATTTTTTTAAAGGTGATTATAGGCTGTGTCAAGTTGACAGTAAATGCTAACTAGGATGGATAGTTACTTAACCTTTCTACTTTTCTGCTTCTGTAAGGGTAAGACTCCCTGGATTGTTAATTATATAAGTTAATATGTATAATGAACTCATAAGCATGAGTGCTAGGAGGTGTTGGCCATGACTACTGTTTAATCAAACTGTATCCTGCTTGGCTAACCAGGGCTGTCATATTATACTCTGCTGCATCCTGGGGTCTATTTGATAATAAGATGGCCATTTTACCCTTTTCTGTGACTATAGGAAACTGATAAATACCTTTTGCAGTGCATCAGAGTCATCCTTAGTGCTTGAAAAAGTTTTTACAACTCCAGAAGGCATATCTCCATCTGTTGGTGAGTTAGTGCCAAATGATGACCAGAGGTGTCAGCTGTGCTCCAGTATCTATATCTGTGACTGTAAAGACCAAGATGGGTTTGCTCATTTCAAAATCTGAGACAGTAATTCTCTCAAGGTCTGTTGGGAGCTTTGTAGTTGGCATACTGATGTCCATGGCATGGACTCTTAGTAGTGCCAGAACTTAAACTTTGGTCTGGACATGGTCTCCTCCAAAATCATATTCTCTCCATCACTGGTCTTCTGCTTTGAGGGTCAGTGCAGTTATGTGCACAGGCCTCTGAAGGTTTATAAGAATCACAGATGGCAGGTCTGTGTCTTATACTCTTGTTAAACTCAAACACATGTCCAACAGTATTGAGGAGACAGATTAATACATAATTAATACATAATTAACACATATTCCAGATAAGTAAAAGCAGGAAGCTTACAGGAACTTTTAGAGGAAAGTGGTGGATTGAGGGATGGTTGTTTCCACCAAGAAGGATAGCCTAAGATGCTGCTTTTCTCCCAGCCCAATAATAAGGCCATCATATCTTTGGAAATCTTGGTATTCTGATGAGACACATACCTACACTTTGATTTGTTTGTTCCTCTTTTACATTTTAAGTGGTTCATCTCGTCTTCATTTATAGTCATTTCTGCCTTTTAACTATTTTGTATTTATGCACTACTTTTCTTATTCTAGTGTATCATTCTTGTCTGTGGTCACACACCACCTACCCCGTTTCCCCCAAAACACTGGACTCCTGTAGGTGTAGGTAATACCCAGCCCAGTAGATAAACTATAGTTTCTCTCCTATGTGCATCCTTAAGATTAAGTTTAGCTTGTAAGTCAGGCACAGGGAGAGGGTAGTGGAGAACAATCACAGCAGTCGACTGTAACCAAAGCTGGCTGGGCGGGGACTTGGCTCAGTTAAAACAGTTTACGGTCCTCTGATTACACATCCTGTATTGATGAGAGGTGATGGAGTGATGATCTAGACTGAGATGAAGTGACATGGGCACTGGGATAGACTACTCCTGCATCTTCATGGCCTTGTGAATGGAGCTTCTACCTGGAATCTTTCAGAAGAGTCTGACTTCATTGCAGTTGAGATTTGCTTCAGGTGTTGCCCTTCCTCCGTAGTGAGCTTCTTTCCCTCAGGTGAGGGTGGACCCCTGCTTAAGTCTGCATTGCCTAAGTGCTATCTGAACAGTTTATTTTTATTTTATGTACATGAGTATCCTGCATATATACTTATACACCATATGTGTACTTGGTACTTTCAGAGGTCAGAAGAAGTTATCAGATTCCCTGGAGTTACAGACAGTTGTGAGCTGCCACATGAGTGTTGGGAACCAAACCAGGTCCTCTGCATGATCTCTAGTCCCAGAAGTGCTTTCTGATGCCACACTGTGCAGTCAGTTTGAGCACATTTTCTGTTCTTGTTTCCCCAACACAAGCATAGTGCCTTCTCCTTTTAATTAGGTTCCCATCATGCAACAGTGTGGAAACTTTTGCAGGTTATGATGTTGCAGCAAATGTAGCATGAATTTCTTATTTTTACCATTGGTCTTAGCAGCCTCAGGATTTTTTCTTTCCTTAAATTGAGGACATTCACCTTTTTACTTCAAGGAAACTCCTTTAAGTTTTTATTGTGTATATATGTGTGCATGTATGTATGTATGTATGTATGTGTGTGTACATGTGTGAGGGAGTGTGTGCTTGTAATGGTGTTCATGTTAGGGTCAAAGGGCAACTTTCTGAAGTTGCTTCGCTCTTTCCATCTTGTGGGTTCTAGGAATCACTCAGGTTGTCCGGCTTGTAGGCAAGTTTCTTTATTTGCTCTGCCATCTGGTGGTCTCAGAAGAAGGTACTAATGGTTCCTCTTTGGCACATTCATATTGTTTTCCTGTCCTTTTAGGGCTAATTAAGGGTTTCTTGAGTACTAGCAGTGTGACACCAAGAAAGCTGATATGACACTGTGTCTGTAGGGGCGAGTGACTGAATTGGTGGCAGGGAGCACATACAGCCTGCCTACACCAAACTATGGGATGGTTCATGTTCTAGACAAGACGTTGTGAGATTTTCAAGCTATTCAGAACAGAATGTACTTCAATTCTTATCAACTGTTGACTTTGACTTTGGAATTACTCATTAATAACTTTGAGGTCACAATAGACTTTAGGTAAATGGAGTCTTAGAAATGAGACCGCAGGTGAGGTTTTGCTTTTTTTTTCCCCCAGAGTAAGTAGGATAATGATAGGAACCTATATTTTATGCATATATTCATAAACATGTCTAAAGTTCTTACTGGTGTGATTTATCAATTTCAATAAAAATTGTCCAGTGTGATTGTTATATATGTCTATAAATGTGGGTTTTTTTTCCTTGAAGGAATTATTTAATTGTCACAAAATGGCTTTTATTTTTCTTATGCAGATGCAAATGATTCCCCTTCTAGAACCCCTGTTTGTGGAATTTTTGTGGATTTTGCAACAGCCTCACATCGTCAAAAGAGTCGGAGTCAGGCCCTCAAGCAAAAGTAGGTATATGAAGAATTTGTCACAGGGTTGTGTGTGTGCGTTTGTGGATGAAACTCAGGGCCTGTGTACTGTAGGCAGATGTTCTCCCATTTAGCCAATCTTAGTTGTAGCTTTGTGTAAATGCATATTAACGTACTCTTCATCAACATAATCTTAAAACTAGAGTTTTGTATTTTCATTGTTGATTGTTTAGGGATTGAACCCAATATTTTGAGTATTAGGCAAGCAATCTCCTTCTGAGCTGTATTCCTATCCTGGTCAATTCCTTTACTACGACTACAGTTCTTTCTGGTCACTGGTTAGTCTGATTAGTTCACACCCTTTTGTGTACAAGGTGCTTGCTAGCTAATGACTGCAGTACGTTCATGGCTGACCATTTTGGACTAAGCCATGGAGCCCATGGTCTGTTTTGACTGCGGCAGAATCACAACCATACATTTAGATGTCTGGTGGCCAGAATCTTGCTAGCACTGTCGCTCTGTGGTACTGATCTCTTAAAATATAGGTATAAGCTTCTATGACCCAACAATTCTTGTATTATGTACACCTGCAAAACTATCATCATGTAAGTGATAACCAAGGTTTGCTACCTGCTCAAGCGTTAATTAGACTCCTTTGGTCTGCCACCTGCTCAGACATTAATTAGGCTCCTTTGAACTCCTTTCAACTATGGCTCTAGCCATGAGTTCCTGCCCTGAGTGCCTGGATGGCTGAGTGTGGGGGAAATGCTAATGTGGGCAGCCCTATGTAGTGGAGAACCCTGGAGCACTCACCTCATAGCAGTCTTTCAAATGATTAAAGCTGATTCTGCAGTGGCTGGGGGACCATAACTTTTAAATTTGTCCTCCCACAAAGTCTGTGATAGTGTGATCAGGGATACTGAACCATAGTGACTAGAGCCACAGGGAAATGTTACAAGCAGGGTAACAAGAGAGGCAAGGAAGAAGAAGGCTTTTTGTCTTGCTTTCTTTCCCCTGAGAAATGACTCAGAATGACCAGTGATTCAATAGAAAAAAAAAGTTATGCTGTCAGTACAAAGATGAAATGTATTTTGTTACTAAGTCAGAAGCATGTATTCACACACAAAGGCCAATACTTCCCTTATTGAACAGATGAAATGCTAAAACAACTACAGTGTTCCATGGTCCTTTGAGAGCATTAACATAACATCTTGCTTTTATCAACTTGACAGGCAGAGGCAGCTTTCTATGATGTGTCAAATACAGCTACCCAATGACAGACACTATTGAGCAGCATATAATTATCAGAGCAACATTCTTTTTTGACTAGTGAGTTTCAAAGGATTGGGACAGAACTTCGACCATTTTCTATGATGAACAGTTTGTATTGAAGAAACAAAAAACCAAAAAAACCAAAAGCTCTTCAGCTAAAAACAACTAGGAGAGCTGAATCTAAAGCAACAGTAGTAGCCACAAATCCTGAGATGGCTGCACAAAAACTAGTAGCTTAGACCACCAGGACGCAAAGGATCAAGCTCCACAAGAGAAGTGTAGTGTGCCAATCCTGTGTTGCTGCTATTTTCCTATTCCAGGGACTATTTGGGTTTGTTTCTCAAGGTGGCCAAGTCAGGCAGAAAGCAAGAGTAGGGAACTGGGACATTCATCTACGGTGGGGAGATGGAAAATGAAGTTTAGGACTTTGAAGTAGGAGAATCCTTGATAAACACCCCTGACCTTGGTTGAAGTTCCTAAGGCCTATATGCTAGGAAGAAAGGCAGGTCTGAAATAATCTAACATCACAGAACATGACACTGAGCCTCTGATCATCTCAGTAGGACCTGTTGAGTGTGGCCTATTTGGATTCTGATTGCCAGGAAGAAACTAAGAGGAAAATACCCAAAATTTCTACAAAATTTCCTATACAATGTCTATTATACAGTAAATTACTAGACATATCAGGAATTGGAATCATATAACTCAAACCAAGAGTGTAGCACATTCATGTATGATCCTGAGAGCAAATCATTAGTTCTGGATTTTAGAAATAAGATCTTAATAGCATGTGATTAATGTGTGTATAAGCAAATTAACAAGCAATGAATTTGATCAGAACAAGAAATTTTAGGACTCTACTGCAAAATATAATAATTGAAATTAAAACTGAATAGATGAGTTAGTTCAATAACAAATTATCAGAGGTGGTAGGATCAGTGAGTTGGAGAGAAGACAGTGAGATAAGGATGTGGGGGCAGATTTGAAAGTGACCCAGACACAGAGTGTCTGACACAGAGTCATGACACAGAGTGAGGACCTTCTGCTCTGCTCTGTATAAAGGAATCATACCCTCCCAGAAGGAAAGGTAGAGGAGAAAGGACCAGGACAGATTTTCAAAAACTGATGAATGTAAATAATTTAAAGCCTTACAAGGTTCAAGAAGCATAAATGTCGATAATAAGGACAAAGCCAGGTGTGGTGGTGCCCGCATTTAATCCCAGCACTCGAGAGGCAGAGGCAGAGGCAGGTGGATTTCTGAGTTCGAGGCCAACCTGGTCTACAAAGTGAGTTTCAGGACAGCCAGGGCTACACAGAGAAACCCTGTCTCGAAAAACCAAAAAAAAAAAAAAAAAAAAAAAAAGTAAATAAGGACAAACAAAAGTACAGTGAGAGAGCACCAGACAGCAGGGCTCTTAAAAACAGCTAGAGAGGGGGGAGCCTGCAGTTTGAAAGTTGGAGCAGATGACAGCTAAGTGGGAGAGATTCAAAGGAAAATATAGGCCACAGTGATAGAGTGCTCCAAGTGCTGAAACTAAATAATGTCTTTAAAAATTAAAGTAAAAGATGCACATTTTCAGACCTACAAAACCATGAGAATTCTTTGCTTACAGACCTATAATAAAACAAACAGGGAATTTTCAGGCAGAAACAATTGATACCAGATAAAAACATGGACTCCTAAAGGAGGGAATGACCAAAAAAAAAAAAGGTAAGTTTATGAACCAATAAAAATCAGTACTGACTGATTAAATGACTGCAGTATCTCATGGAATTAGACATTAGATAGAATTAATTTCTTCTTCACTACTTAGCCCAAGAATTGGAGAAGTAAATGGCACAATAAGTCATTGTCAGGTCCTTGCAGTTAGATAAGAGGTTATATTAGAGTAGGGCAAGGGTATATGTTGAAATGTTTAGGGTGCCCATTCAAAGATAATTGAAAGAGAGTATTATAAGTGAATAAATAGGATAATTAAAACACAAGATCAATCCAATGTTAGGCAAGAAGAGAAAAAACAAAGGAATAGAGGATGTAAAAAAAAAAGAAAAACAGATGGTAAAGTAACCCAGAGTATGTCAGTAATGTCTCTAAATACTTGTAGCCTTTAAATTCTATTTAAGACACAGATTTTACAACTGGAAAAATAAGTATATTTTAGGGAAGAAACTTTTCATGCCAGACACAGAAAGGTTGAAAATACATGGATGGGGGAAGCTGTGTCAAGCAAACATACCTTTACCAAAACAATACCTATGTCAGACAAACATAGAATGAGAAGGCTACTGTCCAGTTATGTCGTAGTGATAAGAGGGCAAGCTTAACCGAGCCTGACACTTCTCACCTGTGTATCCAACAGGAGTGCGACATGGTTTGCAAGCACCACAGATCAAGCCGAACCCAAAGCAAAAATACTGTCCACAAATACAATAAAAGATGTGATAAGATAATCTTCTTAGATGAATGTATTTTGTTTTTTATGTGTGTTAGTGTATTGCTCTCTCTCTCTCACACACACACATATATGCTCCTCATGCATGCCTGGTGTCCATGGAAGTCAGAAGAGGGCGTTTGAGTTATAGTTATAAACTACCATGTTGGTACTGGGGATTGAATCTGGGTCCTTTGCAAGAAAAACAAATTTTCATAATCACTGAGCCATCTCTCCAGCCCACAGTCAGAGATTTTTTTTTTCTTTTTTTGTTTTTGTTTTTTTGTTTGTTTTTTTTCTTTTTTGAGACAGGGTTTCTCTGTGTAGCCCTGGCTGTCCTGGAACTCACTCTGTAGACCAGGCTGGCCTCAAACTCAGAAATCCACCTGCCTCAGCCTCCCAAGTGCTGGGATTAAAGGCGTGCACCACCACTGCCCAGCTGATTTTTTTTAACACACTTATTTTTTTGGTGATAGAAATTTAGTACAGACAAAAATGTAGTAGACTTTTATAACATTTAAACAGTCTTTTATCAATGGGCCAAAGTGAAGTAGACTATCTTTAACCATAATGGAATTAAGCTCCAAATCAAGAAAAGGTCAATTAGAAAATTGCCAGAAGTTGGGAAATTAAACATTATACTTCTTGGTGAACCATAAGAAAAAAGAAGAAATTAGGAGAGAATCAACGTCTACAATCTCTCTCTCTCTCTTTTTCTCTTTCTCCCCTTCTCTCCCTTCTTCCTCCTCTTTCTTTAAAGATTTATTTATTTTATGAATATGAGGGTTCTATCTGCATTATGCCTACATGCTAGAAGAGGGCATCAGATCCCAGTATAGATGGTTGTGAGCCACTATGTAGCCGCTGGGAATTGACCTTGGGTCCTCTGGAAGAACTGGATAGTTCTCTTAACTGCTGAGCTATCTCTCCAGCCAAGAATTTAAATTTTCCATCTTGGGTGCTGCTAGTTGGACTCAGGGCCCTGAGTGTACTAGGCCTGCATGCTGAGCCACACCCAGGCCCATGTGTTGTTTTTAATAGCAACAGTGAAAGGCAGCATTTGCAGACCTCCTTCTGTGTGGTGTGCTGGATCTACAACAGCAAAAACACATTGGGAAAGTGAAAGGCTGTATCTCAGAGGTCCAAGTAGGCACCAGGAGCCTTGGAGAGGCAGAAACTAATTAGAAATTATAAAGGAATGAAATAAAAGGCAAGAACAAAAATGTGTAAAATTGAAAATATTTCCAATAAATTCAACAAAGCCAAAATTATTCTTGGAATAAATTTATAAACTCTATGGTAGGTCTTGGTCAAGTACAATGAAGAAAACAAAGACACAGTAAAAATGGAAAAGAGAGCATTGCTGCAGAGCTAACAAACTCTGTGAATGATTGCCAATAAAGATCTAGGTGAGATGAGCAAACCTTAGAAAGGCACAGCTCAGCACAGCAGATGCAAATCCCAGAAGTTTTAGGCTGTTAAAACTTCTTTGTTAAGTTTGTTTAGTATGTAAATTACTTTTTCTCTCAAGTTAACGTACAGACATAGTTGGTCTGTACTCGAGGAAATATCTCCTGTTTTCACAGATTCCAGAGAACAGAAAAATGGGTCCCGTTTTCAACTTGTGTTTTTTTCCCTGAGGCTTAGCCAGACTTTGACTCAAAATTTTATGACTATGAAAATGAAAAGTTGTGTGTGTGTGTGCGCGCGCGCGTGCGTGCGTGCATGCGTGCGTGCGTGCCTGCGTGTGTGTGTGTGTGTGTGTGTGTGTGTGTGTGTGTGTATGAATGTATGTATGTATGTATTCAGATTGGCAGGTAGGGACATAATTTATTAGGGGGTTTGTCTCACTTCATTGCATGGGTCAAGAAGTACCTTAAAGGTTATCCAAATTATGAAAAACAAAACAAAAACAAAAACAGAAAAATCCATAGTATGGCTCCATTTAGGTCCGAAAGCCTGATATCAAAGGAAATGGGTGGTGTAATTCTGTTTTTTGGGGTTTTGTTTGTTTGTTTTTTTGTTTTTGTTGTTTGTTTTTTTGAGACAGGGTTTCTCTATATAGCCTTGGTTGTCCTGGAACTCAACTTTGTAGACCAGGCTGGCCTCGAACTCAGAAATCCACCTGCCTCCCGAGTGCTGGGATTAAAGGCGTGTGCCACCACGCCCAGCTGGGTGGTGTAATTCTTACACCAGATACAATGTGAGAGCTGGTGGACTCTTGACCCTTAGATCTGGGGTCCAAATGCTCTAGAGTCTGGAGTTCTGATGCCCAAAGGCAGAAGAGGATGCTGACTCCTGAATGGAAAGTAAGAATCCAGACTTTGTATGCCCTTTGTCTTACCTGAACCACCAGTCTTTTGGGTTATACTGCCTCACTGTGGGCAGAAAGACTGCAGTCATCTCAGTAACAAAGGTGTCAGTGCCCCAGACATCATCACAGACACTGCCGGGCAGCCCAGACAGCCCAATGAAATGATAAGTCATTTGGATGTCTAGCTCAGCAGAGACGCAGACTCATGTTTCCTGACATGTCAAAAATTACAGGGCTTCGTTGGCTACCTTAGTATTCCTATATATAGTCATCCATTACACAATGACACCCAAAATGGGTAACACCTAAGAATTAGGAACACAAGGTTGGGTTAACATTAATTTATGTCATCCATCACCTTACCAGAACAGCAAAGACATATAACAACAATAACATAGTCAACACTTGGTGTAGTAAATCTTAGCAAATTAGAACTGAGTAGAATTTCACCTAATAAGAATATTTTTATAAAAATTCAACAAGTAGTTTCATATGTTCTGGTGAAGCTTTTCAGCTCTAAAGGTGGGTGTGGAATCTACCACCTTTACTTCAGTCTAATTAGATGAAAATGAATAAATAAAATTATATGTATTGGAAAAATATTTTACTAGCTACATGATTATATAGATAGAATTTTAAAATCTATATCTAAAACTAAGATATATTAAGAGTGTGAATAATGAATGAATTTAGCAAAGATGTTGCATAAAAACTTATGGCAGTCAGTTGTTTTTCTCTGTACTAGCCATTAAATTTTCACCTATTAATAGGTGCCAGATAAACATGATTGCATTAGGCCTCCACAGAGAAATGTAGAACATATTATTGAGTCTTAGGAAACAAAAAAAGTGCCTTTCTATTATAAATCCCATAAGGGTATGTGTGAATTCATACTTTTCAGAAAGCTGATTCTGAAAATTACATAGAAATACTAAGATTCAAAAGTAGTGGAGACATTATTGAAGGAGAGAAAAAATTAGAGGCTTTCTAACCCAGATGCCAAAGTTAGTTACGGAACCCAGTTATCATCCTGTATTCTTAGCACAAGAACTCAAGCTGACTAAGTACAGGGTGGGGAACATCAGCCTTGACACACTGACACTGACTGTGTTGTAGTTGTTGTGCAGTAGGGAAAGGATGATTTTCAGTGGCTAATGCTGGAGCAGCTAGAGAAAGGTGTGGAAACCGCAAGCTGAGCCCTGTCTTGAGCCACCTACACAGGGAGACGATGTGCACAGCCAGGAAGTGTGGGATGTTCTTCTGTGGCAGGAAATCTCGAGGCTGGATTGTAGGGAGTGAGGAGAAAGTTGTAGGATGGTGGCCAGAGAATCAGATGATGTAAGAGTGACAGCGGTTGTGAGGCCTCTGAGTGAGTGGAGGAGGACAGGAGACGAGCCACGTGAGAACAAGTGACTTGTTAATACTGTGATTCTGGGAAGATCTTTCACCCATCCATATGTACTGAACACCAGCCATGTGGGAGTAGTGGTAAGTGGAAGAAATAAAGAACACTTTTCTTGCTCAGCTTGCATTAGACTCAGGGGAGGTGACTGGGATACTTACATTGAATCCAGTGCCATCACCTTTAGGGTGAAACTATTATAAATAGTTGGGAAAGAAGACTGTGAGGCAAGAGGACACCTAGGGTCTGGGGTTACTGGTGTCTGTCAGGAGCTTGTTTCCTGTGAGAATAGGCCGCTGTAGCTAGGAGAATGTAGGCTGAAAGCCTGGTTGTCATAGTGGCTTGATAGTACAAAAATGTCATCCTACTAGCCAACACAATACATCATGAAAACAGTGCTGGCCGTGGAAATTCTAGTATACATATATTGTAACTGTCAGCCTCAGTGTACTTCAGTGGGCCAGTCACACACTGGCTCATGATATACTCCCACCACTACTTGCTGACTGTTTTTATTTGTGCTTGCTTTTTTCCTTTTCTCCTAGGCCTCTAATGTGGGGTCCTGTGTAAGTTAAGAAAGCATTTGGCCACTGAGTTACATCCTCAACTCCTGTTTAATTATTTAAAATAATTTTTGAATACTTTAGACTCACTCTTAATTATTTACATGTGACCCTAAAATATACCCTCCTGCAAGTCCCTGAGTCTTGTTATTCAATTGAATTTTTGTTTCCAATCTGTTTTAAAGGACACGAAGTTCAAAACTGCTCCGGCTTATTGACTTAGACTTTTCGTTCACTTTTTCTCTCCTGGACCTACCACCAGTAAATGAGTATGACATGTACATTAGGAACTTTGGGAAAAAAAATACCAAGCAGGTTAGTGCTACCTAAGTGATAAAATGAAAGTACAGTATAAATGCATGTGCCTTGTGTCTACTCTGCAATATTAGAATTGGAAATGGCCTCTGAGACAGTAGTCAGGACAAAGTGTGTTCTTCCCAACTTGGTACTCATAAACTCAAGGGATGCAAAGTCTAACATAGCCTCTTGGGGCATGATTGGTACAGATGGCAGGTCCTTAGTTTCTTTTATGTTGAATTTTTGCTCACAAGCCCGTCTTAGCAGGCAAATCTCAGCAGCAGGAGCCTGATAGAAGTAGTAGTCATGCTACATCTGCAGTCAGAAGAGCAGAGTAATAGCTGCCTGCATAGTCATACTAAGTTCATTTTCTCCAATTTCTATACAGTACAGGACCCAAGCCCAGGGAATTGTGTCAGCTGCTTTTACGCAGGATTTCCCACATCAATTAAAGTTTGAAAGTCCCCCACAGGCTAACCTTATCCCAACCCCAAGTATACTTTAATTCTTTTTTAAAAGTGTATTAGGTTTTTTAAAAATGTAGTTACTTTTATTTTAAGTAATGGCAAATTGATCTGAAATTGAAACTAGATGTTAATTCTAAGCTACTTTTGCCTCTAAGGCGTATGTTCAGTACAATGAAGATAATGTTGAGAGAGACATTCAGACTGAAGATATAGAAACCAGGGAAGTATGGACCCAACACCCAGGAGAAGGCACGGCTGTATCTGGAGGTAACTGGTTGGATGTCTACTCTCTTTACAGTATGTTTTGATTTGTTTTGTTTTTATGTAACTCCTTTTATCCCAGTGTTGTTTTTGATGAGGTTTTTAGTATATGACTGTGGAAGTAACCTTTTAATATTCCTTTGAAAAAACAAATTAGCTCATGAATGAGATCAGAGCTGTTGAATCACAGGGAATCATTAAATTGGCCTGAACCCTAGTCTGATCCCTGAGAGGATTTGTAATGCCATGGGGAAGATACTGTCCTCCAAATACTCACGATATAACTTCACCCTACACCTGTAGGACAGACTCTGCTCTGAGAACAGCACAGTTTATTCTCATCAGTGTGTTGTCATTTTGAAGTGCAGTTCAGCAGTCTCTAAGATACAGGCATCTGCAGCTGTTCACATAGAATTTACTCATTGACCTTTTTTAAAAAAAATTTTTTTTTAAGGAATTGTCTATATGACTTCACCATAAGAAAGCTCCAAGGTTGGTTTCTCTTACTGCCAGTGCCCTGTACCCTAAGTGTTGCAGATTTCTCATCTTTAGATGCTTGATCTGTAACCTAAAACTCACACCAAACACACTGGTTCTTTTTAGTGCATTCCTCGTGGCTGTTGACGAAGATTCAGTCTGTGAACTTCCAGTAAAAAGTGTGATGTTGGGAGACAGTGTTGACTTTTCTCCAGGGTTCTCTGTGTCTGTGGCACTGTTTCAATACTGTGATTTGAAAAGCTTCACTGTTTTGGAGTCAACTTTATTGACTTAAAAAAACCTGTATTTTAGGTAGCGAAGAAAAAGACTTCTCTGATGTCACAGTTGTACCGAAGATCGACACTCCGAGGTTGGCTAACTTTCTCCGGGCAGCGTGCCAGGTACTTTCTGTGCTGCATGTCCTCTTCTGGGAGTTAGAGCTCAGGATTCACTGTGTTGTCCTTGTGGCTTAAAATCAGTTCTTTGTCCTCAAGTATTATTTTCTTACAGATTATCAGTAAAACATTCATATAAGTCCATGCACAACAACACTAGGTAACTGAAAATTCTGTTAGTTTTGGGTTCTATACTATAATTTCCTACAGTTGAAAATAACAACAAACTGGTAAAGCAAGTATAAACCTGCACAGTATTTGTAAATAATAAACAACTGGCGATGGGAAATTTCCAAGTACATAACCATGTACCACAGCAGACCTCCCTCACCTGATTTGTTATTCACTCCCCTTTTCATTATTTACCTGGTTATTTTGCAGCTGACTCTAATCATCATCTTTCAGTATAAATTTCTAAGAGAAAAAGATCTTTTGTTGATGTAAAAAGACACAGTGTCTCAAAGGGAATATGAAAGTTTATGTTGCAGCCAAATACCAGAGATTTAGGTTACCCTAAGTACCATCGTTCAACATGGTGAACATTTCCGCTAAGTTTCTAGTTACAGATCAAGAGTGAATCTTAAACCAAAGCACTTTTCAGATATGTTGGAAGAACAGTGGGTAGGAGGGGTACAGCAGCGTGAGGAAGTCTGTGCTGGAGGCCTCAGACACTGTCTGAAGACATTCTTAGTCATAAGGACAAGCATAAAGGTGGGCAATGCAAGGCTGCCAGGAGGTCTAAAGATAGATAGCATAAGAGGATTTGTTTGTAGACTTGTAATATTACAGCTCTCCACAATCACAAAGTTCTTTAACACAGGTGTGACCTACTAACATTGGTAATTTCTAATATATTAAGATATGAAGTTGATGTTCTAATCTCTATGTTGTCTCAAACTTTTTATATAAACTTAGAATTTAAATGTGGAGCAGACATAAACAGCCTACTAATGTTAAGCCTGGACAGGCTGATTTGGAATAAGCCTGTTTATCAGACTGTTATGTTAGAAATAGGATTAGGCTTGACATATTTGTTATTATTATTAGATTCTGTTTTAGTATAAAGTTCTTGCAACTGGTAAGAATAGAGTCCTCAGTGCAGTGCAGTGAAGAGGGAGATGAGCTGGTAACTAGGCAGTGACAGGGATGGGTACAGAAGCCTGCTGCAGCCCTGCTCCCATGGTGTCTGTGCATGGCACATCTCTGTCCAACCTACATGCAATCCTGCCAGTCCTTGAGTCATGTCTTCTGCTTCCTTTTACCATTTCTGCTAATTCTTAAGTCTTTTCACGTTCTAGAGATGACCTAGTTGGAGCCACTGCAGACATTTAATGCTGACTTAGAGTCAGTGAGTGATGGTTGCCTGTGTTTCTCCTTAGCACTTTGTTTGCTTGAGGGTGTTAGATGTCCAGGCTGCCTCCTCCTCTGAAGTTTTAATTGTATTTAATGAAGGAAACTATATGTAATATGAAATAATGGCATACTGTGACATTATATTAGTTTGCTGTTATTATACAAAAAGATACTTTTACTTTTAAAGTTATAGTATGGTGGAGCCAAACATTTATTTGTAGAAATGAAATCTACAAAAGGTAATTTTTAACCAAAGGATAGCATGCTGTTAGTGTTTTAAGAAGTATGGCTTATCTTTGGGGTGGTTTTTCTTTTTTAAAATACATTTTTTATTTTATGTGTATGGATGTTGCCTGCTTATACATCTGTGAACCATATGTGTGCATTCTGGTCCTGCAGAGACCAGAGGAGACCCTGGATTGGGGTTACAGCCAGTTGTGTGCTACCATGTAGGAGCTGGGAATTGAACCCAGGAACCCTGGAAGAGAGTGCTCTTCAGTACTGAACCATCTCTCCAGGCTTTGCTTACTTGTCTTTCAAAGGTGGTTGCTGTGTTGCTTGAAGAGGACCGTTTGGCAGCTGGACCCAGCTGGATTCCCCGGGCTCAGGACAAAGCTCTCAACATCAGTGACAGCTCATCTCAACTGAACACAAGCCTACCGTTTCTTCAGAGTAAGAGGTTTCTTTCTGATATTGGTTTATAGCTAAACACAAACATTTTTATTAGAACACTGATCATTAATGTTATATAGTTTAAATGTGATGGGATCTATTTTCTATAAAATAGAAACACTCAATGGCTGCAGAATTGCAAATACATGGTGAGTATTCTTTTCTTAAACATGTTTATGATTTATGATTTTCTTAATTAGAAGAGACCTGACAGCCATTTAGATTAGTGAACTTATTTAGTAAGTGGAAACTGAGATTGTCCATGTTTGTTTTAAGTCCTATAGTTTCTCTCAGGTAGTCATTCAGGTAATGCCCAGCTATGGAAATGGTAAACAAATGGAGTCAGAGTATTTAAATTGTTTAAACAAACTTCATTTGCAGGGTCAAATTTGAATTTTTATCTTATTTATTTATTTATTTATTTATTTATGGTTTTTCAAGACACACTCTCTCAGTATAGCACTGGCTATCCTGGTACTAACTCCATAGACTCATGCTGGCCTCAAATGTTTGGAGATCTGCTGGTCTCTTGTCTTTCAAATGCTAGGATCAAAGGCTTGTGCCACCACAGCCTGAGTGTTTGTTTTGAGTCACTGTGTCAGTTGTTAGGCTGGCTGTGAACTCTTGAGCATCCTGCTTTGGTCTCCCCAGATTATAAATGTATGCTCACATGCCTGTGTCCATTTAATAAATCTTTATCTAAGGGCAACTTTGTCTTTAAAGAATGTGACCAGTGAGGTAGCTGAGCTGTCATGGTTCTGGCTGTGTGAAGACTTGGCAGGAGTGAGTGGTGCCCAGCAGTGTTACTTCCTTCAAGAGACAGAATGAAAACATACTTTGGCACCTGTAAAGCCAGAGAGTTGCTGTCTGCCTCTGGCTCTACACATTTCTTTTGCTTGCCTGCTGTTTTGAGGTTGATTTAGGTACTTTTCTGTCTTTTAAGCATTAAATATATTGTTATGTTTTTCATATTCTTCAGAGTCTTTTTGTTCATCCTTTAGAAAACCGTAAATCATTGTACTTGCAACGTTCATTGTAAACACTCAGGAGGCAGAAGGAAAGAACTGGTTGTCTCCGGAGCTGGTGCACTGGGAATGGTAGCAGAATGGAATAATGTGAATTATGCACGTACCTAGAGGCTTTCGCTATCTAATGCATGTCTGTTCTTGGAAGACTTATGCATGTAAAAGTAGAGGAGATGTTTTGTTCACTTCCTGCTGTGCCTCAGTAAGATGAATATTGAGATAAAAGAAGGAGAGTGAGTCTGAGAAAGAGAGATTCAACTTAGGAGGCAGATAGCCTCACAGTGAGCAGTTAGAATTTCATTCATAATATGTCCCAGTCTCTGGTCAGATACAGTGATACTTTCAGCCTTCATGGGATGTGCCCACTGCTATTGTCACTGTTGAAATGTGCTGAGATGAGATGCCAGCATCGGCCTGCTTATTCATTCATTTGTGATATCTGTAGTATGCTGGCAGTCATTGGAGGAGTTGGGATTGAGCAAGTAGGTAAGACAGAAGTCCTTCACTTTGGGAACTTCTTAGTATCCTAATAGACTACAAACTAGCTAAGCATGGAAACATGGGCTGTAGTAGGAAGGGTTCCATTCCAAGTAACAGTTAAAGACAGAAGGTATCTCATCATGAGTGTGATCATGAGGAGACAGATGAAAAAGTGACCAAGGAAACATTGGGAAGTTTCCTATGAAAGTAGCAGCCCTAGGTATATCTTGAACCTCACAGAGTCAAGGTGACCAAGGGGGACGGAGTTGGGTAGTAATGATGCTCAGATCTCCTGTTGACTATGAGTTTCTAAAAATTACTACTTTCAAAATGGGATCAGAATACAGCGGTTATAAACTTTGTCAGTACCAGGCTGGTGAGATGCCTCATTTGGTAAAGGTAGTTTCTGCCAAGACTGGCTACCCAAATTCAACCCTGGAACATACCTGGGGGAAGGAGAGAACTGACTCCTGCATGAGGTCCCCTGACACCTACAAATGACACATGAGCACATGCACACAGACACACAGGTACAAAGAACACAAGGGAGGGACAAGGGGAGAGACAGGGGGAGGGAGGAGGAAAATAAGCATTGAGGAGAGGAGAGAGAGAGAGAGAGAGAAAGAGAGAGAGGGAGAGGGGGGAAAGAGAGAGAGAGAGAGAGAGAGAGAGAGAGAGAGAGAGAGAGAGAGAGAGAGAGGGAGAGAGGGGAGAGGGAGAGGGAGAGAGGGGAGAGGGAGAGAGAGAGAAAGTAGAAGAAGAGAAGAGAAGAGAAGAGAAGAGAAGAGAAGAGAAGAGAAGAGAAGAGAAGAGAAGAGAGAAACCTTATTGGTGTTACTGAAAACTAGAAACCAGGCCTATGAGGTGACTTAGTGGGCCATCACTTTGATGTGTATGACTGGCAATCTGAGTTCAATTCATGTAAAGACTGGAAGAAAAGAGCCAACTCCATAAGGTCGTCCTCTGACTTGGACATATGTGCTTGCTTCTTCTTAGCATGGCCACATGCATACACACGCAGTCACAGCAGAAACCCAGTAACAATGGTGTCAGAGTTTTGCCCATGAGCGGTGAAGGAGCACATCTAACTATGTCATTGCTTTTCTGGAGGAGCATTGCAGGCTGTTAGAGGAGGCAGTGAGGGTGTGGCTGTGCGTGGGTGAGGAGATGCGGAAGGAAGGACCACTCTGATCCTCAGGAACTAGTCAGCAGATGTAGTTTTACTTCCCAGCCATATTAACCCTGTCTTTGTTGACTACAAAATTCTCACCAGACCATGAGCTTCCATCTACTGTTTCTTCAGTTGATCAACAGTGAGAACTGTACGGAAAGCAGCTCTGCCAAAGAAGTCTTACTCATTCTTGGAATGCTACACCTGGCTTTGGATTAGTTCTCTGCATGGAGTTCTGAGGGCCATTGTAAAGAGAACTAAGGTTCCTAAGAATAGTGTCCTAGTAGTAGCATGTCATGTCAAGAAGGCCCCTCCAGTCATTTCTGACTCTCACACACATGGTGTGAGGAGCTGCTAGATGAGAGGAAGTGTGTTGTCCTGGCCTAGACTGCCCCATAGTCAAAGGATTTCCCTTTGGTCAAGCCACATGGTCTCCATGGACACAGAATTTAGGTTTAGGCTGTAGGCACGGAGAAGACTGACGTTTGGGGATTGAGGACCTAGCTCATTGGGTATAGTGCTTTCCTAGCGTGCAGAACACCTGGGATAAAGTCCTTAGTACTGAATATCTTGTCTTAGAACGGTTCAGGTCTGATATTTGCTCAGCTTTGAACAACCCATGTGTTCTTCCTCATTGAGTTGGATTTTATGTGGGTATTGTGAAGTATTTTAAATGCTAAAGTGAAATACGTTTTCTCCTATCTCCAGGTCGGAAAGTATCCTGCTTGCATGCATCTCGAGTTCAGAGGCAGACCGTGGTCTCTGTTCATGACCTACCTGAAAAGGCTTTTGCCCCATCGCTGGATAGCCGGCACCTCCTCTGTGTGTGGGATATTTGGCAGCCTTCAGGGCCCCAGAAGGTTCTGATATGTGAGTCAAAGGTACACTGAGGAGGAGTCTGTGCTTGCTTCTAGGAGGGTCCCAGAAGGAGGGACAGAGATAACAGATTGAGAGTATGAGTAGGGCCCTGTTTCTAGTGCCTTGTCTCTAGACAAAACCCATTTGTTCTGATCTAGAAATTCTAGAAATTAACAGGTTATTTCAGCCTGAAAAACCCAGGATTATCATGCAGGAGGCTCTCTGTCACCTGTAAACTAGCAAATGAACATAGCTATAGGCTTAATAAAAGCATGGTCAGGATGGCCACAAGACCAGGATATTTGAATCATGCTATTTAGGGCTTGATACTTTGAGATGTCTTAATATTCTTGTGATTTCTTCTTCTTCTTCTTCTTTTCCTCTTCCTCTTCCTTTTTTTCCCTCTGACAGGAAGCATGTAACCCAGACTGGCCTTGAATTCTCTATGCAGTTGAGGATGGCCTTGAACTTCGGCTCTCCTGCCTCTACCTTACCTCTCGAGTGCAGGGCTTACAGAAGTGCCCCACCATGCCTTTTACAATATCTTAAAATGGCTTGTAGTGAGTGCCTTTGTCACTTACTCAGATTCTTCTGCCTTCCATGTGACTTTGGTCCTGTTACTGTCTTGGCCACTGGCATCTTCCCTTTCATATCACTTCATTTTTGGTTGGAGGGACTATGCCTTGATGGTGTGTACCCGGTGTACATGGATAGTAGATGCCTTAACATGATCATATTCCTACAGAATGGATTTTCTTATTCTACTGTCTGTGTGAAGAAACTCACACTTGGGCAGTTGACATTTATTTATATGTACAAGTCTGTGTTCTACTTAATTGTATCCTGTGAGGACCTTCATGTGTCAGTCCATTCTTAGTCAGTTATTCTGTGAATGTGCCTACTATAGAATGTAGACGTTAACTTCCTGTGATTGATTTTTCAGGTCACATGCTGCTGCTTTAGCCCTTTAAAAGCATTTTTGCTGTTTGCGGGAACAGTACATGGCTCTGTGGTTGTATGGGACTTAAGAGAAGACTCCAGGATACACCATTATGTGAGACTGAGCAATTGTTTCTGGGCTTTCAGGACCCCAACATTCTCCACTGGTTAGTGTTCTCTATCTGCCCTCTAGAAAAGCCTTGACAGACTGAAGGTTTATCTTTATCTGCTTTTATTCATTCATGTTATCCAGAGGAAGAGTTCAGACTCTGGACAAAAGAGGCATTTGCAGTACACACCTGTGATCTAATGGGATTGACTAACTCTTTCACAGGGGTCACATATCAGAGAGCCTACATATCAGATATTTACAGTATGAGTCATAACAGTATCAAAATTCCACTTATGAAATAGCAACAAAAATAAATTTATGATCAGAGGTCACTACAACATGAGGAACTGTATTAAAGGGCCACAGCATTAGGAAGGTTGAGAACCACTGCTCTAGGCCCAATAAGAGACCTTGTCTCAAAAAACAAAAGAAAAGAAAATAAACCCAACCAAACAAACCAACAGCAGCAAAACAAAACACGGAGAATGATCAAGGAAGACACCTGATGTCTGCCTCTGGTTTCCACAAGTACATACCTGCATGTGTATGTGTATGCATGTACAAACACATGAACACACACATACACATACACATACACAAAGAGCAAGCATTTCACACCCGTACGACTTCTTCTAAGTGTTTTATATCCATGACTGCCGTACTAGCCCATTCCTGATGCTGAGAAAGGTGAACTGTTTGTCTAAGCCACGCTGACTGCACGGGTAGGCCCTGTACTCAGAGCTGTCTGCCTATAGCAAGGCCTTGGTGCCATGGTCTTCATTGACTGGCCTTTTCCTTTGGGAGCTGAAGTCCTGTTGACTGAGAGATCAGGCATGGACCTTGTCTGACGCTCTTTCCCCAGTCTTGTCCCTGTCCTGTTCAACCTGAAGAGCTCACACCACCACTCTGGCACCAATCTGTTTTCTGTCATTATTCTGTCCCCGGTCTGCTCTGTCCAGTTTCGGGAAGACGAGAATCACACATGTCATTTGGGGCTTTTCACTGCTGAGAGTTGCAGAATGCACTCCCTCAGTGACTTGCTGCTCTATTGCACACTGTGCCAACTGTTGCTCTGTACCTCACCAGCACTGAGCCGGCAGTTAACCAGCCATTTCAGTAAGCATTTGGTTTTAATTTTGAGGTTTCAACTTGCACTCAGAAGAACTAATGATCCCAAGATTATCTTCATGTGCTTATTTATAAACTAAATATTCTTGTTGATTATGCCTGTTTAAATGTTTGCCCATTTTTTTTTTAAAAAGATTTACTTACTTATTTTATGTATGTGTTGTATGTGTGTACACTGCCACTCTTCTCAGTCATACAAGAAGAGGGCACTGGATCCCGTTACAGATGATTGTGAGCTACCATGTGGTTGCTGGGAATTGAACTCTGAAAAAGCATTCAGTGCTCTTAACCACTGAGCCATCTCTCCAGCCCATATTTGCTCATTTTTTATGGGATTGTTTTAAGTTTGTTTGGGAGAGAAGGTCTAATTATGGAGTCTGGCTGTCTTAAGCTTATAGCAGTGCTCTTACCTCAGCCTCTCAAGTGGTGAGATTACAGGCATGATTTGTGCCTGGCCAAGTTTATTTTATTTTATTGTCATGGTACTAGGGATTGGATCCAGGGGTTTGTATTTGCCAGGCATGGGCATTACACACTGAGATACATCTCTAGCCCCTTAGGTTTTGAAGTTTTATATACTCTGGGTATATTTTACATTTTTTTAAAAATCAGACTCTGTATTCCTTTTTGTAAAATTCCTCTTCAATGAGAGAAAGTTTTAAATCAGATGGAATTTGATTTATCAATATTTTCTCTTACAATCATGCTTTTGATGTCATGATGAACAGTTTTTATTCAACTAAAACTCACAGAGGTTGGGCTGCTTCTTGTGTTTTCCTGACCTGTTGTTATTTTAGGGTTTACTTTTTTTTTTCTTTTTAGATTTATTTATTATTTCTTAAGTACACCGTAGCTGACTTCAGACACTCCATAAGAGGGCATCAGATCTCATTACGGATGGTTGTGAGCCACCATGTGGTTGCTGGGATTTGAACTCTGGACTGTCAGAAAAACAGTCAGTGCGCTTAACCGCTGAGCCATCTCTCCAGCTAGGGTTTACTTTTAGGTCAGTGTACATAGTAAGAGGCCTTAGTCCACAGGTTTAATTTTTATATGTAAATGCCCCATTGAAATTCTCACTCCTGGTCACCATTTCACTGCGTCCAAAGCCTTTTCTGTATGTGTGGCTCTCATCAGTGTGATTGGGATGGGTCTCAGCATGCATCTGGTTTCTGTCCTTCTTGCTTCTGACCATCACTGAACTTTCCATTGTCCCTGTAGTTTGTATCTTTTTTAGAAAGTTCTGTATTTGGAATAAAATGGAATAAGCCTTTTCAGATTGGGTAAGGAAAAATGTTTATGTTTTCATCATGATTTTTAGTGGCCTAACAGCCAAATAATTTTTTTCTTTTAAATTCTTAAAATATAAAATATATAAAAAATAAAAACAAATGTTATGGATAAACGTATCAGTTTTCTTCTTCTTCTTCTTCTTCTTCTTCTTCTTCTTCTTCTTCTTCTTCTTCTTCTTCTTCTTCTTCTTCTTCTTCTTCTTCTTCTTCTCCTTCTCCTTCTCCTTCTCCTTCTCCTTCTCCTTCTCCTTCTCCTTCTCCTTCTCCTTCTCCTTCTCCTCCTCCTCCTCCTCCTTCTCCTTCTCCTTCTCCCTCTCCTTCTCCTCCTCCTCCTCTCCCTCCTCCTCCTCTTCTCCCTCCTCCTCCTCCTCTCCCTCTTCCTCCTCCTCCTCCTCCTTCTTCTTCTTTTTCAAGACAGGGTTTTTCTGTATAGCCCTGGCTGTCTGGGAACTCACTCTGTAGACCAGGCTGGCCTTGAATTCAGAAATCCGCCTGTCTCTGCCTCCCGAGTGCTGGGATTAAGGCGTGCACCACCACTGCCCAGTTTATTAGTTTACTTCTTGAATGAGTAATTTTATAATTTGTGTACAGGTTTTTGTATGAACTTGTTTTTATCTCCTCTGGGTAAATAGCAAATATAATGGCTAATACTGATTTTTGAACTTGACAAGATCTAGAATTACTTCTGAGATAATCCTGGAGGCATGCTAAATAGGGATTACCAGATTAGGTTAGCCTCTGGGCCTGTCTATGAGAGATTGTCTTGTTGATTGAGATGGGAAGACTGTAGATGGTATCATCTGTTGTATTGTGTATATGAGAGAACAGTGCTTTCTTTCTGCTCCCTGACTGCACATGTAATCCAATAGCCATCACAGGCCCCAAGTGCAGGAACCCATGCTGCCTGCCATGGCTTCCCTGAAGCCATGATGTGATGGACTCACATCAGGGAATGTGTGCCAAACTAGCCCTTTCTTTCTTAGGTTACATTTATCAGTTATTTTGTCAGAGCAACATGCAAAGCCACTAAGTCAACTAAAGTACCAGATTCCTGGATTGCTCAGTGAAAAATTGTGGACTGTTTTAGAAAATGGCCGCACCATCTGCATTCCTACTGGCAGTCAGTGGCACCTGCTGCTACTCAGTATCCTCAGCAGCCTTCAGCATGACCAGTGATGTAGGGTTGGGTCATTGTAGTTGGTTGAAGTGGCTCCTTATGGTGACACTTGGAGCAGACTTGTCTTTCTGTATGCTCAGATGCCATTTGTGTGTCTTCTTTGGTAAAGCACCTGTTAAGGTCTTTGTCCCATCTTAAAATTCTTGTTTTCTGGTAGCTGAGTTATTGATATGAGGTAAGTGTTTGTGAGTGTTTCTCCTATCCTGTGTTCTTTTCTTTTAACTAAGTGTTTTTTAAAGTACCTCTCCAAGCACTTTTACCATCACAGACATGTTTCTTCTCTCTGTACTATATTTATATCTGTGCTTTACACATAAAAAGAGCAAGCCACTTTTTATTTCTGTACTAACCAATTTTTGCCCTTTTGGGGAGATACTGTTGCTATGGAGAGTATTTGCAATGGCAGGTACCATATGGATTTTGATGCTATTATAAAAGCTATCTTCTTTCAAACAGAGAAAAGAACATATAACATTTGTTATATGACTCGGGCTCTAAGTTTTCTTTACTCTTGCTGTAATAAAATGCCCCAAGAAATACATATTAAAGAAGAAAGTTCTTATTTGGCTCATAATCCAGGTTATAGGCCACCGTAGCAGGGAAGCTACAGTGGCCAGAACTGGTTACACGATGTCTATAGTCAGAAGAGAGCAACAGATGCATGCCGCAGCTCAGCCCTATCTCGCCTAAAGTATAGGGTGCAGCCCAGCAAATGGCACCTACTTTCTTCAGGCTGGGTCTTCAGGCTGGTGAGCATGACAGTCCCCCACAGGCCAGCCTGACCTAGGTCATCCTCACTGAGACTCTCCAGTGATTGTAGATTGTGTTGACAGTTAACACTAACCATCACATGGCCCAGAGGATACCCTTTAAAACATGGCATTTTCCAACTGCTAATTCACATGAATCTAGCATTGTTTTCAAAGCTCTAAATTCCTAAGCCATACATGATTTTGGCAGGAGACTGGTGTGGCCTCCTCTCACTTCTTTCCTATGAAGTGATACAGCACTTGCTGTAGCTCAGGCATGTTCTCTTTGTAGTTGACGTCATTTCTAGAAGACTGTGTATGATGCGTGAGTAGCTAGTGTGCTGCCCTTGATATAACTCAGGCATGTTGCCTTTGTAGGTGATGTCCTCTCTAGATGACTGCATATGACGTGTGAGTAGCTGTTATGCTCAGGGTTGAGGGAACAACAGGAAAAGTCTGTTTATGTGTAGCACAGGACAGTTGTTCTTCCCCATATTTCTAGTCATGGCTGTTGGATCCACCAATGAGTACAGGGGCCTGGCTGAGGGCACATAAAGTGCTCTATGAAAATACTCCCGTGTTCCCTTTTGCTATCTAAATATCACTAGCAGAACGCAAGAGTGTGAAACTGTGAAGCTTCTGCAAGGAGAGGGGGACTGACTCTTACATGTGGATCCTTCATGTCCTGAGGGGAATCCCCCTGGTGAGCTCTGTAACGTCTCTCCATTGTGTTTTCATTTGCTTTTTCCTAAGTTCAATACAACTCATTTTTTTTTTTCAATTTCTATGTGGGGTTTGATTTCAGGTATTTTTTGCTTGTTGTTTAAGTACATTTCTAAAAGCAGTCTAAAAGAGATTTCATCCTGTTAGACCACCGTCTTGTGCTTTGTGCTTTTCTCTGGGCGGGGTGGGGCAGTGGGAGAATAGTCACACCTGAGAGTGCATTGGTTTCTTTAATTTCTTCTGGCTACAGCTGTATATGGGATTTGAATCTCCAACTCTAAGACATTCTGTAGGCAGCTCTTTCTATCCGTCTGTGGGCAGCAGTACTTCTGATAGTGGCTGTCCCGTTGAAGAGATGCTTGGTCTCATGATCTGGCTGGCACTGCTGTGTTCCCAGGCTTTGCTATTCTTTACCCTTATCAGTTGCCCATGAGCAGCACTTTCTGAAGTCCCTCTTGTATGCCCCTCTTTTCCAAGCCTTTTTGGAGGATTCTGGCCCCAGAATCATGTCCTCTCTTTCTGGAGTGCCTGCTTAAGTTTCTCATTGTCACTGCCCTTGGTCATGGAATATTTTGACTTCCTTCCTAACCCTGTACATGAATTTGCTCAGTGATGTAATAGTTTTGTAATGACACAAGCCTTGGTATTCATTTCTTGTTTTCCCTCTTACAAGTATTTTGAGGTTGTAGTCTCTGTTTGCTAGAGATGCTGAAAATCACGGTCATGGATCTTGATATGTGGTCTACATTAGTCTTGTGACTTAAGGAGAGAGGTATATAGAGAGTCAGGTCTTTAGACCTGGAAGCATCCCTTTATCTTTCTATGTATAATGCTGATTTCATTGCTAAGATGTGAGACTTACAGTGGGTGCTGTGGATCTTTCATCCCTAGATGGAATCCTCACATCGGTGAACCACCGAAGCCCTCTTCAAGCCATAGAGCCAGTTGCTACTTCTGCCTACAAAAAACAGAGCTTTGTGCTTTCACCCTTTTCTACTCAAGAAGGTACAAGATCCCTCACACCCATAAAATCCCTTCTGCATTAGTGATGCAAAGCACTGTACTTATTAAAGCCACTGTTCTTCATTTTGTTTCTGCTTTCGTTAGAAATGGCAGGCTTGTCATTTCATATTGCTTCCCTGGACGAGACTGGGGTTCTCAATGTGTGGGTAAGTAGGAAGTGTGGGGCCACACAGCCATCCATACAGCGGAGTGAACCCACAGGGGAGGAGAATGCACCTGTCCTGGGGAATGGGTCAGAGACAGAACACAATCACAAGGCAGTAAGCCCTCTGTCCTGAGAAGAGGTATGAAGTTCCCTGGCCTTTGGCCTTTGGGAATTTGTAAGGAAATTATAACAAGACATCAGTGCTAGATGATATGTTAGGACTTGTACAGACAGCTACCAATGAGGTTACTGAGAGGGGAGAATACTAAGATAAAAGAATGAATAAATTTGTCACTAGTTCTAAAGCAGATGATTAGTCTTTTCTTATGAAGCAATTATATTTTTTAGGATCTAATATAACATGTTATTTTATTAAAGCTATGCCTTGTGTAGATTGTTTCATGGTTATAAAATGTATCAGTATTCATTTTTTTCAATATTCTGTTTTTAGGTGGTTGTTGAATTACCAAAAGCAGATATCTCAGGTTCAATGAGTGATTTAGGTAATTATTGAAGTAAAAATTAATATTGATTATTGTTTGCTAAAATGAATAGAGATTAAAGATATAAACACCTGCTTTGAAAAATAAGTAATTGACAACCTGAAAAAAAGTGGAAGTCAGAGTTGTATGTTGTATACTTTATCAGCTATTGGATGCACATCTCATTAGCTGGAGCAATTGAATGATATCTAACTCCATGTTCCTTTCTGTAGGTGTCATAAGCTCTGCTCATAGCTGGCATTACTTCTGCCATGTGTCATACCTCAAGGCGACTGTCTTCTTTCTTTTCCAGTATACTTTAGGTTTCCATGGCAGAAGTCCTCCTGCATTTGGAGCTTTCTTCTGTGGCTTTGGATTTACCAGTGCATACGAGTGCACTAAGTGTGGCTGTCCTCAGGCCACCACAGTGGGAATGGGAATGGGGATGCTCCCATGTAGAGCAAGAGAGATGTGGAAACACACTAGGGTCTCCCGTGGTTTTCTGTTTTCAGACCACTTGGCTTTCAGTTCCAAGAGGCCTCAGCCGATTCAGCCCCATTAGATCCTGTGGTCTAGTTTGTCTGCATTTTAAAGTCAGCTTTCTTACTCTGAATTCCTAATCCTTACTCTAATTCTCTAGTGGCAAAGTCTCCTCTCGTCTTATTCATGTCCCCAAGATTTACACGGCCTTGCTCCAGGTCTCCAGATTCAGAAGCACATGCTGGTCACTTCTTACTGAAGTTCCATTCAAATCAGGTTTACCGTGGCTGTGGTTGAGACCAGGCTAGCCTGATCTGTAGATGTGTCACCTCTGTGATAGCATCAGTACTGTGTGATAGTTATAAGACGCAGGTCATGCACTGCGCTTGAAGCTGCCCTTTCTTTCTAGCATGAGTTGAATATATTCCTACATGCTTTTAATTCAACTGCACTCAAGGTTCTGGATACTATCTTGCCTAGGATTTGGGTTTCAACATATATAAATCCCTAATTCTTTCCTCTGTAGTAATATATCAAAGGGAGAATAGCATTAGGACAGACATTTAGCCCGGAATTTGAGAAGAGCAAGGGAAGGAATGGGAAGTAAAGCCAGGCCTAGGGGCTGGAGTGCAGTGATGTTGGAGCAGAAGTTAGAGAAGCTGATGAAGACAAACTGAGACTGGAGGAGTTTGGGACACTAGTGGCCATTCAGCAAAACCTGGAATGTTTCCAAGGATGGCTTTGAATGACAGGTGCCTTGGGTATCTACAGCACTGGGTTTGGCATTTTAACTTATTATTCAGTACATATGTTACCTGCTGTCCTCACCACTCTGAAAATGTGGGGGTATCTGGATCATGGCCCGGCGGACTTCTGATAATAATCTACAAATTCTTGACACTCCTCTTTAGCCAAGTCACAGGTACCTCAACTAGACTTACAGGGAGTTCTGCTTGTCATTTATATTTTGGCATTCCTTCTGGTTATAGATACTTACATAAAGAAGAATGAATCCAGACAACTGTGGATAGGTTTTGATTTAGCTTACATTAAGAGATGTGCATGTTTCTGGGTTGTCTGATTCTAGGTCTGATACCTGGAGGAAGGATCAAGTTGGTACACAGCACTGTAATCCAGTTGGGTAACAGGTGAGACTCCCCCTGGGGACTAAACACCTCCCGCATCCCAGAGAGACTCTACTTCCTGTTAAATGCATGTTCTGTTTTTGCAATGAGGACCCAGTTTCTTTTTCTTTCTTTCTTTCTTTCTTTCTTTCTTTCTTTCTTTCTTTCTTTCTTTCTTTCTTTCTTTTTTTGTTTTTTTCAAAACAGGGTTTCTCTGTATAGTCCTGGCTGTCCTGGAACTCACTTTGTAGACCAGGCTGGCCTTGAACTCAGAAATCCACCTGTCTTTGCCTCCCAAGTGCTGGGATTAAAGGTATGCGGCACCAATGCCTGGCTCTTTTTTTTTTTAATTATTATTAGATATTTTCTTTATTTACATTTTAAATGTTATCCCCTTTCCTAGTTTCCCCTCTGAAAATTCCCTATGCCCTCCCCTCTCCCTCTGCTCTTCAACCCACTCACTCCCATTCCTGGTCCTGGCATTCCCCTATATTGGTGCATAGAGCCTTCACAGGACCAAGGGACTCTCCTTCCACTGATAACCAACTAGGCCATCCTCATCTACATATACATCTAGTTGCTGCTATTCTAATGCCTTCATGTGTGTCACACATCTGCTGGGCTTCTGTAAGACTCTTCTCTCTACTGTAGACTTCTCTCTTCATATCACACATTGTATTTATTTTTTAATTGTAATTTCCTCCAGGAATTAACAGTATATTCTTACAGGACTTATATACTCTTCAAAGTGAAATAGCTAATGTATTTGATGCCATGTTTTCTCTCAAAACTCATAGCTGTGTTTTTGCAAGATCTGTGGGAAAGGAGGAGTAGAGGCAGACTGGATTATAACGAGAGTCCTAACTTAATAGCCTCCCCTACCTGGGATAAATAGGGTGGTAGCCCAGACTGATATACCAGGTCTTTGTCTCCCCTTCTGCCAGTTGTGGACTATGGATGTCCTGGGCACAGTAGCCATTTTGTCCTCAGTGATCCCAGCAAGCATGCCAGTGAAGAAAAACATCCCTTCTGTGTGTAGTTATGAGAATGATGTGTTGGTAGTATGGCCATAGACACCATAGACATGTGTGTAGTTATGAGATTGATGTGTTGGTAGTATGGCCATAGACACCATAGACATGTGTGTAGTTATGAGATTGATGTGTTGGTAGTATGGCCATAGACACCAATGTGGGAGCCTGAAGAAGGGGATTAGTGGGGTCTAGAATGAGATGGGAACTTTTTTTTTTTTTTTTGGTTTTTTGAGACAGGGTTTCTCTGTATATCCTTGGCTGTCCTGGAACTCACTTTGTAGACCAGGCTGGCCTCAAACTCAGAAATCCGCCTGCCTCTGCCTCCCAAGTGCTGGGATTAAAGGCGTGCGCCACCACGCCCGGCTGGGAACTTCTTTGAGAAAGTGATATGTGGTAGATGGAATAAGAATAACTCCCCCATAGGCTCATTTACTTGAATGTTTAGTCACTATGGTTGGGCTCTGAGATTATAGAAGCCCATGCCAGGCCCAGTTGTCTTTCTCTCTGCCTTGCTGTCTATGAATCAGGATGTAAAGATCTGAGTTACTGCTTCACCATCATGTCTGTCTGCTTCCTTCCATGATGATCATGCACTAATCTTTTAAAACTGTAAGTGAGCCTCCAATTAAAAGCTCCCTTTAATAAGAGCTGCCGTGGTCATGATTTCTCCTTACAGCAATAGAACATTGACTAAGACGTAATAACTGGGCTTGGTCCTTAAATAGTTAAAGCTTGGTCTTGGTAAAGTAGTCATGGTTCTAAGGCAAAATGTGCTTATATTTTGAGATACCTGTCAGTGTGATGTTGAGAAAAATGGGAGTTGGGGCTGGTCTTGCCATGTCTTCTTCTGTGATGACAGTCTAGACAATGGCTTGGAGGGGGCAGGGTCTTACTCTGGAGAAGTGGAATGTTATTTTTGTGATATAGGATTATCAACTTGGAAAAATGTGAGTTTGGAATACAGTAAGGGAGATTGGAGTCAAGGAAATCAATTTAGAAACCACTGTAGCAGCCTGTATGAAAAACAGCATGGGTATGGAGAATCAGATGTGAATTGAAGAGTGGAAACTTGGTGTTCAGCCAGATTATGAGGCCTTTACAGTAACCTGTGGCTCAAGCCCTGTACAATCTTAGATACATTGAGCTTTCCCCAGTTGTAGACCTAAAACTGAGACCCCTGAACAGGACTTTAGAATTCACTACCCCTTTAGTGTGAGGAAAATTTAGAAAGTTTCACCCCGAGTTGAAGGAAAATGGGTACTTGGAAGAACTTGAAACCTCAAGCTAGATGTGGGCTCAGGAACCTACAAGTTTGGGATGTGAACATCAGAGTCCCAGGGACCTTGAGGCATAAGGGCAACTGCCTGGTGGGAAGCTGGGGGTTATGGAATTTCAACAAGACATCTGCAAAAGATGAGTTCACATGCTCACCTGCCAGAAGCAAGGGGAAATGGTGCACTTTGTAAGAACTCTCATTATAGTGGAACTCACTGGTCAATACAGACTCACCTTGTCTCAGTATCAGGCCTGTTGGCAATTGTACAATCTAAAAAACATGTTTAGAAGCAATGTTGTAATTTTGTAATTTCCAAAATTTCCACCAATGAGTGGTTAGATAATAGATTCAACATGGTTGATAGAAGAATCAGTAACAAAATGGTAGATCTGCAGAACCGATCAAGTTTGTGATACCAGAGAAAGGAATAGGAAGCAGAATAGCTGAAACCATGGAGGCAGCCTGATAGGAGTGGCTCCTCATTGGAGGCAGCCTGATAGGAGTGGCTTGTCATTTTGTAAAGGCCATGTGTTCATCTCTGCTATTTATTTTTCAGTCTTTCTCATAAAGATAGTGAACTGTGGGGGTCGACACAAACACTGAGTGTCAAATTCCTGCCTTCAGATCCTAATCACTTTGTTGTCGGCACCGACATGGTTAGTAGTAGCTTACATTTCATCCTTTCTACCTAGAGTTACCTGATGAATAACTTTATATCAGATTAATTTACTGTTTGCTTTTGTTATAATATCTGAAACGTATTTCTTGAATATTGTGTTGTCCAGTCTTGTGTCTAATCTTTGGCTATTTTTGGTGTTCTTGTAATAATTAGGGACTTATAAGCCACAGTACCAGGCAAGATTGGAGAGTATCTCCCAGGGTGTTCAAACCTGAGCAACACGGTGTCAGACCAATAAAAGTTAACGTGATTGATTTTTCTCCATTTGAAGAAACAGTATTCTTGGTAAGAAAGTCACTTTTTGGTTAAATTATTTACCTTTTGGGGCAATATAACATTGTAATTCAGTAGAAAATTTAGGAAGTTATGGTCTCTTAGTAGTCTACAAACTAATCATTAGTTGGACCTCAGTGATGTAAAAGTGAGACACAGGATATTATTAACAAAAAAACTAAATTAAATTGACTCAGAAATTTAACTCTCTTTAAGAAATACTTTGTTTAGTTGCAGGATACTTGGGATTTGAAAGGAAGATAACCCATGGTCAACTGGCTCTCATGGCAACTAACTAACCCATGGTCAACTGGCTCTCATGGCAACTAACCCAGTCCACAAAACAGTCATCATTCCTTTCTGAGACCACAAGCCCCTGACCTAATTACCTTTCACTTGATTCATCCCTTAAATGTCACACTGCCTCTCAACACTCAGCACTGCCTCTCAGTCCTGTTATGTTGACTAAGTCTCTAGCACATGAGTCAGTGGGGACAAACTTGATTCAGACCATAGCCATGGTTTACCAGTTCCTAAGTGTGCAATCTCAGCATGTATAGAGCTTTAACCCCTTGTGCAGATGCAGAGAAGCCAGTTTTCAGTATCCAAGATGCTTTTTGTGTCTGAGTTAATTACACACCCAGACATTGTGTTCAGAGATTATTCAGCTTCACTCTTGCTTCACTCCAGTATGATTTTGTTATTTATATGAAATTAGCGTTTAAAATGTGTCTCTGTTGGTATTTTGCTTTAGAATTTGATTCTAGTTGAATATATATTATTTATTGTTTCAGAATTTTATATAACTGCATCTTTTTTTGAGTATGGGAAGGATTAAAGAGTGAGGAAGAATTAATCTTCTCTTTCTAGGTTAATAATTTGATCTTTCACTAAACCATCTAAGTTTTGATTTTATGACATGCTGTCACTAGAGATACAACTGTTTAAGAAGGTGACACTGCACCTGTGCAGCAGTCAGTGACACTCAACTCTTAAACATGTGTTTACATTTCCATTGGGCGCACTGATGGCTGCTGTCTGGTCCACCGTGGCGAGTGCTCATGGTCGCTCACCTCCCTGTTTGTGAGGACAAGGGGGCTGGTGTCTGTTTCCAGGGCGAGCAAGCACTCTCTGTGAGGAGGATAGGTTTTTTAAATTAAAAAAAAATTTTTTTTTTACTTACTCACTTTATATCCCGTTCACTGTCTCTCTCCTATTCATCCTCTTCTACCATCCTTCCCCTATCCTCTCTCCCCTTCTCCTCTGAGCTGGTGTGGGTACTCCTGGGTAGCTCCCTACCCTGGCATTTCAAGTGTGAGGATAGGTTTAATGATATGTCTTTATGTTCAGAAAACAAGAGCAAGCCAAAATGTTATTGTACAAACAAGGGAAGCTACTTTGAAAACTTTCCCTGGGTGTTAGGATGGAAATTAAAGGAAAGAACAATAGGGTTTCCACATCCCAATTGCAGGCTGGCTGTTCAGATGGAAGCATCAGGCTGCACCAGCTGACGTCTGAGAGGCCCATCATGCAGTGGGACAATAGCACCAGTGGCCATGCTGTTACTAGTCTGCAGTGGTCCCCAACAAGGCCTGCAGTGTTCCTGGTCCAGGACGATGCGTCTAGGATCTATGTCTGGGATCTTCTTGAGAATGACCTGGGTCCTGTGGCCCAGCAGCCCATCTCTCCAGATAAGTGAGTACAGGCCAGTCACCCTCATCCTTGCTCTTCTTAAATTACAGGTTCAAATTTACATTTAACACCACATTTGTATGTATTATATAGTCAAAAGTATTTTTAACAGTAGTTTTAGTTTGTAGTCAAATCAAAACATACACTGAGGTCCTATATGTACTTGGATGCTCTCCCCCCAGTTGTGCACCCTCTTGCTGCCAAGATCTCCATCCACGTGTGCTCTGCTGCATTTGTCCCATACTGACATGTCATGTGCATCCTATTCCATTTTACATTGGCTTCATCCTTGCTGATCATTAAGCAATACTGTGAAAATCACTTTAAAATGCAGTCATTTTATATCTATCATCAGATGACACAGTAGATAGGAGAGTAGTAGTCTTCATCACGATTATTCTGGTAGAAACAGTTTCTGTGATGACTCACAGATTCAACATGAGCGATCTACAGCGTATTCCTTCAGGTTTCTCAAAGATAGCAGGACATGTGAGGCATAAGCCATGGAGTCACCAGTCCCTACACACCCTTCCCACTGTGTACGATTGAAACCTGCTATGCAAAGTTCAAAGCATGTAAATTGCAATTGATCCTTGATTAAAAGCTTAACATTTATTTATTTGTGTGCACAATTGTATGTGCTGTGGTGCCCATGTGGAGGTGAGATGACAGCCTGTGGGATTCCATTCTCTGCTTTCCATGTAGAAGCCAGGACTAGAACTTGTGTCATCAGGTTTGATAGCAAGTGCCGTTACTGGCTGAACCATCTTGCTGGCCTGTTGCAAATACTTTGAAATAATTCTTTGCCTTTATTCTTTTATTTATAAAAGATTTAATTTGGAAGGGTTCTCAAGAGAGAACCATATATATAGTCACCTATATTTTGTTCTTGGCATTTTATAACCATATTAGGTGGGTATGTGTGCCAGGGACTTGGGGTAATTTTTTTAAAATTAAAAATAGTTTTTTTTAAAAAATACAATCTATTCTGATTACAGCCCCCATCTCCAATTTCTCCCTGACTGGATCTACCTCCTGATCCACCTGAATCCACACCCATTAAAATACAAACAGGCAATAATAATAATAATTATAATAATAATAATAATAATAGAAAAAGAAACAAACCAGAATAAGACAAAAACAAACAAATGGAAAGAGCCAAAGAAAAGACAAAAGAAACATACAGATGCTGAAACACATATTCTCACACACAGAAAACACATAAGACATAATAGGTGGACAAAAGATCTGTAAGGGTAAAAAAAAAAAAAAAAAAAAGAAAAAAAATGTGAAGCCCCGATAAAGTATTGTGAAACCAAAACAAAAGGCAAAAAACCAAAACAGTCCATTGGGTTTGTTGTGTGTCTTCCATCTGCTTCTGGGCATGGGGTTGACTTTAAGTGTGGTTTATGTACCTTGTAGGACTTTGTTGGAGAAAACTAATTCCTCCTGTGAATGGACATGAACTGGAGATAGCTTCTGGCTGTGTGGTTTTGTGTCTGCTTCCTCTCCTAGCCCTAGAACCTCTTCTGGCTTAGACTGTGCAGTCGTGTGGGTGCTGTCACAGTCTCTGAGTTCACACATGCGTCAGGCCTGTTGTGCCCAAAAGGCTGTGTGTGTTTCTTTGGTATCCTCCATCCCCTCTGGCTCTTAGAACTTTTCTGCCTCCTCTTCCACAGGCTTCCCTGAGCCCTGAGGGGAGGGATTTGATGGAGACATCTCACTTAGGACTGAGTGTTCCAGCGTTTTTAACTCTCTGCGCATTGTCAATTGTGGGTCTCTGTATTTGTTCCAACCTACTGCAGGAGGGAGCTTCTCTGATGATGGCTGAGCAAGACACTGATCTATCAGTATAACAGAATGACATTAGGAAGTTTTTTTCTTGCTATGTTCCTTTGGAAGAATGGTAGGTAGTATGTGGGTTTTCCATGGATTTCTAGCCTATCTAGTTTCAGGTCTTAGTTACCTAGGCAGTGTCAGGGACAGGCTCCAATCATAGAGTGAGTCCTAATTGCAGTTGTAATATGGTTACTCCAACAACATTTATGCCACTATTACATCAGTATATCTTGCAGCTAGGTCTCCATTATGGATTGCAAGGTTTATAGCTGGGCTAGTGTTTATATTTTCCTTCTCATAGAGTTCAAAGTACCTTCCAATACTGTGAACACTGAGTCAATAGGGGTGAAGTCTCTAGATGGCACCAGCTTGACTTCTACAAGTTCAGTGAGTTATATAGGTGTTGTCTTCAGCAATAGGGCCTTGCCATCAGCTTGTGGAGAGCAACTAAAAGCTTTGGCAAAAGTCTGGATTATTTGGGGGTTTCTGTGGAGCCCTTTTGGCCAACAACTTGATTAGATGTGACCCATTCCTGGTACTGGAGGTTTTATTTGGTGTCAAGACATGTCTAGTTGAGCTTTGTCTCCCCACTTTTTTTTGATGACTACAGTTCATATTTCTTTTACATATGTACATGTTTTTTTAAAAGTTTTCACTATATTAGGTTTCCACATGATTTCTCAAATGGACCTTAGCTTTCGCTATCCCCCATATCCCCACCTTTATACCTTCTTCTCTCCTTGGTTGATCAGTTCAAATGAAGTTTAAGAAGAAATGTTTGATAGAATGTAAAGGTTATATTAAGGTCTGAAATAAATAAGGATAACATTTATTTAGTTCTAGTGGTAGGTAAATTGGTATTATTCTAGCGAAATATCCATCAATAGAACTGTCTATGGTGGCATGTATGTAATCCTAGCACTTGAGAATCTGAGACAGGGGGATTACAACTTTGAGGCCAGCTTGGGTTTATAGGGGATTCCTGACCAACTTGGGCTACAAAACCAGACCTCATCACAAAAGAAAAGGAAACAAAAACTATATCAACATCTGAGCATGGCGGCTCATGCCCATCATCCCAATACATGGGAGACTGAAGTGAGAGGAGGATCAGACAGTCCTCCTCTAGTCAGCCAGGGATTACAGAACAGTCTGTGCAGCATAGGAACTCTGAAAAGAAACCTAAAAAGCCAGCCAATTACTCACTCTAGCTGTGGGTCACATATGAACACATTTTACATCTAGAAAGTCTGTCAAGAGTCCCGGGGAGGCCATGGCAAAAGGATCAGACACTTCCTGCTGGTCTGGGAAGGATCTGAGAGGGGGCAAGCTTCCCTTCGGATTGTATTTCTGAGACTTGTTACTGGAGGAGGCAAGGGTGGAGTTGGTGACACTGCTCAGCTTGGTAGGGCAATGGCATGCAGAGGGCACACACGGGTCAGCACATGATGGGATGGGCTGCTCACAGGAAGGTAATGCTGTAGAGGGCCTGGGGCTCAGGGCAGGCCTCAGCTGGAGAGTGGATTTGCGGGCTTTGGCATTTATTCATCTGTGGTTGAGATTGGTGGCCTGAGATACTGGGAAACCCTCACACACTAGGGATCATCCCACTGCCTGTGTGGCTGGGAGGCGTGCTGACCAGTTGGAAGGTCCCGTTGTTGGAGGTATTGATTCCCATGGGCAGGGAGGAGCATCAGATAGGAATGTCACACTTGTGTGAAGTGGTGGAAGTTGTCATCTGCAGCTACACAGTCTGTGAGCTGCTGCCTTCATGGATCTGCCCAGACCCCTGAGATGTAGAAAATTGTGTTCAACAGACTTTCATATACTTTTTTTTTTTTTTGGTTTTTTTCGAGACAAGGTTTCTCTGTCTAGTCCTGGCTGTCTTGGAATTCACTCTGTACACCAGACTGTCCTTGAACTCAGAAATCTGCCTGCCCCTCCCTCCCAAGTGCTGGGATCAAAGGCGTGCGCCACCACTGCCCAGCTTGTTTTAACTTTTTTTAGCCACCTCTTCTTTTTCATATGTCTCTTGAATATAGATATTTACTCTGGTAACAGAAAGTCACACACTTGTATACTGCCTTCCCAGTTCATGTTCTCTCTTGCCTACAGGCTTGTGGCTATGACTATCGTGGGGGAACCGGAGAAGACCAGTGGTAGCTTTGTGGCCCTGGTGTTGGCCAGGACCTCTGGCACAGTCGACGTCCAGAACCTGAAGAGGCGGTGGACCACCCCAGCAGTAGACGAGCATAGCCAGCTGTGCCTGCTTCTTCAGAAATGAAGACTTGGTGTCGGGAGAATGATGGGTACATGAGACTTGATTACAGATGGATCCCTTAACTCTGTGTTCATGTGATTTTGTGTACATAGAATATGTATATTCTGTACATAATTTGTTTTAGAAGAATATTACTTTGGTATTCCTAGGAAATAAATCACTATTTTTAATGGAAACAGTGAACATTTTAGTGTATACTAAAACTTCAAAGGGAATATCAAGTAATGTCCAGAAAGCTCTTCCAAGAGTGTTTCCAGTTATTTTTGGAACTATTTAAAAATACTGTCACATTTATTACTGAATTTTAAACAGTCCACCATGAAAAAGTACTTGAGTGGACTATTTTTTTAGCCATGCATAAAATGATGTACATATATCTGAAGTAAGAGAGATTGCTCACTTTGGAGGTGACCTCCATCAGCCTTCTGTGTTTACGGTTTTCTTCAACACCAGCTTTTGGTATGTTTTCAATGACACTCATAGAATTGAGTCAGACACATTCACTGTGTGACTTAGTGTGAAAACCATCTTCATGTAGAAATAATACAAGTAAATAAATTTTTTGAGAATGGAATAAATAGGGGCTTACAAATTGATTTATGCTGTTGTAACAGTTTGCAAGCACTGGTTCACAATTTTCATTTTGTTTACACAGTTTTGTTTCTTACAGCTGGAGACACTAGAAGTTCAAGGCTGGGACTCCAGGGCTAGGAGTCGAGGGCTAGGAGTACAGGGCTAGGACTCCAAGGTTCTGCTTAGGCTGCTGTCAGCCTCCAAGATGGCACTGCAGCCATGTCCTTACTTGGCAAAGGTGAAGGACAGAGGGTGCTAGTGTGCTCCCTCACCCTCTCTAACCAATCTGCTCGTGATGGCTCACCACCTCCTAATACCATTGCCTTGTGGCTCAAGTGCCAGTTTGCGAATTGGAAGGCGACACACATCAAGCCACACAGGAGGGTCTGAGGGTGAGCTCATGGGGAAACTGCCTGGGTCCTGCCAGGAGATCTGTAGGGAACACAAGCAGCGTATTTAAAGCTCTTTCTGCACTTTCCCAGCGAGAACTGCAATGTCTTGAGCCTGGACAGTGCCTGGAAAACTCTGCTGTCTGCCTCTGATCCATGGGGACATATCCTTATTTCCCAAAGACGATATGCTCTGACATTCTCTTTTAGTTCTTGTGTAACTACCCCCTAGCATCTCATCCTTGTGTAACTACCCCTCCAGCAACTCATCCTGTATAGAACTACCCCCAGCATCTCATCCTTGTGTAACTACCCCTCCAGCAACTCATCCTGTATAGAACTACCCCCAGCATCTCATCCATCTTTGCTTCCTTTTTCATCATGTTGACTCAGAGCTCATTCATTTATCATGAAAATGACAGAATACTTCAGAGTGGCCTGTCTCAGTACGTACATGTGCACATGACACATGAGCACATGCACAGGACATACATGCAGGCATGTACAGATACATGGAACATCCAGATGCTGACCCAGTCAGATACTGCTGTAGTTGGCTAGTTTCTCTCCATAAGGTGGCACTGTCTTTATTCACTGTCATACTGGCCACTGAGTCACAAGGAGCAGTGGGGAGCTGCAGAGACAGAACACAGTGGTGTAGCACTGCTTGGCAGAAAGGGAGGGCTGTAAGAATGTGTCGACAGAGGGCATGTTTATGTGACTGGCACCGAGCCACTGAGTAAGTGGATGTTTAGCCAACCCGTGTTAAACAAAGGACTGGAATCTCCTCTCTGCACCTTCATAAAACTCATGAGTCAGTTACAGATGTGGGAGTTAGAGGAGGCACTGGGCTCAGTGACTGGGACAGAGTGTTTAAGATGGATGCTGTGTACAGGTTTCCTTCTCAAGTTAGAATCGGTATTCCTTTTTTTCTTTTTTCAATTTTTTATTAGATATTTTCTTCATTTACATTTCAAATGCTATTCCGAAAGTCCCCTGTACCCCTCCCCCACCCTGCTCCCCTACGCATCCATTCCCACTTCTTGGCCCTGTCGTTCCCCTGTACTGGGGCATATAAAGTTTGCAAGACCAAGGGGCCTCTCTTCCCGATGATGGCCGACTAGGCCATCTTCTGCTACATATGCAGCCAGAGACACGAGCTCTGGGGGTACTGGTTAGTTCATATTGGTGTTCCTCCTATAGGGTTGCAGACCCCTTCAGCTCCTTGGGTACTTTCTCTAGCTCCTCCATTGGGGGGCCTGTGTTCCATACAATAGCTGACTGTGAGCATCCACTTCTGTAATTGCCAGGCACTGGCATAGCTTCACAAGAGAGGCTCAGGGTCTTTATATCAGGGTCCTTATGTCTTTGGATTTCCTCTGTGTCTCGGTGTCTGTGATTCTTAGACAGTTGCCGCTGTTGGCAGCCTCCTCCATCTGACTCTTTGCTGGCTCTGAATTGCTTCCAGGTTGTGTGGCACTTTTGAGCTGCATGACCTGGGGGTAGCACTGTGTGAGAATCATTTTTAATGCAATGCCATGTGGATAGGTGAAGATCAAAACCCTTCAGTTGATTTCTTCCTTTGTTCATTCATTTGTCCTACAGTGCTGCTTAGGCTGACTGGTATCACAGGAGGAGGGATGGTAGACAGAAAAGACATAGCAAGAGGGAAGGCCAGCACTTTGTGGCTGTGTGGCCCTCTAGAAGGCTGTGCATATTTGATGGGGCACATTATCTGTGACCCGGAGCTATGTGCCGAGTGTACACAGGGTTGAGAGACTGTTCTTTTCTCAGTATTTGCAGCCTCCACTCCCACAGTGTTAGAAAGTTTCCTTCTCAGGTCTATAGCTGAGTGTCCTGTGATTTACACAGAAGTGCTAAGATTTTATAGAGGAAGGAAAAGAGGTCTCTCTTTTTTAGGGATGACAACCCAATGTATTATCCCCTCTACACTTCATTGAAATAGGCTCTCTTGGCCTCTAGTAACGGCCACCCTCTCTCCTGAGTGTTGGCAACACCCGTGCAGAATGAAGCCAAAGTGTGATTGCCCTGCCCACTGCAGCCTCTCACCACCAGTGACAGCAAAAAACCCAAATAGCATCCCATAACAGCTCAGGGAAACAAATGGAAAACCAGGTCTGCCTCCTGTTCCAGCTCTTCCTGGCCAGCATGTGTATATCCACCTCGAGGGAGGTGGGATGCTCCTCTTGATTATGGATTAGACCCCAACCCAGTGATCATTTATAATCATTTATAACTTGACACTCCAAATTATAAATTTGTCAGAGGAATCCTGGGGACATGAAGGTTGGAAGAGCTGCATTAGTAGTACCATATATGGAAAATACATTTCCTTTTTTTGAATACTTTGTTTAGAACATTTGGGACAGTGAAGGACAGAAGATAACCATAGTAGCCTGCAGTTTGTATATCAGAAAATCTCCCACTAGCTGGGAGTTTACAGCATTCTTAGTGTTTTAGTTTGAGGGAAGAGCAAAACCAAGCATGAGGTGGATTCAACATGAGAGTGCTTTGCCATGTCTGATTCTTAATGTGATTTTGGCTGGATGGAGAGTCTTCTAGGAAATGGAGGAACACCTCCGGCTGTGTTTATGAGTATAGTTCAGAAAAGATTTCACCCACTCTGGAATATGGGCCACATTATTCCTAGGGCTGAGGCCCTAGAACCAGATGAGGGCAGCATTGCCTTCTCTCTGCTTCCTGGCCCTCCGTGATGTGAACTGCTCTACCACACCACACCACACCACACCACACCACACCACACCACACCACACCATACCCACAGACACACAGACACAGACACACATGAACACGCACATGCACACACACACACACACACACACACACACACACACACACATGCCACCACCACCACAATGGATTGAGTCCCCTCAAGCGATGACAGAATAAAGTTCTCCTCTCCTTAAGCTGTTCCTCCCCTGGTTTCTGTGTAGTATTGGTCATTGCTAATAAAACAAATGAACATAAATATCCTCTGAGGATGCTGGAGTAGCACAGTTAGGGATAAAGCATGGCATGACACCGTGAGGAGAGGGTTCAGCTGCTGGAAGAAAGCCTGGGATCCCTGAGGAGCCTGATGCAGCTAAATGCTGTGGGTGGGAGGGAAGGGATAAGAATAAAAGGACTTTTCAGAATTATTGCTGTATTTTAGTTTCCTTTTTTTTTTTTTTTTGCCTTGAGTACATTGAGTGAGTGTTTATAGTGATTCCACTTGGTGTGTCATGTTGCTGTATCAGTTACAGCTCTTAGTGGTTTCCTGGGGTTTATAGCATCACTTTTCTCTTGCTTAAGTCACTATCCTTCCTCCTGGCAGTCATGCCTTTCCTCCTACTGAGCTTTAGGGTTAGCATTAGGGTAGGTTGGGGTTAGGGTTAGGGAGAGGGGTCTTGTCAGGTCTGGGACTTGCCTCGGATTCTTCCCATTACATCTAGGGTTCACGGTGTAGGTTTGTGGGATCTTTGCCTTTCAACGTTCTGCTTAGCACCTTGGTGAGCCCTGCCTCACAGAACAAGACTTGTGTGAAACACAGGCCTGTTGGTGGGGCTGAGGGTGTCCGAGATGTGCAGTTTCTAGGTCCCTGCCCTTTCCAGAATCTGCTCTTCCCACTCCACCAACTGCAAGGTGTCCTGAGGAGACGGAGTGAAGGTCCTGGTAGAGTTCTTCATCTCCCAGCAGCTCCCGTTGTCACCAGCTCTGATGACTGAAGGTATATGTCCCGGTTCTCAGTGAGCGCATCCTGAGGAAACCTGACCGACAGCTCCACACCAAGTGGTTCTTTATCCGGTCACAACCGAGAAGCTGTTGAACAGAAGACAAAAGTGCATTTGTAAAAGCATCATGCAGTATGGCATGCCAGGCACAAGGGGGCAGCAGCAGCCTCCTGAGCTCTGGCCAGCCTACTTCTCCACACTATGCCTGAATGCTTCAAACACAACAAGAAGCAGTAGGCTTAAACACTCCCACAGTAATACAACCCTTCTATTTATATCCAAGGAGAGGATTCTCCACGTTAATCAAACAGGGGAAACATTTTAATTTTTTTTAAAAGATTTTCTTTATATGCATCAAAATCAAATAGCTGAAATGCCTGCCTACCTCGTAGCACAACCTTCTTTCCAGGGAGATTGTGTTAGTGCTGGGTATCTGAGGGCAGCTTAGGTTCACTGAGTCACAGAGAGCACCCACTGGACAAAGAGACACACCACAAGTGGTCATGTGCCAAATGGGGCTTTAAGAAAGCCTCCAGCTAAATCCATTTTTGTGGTCCTGATGTGAGGCTTAGTGACACCCACACGCATACACACACACACACACACACACACACACACACACACACACACACATATAATAACACTAAGCAGTCCTGGTTACAGTGTGGTTTAACCCATCACTGACCCACCATTGCTGCAGCCCCTGTATCTCCTGCAAGTGGTGGTCAGAACTTTGTGAAATCTCTTTCTGGGAGGCAAGGTCCTCCTCTGGCTGGCATCAGGCTTCATTCTTTTCCATTTCCCAGCATGAGATGCCAGTTAGAGGATCATTGTCCCAGTGGTCTTGACAGCTAAAGGAGGAGCACAAGTGTGTCTTCAGTCCTTACTCATCCACAAATGGGACATCTGTGTTACACCTCCTCCCCAAGGCTCAGGAAACACCACAGAAGGGGGGCAGAAAGACTGTAAGAGCCAGAGCTTGGAGAGGACGTGGTGAGACACTATCTTCTGGACATGACAAGACCACTGCACTCATGAATGCCCAGAGGCTCTGGTTACATCCACAAGACACTCACAATAGCAAGCCATACAATGTTTAGAGGGACCCACAAGCCCCTACTGTCTGAACTACTCACAGCTGGTGGCTGCTAGGGGAAGGACTGTCAGTTTTCTTTAAGAATATGGTACCTGGTAGGTTCATCATACACCAGTGGATGGCCCCATACTCCTGTCTGTATGAATGGCACCAATTAGATGCTTCTGTGAGGACATGAAAACTGCCCTCAAGTACTCAACGGATTTCTCACCCTCAGAACTGAGAAATAAATCTCTTTTTACAACTAAAGCTATTTTTGCATTTATTTATGTATATGGTGTGTATGAGTGTACCCAAATATGTGCAAGTGTGTGTGCCCTAGCATGTGTATGAAAGGCAGAAGACAGTTAAGAGAATCAATTTCCTATCGAACTGGCCATCAAACTTCCCTGTGGGTAGCAAATGCCTTTACTCACTGAGTCATCTTGCTGGCCCCATTTTTCTTTTTCTTTTTGGTTTTGTTTCTTTTGTTTTTGCTTTTGTTTTTTGTTTTGTTTTGTTTTGCAACAGTTTTTGTTTACATTCTCAAGCTGTGTCCTCACCATACAGCACTGCTGTGCAGGTCAGGAAAATGTCTCTACTGAAGGACCAGGAGGAAGCCAAAGGACTTTGCAGGGTCCTTACCTGCCTCTCATCTCCCTCTGATGTGAAGGTTGCACACCATAACCACCAGCTCAGCATAACCAGCAGCCAGCTGGGCACACACAGATGGTCATTTGGGGATAATGGCTAATGAAGCTGGCATTCATATGAGAAGTGGGGCTAGCTCTTGAACTCGACATCAGGGAGGTGTCCTGGGCATTGACAACAGTAGCTCAAGAGCAGCTTGCTGTTGCTGCCGAGAGATGTGGAGTATATATACTCTGCTCTTGGAGGCTACCCTGAGAGTCTAGGCCTTTTCTGTTCAGCTCTTTCTAAAAGTGCACCCACACCCAGACCCTGTGGGAAAACGTGAGGGAGGCCATGAGCAAGTTCAAGGTCAGTATAGCAAACAATCTGTTTAGAAGGCTTTCCACACTTGACAAGTGCCACCAGGGACCAAGCCTTTTCTGACCACACATGTGTTTTCACTGTTACATATATGATTAGAATTTGGTTTTTAACCCCAGGCTACAAAATAAAGTACTGGTGCTATATTGGGCAGTGGTGGCACATACTTTTAATACCAGCACTTATAGAGGCAGATCTCTAAGTTCAAGGCCAATCTGGTCTACAGAGTGAGTTCCCAGACAGCCAGGGTTACACAGAGAAACCACAGCTCAACAAAAACAAAACAAAAGTACTGATGTTATCTTTTAAAATGCCGTGGCAGGGTCACCTGCAGTGCTTCATCAGTTCTTACAGCTACGACTGGCTTCTGTTTTCAAAGTGTCATAGTGGTTCAAAGTTGTAGCCAGGGCAAAGAGCTGCAGGCTCTGTTTTTAATCTGTGTGTGTCTGTCCTCTAATACCATCTAACTACTACCATCTGTTAATCATCACAGTGACCATCATGTAGCCTTTTATCTGTCTGCATATCTATTTACCTATCATAGTAGTAACTGCTTGTCATGTCAATTACCTATAGCATACGTCAACGTGTCATTTATATCTATTCTTACCTACTTGAGCTTCAGAAAGTGGGGTAGCTCATGGCAGGGTAACCTCAGCCTTAGCCTGGTGCAGCATGTGAGCAGCCTGTATTCAGTGTGTGTTTCTAAAGTTTCTAAAGTGTGAAAAGGTCCTGCCTTTTTGATCACAGTTCTGCTTTGGTAAGATTTTTTTTTTTAAGTGTTTGACGACTTTCTAAATGTCTTTTTTTTTTTTTTTTTTTTTTTTACTGAGCTGAGTTACTTGGACACAATTTAGTTTCTATATGTAACCACTTGAAATTTTCTATTAAGAAATCTTTTTTGTTGTTGTTGCATTTAACAGACATTTGAGGAAAAATAACAAAACAGCACAAAATAATTACGTTGTGACACTAGGATGTTATGCTACTGCAACACCTAGCCTGGGACACAGCCTTGAGACTGGCCACAGGTGGGACTTTTAGGCCTCTGGAACCCTCTCTGTGGAACAGCATGGTGCAGCATTTTCAACAGGCAGGAAAGAGGGAATGTAGTGCCCCTGTGACAGTTCCCTTCGTCCAGTCAGGATGTACCCATCTTTCTGCCTGGACTGCGTGGTATCCTTGTCTGGCTCCATTCCATTCAAATCTCATCGGTTGTCTGCTCATGTCCCTTTCCCATCAGCTTTTGCATTCTTTGTGAGTAGAAGTCATTTAACTGCTACCCCGCCTAACCACTGTGTACATTTAAGTCCCATTTGTGGACTGTTTTCATAAGGCAATCTGTTATGTTTCAAAAGCTATCCATTCACCGCCATGCCATCTAGAAAACAGAATTATACAGGATCTCTGCCTCTAAGCATAGCACTTTCCCAAGTTTTGTGGTCCTGCAAATTGAAAGTTGGAAATGTACCTTTGGAATCTTTATTTTGATCACATTCAAATTCACGGTGTTCTCTGAAGAATGATGTGTCAGTGGTTGCTAAGTGCACTGTGTCTCGTCCCTGGATGCTATTTCCAGGGAGGGAGCACTGACCCTATAGATTAACACTGTGCTATAATGGCTGTCAAATGCCTCAGGAAAATCACCTGTCTGCATTTCCAGGGCACTGATGACCTGGAAAGACCAGGGCCACTGCTGTCCACTCATGACGCCCATGGTGTTAGATGTATGTGTATGAGGCAGAGCCTGTGGATGGTAAAATGTATTGAGTAGAGCATTCATAAAAAAGTCCAGATGTTTCTTCTGGGGCTTTTTATAACTCATTCCAGTTGCCACAGGGACGGCTGGTGTCAACAGGAAAGCACAGACAGTAGAGCAGCAGCAGGTGGCACTGAAACTGGGTCAAATGAGGTCCAGGTGGGCTTGTTCCTCGCCCGTGCTACCCACGGATGAGCACCATTTCCATCTGTTGCTTTTAGTGATCAGGGCCTGGTTTACACCTGGGAAACAAGAGTCTTAGAAACACTGAGACATGCAGAAGACTTTCACAGAACCAGTCAAATCTCTGTTCTAACATTATTTTTGATATTTTGAAGAAACCCCCATAGTTTTCGATGCTGGATATGTGAATGCACACGGCTTTCAGCTTATATTCCGCTTCCTTTCTCACTGCCTTCGTGCTTTTGATAGAGGTCATCCTAACTGGACTGGAGTGACATCTCCTTGTGGTTTTGATTTCATTTCCCTGATGACTAGTGAAGTTTTTTTTTTAATTGTTTGTTTAAAGTTTTATTATTATTGTTTGTTTGTTTTTAAATATATCTGTTTCTTTTTGAGAAATGTTTAAGTCTATTGCCTGGCTTTAATAGGGTCATCACTAACTATCACCTTTATACTGCTGTTGTGTGAGTCTCATATATATGCTTGAAGTTATTCCTTGATGGGTGATGAGTTTACAACAGTTTCTTCCCACTCTGTAGGCTGTCTCTTCACTCTGTTGATTGTTTCTTTTGCAGTAAAGAAGCTTTTGTGGTTTGATGTAATCCTGTGTCTATTTTTGCTCTTGTTTCCTGGGCTCTTATCCAGAAAATCTGTGCCCACTCCGTCGACCTGAACCATTTCCCCAGTGTCCCTTCCTGGTAGCTTCATAGTTTCGGATCTTACATTTCAGTCTTTTAATCCACATAACTTGACTTTTCTGAGATGCCTTAAATTTTTTCCCACGGGGATGTGGGTGGGGTTTTAAAATCGCTAGCACAGGGCTTGTAAATCCTGAGCCTTATTCTGAAGAAGCAGTTTCCACCTTTATAATGCCAAGTGTTGGTGCCCTTTGAGGAGGATTCTCCTTCCTGCCAGCAGGGTCCTCCTCAGCAGCCTTTGAACCAGGAGCACATTCTGGCCCTTATCCCTCTAGCTCCCATCTCAGGATTTCCAAGGCTTTGAGTTCAGGCCCTGAGCCCATTGCTTTCAGTGATTCTAGCACTACCGAATCCCTCAGGGTCCTCCTTCGTCAGGTGAGATGTGGGACATACACTTGGGGCAATGAGTAACACTTGCTGTGTCTGACCTTGCCTGGTTCAGTCCTCAGGAAAGGCTTCACTGAACAGATTTGAACTGACACACCTCTGCTTATCTGAACTGCTTTCTCATGGTAATTAGACTAAGCATTTCTTTTCAATGCATTATCTAAAACTATAAAATGATAAAAATGCTCACATTCTTACTTGAATGAAAGTATAAACCCTTACACATTAAAATCAGGTCACTACATTATTCTTTTAGGTTATGGTTATTTTTTAAGTTGTAAGCATAATAGTAGCACAATGGAGATAAGTGGATAATTTCTTACCCTGCCAATAATATAGAAAATTTAAAATTTAAAAATGAGAAGAAAAGTACAGTATTGACACCCAAGGATAAGTGTGCTTCATATTATTACATTTTAGTATATTTTAAATGTATAAATATACATACATCTATAAAAATAAAATCACTGTAGCATATCTGTGTAGTAAATCTGTTGATGCAGGGTTGTTCAGTTTGCTATTGTTAAGACATTCTAGTCTTCTTGGTGACACTGCTCCTCTTTCTTACTTGGCCTGAAGAGAGCTCTGCCCACGCCTGCATCATATTTTCTGAAAGGCGTCTCCTTCCTCACAGGACCCTGGGTGTTCTGAGCTGCAGATGCCAAGGTCTTCATTCTAAAGGGATGGTACATGATGGACTGGCTGATATTTGAGGGGTGATCCTTGAAGACAGGGCAAGAACAGAGAATTAGTTGTTCTGTGGGGTCTTGTTTAGAGTGTACACTTTTGAAACGGCGATTTAGACTGTCTCCTTTTTAATTTTCATAGGAAAGAGATCATTACATAATACCAAGGACCTCATTGCTTAGGACCTGATGAAGCATTTTTCCTTAAACTCCCTGGCACAATGGTCTAGACCATGTCCCAGATACTCGGTCTTTCATGAAGCAATGGACCTTCTAGGGTCTCTTCAGAAGAAATGAGTTCATGTGGGTCTACTTACCCTGTCTTAGCCTCACTGTCCAGCCTGGCTAGTGCTTCAGGTCATATCCACATCCAGTTGAGTTAGTCAGCTCTGACATCATAGGCTGTTCATTGGCTGCTTGCAAGAATAAGCATTGTATTCTCAGCTGTGGGATAATATTCATTTCTTCCTCTGCCCTGTCTGCTAAACATTTTTCTTGAATCTGCTATGAGCAGGTACTGAGCTGAGAGTTGGGGAACCAAAGACGGATAAGAAATTGTCCTGGCCTTTTGGTGTGGGTGGGTAAGCCAACTCTAGCATAAATCAGAGGACCTGCCTACAGAACTATTTTGTTTGACCTTTGCAATGTTTTATAAACGTTTGAATAGTTTCCATGGGACACAGCCTTGAGTTCCCCACAGGTCTCCCATACCCTCCCCAGTTCCCCCTGGAGCTGATGACCTATGAAGTCCGCTGTGATTGCAGTCTAAACACTATCCCCTGAGACGCCACAAGCACAGGGCTGGCTCTGTGGAGGTTGAAGGTTAGACATGGAAATAAACATGCTTGGTAGGTCCTAAGTCTGGTGTCGCCTAGGGGACTGGAGGCTTCAGCAGGCATGGTGAGCGTTATGCCCAAAGCTTCTTGGGAATGTTTCAGTAAAATTGGAATAGACCACACTCACACTTAGCTTGTCAAATTTGGTCTCTGCCATGGGATTCCCAAATGATTCTATGTCAATGGTTCTTGATGGTTGGTGAGACTTTGTATACAATGTGCTTTCCCACTGTTCTCTCTCTCTCTCTCTCTCTCTCTCTCTCTCTCTCTCTCTCTCTCTCTCTGAGACAGGGTTTCTCTGTATAGTCCTGGATGTCCTGGAACTCACTTTGTAGACCAGGCTGACCTAGAACTCAGAAATCCCCCTGCCTCTGCCTCCCGAGTGCTGGGATTAAAGGCGCGCGCCACCACGCCCGGCTTTCCCACTGTTTCAAGAAGCATTAGTATGCCCTACATTCTGAGATAAATACTGGACATATGCAACTTCATTTTTTGTTTTATTCTCATGTGTTAGGAATATAGAACTTTCATTTATTGAAGATTAACAAAATCTTCCAGGTAATCCCTAAACAAAGCATGAAAATCAGAAACACCTACAGCGGCTGTTCTCAACCCTTTGGGGATCAAATGACCCTTTTGCAGGGGTCACACATCTTCTATTAGCACCTTGCCCTGTACTGTCAGAAGTGAAGGTTTCATTGTTTTTCCCCCTCCATTTCCCCAAACCTAATATCCACAGCCAACCCAGACTAGGGCTCAGCATTCCTTTCAGAAAGATCTAGTCCTGTCCCTGCAGGGATTCTGAGTTCTTGTTTCCAGGAACATTCTTCTTTTGTCTCAGTGCCTTCTGGAGTTTGTACAGAGCAGCAGAGAAAGCATCAGCAACACCCAGAGCCACTGGTGTAGCTCCTTACAAGTTTCTGTAGTTCCTAGGGAATGCAGTCTCTTGGATAGCCATTTGCTCTCAGCTGTTCAGTGGCAAAAAGATGCTCCTCATAGTAACTTGCCATACAACCTTCCATCCTAAGAAAAAATTGTGACTTTTTGGGGGGAGAAACTGAGAAAGATCTGGTTTCTGTAGTTGTACTGTGTACCTTAAAGAGTCACGTGCATAAAAGAAACCTTTTAATTTTAGTGCTTCAGGATGCTTTCAGACTGTTCAACAACAATACTTTCCTGTGTGGCGGGCCAAATTTAGAGGACTCAAGTTGAGCTCAGCAGAAGGCCTACCCCAAGTTTGCTTTGTCCCATCTGCCTGTTAGTGAATACCACACCTCTGAATGATTTCTGTGGTGCTGATCTCAAGATGTACCTTGATTCCAGAAATGTCAAAACATCAGAACCGGGGCAGAGAAGCAGCCAAGGCGCTATATGACTTCATGCTGTCTTATCTGGAGTCTTGGAGCTCAGCAGAGTGTCGTCGTTTCTGATATTCTGCTGATCCCTGGTTTGAATTCTTTTCTGTGCATCCCTGCCTGCTGGCTTTGCAGTACTGGGCCTGGAGTGCGGCATATCTCTTGCCATCCAGGGGTCTGTTTCTGGTGTGTGCTATGTTCTGCTTTCGTCTGCATCTAAACTTCACACTCTAGATCGCTCAAGTGCTTGGGGTTTTTAAATACACCGAACTCTCCAACTGTGTAGGAATTAACTGGGAGAGGCTCCTACCTCCTCGGATTTTTGTGTAAACATTCATGAACAAAATTCCTGAAAATGCTTTCAGAATTCATCTTGCCAACAAGGGCAGGCGCACTCCCTTCATTCTTGCAATCAGCATATGTGGTGAGAACTTGTGCAGGGAGGCCACTAGCATATGTCTGGTTTGTGCAACATGACATATAGCTCTCCTGACTCCCAGCCATGAACTATCAAGGACAAAGCAAGCCCAGGAGCATGCACAAGCCCTCCAGCCTGCTCACCACATAAGATGGAGAGCATTGAATGCCGATGAAAACAACTAGGGCGTGAGGTTTCTCTGTCTTTTCTCCTGGCCTCAGAATGGCAACAACTGCTTTCCAGTGATGTATGGAACCCCACAAGGCCCCTGCTGTATCTTTACACTGTTGTAAGAAGTGGCCTTTTCCTCCTCGTTATAAAGAAAACAGATGTTGACTCATGAGCCCCCTAGCCACTCATCTTAGGTAGGGTTACGATTGCTGTGATGAAACACCACGATCAAAAGCAAGTTGGGGAGGAAAGGCTTCATTTCACTCACAGTTCCATGTATCAACTCCTCAAAGGCAGTGAGGGCAGGAACTCATGCAGGGCACCTGGAGGCAGGAGCTGATGCAGAGGCCATGAAGGGGTGATGCTTACTGGCTTGCTCTCCATGGCTTATCCTGACTGCTCTCATATAGAACTGAGGACCACCAGTGAAGGGATAGATAGCACCAACAATGGTCTGGCCCTCCCCCATTGATCACTAAGTAAGAAAATGTCTTACAGCTGGATCTTATGGAGGCATTTCCTTAATTAAGGTTCTCTCCCTTCAGATAGCTCTAGCCTTTGAGAGGTTGACATAAAACTAGCCAGGACACCACTGCTGGGCACAATAAGCTCACTGTTCCTCTCAGACTTCCCTACTCCCATATAAATAAGTGAAAAGACAAACAAACCCATTACTTGTCCTTAGCTCATGGAGTTTTTGCTAGCAGGCTCTTTTCTGAATGGAATGTCTGTGCTCAGTGCTGAGAATGGCTGGGCTTTTCAGCAAAGCCAGTGCCCACTGCCCCTCAGAAGTGGATGTGCTGAGCTGGGTCCCTCGGAACATACCCAGGTGAGGTGATTCCATAGAGAATAGTTCTTGCCATTGTCTTGATAATTCTGGAGACAGCAGCAAAATTTAGATCTACTCTTGCAGATATCCTTATTATGAACTCCTGAGCAAAAGACTCTAGAAGGAAAAGAAAAGAAAACAGAGGAGAAAAAGACATGGTGAAAATCTGACCGGTAGATTTTTAATTTTTGTTATATTTTTGTCATTTAAAACAAAATTTAAATTTAACTACATTTTGATAATATTTATCCCTTCCACAAAGTTCTTCCAGGTCCTTTCCCCTAACTTTATTTTTTTTTTTCTCAAAGAAGAAGCAAAAACCTAATATAAGAACACCCTCTCCCAAAATCAATTAAATAAAAAAAAACCCTCCATCAAAACAAAACAAAACAAAACAACCAAAAAACAAAGCACCAAACTGTAACCAAATAAAAGCACACAAAAGAACTGTGGAATCTGTTGTTTGTTGTAAAGCTACTCCTGAACACAGGCCTGTACTGGTGTGGTTGATATACCCAGTGTCACTCCATTGGAGAAAACTGATTTCCCTCTTCCAGGTAGAAATGACAGTACAATTGTTAAACCTTTATTATAGTATCCTGGTTTTCATTCATTCATTCACTGACTCATTCATTCATTTATTCACTCATTCATTTTTAAACAACAAAATAAAATATAATAAGATAAAACAAAAATAATTGCCTTGGTATTGGACAGGAAAACCAACAGAAAGAAAAGAGATCGAGAGAAGGTGCAAGAATCAGAGACTCACTTGTTTGCACACTCAGGAATCTCATGAAAACCCTAAACTGAAAGCCATAATATGTACACTGAGGACCTGGCACAGAACCATGAAGACCCTGTGCATGCTGCCTTAGTCTCTGTGAGATCATAAGAACTTTGTTTATTTAAAGGGTCCTGTTTTCTTGGTGTCCTACATACCCTCTGGTACAGCCTTTCTATCTTCTCTTCATCAGAGAGTTCCCTGAGCCCTGAAGGGAGGGATTTGATGGAGACATCCCATTAAGGGCTGTGTGTTCTGTGGTCTCTTGCTCTCTGCATATTGTATGGCTGTAGGTCTCTGTATTTTTTCCTCATCTACTATCAGAGGAGGCTTCTCTGATGATGGCACAGCAAGACACTGATCTATGAATATCACAGTGTCATAAGGAGTCATTTTATCACTACAATTTTTTCCTTTTATCTTCTTTTAGGCTAGTATTATTTGGTTTTACCTTAGATCCATGCTCTATGTAGTCTCAGGTTCTTGGTCACTTGAACAATGTCAGGTATGGGCTCCACCTCATGGAATGGACCTTAAATCAAATTAGTTATTAATTGGCTGTTCCCACAAGCTTTGTGCCACCATTGCCCTAGCATATCTTGTTGGCAGTACACTATTGTTGATAAAGATTTTGTGGCTGGCTTGGTGTTTAAGTTTCTCTCTCAGTTGCATAGAGCACCTTCCTGTACGGAAGACACTAGAGCATAGGGGTGGAGGCTGTATGTAGGTACCAGCAACACGTCTCCATGTTCAATGAGTTGTGTAGGTGTTGTTGCTGTCAGTTTGTGGAACAAGGTATGACCCTGGCAACAATGTGAATTGTTTGGGACTTCCCATGAGGTCTCTTTGGCAAATAACTCAATTAGATGTAACCCAATCCTGGTACTGGAAGCTTCACTGGGTGACAAGAGATGGCAATTAGGACTATGTCTTCCCATTATTTGGGGATTTCATTTAGACTGTTATCAAATATGTATATGTTTTAGGAATTTTCTACTTTATTGGGTTTCTATACCACTCCTCAAATGCCCCTTAGTTTTTGCTGTGTCTCACGATATTCCCTCCCACACTCCATTTCCCCTCAGTCAATGCTTGATCTTCACGTTCCAGCAACCCCCACACCCACATAATTATCTAATCCATTCCCCTTTCCTATTTCTTCTAGTGCCTTTCTCAGCACCCATTCTCTGGGATTTTCTAGACTTGGTTACCATTAACTTAATAGCTAATATCCACGTGTAAGTGGATATATACCATACTTTTATTTCTAGGCCTGGAATACCTCACCCAGGACACTGTTTTTCTAGTTCCATCCATTTGCCTGCAAATTTTATAATATTATATTTTAAATGACTGGGCAATACTTCATTGTGTAAATGTATGGCACTTTCTTCATCCATTGTTCCACCGAGAGACATCTAGGTTGTTTCAAATTTCTGGCTACAATTAATCGGGCATCACTGAACACAGTTGAGCAAGTATCATTGTGGTAGGATGGAGTGACCTTTGGGTATGTGCCCAAGAGTGGCATAGCTGGATCTTGAGGTAGAGTCATTCTCATCTTCCTGAGGAATCACCACACTGATTTCCACAGTGGCTACACAAGTTTGCATTCCCATCAGCAATGGATGAAAATCCTCACCAGAATGAGACATCACTTTGTTATTGATTTCAGCTATTCTGACAGGTGTAAGACAAAATCTCAAAGTAGCCTTGATTTGCATTTCACTGTTGGCTAAGGATGTTGACATTTCTTTAAGTACTTTTCAGCCATTTGAGTTTCCTCTATTGAGAATTCTCTGTTTAGATTTATACCCCAATTTTTAACTTTTTAAAAAATTTTTTCATATCTAGTTTCTTGAATTTTCTTTTATATATTTTGGATATTAGTAAAAATATTTTCTGTTCAATAGGCTGCCTTTTTGTCTAAACGACAGTCACCTTTTCCAAGCTTCTCAGTTTCATGAGGTTCCATTCATTGTTGATCATAGTGCCTATGCTAATGGTATTTTGTTCAGAACGTCTTCTCTTGTGCCAATGAGTTCAAGGTTATTCCTCACTTACTCCTCTATCAGGTTCAGTGTATCTGGTTCTATTTTGCGGTCTTTGATCTACTTGGAGTTGAGTTTTGTGAGGGCAATAAGTATGGATTAATTTGGATTCTTCTATATGCAGCTACTTGGTTTGACCAGCACCTTTTGTTAAAGATAATATTTCTTCCAGTGTGTATTTCTGGCCTCCATGTAAAAAAATCAGGTGTCCATAGATGTGTGTATTTGTGTTTGAATCTTCAGTTCAATTCCATTGATCAACATGTCTGTTTTTGTACCAATTCCATGGTGTTTTTATTGCAATAGCTTGTAATACAATTGGAGGATGGTGATACATTTAGCAATTCTTTAATTATTAAGGGTTGTTCTAGCTATCTTGGTCTTTTTGTGTTTTCATATGAAGCTGAAACTGTTCTTTCAAGGTCAGGGAAGAATTGTGATGAAATTTTGATGGGGATTGCATTCAGTCTGTAGATTACTTTCAGTAGGATGGCCATTTTACTTTGTTACTCCTACAGATCCATGTGCGCATGAGATCTTCCCATCTTCTCATATTGCCTTCAATTTCTTTCTTCAAAGACTTGAAATTTTTATTACACATGTCTTTCGTTTGCTTGGCTAGAGATAACAAAAGATATTTTTCAGTACTTGAGGCTATTGTGAAAGGTGTTGTTTCAGTGATTTCAGACTGTTTTCTTTGGCATATATAGGAGGGCTACTGAATTTTGTGAGTTAATTTTGTATCCAGCTACCTTGTTGAAATTATTTATCACCGATTATAGTTTCCAGTGGGATTTTTTAGGGTCACTTATGTAAATTTTCTTATCACTTCCATATAAAGATACATTGACTTCTTCCTTTCCAATATGTATCCTTTGAATTCGTTTTAGTAACAACTAAATGAAACATCATTACTCTTGCTAAGACTTCAATTACTATATTGAAATATGAAAGAGTGGCCAACCTTGTCTTGCTCCTGTTTTTTTTTTGTTTTGTTTTTGTTTTTTTTTGTTTTTTGTTTTGTTTTTTTTTTGTTTTTTTTTTTTTGTTTTTCGAGACAGGGTTTCTCTGTATAGCCCTGGCTGTCCTGGAACTCACTTTGTAGACCAGGCTGGTCTCGAACTCAGAAATCCGCCTGCCTTTGCCTCCCAAGTGCTGGGTTTAAAGGCATGCGCCACCACACCCGGCTGGTTTTTTGGTTTTTTTCCAATTGCTTTGAGTTTCCTCTCAATTTAAGTTGATGTTGGCTATGGGTTTGCTGTAAATTGCCTTTATTATGTTGAAGTATGACACTTGTATTCCTAATTTCTCTAGAACTATTATCATGAAGAATGTTGGATTTTTGTCAAAGGTCTTTTCTACATCTAATGAGATGATCACACAATTTTTGTCTTTCAGTTTGTTAATATGGTGGATTACATTATTGATTTATGTATGTTGAATCATCCCTACATCTCTGAGATGAATTCTACTTGACGACGGTAGATGATCTCTTTGATATGTTCTTAGATTTGGTTTGCAAGTATTTTATTGCTTTTGCATCCATGTATATAATTGAAATGGGTTTATCATTCTCTTTCTCTGTTGTGCTTTTATGTGGTTTGAGTGTGAGGAAAACTATGGCCTCATACAATAAATTGGGCAAAGTTCCTTCTGTTTCTATTCAGTGGAATAATTTGAGGACTATTGGCATTATCTTTTCTTTTAATGTCTGGTAGAAATATGTGCTAAAATGATCTGTCTGTGGGCTTTTTGGTTGAGAGACTTTTAATGATTGTTTCTATTTTTCTGGATGTTTTAGGTCTATTTAAATTCCTATCTGATCTTGATTTAACTTTGGTTTGTGGTATGTATTAAGAAAATTATCTATTTCTTTTCTTTTTTTTTTTTTTTTTTTTGGTTTTTCGAGACAGGATTTCTCTGTATAGCCCTGGCTGTCCTGGAACTCACTTTGTAGACCAGGCTGGCCTCGAACTCAGAAATCCACCTGCCTCTGCCTCCCGAGTGCTGGGATTAAAGGCGTGCGCCACCACACCTGGCTTATCTATTTCTTTTAGATTTTCTAATTTGGTGGAGTACATGTTTTTAAAGTATTTCTTTTGATTTTATGGATTTCTTTTGTGATATATTTTCATTCCTTATTTTGTTAATTTGGATATTCTCTCTGACTTTTTCTTAATTTAGCTGAGGGTATGTCAATCATTACTTTTCTCAAAGAACCAACTCACTGTCTCATTGATTCTTTGTTTTTTTTTTTTTGTTGTTGTTGTTTCTATTTTACTGATTTTTTGATTATTCAGGTATGCTTTCAGGTATGTTGTTAAGTTGCTAGTATGAGAAGTCTACTTTTTTTTTTTTTTAATGTAGGTACTCAGTGCTATGAGCTTGCCTCTTTCACAATGAAACAGATTTCATTGTGTCCCATAAGTTTGGATATGTTGTGTATTCATTTTCATTTAATTCTAGAAAGTCTTTCATTTCTTTCTTAATTTCTGTTTTGACCTGTTTTTTATGCAGTAGAGAGTTGTTTAGTTTCCATGAGTTTGTGAACTTTCTTCAGTTTCTCTTGATTTTATATCCAGCTTTAATCTGTGGTGTTCTGATAGGATTCAAGGAGTTATTTCAATTTCCTTATGTCTGTTGAGTCTTGCTTTGTGTTCAAGGATGTTATCAATTTTAGAGAAAATTCCATAAGTTGTAGTGTTTGGATGAAATGTTCTATAAATATCTATTAGGCCCATTTGGTTGAATATGTCAGTTAGCTCCATCTTTTCTCTGTTAACTTTTGGTCTGGATGATATGACCACTGGTGAGAGTGGGATATTGAAGCCTTTATCAGTGTCTGAGGGTCAATATATGATTTACACTGTGGCAGTGTTTATTTTATAAACTTGTGCCCTTGTGTTTGAGACGTAGATATTAAGAATTGGAATGTCCTTTTGGAAGATTTTTTTTCCTTTGATGAATATGCAGTGTTCTTTCCTATCTCCTCTAATCTGTTTTGAAGTTTATTTTGTGAGATATTAAAATGGCTATGTCAGCTTGTTTCTTAGGTTCATTGCTTGGAATATCTCTTTCTAATCCTTTACCTTAAGGTCTTGTCTTTCCTTGATGCTGAGGTGTGTTTCTGGTTGCAGCAGAAGGATGGATCCTATTTTGACATCTATTCTGTTAGTCTGTGTCTTTTTATTGGGGAATTGAGACCTTTGATGATGAGAGATATCAATGACCAATATTTATTGTTGATTCCTGTTATTGTGTTGCTCTCTCTCTCTCTCTCTCTCTCTCTCTCTCTGTTTTCCTTTTTTTGTTTCACTTTCCTAGTCTGGAATTATTTATCCCATATAGTTTACCTTTTTAGATACGGCATTGACTATTAATATACAAATTAAGGTTTGGTTGTTTAGCATTTTAAAACACCATCCACAGCACACAACCAGATTATTTGTGCTGGGAACAGGGGCAACTGTGTGTCTTAAGACTTTGCCCCACAGCAGCTAGTTGGGCCCACGTGGGCCAACGATTGGCTGGGAGGATGAGAAAAATGACTTTACAATAATGTTTTTTCTGGCCAAAGAATTGTCTTGGGCACAACTAATTTTTAATTACCAATTAACAACAATTATAAAAGCTTTTTTATTTTTTGTAAAACTTTTTGTAGTAAACTAAAACCCTAAGTAATAAAAGGATATTGTCTCTGAATCTTTTGGGTGAGAGCAAGGATTTAAGGTAAACTTAATAACTTTTCAAACTTTCTAGTTACAACCGTTCCTTAAGAAAAATGATTAAAAGTACAATTAGTCACTGCCCCTTTACAGCCAAGTATTTAAAATGTTTTGTCCAACAAGTTATTAATTCAAAGGATTAGATATTGTAAAAGTTAATACTTTAATTTCTTAAAGACAAGAAAGAGAAAAATTGTATCCCCATATATACTATTTAGTGCATTTCCATGCACACTATTTAAATCATACCTTTATTTCAAAATTTGAGATTAAAATGTCAAATTTAATAAATGCTTTTTAGTATCTTAAAAGGGTCTACTTATTGGCTTATAGATTGATCCTAAAACAGCTACCTTATTAGGAAAGAAAAAAACAGGTTCTCTCCACAGAACACTACAGAAACATATTAGTAATTCGTGTGCCAAGCTGACAGGTAAGTTAACTCAGTGTCCTAATTAAAAGGACTAAAAGATTAAGTTCATGTTTTAGATCCATCCTTGCTTGTCATTTTTCCAGTTTAGACTAACTTCTAGCCTTTTAACTTTATGGCAATAGTACATCAGAGACTGTATATTCAGACTTAATAAAATTAGTCATTTAATAGAGTCATAATGATTTTTCACTTTTCTTCAGTGTGACCAGCCATTCTAACTCAATCTTAGACTGGTCTAATATTCAGTCCAATTATTAGAGATTCCTATATTCTAAATTACCTAGCAAAGTTAATTCAGAGCATATCCCCCAAGGTCACCAAAGGCTCATCTTGCCTTATTTGTCCTAAACTTTTTACAAACTAATATTAAAGGTCAGTCTACAGTGGATCGCCACTGACATCCAGTTACTTCTAATTCTTATCGATTAATAAAATAAAAAGACCCCCTAACTAACAAATAAAAGGATCCGGTTCTAATCTGGGGAAGGGGCTCGGTTTGTGTTTTTTCAAGAGATAAAAATAGAACACGGTGGCTGCCAGAGAGATTAATTAGTCAGATAAACACACATTCCAAATCTTCTTATAAGTACCATTCTGAAGACTAAAATTCCTCTTGTGCTTACAGTTCAGCTAAAAACTGAAGCTCCCAGAAAAGCTGTTTTCCTGCTACTCTCTGAGCCAGCTCCCCCACAGGAGGCCGGAGACTAGCCTTAGCCTTACAATTTACATCTAAATAAAGTACCTTGACTTCTCCAAAAAGAAAATTTACATTGCTACTCTCTCATTGTCTAGATCTCTTTCTTTTTTTCAAGTAGGTCAATCTAGTTCTCTGGCCAGACCTACAGGCGTGCCTACCCCTCCCCCAAAAGCACACAGGTGGCTACTGCTATCTCCCTTCCAAGGACATTCCAGCACGTGGCTTTCAGTCTGAGATAAAATTTAGATTTACCAAGAGAGCTAAAAAAATAAAAAAGGTAAACTTCCCTTGAGAAGCATTAGTTAATAAAATACTTTCCACTTAGGAAACAATATATATTGAAAGATTAAAACTTTTGGCTTCTTGTATAGAAGCAGAAACAATAAATTTTTTTTTTTACATAATGTAAAGCTATATTAGCCATACCTAGAGGCAAAATTTTTTAGTGATTACCAGTTTACTAGAAGCAAAAATCTTTGAATTTAAGCATTATTTTAAACATCTGAATAGATCTGTAACACTGTTAAAAAGAAATTTTCTTGAACACAGGGAAAAACCTTTTCAGGCATTGTTTGTAAAACAAAAGAAAGGCCACAAGCCGCTCTGGGGCTGCCCAGAGCCCTGTATTGACTCAAAGGTAAAATACTTTTTAATCTGAGCATCAATCTTAAATTTGTAATCAAACTGCAAGCTGCAGTCAATGGAACAATGGCAGTTTTAACCATAATTTTTAAGTTTTTTGTGTAAGGTTAGGATAATACCTACAATTTTGGGAAAGCAAAACCTACGTTTAAAACAATTTATCACCGTTAAAATTAATATTAGAAGCATTATTATCATATTACGAAGTTTAGATGTCAATTAATACCTATGAATACCTATTAAAGCAAGCTTTAACGCTTTAATAAAGAGGCATTGCTTTAAATCTTATCTTAAATTTTACTATTTAGGATAGGAACTACATTAATCATTATCTAAACTAGAAATATCTTTAGAGACCCAGCCTCTTGGGCTGCCTTATGCCAGGTGTAGGAAGGACTCTAAACTTGAGTTATCAAATTTAACATTAACCATCTGTAGCAATGTAACAATTATTAATCTTAACCAACAACTTGTGAGCTGAATGTGAAAACATGCAGAGCACATTTTCAATAAAAAAAAAAACCAAATGAAGCAGATAATTTTAGACCAATCAGAGAATATTAATTTTTTGTAGCTACAATCATAGAATAAAAAAGCACTTTACCATTGTCAAACACATTAATGAACCATTTATCAGATTTTTTACTTCGAAACTAAGAGGCTGTGCACTCGCTGTTTTTTCTTAAAACGAACATTTTTCCAGCAGGGGCCCTTCTGCCACGTGTCTGGTTCTTGGCTGAAACACGTGGCAGCTCTTGGCTTTGCAGATAAAGTTTTTTATACCATCTTTATTATCCAACATAAAACATAGAACATTCATTTATACAGACTGGACACGAACATACATGAATTGAACACGAGAACAGATTGGTGCACCAGACATTAAACAAGACACAAAAAGGGGACAGAGTACTCTTGCTTTTTGGGACAATTTCCTCCCTCATGATGCAGTTTTTATAACTGCGGCAATCCGCCTGATTATTAATTTCCTTTTAATAAACTCTTTCCTTTCTCACACCTAACAATGTAGCTTTTGCGAGCCACGGCCTACTGCCTGTGCCTAGCTCCTCTTAAGCTTCACTGCTGAACCTAAGTGAACCAGCGCTCGGGTTTAACGCTGTCTCAGCTTAGCCCATACCTTTTCCGGTATGAATTTCCTTTATCCTTTAATTATTCCATGGAGCTCTAAACCAGCAGTGTCTCTTCCAAAAATCCTTTGCTGTTTCTCAGCCCCACGTTGGGCGCCAAATGTTGTGTCCAGCCAGCAGATCACAGCCTGGGTTCTAGCCTGGAAAGGCATTTTGGAAACCTGGAAGAGAAGAGGGGCTAGGCGGCGAGAGAAAGAAATGTAGCTAAGACAGTATTCTGATCAAAGCTCAATTTTACTATTTCTAGACACTCAGTTATAAAGGAAGGGGGAGGGAACCCGATTTCCCGCCAAACAATCTCGGGGTCCAGTAGCAGGACGAACACGTGTGTGCCTCCAAGCAGCAAAGCGGCAGGGTCCAGCAGTGGGCGTGGCAGGACGAATGAGCAAGAAGCTCCACCCTTGAGCAAGCAGGTTCAAGCAGGTGGGGGAAGAGAAACCACACCAGTTGTCATGCAAGTAATACTTCTTGCTCTTGGGTGTGTACTTTGGATTGTGGGCCTGAAGGGGGGAGAGAAGGGGAGAGGAGAGAAGGGGGAAAGAGAAACACAGAGGAAAGACGAGAGGGAGGGAGAGAGAGAGAGAGGAGAAAGAGAGTAAAAGGAGAGGGGAGGAGAGGATGAGTAGAGTAAGAGAGTGAGGTGGGGCCAAGCAGCCCCTCTTACAGTAGGTGTTATCTTACTGTTGCTAGGTAACTGGGAGGAGTCTAGCCTGAAGGTCAGAAGAGTGAGAGTAAGAGTGAGAGAGCCCAAGTCTTGCAAGAGTTCCTCCTGAGCTCTGGGTAGGTGGACACGGGAGGGCTGCCAGACGCTTTCCACTCAGCCCTGGGTGGGCATTTAAGCCACTGACCCAACTCGATGGGAGGTGGACAAGGGGCAGCCACTGAAACCAGGAGCCCCAGAGTGATACCCCGGGGTTATGGGAGAGAGGGCAGCAGGATAGAGGTTCCCATGCAGGTGAGAGTCCTTAGTCCGGGTCTTGACTGGAGCACAGGAAGGCCTTACATCGGGAGATTGGAAACGGCTCATTAGGAGAAAGCTTATCCCATCTTCTAAGCACAGCAGGCCTTGATGAACAGAGATAGTCTATGGTTTTAGAGCTCTATTGTAGAAAGGCAGGGAGAGAGAGAGAAGGTAGAAGAGAGAGAGAGAGAGACCAGCCATGGCCCAGAGGAGAGAAGGGGGAAAGAGAAACACAGAGGAAAAACGAGAGGGAGGGAGAGAGAGAGAGAGAGAGAGAGAGAGAGAGAGAGAGAGAGAGAGAGAGAGGAGAAAGAGAGTAAAAGGAGAGGGGAGGAGAGGATGAGTAGAGTAAGAGAGTGAGGTGGGGCCAAGCAGCCCCTCTTACAGTAGGTGTTATCTTACTGTTGCTAGGTAACTGGGAGGAGTCTAGCCTGAAGGTCAGAAGCTTGGGACATTGTCTACGTGACTACTAGACACACTTCTCCTGTGGGGACTGCGTGGGTGGTAACTTCGACAGGAGCCTTGAGTCCAGGAGACATGAGGGAACTCCTTCTGTCCCACGTAGGTGAATTATTACCATTGGGTTTTACCAGGGTTCAGACCTCAACTCGACTGGAGACCAGACTGTCTGTGCATAGCCCAATGCCCCACACTGGATCTCATTCTTCTCCATGCCTTCTCTTTTGAAAATCATTGTTGCTGTTGTTACTGTTACCAGAATAGTTTCCTCTACCCTAGCCTCTCCCTCTTGCTTAAAATTGAAAGATTCCCCAAGCTCTGCCACCTCTTTCATTTGGACCCACGAAGTCTTTGGTCCCTAATCTGGATTTGTGGAAACCTGTGGTGCTCTCCTCCCTCTCCTCAGCTTCCTCAGGATACTCCTCTGCTTTGTAGGAGTGAGACAACTGGGAAGAGGAAGAGGAGAACCTAGAACACTCTTGCTCTGCAGTGCTTCTTCTGCTTCATTGATCCTTTGTGGGTTTTCTCTGTCTTTTCAGTTGATCTTTCTCTTGAGTGGCTCGAGTCTCTGGAATCTATCGACTCTCTTGATTTACCACGCTTAAGATCTCTCTCCTTATGTTTTTTACGACGTTCAATATCAAGGTGAAGATCAACAGGATCATCTTTGTGTTTTCCCTTAGTCTTGTAGCCAGGTTCCCATGGACTTTTCAATTCCTCATGAGTCAAGCCATGCTTTCTGAATGTACTGGGGGAAATGTCTATCGTCCTGTGTATCTCTGGGCTTTTCTTATTTTTAGCTGCTTCTTGTTCATTTCTGTGCCTTCCCCCAGCCTTGAGCAGGCTGAATCAGACCTTGTATAGCTGCAGTTGGCTAGCCCACTCAGGGTGGAGTCTTCTGACCTAGGTAAAGTCTATTTATTGTCCTGCCATATCTGCAGCTTCCTGCAAGAAGCCACTACCTGCTGAGCGGCTGAGCCTGTTTTCCTGACAAGATCCTGGCAAAGCCTTGATATCCTGGCATAGTGGGGGATGGGCTTCCTCCCTTTAAAAATTCAGACTCAAGGATTAAACATTGTGCCTTGATCAAAAACGTGTTCTTTGTCTCATTCTTCTCTCTCAGTCTATCCCATACAGCCCCAGCTTTCCTTTCAGGGACCTGATTCTCTGTGGCCACTGGTGGCTACACATTTCCTCTCTTTAGGTATTTAGTAAAGCTTTCATGCAATGTCATTCCAGAGGATCCAAAGTGATAATCTTTAACATGATGAACAATGGTCACTATGTGCTGGGCAAACAATTCTGAGGGGCTACGCTGAGACCGAGCTGACTGTATGTGCTGGATAATGGAACTTAATTTCTGCTCCTTTTTCTTGCTATGGACTAGATCCTGACAAAGCTTTCATTCCTGAGCCAATAAGCCACTGGGTCATGCAAGGTCCTCATCGAAGGAGTCCATCCGGACATTGACCTGGGCCTCCCGAGTAATGGAAAAGGAAGACTTCCCTGAGATCTTGATGCAGATCTTGAGCAAGAAGAGAGAGACCCAGACTTGGATTTGTTTGTTTTTGACATCTTGGAAGAGTTTATACCTTGACCAGCTGAAACCGATAGATATTTCTTAAATTTGTGTTTTTGTTTTTTTGTTTTTTGTTTTTTATCATGGAATGTCTTATTTTCTCCACTTATGGTGACTGAAAGTTTTACTGCTATAGTAGTGTGGGCTGGCATTTATGGTATCTTAGGTATAATTTATGTTATTATATGTTACTTGTTTTTTTTCCCTTGCAGCTTTCAATATTATTTCTTTGCTCTGTACATTTATTATTTTGAATATTATGTGCTGAGAGGACTTTCTTTTCTGGCCCAGTTTATTTGATGTATTCTTGTAGTCTACATTCTATATGCTTCTTGTATTTTGATAGTCATATTCTTCTTTAGGATTTTTAAAAAAATTTTGTTGAAAATATTTTCCTGTGCATTTGACCTATGTTTCTTCTTCTTCCTCTATTCCTGTTATTCTTAGGTTTGGTCTTTTCATAGTGTCCCAGATTTTCTGGATGTTTTGTGCTAGGAGTCTTTTAAATTTATTTTTCTTTGACTGATGTATTTATTTCTTCTATTGTGTCTTTAATGCCTGAGATTCTCTCTTCCATCTCTTATATTTTGTCGGTAAAGTTGTCTTTGTGGTTTCCCTTCAAGTTCCTAAATTTTTTATTTGCAGATTTCCCTTAGTTTGGGTTTCTTTATTGAGTCCATTTCCATGTTCAGGTCTTGAACTATTGTTAATTTCTTCCCCCTGCTTGTATTTCCATAGATTTCTTTTAAAGGATTTATTCATTTCTTCTTTAAGGATCTTCATGTCTCCCTCCATTCCTCCAAGTCTAACCCTCTCAGTGTCATCCTAGCTCTTTAGCAGTCCTTGGTTGTGGCCTCTCCTCACACTCTGAACCCATTCCCAGAAGCTAACTAAGCAGAACCTGATGGAACACCCTGTTTCCCTCCCTCAATACCCCATCATATTAATAAAGGCTGCTTGAAGGTCTTGTTCTTGTGCTTCAGCTATGTTTGAATATTTAGAGGCTGCTGTGTGGTAAGGTTGCTAGACTCTAATGAAGACATATTGTCCTGGCTATCAATTGTGTTTTTATACTGATTTCCAGACATCTGGGGTTGGGAAGATTGTACTTGGCATTTGGTCTTTGTTGGGTGAGTGTTTTGTTCCTTAGTTTCTGTTTCCTCTCTGGTTCTTAGGAGAGTGTGGTGGGTGTGTATTGCCTGGTAGGAAAATCTTCTGAGGTCCTGATAAGTGTGGGCATGAGGGGTTTTAGGTAAAATGTGTTTCTAGGTATTGAAACCTGATATTTTAAGGAATGGGAATGTGCTGAGTGTAGAAGAGCGACTTTGTAAGAGGGAGGAGAACAGGGTGTTCCACCAGGATCTGCTTAGTTGGATCCTGGGAATGGATTCAGAGAATGAGCAGAGGCCACAGTCAAGGTCTGCTAAAGAGCTAGGAATGAATGACAGTAGGGGGTTAGACTTGGAGGAACGGAGAGAGATGTGAAGATCTGCAGTTAGCCTACTTGCTTCCCTGGTCAGAGTGGCTTGTTGGTTCCCAGGGAGTGCCTGCTAGAGCTGGAGGCTGGGACAAATCAATGGGTAGGTGGTAGAAGGAAGTTTGGAGAAGATCGGTGTAGCCTACTTGAGATGGGTGTGGGAAAGGGAGGCTGCAGCAGGTGTTCTGTTGCAGGGCTGGGTGTGAGACTGGGGGATTTGGTTTGGAGGAGCAGAAGAAGAGGTGGTGCTCTACAGTTAGTCTTCCTGCCTCCCTACCAGGAATGGAGTGCTTTGGTCAGTAGGTTCTTTATAAACTGCTCTTCTACCATAATAGAAGACAAAATCCTTTGTATTTATTGTGCTTCTCATTTATACGTAAAGTAGCTACCACTGAATTATTGGAATTTTATTTCTTCACAGTCTCTGCCAGACTAATGGTGGTTGTTAAAACTTCACAGAGAAGGTAAGGAGAGGACTGAGGGGAGCCTTGTTCCCACCACTTGTAGAGCCACTGGTAACAGAATCTGATGATAGTTTCTATCTTGAGTTACTCTATCAGTTTTCCTCATAACCAGTGTCTCCCTTCAGCTATTTTGCAATGAGCTATGGGAAAGGGTATTCCCTGCATGGTTAATGGAGGCCCTAGACTCTCATATGAGGGCTTTGGAAGTCTGGATTGGAGTTCCCAAAGTCTTGTGAGTCTGTCGGTGCAGTTTGTTCTTAATCTTTGTCTGTGTTGTGGCTATCTTGTACCAACAATGTGGCAAATCTAAACAAGGAGACACACTAGCTTGTGTATGTGTGCCTTAAATTTTATTTTCATCAGCCTAGATCAAGTACCTGGATGACTTGTAATTGAACTTTGTAGGTTTTTTTTTTAAACTATTATGAAAAAGTCTCCTTTCTTCTGGGCGACTTGTGTACCTGGCTGTGTGAGAGGATATAATCCAGACTTCATTCAGCTAGGATTTCAGATCTACTTTTTTCAACATTAAAATTTGGTTCATCTCTGATGGCCCAGTTGCATCAAGCTGTGCAAGGAATGAAAAACTCACCAGCTCTCAGGAAAATTTCCAGTTGGAAGATGCGGATGGGAGGTGGAGAAGGGTCCATGTCTTAGTTAGGGTTTCCGCTGCTGTGAAGAGACACCATAACCAAGGCAACTTGTGTAAAGTTAAACATTTAATTGGGGCAGGCTTATACTTTCAGTGGTTCAGTCCATTATCATCATGGCAGGAAGCACGGCAGTGTGCAAGCAGACATGGTGCTACAGAAGGAACTGAGAGTTCTACATGATCAGAAGACCATCAGGAGAGATTGTCTTCTAAGCAGCTAGGAGGAGGATCTCAAAGCCCAGCCCCACAGTGCCTCTAACGAGGCTACACCTACTCCAACAAGGCCACACCTCCTAATATTGCCATTTATTCTCTGGGCCAAGCATAACCAAATCACCGCGGGTAGCAATGAAAGAAGAGGGAGTTTGGGTATAAGCTAAAGGTGGGTGATAGGCAGAGAACTGGTTCGCTACCTGCCCTACGACCTCTTCCCTTGGGGACACTGAATTTCTGTACCTTCCCTTGGCTGTCACTTTTCCAGGATGAGTTGCATGTCTGGTCACCATTGGTGGGCCCAGGCTCACGCATTTTCTCAGAGTCTGCTTATGGGCTCATGTACATAACAGCTCGAGACACTCACAGGATTGAAAAAGGACAAGGACTGGAAAGGGACAATGAGCAAAGGAGTAAGTTCCAAGAGATGCCCGCAGGACTGAGGAGCCTCTGATGACGATCTCTTAAGTTCCCAGGCCCTGCTACCTTTTGTCCTAAACAACTCTCTAATACTGTCCCCAGACTTCAGTGGACCTGGATAGCTGCTGTGGCACAGAGGGGTCAATTTGCTCATCGATTAGAATGTCAGCTCTTGCCAGTACTGACTGAGTCATTGGCCACACCCCTCAGAAGGACTAACTTTCCGACCTGGGTCTTCGTTCCCCTGTCGAGTGGCCTCTGGAAATCTGCCCTGTTATGCTGTGAATATGAAGCCAGTCTTGCTTTTGTTTCTCACTTTCCCCTGACTTATTGTGCTCACCTTTGATGTACAGCTACACATGACACCTGAGCCAATCAGCTGAGCCTCGGTAGCACAGTATTAAGCTCGCAGACAAACCCTGACTGATAGAGGGTGGCATAAAATAAACCAGAACCAGGAAACAAAAACCAGTAACTAGTGAGCTGCAATTCATAGAAAACCATAGAGCCCTGAAGGGGCAGAGGAACATAGGGAAAGAAATGACATGATCTATTCCCACCCTGCCCCCTCATGCTGGAGCTGGGCACTCTGCTCCCTCCCAGGAGAAAACTACCAAGAAAGAGCAGCCTTTTAAAGACATTGCCCTAATTCTGGGCTAATGTTTATTGTTTTCTCAGAAACAGCAAGCCTGGGTCCCTTTTTCACTAATATGTAGATTTCTTGTTCATGACCAGGGACAAATGTACTTGCGGATTTGTTTCCTTCCTTCCTTCCTTCCTTCCTTCCTTCCTTCCTTCCTTCCTTCCTTCCTTCCTTCCTTCCTTCCTCCCTCCCTCCCTCCCTCCCTCCCCCCCTCTCTTTTCTTTTCCTTCCTTTCTATCTCTCTCTCTCTCTATCTCCTCCTCCCCCTCCCTCTCCTCCTTCCTCCCCTCCCTTCCCCTCCCTTCCTCCCTCCCTCCCTTCCTCCCTTCCTCCCTCCCTCCCTTCCTCCCTCCCTCCCTCCCTTCCTTCCTTTCTTCCTTCCTTCCTTCCTTCCTTCCTTCCTTCCTTCCTTCCTTCTTCCTTCCTTTCTATCTCTCTCTCTAAGTTAAATACCATGTCTAACCACAGACTGAAAGTGTCCTTCAGAACACATAGAGTAAAGCTTACTATTATCTAGTTCTCAGCCATTCTGGGAACTGTGCCAATGTTTTATATGGGTAAACTGCATTTAAACTACCTGACAATTCTGAAGGATCTAGACCTAGAGGAAAACATCCCAAGGAGGTTAGAGACTCAGCTAGAGCTGCTAAGGGAGGCCAGGGCCGAGGTCAGACTTACAGTATGTCTTACTTATCCCTTAACCCTTCAATGCCCTTAAACCATCCTCTTTAGAACAATGGATTTAGAATAAGATGGGTAAAAAAGCCAGAATGGGTAATCTCACTTGTTCAGATTCCATTAGAAAGTGAGTTTTGTCTCTGAAGAAGGAAAATTAGACTGGCTGTTCACCTTCCATTGGACACTAGATAGAAAGAACCAAGAGACTAAAAATCAAAGTCCTGGGTTTAGGTACAAGTGAAAGAAAACTTGTCTATCAGGTGCCCATAAATGAAGCTCATAGATAAATTAAGATTCAGTCTTTTCTATACTTATACGCATCACATATGCATTTTCAACCACATATGTAAGTCTTTATAAGGGGAATAAGTGTAATTATCACTGAGCAGGGAGCAGGGAGCAAATATAAGAAAACAATTGTACTCTATCATGGGATTTATTTCCATCAGTGCAACCTTCACAGAGGATCACCTACAGGCTGGAATAGCTAAGGACACTCTCATTTGTAAGAACTAACATTGGGATGGATTGATGACTCAGTCGGGAAAACCCTTACCACTCAAGCACTCACATAACAAACTGGGCATAGAGGCAAGCAGTGCAAGTTGTGGTCAAACCTGGGCAGAATCCTGAGAGCCTGGTGGCAGGGACACAAGATTTCCAGTGTTCACAGAACATTTTCCTCAAGGCGCCAAGCATTTCTCAAGACAACCCTGGCGGTTTATTATTTGGGTACAGAATTATTGGCACCTTCTGAGAAGAAAATTGGAAATAGGGCTCTAGACAGCCAATGACCCTCAGGCCACTGCAACATGTTCAGTAGTGTGACTAAGCTGTTGCTTAGTGAGCAGCAGTGGAACTACAATTCCACACACCTCGTGGTAGCTGAGCTGATTCATGGCTGAGCTCTGTGACTTTGTATACACAGATGCCTTGTATATACATGATGACAAGCAAGTTATTCAGAGTCTCTGATATCCACTCCCTCAGACCCCAGTCCCCTGACATTAGTTTCAACTCCACATTTGATGTGGTTTGAGGGTTTTATTCTTTCCTGGTCTGCCTTGCTTCTTTAGTTGTAGTATTTTATTTCTTATAAGTAGGATGTAAGTAGGAACTCTTTCTATGAGCTAGCCATCTTTTATAAAGACATTTTCATGTTGAAGAACTAAAGAGTCCCTATTTCCAAGGCTTAGCCATAAGTTGAGCTAGCTCTACATTCTGACCCATGCTTTACCTCGCCCAGTGGTATATAGAGAGATATATGCTTACTTCCTTTTATCAAAGAAAATATGTTGGGCAGGGAAGACCTTCAGAGTGAATGTATATTATTGACATGTACACGGCCGTGTTAAGGACCCCAATGTCTCAGACCCATGGAGATGGTGACGCCTTCCATTCCAAGTATGAATTTTAGAAGTGATTGACTTTTGGCTAAAACTAGTGTAGGCAGAAATGAACAACCACAGCTTCTTCCTCCAGGATGACAGCAAGTTGAAACTGTTTTCCTACAGACGCCTCCTTCCAAGGTTAGCCAACTCATCTCCTCTTCCTTCAGCTGTGTACAATAAACCCATGTCCTCTTCAGCAGTATTAATAACTGTGCAGAATTTTTGGGCTAATGGTCATCAGAGCATACAGGGCACTGGAACCCAGCCTCTCTGTACATGTTGGTATTCAGTTACCTGGCAATAGCCAGGTGGACATGGCCCACTATAAAGGGGACTGCTTGCCCCTTCCTCTCTCTCTGTCTTACCCCTGCTTCTCTTCCTTGCCTCTTGCCCCCTTGCTGCCCTTCTCTCCCCGTTCCTTTACTCCCTCTCTCTACATGGTCATGGCCGGTCTCTACTTCTCTACTCTTTCCTTCTCTCTGCCTTTCTCTGCCTCTACTATTCTCTTAACTCCCTTCCCCATGCCCTAAATAAACTCTATTCTATACTATACGGTTGTGTGGCTAGTCTAGTTGTGTGGCTAGTCTCTCAGGGGGAAGGGATGCCTTGGCATGGGCCCACTGAGGCACTCCCTTCCCCCACCCCTCACCACATCCCCATAGAACATATCCCTATACCTCTTTATCTTTTTATAATCACAACAGAATCACAACAGTACATGTGCCTGTCTTTTCTTCATTACCTATGCTAGGCCAAGTCCAAAGCTGTGTAGGTCTTGAGCAAAACAATCCATAAGTTGCTTTTTAGGTTGGTTTGCTATGTTCTTGTCAATAATACTATTGCATAAAATGTCAAATATTCATGGAAAGAAACTTTTTCTTGATTTCAAATACCAACAGACCAAGTCAAGCAGAAATCAGATTCTTAATGAAGGATGGGCGATTTACTCAGTCACTGAAAGTACTACAGAGCAAATTGTGGGTAAATCTGGGCAGGAGCCTTGAGAGCCTGGTGGCAGAGACAATTTGATCAGCACACGGCAGCCAACAATGAATCTTAACACACCATTTCTACCTCTAGACACTGGTCACTGCCAGGCCATTGGACTCTGCAGCCCAGATGTGAACATGGAAACTTATCCCTCCTCCCCAGCCTGAGGAGTCATTCCCTGTTGTTCTTACAGAAGCTTTCAGCCAGCTGAACCAAGTCATAGGATGGTGCCCTAGCCCAAGAATGCATAAAGGATGGCCCAGCCTCCTCCTCACCCTAGTTCTTGGGTGAGACTACAAAGGGAGATCTCTGCACCCTGCACTCTGTGCAGCTGTGTTGGGTGTGTTAGGGACTCCTCTGGGGGGAAGGGGGTGTTTCCTTGACCATCTAGTGGGCTGTGTCTGTAGAGAAGGTGCATACATGTCCAGACATGACACCGTCTAGATGAAGATGAGGCCCATGTATGCTCACTGTGGAGCAGAAGGCTTCCCCAGCTCTTGCCTCTGCAGATGTGGTGTCCACTTAGTACTTCTGCTGCTTTGCTTTGCCAGATGTGACCCAGTCCTCCTCCCTTGACCCAGGACTCCGCAAAGAAAGTAAATGGCTGGTAGTTTGCAGGTAAGTGGGAGAAAGGGCCTGAGCATCCTCTCTGGTGGACTCTGACAACATCCGCAGAGCTCCAGACACCCATTGGTCTTCTCTGTCTATAAGACTGTGGGCTTATAGACATGATTTTCTTCCATGATTTTCTGAATTACAAGCATGAGGTTTTAAAAAGTGTTCATGAAAAGTAAAGTTGGAATCGGTCACACGTGGAGAGAGAACAGTGGTAACCTGCAAACCGTCCCCTCAGTAACTCTGCCACTCTTCAGGCAGGGGTTACCTTTCTTCTTCCAATCTGTTGTCAGTAGACATGATGGTAATAAAGCAGAGTCAGAAAATACTGACTGAGCCGTAGCTTTTTTTTTTCCGCTCTCTCTCTCTATTTGGACCTCTGAGAGCAAGGTCTGAACTGTTGTGAGCTTGCCCATGCCCTGGGGAAGTGATGTGGAATCTATGAGAGCCAGCCAGGGCTCACTCACCAGCACAAGAGAGACACCTTTGACCAGCTAACCCTTCAGTCTGAGTCTGAGTACAGCTGTAAGAATGGTCGGGCTGGAGATCACAGGAGCCACCAGCTGAGTCCAACCCAGATGAACCACAGGATTATGAGCAATAAAGCAATTGTTTTATTTGCTTGCTCTGCTGCGATGTGTTTTGCAGCAATGTGTAACTGATACACACTGGGCTTACACATTTCAATAGAGTAAGATGCACATTTGAGCATCTTTATTCTTCTCTGCTCATGACATGTCTGAGGATATCAAGGCTTATCTTAGTTTAGATAGCTATGATTTGTTCTCTTACGAGACACGCAGAGCAGACATTCTCTTCAAAAACTGGAGTCTTAGGTTGAGTAGATTTTTTCAGGAATCTCCAATGCATCTTTTCCAGCAAGATTCTACTTCATCTGTTACTATTTTTAAAGTTCTTTGATGGCTGATGAGATGGCTCAGAAGTTAAAAGGCACTTACCACAAGGCCTTATGCTCTGAGTTTGGTCCCCAGAGGTTGAAAGAAAGCCCCTGCTCTGTGTTGTCCTCTGATCTCCACACATGTCCTCTGGCATATAAACACCCCCACCCCAAGCACACACAATCCTGATACAAGTAAATAGATGTAAAAACAAAAATTTAAAAATCCTCATGGATGCTTTCCCTGGAAATTTGAATTGTAACAAAATTCTTGTTCTGTGAATGCCAAGGGCATTTACATTTAAAGTCTACTGTATAATACTATCTTTAGATGTTTGTTTTGCTAGAGTGAAGACACTATTCATGGTAGTTAACAGGAGGTAGTCAACTTGACAGGGTCTAGAATCATCAAAGAGGCCAGCCTCTGGATGTGTCTTTGAAGGATTATCCAGATTAGGTTAATTAGGTTAATTAGGTTAACAATAAAAAGAAACAGGAGCTGCTTCTTTACTGAGTACAATGTAGCTAGCTGTCTTTAGCTCCAGTTGCAGGACTTCTCCACCGAGAAACCTCAAACCATGAGCCAAAACATATCCTTCTTTAAGTTGCTTTACCGATTCTATAAGAGCACTAGGCAAAGTAACTAATAGACCATGTGTGGGCAGATGTTGCTCTTTGCAGGTAAAATGGCCCGGAGCCTTTCCAACTGTCTTTTCTAATGTATGTGAGAACACATTCTGCACTGACTGAGGCATCTTTCACGGCTTCCAACTCTTCCCAGGGAATAATAAAACAGGCTTGGAAGGCTGGGAAATGCCAGGGGAGGAGAACACACTGACTGGTTAGAAGAAAACAAAAATGTAGCTGCGTGGAGGTTCTGGTGCCATGAATGAAACTGATAAAGTGGGAGTCACTAGAAAAAATACAGTTTTTCAGGAACAACTTGAACAATAAACATATTTACCAGGACAGAGTGAATGATGTTAGTTAGCAACTGTTTAGTCAGAGCTGTTTGTTACAAAAGATAGCTAAACCTGTGGTCAGTGCCTTTGCTAGGCCTGGAAACCCAGGGAGCGTTTATATGTGGGCCTCAGCTGCACATAAAACACAGTGAAAATTTATTCCTCTTCTTGGGTTAACCAGATGAGATATCTGGGCCACCAGATAGGAGCTGGATTCTGCAGGTGATACAGATTGTCCATCACAGTTGACATATGGGTGGATACTACTTAGGGCTCCCCCTACTGGGCTGGGGCAGAATGGCACATACAGAGCCATAGGTGTGGTCCCATGAGTCTCTTGGCTGGCTCCAGGGAAGTTTCACTGTCTGTCTCTCTGTTCCTAACACCTGCTCATCCCTTTAGATATCACCACGCACCTATGAAGATGAGAACCACAGCCACAGTCTTTGAATGCATCTGGTTTGGGGTTCTATCACTTACCTTATAGATCTCTACCCCTACAACCAATGCTGGAAGTTTTTTTTCTCTCTTCTCCATGCTTCCTTTCTGATATTTTTCTCTCAGGTGCCAGACATGAGTTCTGAGGTTATAGAATAGTTGCCCTAGATATTCTGAAGACTTTCCTAACTCAGCATCCCCCAAAAGAACCTGTAGTCTTCTCCAGGACTGGGTTCTTGCACCAAGACATGTTAATTGAGCTGCTGTCTACTCATGAGGTTACTCTGAAGGAAGAGAGTCCCAGACTCTCACCTCGCCTCCAGTCCTGGTGAAGCCCTTTCCTCACACCCGTAGCTATGTCCACAGACATGTCTGAGTCTGCACTTCTCTGAGTAGAGAATTTATTATTACTCATTTTTTAAGAGCTCGTGAGAGTCAGGATTATTGCTCAGGCTACACGAGCTGATCCTGACATGTATTGTAGCTGTGGTTTCCGTCTTCACAGATGCCACGTATTTGTGATCCATTTACTCAACATTGAGTACTCTTTTGCCCTTCTTTGATGAGCTATTGGCTTTACAGGCCTACCTGATCCTCTGAAGGCCACAGTTCAGGTGGAACAACTTGAATGACCTGTCATTCTTGTGGGTGTGCTGTGTATGGCCAGCCTGGAATAGATTCCCACACAGGTTTCTCTGCAGCAGCTCAGAATATCCTTTCTCTGTCATGTCCCCTGCCTATGTATGGGACTGGCAATTCCTGTGAGCTCCTGTAGCTTCTACCAAAATTTCTACTTCTGAGTTTACATTTACGAAACTTCTCTTGGGAGGCTTGCTGGCCCCCGAGCTTTAACTGGAAACCCATCTGGATCGGAGCAAAGTGGCCTGAGAGACATAACTAGGTTAACCACATGAAACACCTGCCCCTGGGAGTAATGAAAATGCCAAGTCTCTAAGGCTTTTCACTGTCTCCGGGGAGTTTACCAACCTGGTACCTGGTGCTCAACCACAGGAGATGCTTTAAGAGAGTTTAGCAGGCCATGTTGTCAGTGTCTCCGCAGGTCAAGTGCTGGGCACTCCTTGGCTAGTGACTCCATCTGGGTTTTCAAGTTCTGTTAGCTGCTTTTCTCATTGCTGTGGCAAAATATCTAGGAAAACGACCTAGAGAGATGGTTTGTTTTGGCTCTCAGTTTGATGGTAATGCAAGGTGAATTGGGGGTAGGAAGGGTGAAGAGGTCGTGGCACCCTGTGTTCCCAGTCAGGAAGCAGAGATGAATGTTGTTCTTTTTATTTATTGTTTTATTCTGTTGGGAACTCCAACCCACAGACTGGTGTTACCCATATTAAAGGAGTGTTTCTCAGCTCAGTCAAGCCCTCCTGAAGCTCCCTCCTGGAGAGGGCCAGAGCTTTGTCTCCTAGCTGATTCTGGATGACTCCTTTTCATGACCTGCTTTCCATCAGAGGGCGAGCTGTGAGGGAGTGTGCTGCCTGCCATCGGTTAAAGAATCAATGTAGTGAGTGACCAGTCTCTTTGGTGTTTTGACTTCTCTCTGGGCAAGGCCAGCTGGCAGGTGCTTTGGTATGCAGCTTCCAGTTTGAAGCTCTTGGGTTGGAAGCTGTCTGAATGGTGTGCTTGCCATGTATTTTCTTTCTGCATTTCCTTCAGGGATGTGGTATGGGCTCAGGAGCGCATGCTTCAACAGGGAACTGCTCAGAGAATTGTGCCTTTTCTCGAGCTTTTGGTTCTCCTGGGGATCACATTAAAGTTTGCCATGTTTCCTCTGCTCCCATTCCTCCACCTCGTGGCTTCCAGGTCATCTCCAGTGCAGCAGATGTCTCTACCTCAGGGATGAATTACTATCCTTTCAACATCCTCTGCCGAGTCCCTCTTATGAAATACTTTCAAGACACGGGCAACATTCAGTGTTTCCGTGACTACCAGAAGATATTTATTACTCCACATATTTCTTAAATACTCATTAAAAATTTAAGTCTTAAAACTTTGCTTTCTGTTAATAGCTAAAAGAACAAATTCCCAAGATATCTTAAGACATAGACAAGATTGATTGCTTGCTAGCTTGAAATCTTTCAAAACAGACGCATGCACAGAAAAGTATTTGTTGACCTAGATTCTAGGTCCTAGAATCTCAGTGCAGTTAAGCTAGTTGGCATTTTGATGGTCAGTGGAGCATGAGATGTCTGCATCTGCCCCTTTCTATCTCATAATTTGCATTATTTATGAGTTCTTTTCTATGCCTTTCACTGTATTGTGTGCCTGGAAAGTCTGGAGGCCTTGGGCAGAGCAGTGTGTTTTGGAGGTGTTTATACACTGTTTCTCCTTATTATTGGGGAAAAGAAGGAGTTAAAGAGAATCCCAAGAGAAGTTTTTTTAGAACCACACCACATAGACATTTGACCCAATTAACCCTGGGAACTACATTAGCACCCATATCCTGCTGCCAGTGCCATCACTGTAGAGGGGATCTATAAGACCACTGTCAAATTTCTAACCAGCTCCGCAAACTGGCTTTCATTTTTAAAATTTTATATATGTTACCAGTGTCTTGTCAGCATATATGTATCTCTGCACATACCTGATGCCTGAGGAGTACAGAAGAGGCTGTCAGAGTCCCTGGAACTGGAATTATAAATGCTTGTGAGGCACCTGTTGGTGCTGGGAGTTGAACCCAGTTCTGCTGGGAGAGAAGCCAGTGCTGTTAATCGTCAAGTCATCTCTTTAGCTTCCAGAATTAGTTTTCTATTTTAATGTTCTCTTTTTCTTTAATTGTTATTGTTACATACAGATCCAGATGCACAAATATGTAAGTACAACCTACTAAGTCCATTTATTGTTGCTTAGATGCATATGGTTTCCCGACTGGCCATGTGGAGTTGGATAACCTTTTAGGGGTTCATACCTGGAGATGTCTATTTCCCCCTCTCTCTGAAGTCCTTAGTTTTCTGTAGTTCTTTATCTAAGGATGGAGCTCCATGAGATTTCTTCCTTTCATATACGCTTGTGTGGTGTTGTTCCAGTCTTGTTTAGGCAGCCATATTGCTGAGGTAGCATGGGTGTAGCTTCCCTGTCATCTATAGAAGACACAACTTCCTAGCAGACATTTTAGTCCTCTGGATCTTACAGCCCTCCCATCACTCCTTTCTGTGGCTTTCCCAGAGCTTTGTGTGTAGAAGTTGTGTTGTACATTCATCCACTGGGGCTGCCTGATCCACAATCCGTGGTTCTCTACACTTCGACCAGCTCTGTTTTCTGTATGATCTCTGACCAATGCCAAGAGAAGCTTCGTGGAAGAGTGAGAACTATATTTAACTGTAGAGGAATAAGTATGTAGAATACAGTTAGGAATTATGTTGGCTTGGCAAAGTGGTAGTAGTAGGTTCTCCTTTAAGACCCATGAACTCACTATCCCTGGATATTTAGGTAGGCTTCCGGTGGCAGGTATAGTTTCCCTCTTCTTAAGTGGTCCTTAAATCTAATTAGAGAGCTGTTGGTTACCAGCAGGACATGGGTGACAACATTATGGTCATCTTGCCATGCTATCATGACCTTGACTTTCTTAAATCATGCCAGAATCTCAATAGGTTTATATGCCTTCTGAATATCACTCCAGCAACATTTCTACTGTTCAGATTCAGACCCGAGGCTGGTTTGATGTTGCAGATTTCCTGTTACCTCAGGTGGTATTTTACAAACCTTCTTTCCCTGCTTGATAGCTTCAGAAATCACATTTTTAAGTGGACTGTTAGGGGAACCAAACTCCCAGGAATGTTTCGTGCTGGTCTCCGACGTCATATTTGAATTCTTGGTACTATAGGCAGTAGTAGCTTCTATATTTCCCCCTTTATATGATGCATCCCTTTATTTTCCAAATACATGTTGGGATGGTAGATTTGCTTCATCGTAGACACTGAGCTTAGAGGCAGGGAAGTGAGACTGCACTGTACGTTTCTACAGGGATGAAAGAACAGGACTCAGTTCTGATGGCTGTCACTCATCTAGGGTGGGCTTTTTTAAAAGGGTCCCAAGGCTGGTGAGAGGACTCCATGGATGAAAGAGCTTGTTATGCAAGCATGGTGACCTGGATTTGTTCCCTGGGGCCCATGTAAAGAGGGAGGGAGAGAACTGGCTCCACAAATTTGTCACATGGCCTCCACACAGTATGTGTGTGCAAACTTGCACTTATCAGACACACACACACACACACACACACACACACAGATTAAAAAACAACAAAGATTCAAAACTATTATGATGGCAAGGTGACTCACTGGGTAAGGACTCTTGCTGCATAAGCTTGGCAATATAAGTTCAATTCCTGGAATTCCCTAGTGGAGGGGGAAAGAACTGACTCCTGTGTGATATCCTCTAAACTAACACACACACACACACACACACACACACACACACACACTGTGGTAACTCTCACCCCTGTGCACCCCAGTATAAATAAGTACATCTAGAAAGAAAAAAAAGTATGGAAAATCTCACTTTTGAGCAACGTATCCTAAATGCCCAGCTGCTGGAGGAAGGTTCCCACTACCTTCCACTGAGACTGAGACAAAGGCATTGTAGATGTACTCCTGGCCCAGAAACTAGGCCTGTTTGGTACAGGTTTTCTCTATCTATCTATGCTTCTTCATCATAGGTAAAAGCCCAGTGATTTCAGACCTTTCATGGGCTTGTTTTGCAGATCAAGATCACTGCCTGGATAGATTTGTCACTGGGAAAGCTGCTTTCAGGCTTCTCATATTTTATCAGGACTGGATTCAGAATCAATTTAGCAGAAAGCCACTAAAATCTTTTTTATCTTTCCTTTGAAAAGTTCCAAATAAATTGATAGAAAGGATGGAACCATGGCAAGTTAATGACCTGATGTGTTCAGAGAACTAGAGGGGACCATCTTCTTACAAGTCATGACAGTAGAAACTCAACAAAGCATTTCAGTCTTCATTCTGCTATACCACAAAGCAAAGAGCGCTTTGGTACTCCTGTAGCACGGATTCTTTTCAGGTTGGCAGTAAGTCTGTGAAGCCCGGCTCTGCTGCCTGCTGCCAGTGGTTGTAAGAAAATCCCTGAAGCCCTCTGGTTACTCCTGGTCTGTGTAGTTCAATGTGTGTGCTGGGTTCTTTCCTGAGAGGTGAGGATGGCTGCTTTTGGGCACCTTGTCGGCTTCAGCACTCAATAAACACAGCTCCCTTTTTGGCACAGACTTTCTGGCATGGTCTTGATGAGACTGTGTATCTTATCATAGCCAAATAAGATATGTTTCCATTCTTTCCACACGACCTGCTTCATCTCTGAAAACATAGTGTTTCTGTTTTGGAACAGATATATTTTCAGTAGGGGGAAAAGGAGCATTTTTACGACGTGTTTTGGGAGTTGGCCTCCCCAGCCATGGTGAGAGATGCCCAGAGAGCTGCTACATTTACACAACTGTTTTCCCTAGAGGCCCCGCCAGTGCCTATCCCCTGTCACTCCACCGGTGTTTCCATGGTTACCCTCATCAAGCTTTCTGACTCTCTTGTGGATGCTGTCACAATGGGTTTATCCATGAAGTACCCTGATCTTAGCACTGGCTTGTGGATGGGACTGTCCAGTAGCAAATGGCTTTGTGGGCTTAGACTATTATATATGTAAGTCCCCAAGGCCCCTTATTCCTCTATGTATGTGTAGATGTATGATCTCATTTGGTAACCATGACTCAGAGCTTCTTTTCTCCTATGTAGGGCACGCTGGACTTTCAGAAAGACAGCAGCTCACTGCAGTTCAGATCCCTGAGGTATAGGAAAACCTACTGACATGAAGGCCTGCGTTCAGGAGTGTGTGGTTTCATTTACCCTATCACTCTGGGGGGAATAAACAAAGAATTGACAATTATGTTGTGCCTAACTGACATTTCCTAAGCTACAAGGCCCATGATAAAAGCAGGTTCCCCGAATCTCTATCTAAATACATATTACTGGATGGACAGCCACCAGTGGGTGACAGATAGGTTGGAAAGTGTCTTAGTTAGGGGTTCTATTGCTGTGAAGAGACACCATAACCATGGAAATTCACGTAATGGAAAATATTTAATTGGGGCTGGCTTACAGGTTCAGAGGTTTAGTCCATTATCATCATGACAGGGAGCATGGCAGTGTACAGGCAGAGATGGTGCTGAAGAAAGAGCCAAGTGTTCTATATCTTGGCCAGCAGGTGGAAGGAAGAGTAAAAGAGAGATATTGGGCCTAGTTTGAGCACTTTTAAATCTCAAAGTCCACATCTGGGAGGCAGAGGCACCTGGTCCTCTGTGAGTTCAAGGCCAGTTTGGTCTACAAAGCGAGTTCCAGGACAGTCAGGGTGGTTATACACAGAAATAATTTCTCGGAAAACTAAAAGTAAAACCAAAACCAAAACCAAAACCACCACCAAAAAAACAAGTCAAAACAAAAAAATAGAAAAACAAAAAACCCTCAAAATGATAGAACCTTGTGGGGAAACCCCCACTCAACTCCCGATTCGGCGTGCACCCAAGAATCACGAACAGACTACCATCTTGATGTAATTACATGAAGACGTTTAATTACGAAGCTCAGGACCGACATGTATCCCACACAGGAGATAACGGATGTCAGCCCCGAGGCTTGAAAGCTAGGGGTTTTTATGGGGTAAGGGGCTTAGGGGTGTGGAATTCAGCATAGTGACACACTATTGGCTTATTTAAACATTAACAGAAAGCAGGACTTTGTTCCTGTGGGCTGGGGGCTTATCTTTGTTCACATAGCAACCAGTTGATGTATGACTTTACTCGGCACCAAGGGGTAATAGACAGAGGGGAGGTTCTGGCCAGATGGTGTTGACTTAGATAATATAGCCCTGCTGGTCCTTGCATACCTTTTTATCTTTACAGTCAAGATGTTCTTAGGAATGCCTTAACAACAGCCTTTCCCTGGCATGCCTGGGGGTTGTTCTGCTTTGTTCTCAGTCCCAGGCCGGGGCAGTGGGCTCTTAAACAACTCACAAGTTATTGCCCGCCGCTTTTGTGTCCCCCTGGTAAGAACACGCTCAGGGCAACCGGAATCTTCTGCAGCACAAACTTTATTGCTTACCCCATCAGGAGCCAGTGGAGAAGGGAGCCAGAGAGAGAGCCAGAGAGAGAGAGAGAGATGGCGGAGCCCCCTCCCTTTTATGGAGGACTGTCCTCCGCCTCGGACGTGTCACTCCCTGATTGGCTGCAGCCCATCAGCCAGAGTTGTCGTCACGGGAAAGGCAGAGCACATGGTGTGGAAAGCTACCCCGGCACATGCGCAGCTTGCTTGTTTACTACTTAGAACACAGGTGCCAATGCCATCAGCGCCATCTTGTAATGGCGAATGTGAAGGCGGCTCCTTACAACAAGTTACAACATTTCATCTTTCTTCAAAAGCCACAGTTTCTAGTTTCAGTATAGGGCTATAGTACCACTCCCTAGTGACCAAGCATTTGAATATATGATACTGTGTGGGCCATCCTTATTCAAACCATCACAGAAAGCTGTTTCATAAACCACAAAGGGAAAAACTTCCTAGACATCTGCTTCTCTGGGCTAACCCTTCTCAGTTTCAGAGCCTATGCTGTCTGGCTTTGCTTGTCTCTTCCATGAGAGAGCCTTCCTTCATGAGGAGGCCCATAATGGAGCAAAGCACCCCATTTTCTCTGCTAGATTTGTTCTCTGCGGGTCCTGACTGACAACCTCTGCTTGGTAACTGTGTTGTGTTTTCTATTCATTTCTCTTCTTTCTAGAGAGGCTCTTAGTTTCCTCACCAAGCTTGCTGATTCTATCAGTGACTACAAATTTGGCTCCTGTCCCAATAATGTCTTGGCTGTTTCTGCATGCTCTGACCAGTGTAAACAGTGTCACCGCATCAAGTGACATACTCAGAAGATTGAGCAGACCGAACCTGGCTGGGACACTGTGGTTCCTTTTCACTCTTCCTCTTGAGTCCTGGCTTCTGTTTTACTTCTTACAGAAAATTTCCAACGTGCTGGCCTTGTTAAGTAACAAAGTTTCCTTTCAGGGTTAGCAAAAGAGAAGCACTGAGACAGATTGCAGGTGAAAGATTCTACTTACTGCACAGTTCTCGTGAGATTCCCCCCTTTCTTCTTTATCCAGGAAATACTGCTATATAACACCCTTTCCTCTGGCTCTTACATTCATCTTCTGTGCTGTGCCTTGAGCTCTGGGGGATAAGCAGGCATATATCTGATTCTTTTCTTCCATTTAGGGCTAAGCATTGGGCCATCATCTCATAGCACCAAGCAAGCATTTAGTCTTAGGAGCTTGATCTGTTATGATGCTGTGGTACAACTCCCATTGCAAAAAAAGAGTTTTCCTTCCATGGTCTAATAGAGGCTAACAACACCAACACAAACTAACCTGCGAGTGGAAGCACCTTTCAGGAGGCAATTTGACAAACACATCACATCTATCTAACAAAACAACAGTGTGGCCTCTGCACTGGATCCTACGACCTTACTAGCCATGGGCTTTTACCCAGCCTTATGATGTGAGTTCCCTCCTATTGATCCAGCCTTAAATCCGATTGGAAAGCAGTTGGTTGTACCCATAATACTCAAGCCACTATTCTAGTGGGCACATAGCACGTGGAATGATAGAACTGAAGCCTTTAGGGTTTATGTCTAGCAGAGCTGTTGGTGGCAATTTTCTTTCAACAGTCCACATGGCACCTTCCAGCACTGAAAGCTAGGATACCTGGGAAAGGTCTAACAGCTGTCAATTAGGAGTCAAGTTTCCCCCATCTTAAGCTGCTTCTTCTTCTTCTTCTTCTTCTTCTTCTTCTTCTTCTTCTTCTTCTTCTTCTTCTTCTTCTTTTTTAAAGAAAAATAAACATGAAAAAGGGTGTTTACAGTAAAGACATCCTTAACATTCAAGATGATTCAGCAGTGCTCTAGAATCCTTAACTTCTGCTGCAGTGCCTGAGGGAGAAGTGAGTCCTAAAATGTCTCTAACATCAGTGGAAGCTCCTGGGAGTGTTATTGAATTTGAGAAGTCACAGCCTGTGCCCCAAGCCAGGTTCAACCTCTGATCCTCAATAAGACAATTAAAAGAGTCAAGTTAATAGTGGGAAGTGGAAAAGATTTATACAACACGATCACATTGGGAAGAGGGACAAAGAGAACCATTGAGCCTCTCAAATCCATCTTCAGGATCTGAAATGAGATTAAAGCTTCAATAGAGGGCCTGGAGCTATGACTGTCTAAGTAGGCCCAGTCAAGATTTCCCCTCCCATCATTGACCCTTCATTGTCTGGGTTTCAGTCTCATCCTGTAAAGGTGCTCTGACAAGTTGTTAGAATTGTGTGAGGTCTCTTTCTGAGACACAAGTTCCTGAGGACTTTTCTTTTGTGTGAGTTGAAGGCATCTGTAGTGAGTCAATTCATTCCCATGGATGAGTGTCACCAGCGGGTGTCCCTGCTGCCGCCCACAGTGAGCTGTGCGTGGCAGTCTCTCTGATAGTTGGATCATGTTGAAATGAGCTCATTTTCTTTTTTGGACAGTGTGTGTGTGTGTGTGTTCATGTCTGTGTTCCTGTGTGTGTCTGTCTGTATGTTTGTGGTGTATGTGTGTGTGTTTGTATGTGTCTGTGGTATATCTGTGTGTATGTGTGTGTCTGTATTTTTTGTGTCTGGGTGATTGCACTGCATGTGTGTGTGTTCTCTGTGGGTTCATGTGTGTGTGTGTTTCTGTGGTGTATGTGTGTATCTGTGTCTGTGTTTTGTTTGTATAGGTTTGTGGTGTATGTGTGTCTTTTGTGTCTGTGTGTTGTGTGTAGATAGAGTCTTACTCTGAAGTCCAGGCAACTTGACCTCATTATAACTCTCCTGCCTCAACCTCCTGGGAGTATTCTTACAACATTATACATTTGTGTCACATATATAAAACACATACATACACCACACACATCAAAAGCCAATTAATCAATAAGAACAACCAAAAAACCAAGGCAGGAAGGGAGTTCGGCAAACTGAGCTTCCCAGAACCTTAACTAGCCAGTTCTCTGTGTAATCAGTATGAGCAGGAATTATGAGAAGCAGGGAAAGCCTTCTGCTGGGCTATTTCTTGTTGTTATGGCACTGGAGCATCTGGAAAGACCCACAGGATTCTGCAGTTTTCTTGGACTGCAGAAATTTGTGACTTCATTTTTATGACATTTATATATCTATCATTTCTTTTTGAAAGGTGGCATGAAGTTGGCAGAGGTCTGGCACATTGCCAACTCTCTGGCTGCTGGTGAGTCACATTAAGCAGCCTGTCTTAGACTTTCCTTGTCCTTTTCTGCCAGGCACACTAATTGTAGCCATCTTGTTTTCTATGAATAGCAAGTTGTTCTTCCCCTCTTTTCAGTTTGGTATCTTTCCTCCTTTCTGTTGGTCCCTGGTCAATGAAGACCTTATGGAGAGGAGACATGAATACCAGACTAGGGCCAGTGAAGTTGACTGGCTGAATTTGCTTTATGCTTGGTGGTGATGGTAGTGGTGATGGTGGTAGTGATGGTGTGTGTGTGTGTGTGTGCGCGCGCGCGTGCGCGTGAGCACTTCTTATCTCAAAAGGCTAAAATTTATATGGAGAGCCATAATATCTTGAAGACTAGCAAACATCACTGTGATGGTTTATATATGCTTGGCCCAGGGAGTGGTACTATTAGAAGGTTTGGCCCTGTTGGAGCAGGTGTGTCACTGTGTGTGTGGACTTTACGACTTCATCCTAGATGCCCAGAAGTCAGTCTTCTAGCAACCTTCAGGTGAAGATATAGAGTTCTCAGCTCCTCCTGCACCATGCTTGCCTGGATGCTGCCTTGTTCCTACCTTGATGATAATGGACTGAACCTCTGAATCTGTAAGCCAGCCCCAATTAAATGTTGTCCTTATAAGAGTTGCCTTGGTCATGGTGTCTGTTCACAGCAGTAAAACCCTAACTAAGATAATCATCCTAGGTGGTCAGGACTGGTACCCATATACTCTCCCATTTTTCTTGTTTGGCCCATGCATCAGCTAAAACATTATGAAGACATTTTAAATTTTTTATATGAAATTATTTTGCATTTTAAAAAAATTTGGCACAGAGTTTCCAGGAGTCACTCTGATGAGTGAAGAATTGCCTTTCTGATTTAATTATAGATGCCTTCCATCTTTGAAAATCAAGGGGACAATGCTGGCCCCATAGGGTATGAAACGGTGCCTTACTGCTGGCATCAAGAGAAGCAAGAGAAGCAAGAGGACTGCGAAGAGTTGCTGTGGTGCCACTCCAACAGGGAGTGGGGAGACACCCAGGCAGCTTACCGCCCTGGAGGAATAAAACGTGTATTTACATATTTCTTTTTTTTTCTTGAGTAGTTTCAGAGCATAACTACTGCCTGTTACTATCCTTCAGGTTTGGGTGTTTGTCTGCAGGCTGGATGATGGTGCTGGGGATCACAGCCCAGATTGAACAAGGCAGGGAAGCAGGTGTTGTGAAGAAACACAGGTGCCCTCCTGGAACACAGCAACGTAGGCACTGTTGCTTGTTGTGCTCTAGAACTGAAGCCTCTGGCTTCCAGAGCTGGGTTTTTATTACAGAGGGATTCCCGAGTCTGCTGTGGCTCAGGTGACTGTAGTCCCTTCCTAAGTACAGAATGTCTCCTTCCATTCCTCCTCTCTGAATTCCTGACAGTCTGTATTTTGTGAGTCTCACAGCTGCCCGATGATGAGAGTTTTATCAGCACCTTCTCTAAATTCAAACTCTTTGGGGGCAGAGACCAGATTCCCCTGGAGTGCTGTACAGTATTGGACAAGACACATGGCTTTCTAGGCGCATGTTGGTGATGAAAAGGTCACGGAAGATGTTTTCCTGGGTCCCAGAGTTTGGTAAGATACCTGCTTGGGAAGGGTTGTTGATCACAAATCTAGGGCCAGAGACCTATGTTTGTTTAGCTTACAGCTATCAAGGAGATCAGGTCAGCTTGGCAAACCACATACCACAAAACTTGTGAACTTACTGATTGTTCAATAAATTCTGACATTGTTAAAAGACACATAACATGTTCAGGACAGCAGGGTTCCATAGATCTTCTCTTCTTATAGTCAAACCCACCAGCTGGAGCAAGCACTGAGTCACTGTGGTCTGGGAGAAGTTGTAAGGTGTTGAAGACAAGAAGGGCTACTGCTTCAATAGAAAAAGCGGCAAATTCAAATTCCTTACAGATTGTGTGGTTGGATTTTTGTTACATACTCTTTCCTGATATTTCCTCATGATTTCCCAAGCCTTTACAAGTCTCTGTCACAGAGAAGAGTTCACACACACACAGAGAAACACAGATGCACAGACATACATGAGCACACACACACAGATGCACAGACACACAGACTTATACATGAGCACATATACATATGCACAGATACACAGATGGACACTTGAACACACACACACACACACACACACACACACACACATTGCTGCTGCCCACTGTTAATATTCTGTCTAAACTCCACCCCACAGTTACCTGGCAACAGCCAGGTAGGCCTGATCCACTATAAAAGGGGCTGTTTGCCCCCTCTTCCCTCTCTTGTTCTCTTGTTCTCCTGCTTCTCTTTTGCCCTCTTGGGCTCTTCCCTTCCTCCCTCCCTTCACTCTTCCCTTTCCCCTCTCTCCACAAGTTCATGGCTGGCCTTTACTATTTTACTCTCTCTCTCTTTCTGCCTTTCTCTGCCTCTACTACCCTCTTAACTCCCCTCCCCATGCCCTGAATAAACTCTATTCTATACTACACTGTCTTGTGACTAGTCCCTCATGGGGAAGGGATGCCTTGGCATGGGCCCACTGAGGCACCCCCTTCCACCACATGTCACCACCCCTCTATAGATATACCCATTTTTCTTTATCTTTTTATAAACAAATCGCCCACTTACTGAGAGTTTCTGTCCTCTGTGGCTGACCAAGTGCTCAAGTGTAAGAAAACAGTGCAAACAGCAGGTAGAGGGAAGGGTTTGGGTTAGAGTGCAATGAATGAGAGGGTCCTGTAAAAAACTAGGCTTATACCCAAGTATGAGGAGCTAGTATTTTGAAGAGGAGAAATCTAGACAGAGTCCACAGAGGTGCTCTCCTCTGAGCACAAATGTTCCCATACAGTATTAGAGGGGTGTTTCTATGGAGACTACCTTGGTCCTGCCCAGCTCTGTAAGGATACATTCTCCGACTTTGTGAAGAACTCAAGCTTCCTTCAGATAGAAACGCAAACTCCAAAGCATTGAAATTGCTCCACATCTTTTCTCTTTCTCATTCGAGAGGGCTGCTCTTTATATAGGGACCTCTTGCAATATTGTGTAATAAGACTTTGGTGTCTGTGCCTTCTGGCATGGGACACTCATTCTTAGGCATCTGGCTGCTGTTAGGGAAGTGAGAGACTCTTCCCATGGAAAGCAAAGTTTAGAGGGAGACCTCTGTGCTGGACATCAGTACCAAATTGTGTATGTTTTTGTTATTTCTGTTTTGTCTTGTTTTATTTTGTTGAGAAAAGGGTCTTATTATGAGCCCTGGAATTCAATCTGTAGACCACGATGGCCTTGAACTAGTTAGAGATCTGCCTGCCTCTGCCTCCAGAGTGCTGAGATCAAAGGTGTGCACCATTGTGCTCTGGTTTTGGTAGCAAACATGTAAAGAAGGCCCTAACACATGAGAGAGCCAGACATATCAGTGAAGATGTGATGCTGAGGGAGTAAATAAGCAGGTGGGGATGTTACAGGGAGAAAAGGTCCCACAGGAAACTAGTGGAGACTGGAAAGGGATCCAAGGGAAAAAGAACCCATAATCTACAAAGTGAAAAATTCAGGATTAAATTGGGAATAACACTAGGAAATACCTTGAAAAGCAGAACTAAATGACAAAGTGTTGTAAACAATTTGTCATTTCCAATCCTGACTTTTGGGAATGGGGGGGGAATGGGGGGAGAGAAAATGGTGGAAGTTACTGAAGACTTGTAAAAAGCAATCCCAGAATTAGAGGATGTTAAAGTCTCCAAGTCCATCATACTCACTAAATGCCCAGGATTATGAAAGAAAAGGTCCCAGGAAAAGGGCATAGAACACCAGGGTCAAAGAGACCATCTTTAAGATCCAGGGGAGGTATAGGGAAACAAGCCATATTATAGGTTATCAAGTGCAACTGTAGATTAAAGGTTTTTCAGGACTCAGGAAGATGGCTCAATTGGTAAAGTGTTTGCCATGCAGCTGTGAGAACCTGAGTCAGATTCCCAGAACCTGTGTATGAAAGCCAGGTGTGATGGTACAAGTTTATAATCCTGCTATTTCCTGGCCAGCCAGCTACCTTGCCTAGCTAAATTGGTGAGCTCCAGGTCAATTGACAGACTTGTCTCAGCAAAACAAAGAGGATAGTTCCTAAGGAACGATACACAAGAGAACAAGACTATAAATCAAAGAGAGAAAAGCATGGGGTTGTGGAATAATGGCACACATTATATTTCTGGACAAAGACAGGGTGGTGTTCTGAGTGAATGCCACAGCAAACTGGGGACACAGGTGCTCCTGGGAGAAAGACAAGGGCCCACAAGACATCTGAAGTGGTGCTCTGATAGGGTGGAATGGAAAGGTTAATGTCTCTACACAATGGTGCTTGAGGGTTATTGTAGGCAATGACAAAGGCCTGTTCTGTGGGGCTGGGTCACCCAAGAGAGTCTTTTCTGTGTGTGATCCTTCCCATTGGTAGGTGTTTTAACAAGGGACACATTTCATGTTCTGTATGAGCATGCTCCCTTCAAGAGCCATAGACCATTTAACAAAATCCCCAATACCAGGCGTAAGAATCCTTCTTTGGAGTTGTAGGTCAGGGCTGACCAAGAGACTCCCAAATGTTCTAGGGAACTGCTATTGCCCTAGGTTATCTTCCAGAGATGGAAGGTAAGTCTCTCTTGCAGAAGAACATCATGCACACTTCAGGTACATTGTTCACAGGCCCCTGAGCTAAAACTGACCTGAAAACTTCCTCCCTGAGGATTAGCCTTGATGGACTGGAAGAGGCTTGTTCCAAAGCAGGGAAGCAAGCAACACTTTGTTGAACCACAGCAATGACCAGCATGGCCTGGTAGCCCTAAGGGTAAAGCAATGGCACACATATTTTGTTGGTAACCAACACCTCTCTAATTAGGCTAAAGACTCACACAATAGGAGGGAAATCATGCTTGGGACAGGAAACCTGGCCAACTACCCAGGGCTAGTGAAGTTAGAGATCTTGAAGGAGAACCGACTGTGGACACTATTCAACTAGCATGATCCCTATTTACATCCTAAATACTTCTTATACTGATAGATAAGTGTAGTCTTTACCACTCAACAAGAAACTTCTCTTTGAAACAGATAGAGACATATACAAAGCCATAGCCAATCAAAATGAAGAATTGTGGAGCTTAGTCAAAAAAGATACATGCACAATACAACTCTTGAGCCAGAGAGCATTGTGGAAGAGCAAGAAGAAAGATTATAAGAATCAGAGAAACAGGAAGTTTGCTGTGAGATTGTGTTCTCTAGAAGTATCAGAGGCTCCATCCATTTATAGTCTTTCCAACATGATTGCCTTAACATGAGGTGAACAAGGTTGGTAATAAGAGGTTATGCTAAGGTGGATGGGGGAAATCTCCTAAGGCCTGAACCCTTACTCAAAGCATTGCAGGCAACTAGTGAATGCTGGAAGCAGGAGAAACAGTTTTCCTAGGGAAGAACACACTGTATGGTTATATATATATATATATATATATATATATATAACATATATGTGTATGTGTAACATTATACAGACTGAGCAGGTTATATTTAGATACTAGTATACATACTCATACATTTAACAACTATTAGTGAAAAAAATCCATGAATTTTAAAGGAAATGGGAGGGTAGAAAGGGAAGGAGAAATAATGTAATTATATTATAATCTCAAAAAATTAAAATAGAAAACTGTGCAGAAAAACCACAGGGAAGTGGTCACATTTAGCCAATAGACAGTCATGATTATAGGGCAGGACTGGGGTGCGTACCTTTCTACTATGTCCATTACATCTTGCTGCGACCTAAGTGGTCTTTTCATTAAAGAAGAAATTGGGTAGCAATGCCATGCTTGCCAGGTTTGATGGATTCCTCACGTTTTTCTCTTGGTCTTAGTCTTTTCAAGCTGCATTCTGATTTGTAGTGAGAAGCATAAACTAAGGAGATCGAAATGGGAGTGTCTGGATGATCAAGACTGAAGCTCATATGCTAAAGGCAAATAGCTCAGATCTTCACTGAGATTAAGGATGCCTTGCTGAGGGCTGGGCGGTGGTGTCACATGCCTTTAATCCCAGTACTCCGGAGGCAGAGGCAGGCAGATTTCTGAGTTCGAGGCCAGCCTGGTCTACAGAGTGAGTTCCAGGACAGCCAGGGCTACACAGAGAAACCCTGTCTCGAAAAACCAAAAAAAAAAAAAAAAAAAGAGGATGCCTTACTGAAGTCTGAACAGATTCATATTTTCCCACAGACTTTGCTCTTGTAGGAAATAGTAGTCAGAAACGGGCCCTTGAGCTCTTTTGGGCTCCAAACCATGACTTATGCAGAATGAAGTTAATTTTGGGTCTGCATGTGTCACAGTGAGTGTTGGTTTGCTCTGGAGTCACATGGCCAGTATATAGTTAGGCCTCTCAAAGCCCCATTCAGATGCTGCTATGAAGGCATTTGTGGATTTGATATGCTTTCCAACAGGCTAACTTTAGTAAACTTAGACAGTCTCAGCAAACAACCCATGCAGAGAGCCTAAAAGAACACACAGATTTCCATGAAGAAGAGATTGTTGCAGTCTGGAACATAAACACCATCTACTGGCCTGGCCTGCTGGACAGTCTAAGGATGGCAACTGCAGAAGCCAGTTAGCTAATCTGTGGTCAATCCTGAATCTATCTGTGTAGCTGACTGATCCACAGTGGATTATGAAAATCAATTAATATGAAATTATTTTGTACATGGCGGGTAAATAATTAGGAAGGGTCATGTATGTTTGGTGGCTTGAATTCTGTAGCTGATGCTGAAGGATTATACACATTGTGTTGCTTTGCCCTACTTTACACAGTCAAAATTCAGAGATCTCCATACATTTTTTGAGGCCCGTGGACATGGAGCAGCTGCTTTTGGGGGATCTGAAATCTGTGTTTGGGGCTAGGTTGCTTGCTGCTCAGCATTGTGCCAACCTTGTCAACTTCTGACATGGCCCCAGTCTGGAGGTCTTCTGAGATACATCTTAGATAACTTGGGCTATGGGAGTAAGCTGGCCTCGTTTTCTGAGATGTACCTTAGATAACTTGGGCTATGGGAGTAAGCCGGCCTCGTCGTCATCTTGGCATGCAAAAGCTGTACACTCCAGGGAGGCAGTTGTGGGAGGGGCCACACTTCTCATTAGCTCGTCCTCTGGCATCAGCTTCATGGAGCTGTCTCTGTGGAGTGATTTTTCAGCTGTTAATGCAGGCTGAGTCCCACTTTAGTAAATTATTTTATAAACAGCTTATGTGTGTTTAAAAGTGATTTACAGTCCTCAAAATAGGACACACTAATCCAAAAATCCACACACACCACAAAACTCTGGCAATGTACTGAAATAATATTTGAACAGAGTAGAAAACATGTGCTTCAAAGGCCAAGACAAAGGCCATGTGATGAAAAGAGTGGACTTTGCTAGGATAGATTGAGACCCCCCTTTCCCATGAGCTCCCATTACTCCTCTATTGCATGGTTTCCAAAACATTCACTCATAGTGATAGTGATGTCCCTGGGCAGTCTCTGTGTTCTAGGTGAACATTCATTCATTCATAGTGATAGTGTATGTCCCTGGGCAGTCTCTGTGTTCTAGGTGAACATTCATTCATTCATAGTGATAGTGTATGTCCCTGGGCAGTCTCTGTGTTCTAGGTGAACTTTCAAGACGCTAAACCTCAGCTATGGCTCATGTGTGGCAACTGAGCTTTTTGATGCTGATGACGCTGAGGGTTGAGTAGATGTGCCCCAGGAACTGTCTTTATAAGGTCAAGAGCCTTTTGAGAATCTAAAGGTCAAGGTCAAGAGGATACAATTCCTTTGTATTCTCAGCTCCTAGGATTTTGAGTTTCTCAGTATGGCTGCTGATCGATCAGAGTAAGCTGACAAACTGTACTGGGCTGTGAGCCTAGCGATTAAAAATGAAAAGCTAGGCTAGAGAAAAAGGTGGAGTTTAGATAATGAATTAGAAGGACATTCTCTACAGGTCCTGTGAAATATTACATTAACGTTCTGCTTAGTGAATGCGCAGTGTTCTATGTGAATGGTGAGTTTGGACCTGGTAGCTGATCCTGTTGGCTATAACACAGTGACCTGTGGTTCTGCAAGACTGCTAGCTAGAGCCAGATTAACCTTCCTATGCCTTTTTGACTTCTCTTTACCAGCCAGTCTCTTAGGAGACTGCAAGCTGAGCTAAATAAGATGCCTAGTGTAGTTTCTACAGGGCCAGAGGGAGAAGGCGTATCAAGGGTTTCTTGATTTCTACTTGTCTGCAGACCCAATGGGGCAAGGATCTTCTTGATCTAGTGGATTGGTTCTGGGAACCAGGGGTCTCCTTTAGGCCTAGTTTTCTGGATTGCACTTGTGGGTCTGTTCTGAAGACAGGGCACAGAAGACAAATCCAGTGGCTTACACTCCTTAGTGTTATAGAAAATGTCACCTGCAAGTACCGTCTTACCAGGGTAAAGAAGAATCTTTTTTGAGCTGGAGCCAGGGGAATTGAGTTGATGCCTAGCCCAACAGATGAATGGGGAGGCTCCCATTCTTTTCCTCCATACCTAACACTTTCTTTCAAAACAGGCCACAGCAGGTTGTTACTTTTACTCAAATATTCACATGCCTCTTTTCTCTTGTGCTTTAGATCCTTAAATAAATAGTCAAACAATTACCAGGATGGGTGGTGGTGGTGGTGGTGGTGCAGGGAGATGTTTACCATCTTCCAGGTACTCTTAAAACCAGGAGAACCATAGTCTGGTTCTCCCAGAACTCACACTATGGCAGACACAGGTAGCCCTCATAGTTTCCACCTTCATCGAGTGGTCTACTTAAACGAAATCTATGTTTGGAGAAAATGGGTGCACATTCAGTGGTGCCTGTTGCAAGTCACGACTGGGTGGGTGAGAGAGCCTTGCCTTACAAGTTCTGGGCAGGTCCTGCATGGCTTCACTCTTTTCTGGAGTATATCTCAGAATTTGCCTCTCCTCAGAATTATTCTTGGCTTCACCCAAACTCAACCTGTAAATAGATCAGGTCTGAGCCATGAGTTTCCCTTGGACAGGTCCTTTGTGTTGGGCTGTAACTGGTATTAGGGAAGTCACAAACAGCATATATTTGCTGGGCACCAAGCCCTAGAGAGACTTCTAAGACATGTATCCTCTGAGTCTCCCTCCTTAGAGTGCTAAGATCTGGTACCCTGAGGCTCTATGGGCAAAGAGACTGAGTCAGCCATATCCCCTGCCCTGCACCACATGACCTGGATCTTTCGAGGGTAACTCCTCCCATTCTTGGCTCTTTACTCCTGAGACATAAATCCCAGCTGGGATAACTAATAACAACTATAGTAAGACCCAAAGCTGTGTACAGTGATTAGCGCGAACAGATGCTAGTGCACGAGAGCTGTTTTTCTGTGGTCCTGACCTACTTCCAGTGCAAAAGCACTGCCAATCCCCACAGACTGGTGGCTGCAAAGCGGGCCTCAGCAGAGCCTTGATTAATCGGTACTTTGTTTTTCTACTTCAGCATCTAATGAATTATTAATCTTCACTGGAAATATATAAATTCCAACTTGTCTTACAGATGCAGGAGCTAGGACTTTGTGTCAAGGTGAGAGCAGTGAGCTGTTGGAGCCATCCATCCAGCATCGTTAGGGGGATGGGACAGTTCCAATTATCTCTGAGGAGGCACAGAGAAGCACAGCAAAGGCCAGTGGGATGAGCAGTGAGAGTTAAAGAAACGACATTCAGGTCTAACCCAAGTGTCACTGGGAGAATTATAATGAACATGTAACAGCATGTAACTACGCTGGCCAGGCGCACGGAGTCAAGGGCTTTGCAGTTCCCCCTCCTTGGAATGTTCCTTCTATGTGGCCCTTCCAACAACACATGCCTATTTTCAGAATGTGGCACCCTTCAGATTGTTCTAGAAAAGAGAATTGAAGTAAGACATCCTTTCAGGACTAAGACCCCATACATCAGAAATCCTGTGCCCACAAGAGGCTCTGAAAAATGTCCCACAGGGCACACATTCCACAGGTTGGTGGAGTATAAAGCTAGGTAATGTGTATGGATTCCTTTACATGACTGATTAATGGATGAGTTTCTCCCAAGTCTGAGTTGATAGAGTGTAAGCCAGGCAACAAATGAAGAAGAATGACAAGGGAGGAGAAAGGGGGATAGAAAGGGAGAGAAAGAAAAAGTTCAGTTACTTCAAAGCAACTCTGCTTATGATGAGGCTCATTCACAAAACATGATAACACCTCTGTCTTAGTCAGGGTTTCTATTCCTGCACAAACATCAGGACCAAGAAGCACGTTGGGGAGGAAAGGGTTTATTTAGCTTACACTTCTATACTGTTCATCACCAAAAGAAGTCAGGACTGGAACTCAAGCAGGTCAGGAAGCAGGAGCTAATGCAGAGGCCATGGAGGGATGTTACTTACTGGCTTGCTTCCTCTGGCTTGTTCAGCTTGCTTTCTTATAGAACCCAAGACTACCAGCCCAGGGATGGCACCACCCACAAGAGGCCCTCCCACCCTCCCACCCTTGATCATTAATTGAGAAAATGTCTTACAGCTGGATCTCATGGAGGCATTTCCTCAAGGGAGGCTCCTTCTATGTGATAACTCCAGCTTGTGTCAAGTTGACACACAAAACCAGCCAGTACACACCTCCTTTCAGACATCACTTTGTAATGAGGGGTTAGCAGACAGGACCAGCCCAGCCACACCATCCCAAGGCCTATGACTGTTATAAACCTAAAATAGTTAATATCTGCCTATTCACACAAGTCTGCTGACCCCTGGAGACATGGTTTGTTCTGCTATGTGCTGTGACATCTGAAGCATGTGTCTGGGAGCAAGTGTCCTGTCTCAGAGGTGCCATATTCCCCAGGCACAGTAGAACATAGGAATCTCTTGCTTTGTTTCTGTCTCTCACAGCATCTGCTGGTCGCAGTCCCAATACCTCCTGTGTATCTCTTATAGGTAGCATGGCTGGGTCAATCCCTTGCCTGCTTTCTTACCACGTCATCCTCTAAAACAGTCCTGGATGCTTCAGTCAAGGCCTTACTTGCCCAGGAGGACTCTGCACAGGGCAGGGACACCTGAGCACAGGATTCCCAATAGGCTAAAGCAAGAAGGTTGGAAAGCGCCAGTGCTTCTGTGGTTTCATATGATCACAGATTCTCCTTGAGGGTGCTGCTTATAGAAACAAATGACCCAAAGATGCCTGAAAAACAGTAAGGTGAGCCCTGAGGTTACCTCCCCAGATACTTGATCAGGATAGACAGCTTCTCCATGGGCTTTCTTGGTGCTGCACTTTTAATATGTCCCCCCAAAGTTCATGTTTTAGAAACGTATTCCGCAAAGTCATGATGAGGTTTGGAGGGAGGGCTTCTGGAAGGTGACTGAACTAGATAAAGTCCTAAGGGTGACATTACAGCTTTTTGAGAAGAGGAACAGAAGGTTGAGCTGGCACACTTGCTCTGTTTGGCTATGGGATTCCACAGAGCCCAAGGCCCTTGAAGAGAAGAGATGAGAGGATGCTCACACCATATTCTTGTCCCCAGTACCCCAGTGCCCCAGTACCATGTTCGAGAATGGTTGGTCAGGGTGGTCAGAGTGACTCCACAGACAATATAGACTATGGTCCTAGCCCTGGGTTGCCTTGCATAGGTAAACATCTAATGCTGAAGACACTGCATACTTTAGCATACAGGATTTCAATTATTCCAGCTGGACTTAGCCTGAAAGCTTTCCTTCTGTGGTCTAGCTTTCATGGTACCAGAAAATGCTATGAAATCTGTCAAGGGAGAGAAGCAATTAATAGTCCTGCCCAACTATGACATCTAAAATCCACAAAAATGACCAGCAGGTTGTTGGTGGATTTGAGGGCTACTCAAGAGGAAGCAGTCCCTGGTAACTACAGACCCAACTGACTTCCCAGGCCTAGTGAGGCCATGGATCTTAAAAAAGAATCTACTACTGCCATTCTTGTTTGATATTTTCTTTTTGCATTTACTAAGTATTTTATAAATATGACCTTTGTTAACAGACACAAAACCCCCTTCTTTGTCAGATGAAATGTTTTAAGATTTTAGTTTAATCTGTTACAATGATGAAATTCTTAAATTATGTGAATGTTCTAGTGTCATTCTTTTAGGTGTAATTTCTAAAAATTAGCATAGTTTCATATTAGATGCAATCTAAAAATGTGCCTATGAACAGAGAAACTAACCTACTGATTCGTTAAAAATTTTATCTGAAAAAGCAAATTATTTTTTAAACTAAGTAATTATTTTAAATACAAGGATTTTAATCTCTTCTCTGATCAAAGTTAGAGGTTTATATAATAGATTTTTTTTTTGAAAAGCCAATGCTCCAACTAAGGCCTATTTATAGGATACTTGCTTTAGGTATTAAGACACATATGGGACCAAGAGAAAAAGGATACAAAAGATGCAGTATACAAATAAGAAGCCTAGGACAATATGTGAATGAGACATGGTTGACTTTAATTCAGAAAAATATACAGAAACAAAATATCAATTCATTAAAGTCTCAGTATATAAAAGATAAAAATTTATGACACAGTAGGATACCATAAAGTAAGGAGAGAGGATCTTCACAGAATGGAAGACACAGGCAATACTGACTGAAGATCTTAATACCTGACTTTCAAATTCATTCTAAAAATTCCTGTGGAACACTAAGGGACCCTAATGAGGCAGAGCAACTGAGAAAGAAGGAAGCTGAACTTCAAACCTATCACAGGAATCAGTCATCAACAGTGAAATTCTGACATACGGATAGACACAAGGACCAGGGCCAGACCCACATACATGGTCAGTGTTCAGGTGCTCCTCAGACATCCAAGACCATCCAATGAGAAAGAATAGCCTCTTCAGCTTGGTGCAGGGAAAACCAGTGTCCATATGCAAAGCAATGATGCTGGACCCTAATGAGCTCATTGTGACTCAGTGACTTCTGTAAGATCTCTCTAAACACAGCCTCATTCTGAATCCGTTCTGAATCCAGGGGCAAGGACTCATTGCACAAGTTCTTGGTACACAAGATGGCCAAAGCAACTGTTGGGTCTTAGTTTAAATGCAGGTTTAGAAAGACCTAAAAAGTGTAGATATTTATTTTCAGAGGTAGATAAAGAGCACACCTCTTCCTAACCATTGTTCCCTGATTGTGTAGCGTCCTTGATGCTTATAGGAAGTCCATGTGTTACAATGAAGAAAGTGAGTGGTAAGACAGACCTTAATTCCAATCATGTGTACTGAAGTTCTGTGCACACACACTTAGCATTATGTTCCTTGGGGAACTGCCTCTTTATCTCTCTGAAAAGGGAAAGATGCCAATGGCAGGATGGTGTCTGTACTGCAAAGAGACACCATGCTGGTTAGCGGTATGGTCTACTTGTACAAAGATTACAATGCTGCGTGTGGAATAAGCCATGCTCTCCCCTTCTGCAGTTTATCTGATCCAAAGTGGCTGTCCTTCATTGTGTTACATAATATCATTGCTAGGTGAGTAACTAGATCATGTAATTTGTGCTGCATTACTCATGGTTTGCTTGACAGAGTTAATTACTATGAAGAATGCAGTGGTGGAAGTCTCAGGCTTCAGGCTGGGCAAGCAGTTTCCATGCTACTGGATGCTCGCAGGTGACACAGTATAGCAAGCGAGCAGGTGCTTTTGTGTATGGACGGTGCTTCCCATGGTACTGAGAACGTAGTCCTTGGAATCACCTTCTCCAAGTGGGCTGCAAAGCCAGAGTCTTTATTCAATATTAATAACTATTTATCCATTCTTTAATGATGGAACATTAGGTTGTTCTTAGTTTTTTAAAAAAAATATCATTGCTATGACTATGTTTAACTTGGAGTATTAAATTAGGAAAGAGTTCCAGAAATAAAATTACTGGGTTAAGTGCAATGTACACTTCAAAGTTTTATTTTTAGAAATTAGAGTAAATAGATTATTTATTTATTCATTTATTTTTATTTTATAACTATTTTTGTTGTTGTTTTGGTGGAGCCAGCTGAGGTGGCACAGGCAAAAGTCAGGAAGGGCAGGCCTGACAAGCGGTAGAATCACCAGCTAGGTACCCAATCCACAATGAGGAAACCTTTGCATCCAATCTTTAAGCATCAAACCCAACCACATAGCTAGTTAATCTGAGCAATAGTCTGTCAGCCTAGGTTTGGCTAGTGCTATCCTGATCACAGCTGAATTGGTAGGCGGAAGAAGCCCCAAGATTGCTGGAAGCTGCTTTGATCCCTGGATTTGAAAGTGGCTGCATAGACAGCGGTGAAAGTTGTGCTAAAAAGCACCACCAAAACGCCTCTAAATGAGTGCTTTACTGAAATGCTGAAGGACATACAGCCAATGCCAGTAATAAACAACGAGCTTTGATGTAGCAGCAACAGCCAATGCCAGTAATAAATGGGTTTTGACGCAGCAGCAGCAGCTAGCCAGTGCCAGAAACACAAGATTGGCCCAGAAGTTGGAGAATAGACCCTCTGTGCAGGCAGCATTAAAACTTAAGCAGAAAGAAGAGCTTAAATCCTGGGCAAGAGAAACATCCAGGCACATTTAGGTCAACCCATAGGTGCCCTGGCCAGGGGAGCAATTGGAGGCAGAGGCCTAAACACTCCTTAGAGCTGGCTGCCACTTCAAGAGTGGAGGAGCTGTAGCTCTCTGAATGGGCTTAAGACCAGGTTCAAGTTAAGACAGTGTTCAAGGTTGTGTAGGTCCTGGGAGAGGGAACCTAGGGCTTGGAGGTATGGGTCATATCAGAATTGGTGGAAGAGCTCTGGGTGTGATAGGTTAGAGAAGAGGGGGCTTTGGAGGTAGAGCCTGAGGTCATAGAGGAGGAGAGGAGCCCTTACTCGCCCTGTATGACAAGAAACAGCGGGACAACCAATTGGATGCATATATGTAGAAATCTGAAGCACACCTGGATGCTGAATCGGATGTCTACATGGCATAGACAGAGACTGAAACCAGTGACTGACGCCTGATCACCTGGCTGCCTGATAGACTCTAGTTAAAGTCACCACTTCTATAAAACAGCCTTGAGAAAACAAGAGAAGACACCGATTGACGCAGTAAGGACCTGTCACAGTAGGCTGTGGACTTACCTCCAACCAACTGGTGCATTTAGTCAGTTCCATCTACTTTTTGATAGTGTTATATGAAACCCCACTTTCTCCTGAATTGGGAGTTTGTTTTGTTGTTTACCCAGACTTCTGTTTGAATGGGAATGCATTGGCTTGTGAACAGAACAAGTTTCTATCCTCTGACATTATATACTGACGTTATATACTCTGACATTTTAAAAAATAATTCCTTTGTATAATTTTATGATCCCAGAAGGACCCAGTTTTCTCACTAGTGGGTGGTCTCTGGGATAGAGTTCTACATCTTTCTTAAAAGCTACTTGTTAATAATAGCTAGAGCCAGAGGTGTGTTTGCTATGTGGATGGTGAAGGTAGTAACCGTAAGTTCAAGCTATGCACAGCATGATGAAAAACATTTGGTGGTTTTAATATAGTGAATGGGCCATTGAATGGTTACACATGGTAGCAACTTTGATTTGCTCAAAGTTAGTGCTGCCTATGGACACCACATAAATGGTAGCTCACATACAGAATATGGTATGTACAAATTATACGTTAAAATAAGATTTTTCAGCTTTCCTCTTGGCTTTGTGTCATGTCCAAAGGCTTGTGCCCTCTAGAATAGAAGGAGCAGTCATTTGGTGTGGCAGACTGGCAGAAGAGACAGGATGGGAGACTGGTTACAAACTGCTGGGAAGAGGTCATGTGCTGTTAATGTGGAAATGCAGTTACCTATGTTTATCCAGAACCAATCTTGGTCTAATCCACTTAACTGGTTGTACTTGACCCTCTTGAGATTTAAGTCCAACCGTATTTTGTCAGTGGCTCAGTTTCAGTGGAATCTTGTATTTCTGGTTCATTATAACAAATTGTTCTCCCAATTAAAAGAAAAAAAAAAGAAACTAGAGTGAATAAACTTGGGAATTAATATGTTGCAGGGTACAGAGGATATTATACTATATTATGATAATTCGCTATATTAAAAAAACCACCAAATGTTTTTCATCATGTTGTGCATAGCTTGAACTTACGGTTACTGTCATTTTTATAGGCTACCAGAGCACCTAGCTTTAATTTACTTTTATTTTTTGGAGTTTACATTCTGCCCTTTCAAGGTTTTGGCAAAAAAGTTCTCAAGGAGTCTATTCTAGCACACACGGTGGCTCTGGAGCTACCAGGCAGGTCCTGGTGGTGACCGAGTGTAGGGTACATTTGCAGGATGCTGGGTGAAGGTCTCTCATCTGCTCTGGAACATAAGTCACGTTGGCCCCTGTACAGTGGTTATCGGAGTGAGACCCTGCAGGGAGGTCAGGGAACCTCCGTCACAGGAGCAGAGCTTGGTTCACTGGACCCAGAGTCTTGTGGAGTCTGTCATTCCTGATGAAGGTCATTGGCTCCAATGACCTGACCTAGCTGTGGTACTGTCCTATACATGCTGCTCTGACCGCTGTGGCTCCCAGCAATGGAGCTGCTTCCACATTCAGGTGTGACTGACCCCAGGGAGATTGGGGATTGCCAGCCACAAGGGTCTCATTCTGAACCTGGATGGGGCCTCTGAGAAGCCAGGGCTGGTTTGGGATTGAACTCTTGGCACCTGCCACCCCTCACTCTGTGCTTGGTGCTGCTCTGTAGCGGTCCTGCTTATGTTTTGGGACTGAGTTTGCCCCACTTTGCCCTGTCATGGTTTGAATATGCTTGGCAACCAGGGAGTGGCACTTTTAGAAGGTGTGGCCCTGTTGGAGTAGGTGTGACCTTGTTGGAGTAAGTGTGTCACTGTGGGCATGGGTTTTAAGACCCTCATTCTAGCTGCCTGGAAGTGAGTGTTCTTCTATCAGCCTTCAGATGAAGATGTAGAACTCTTAGCTCCTCCTGCAGCATGCCTACCTGAATGCTGCCATGTTCCCACTTTGATGATAATGGACTGAACTTCTGAACCTGTAAGCCAGCCCCAATTAAATGTTGTCCTTATAAGAGTTGCCTTGGTGTCTCTTCACAGCAGTAAAACCCTAACTAAGACAGATCCTTAATCCCATGACTGTTAGTACCAGGACACTCCAAGCCCCGGTTTAACTATGTGATCAGGCCAAGACCCTCAATCCCACAACCCACTTGGCTCAGTTCCCACCCTCACTGGTGTGACCTCATTTTCTGTATAAATTAGGAGATCACCCCCTCCTCTCTCTCTCTCTCTCTCTTCTCTTTCTTCTCTCCCCCCTCTTTCTCTCTTTTTCCTCTTCTCTGCCCTTCTACCCACTTCGCTGCCCCTCTACTGCACAATAAACCTCTCCCACGTGAAACCACCTTGGCCTGGTCTGCTGTTTGGTTTATCCGCTCAAAATATATATAGATTAATATTGTTTGATATTAATTAACACATCAATGACTACCTGGATTTTGGGTTCTGTGTTACTGGGCTCTGCTGGCAACCCCACTTAGCCCTCTGGGTCACTCACTATTGCATCTTTCGCATAACCCTACATGGTCCCTCACCTCTAACCACTCAGTCTCACCTGCTGCCCTCCAACCCTGCCCATTTCTGCTGCTTTCCCTCACTCCATGGAGGATTTTCTTTTTTTTCTTTTTTTTTTTTTTGGTTTTTTTCGAGACAGGGTTTCTCTTTAAAGCTCTGGCTGTCCTGGAGCTCACTTTGTAGACCAGGCTGGCCTCGAACTCAGAAATCCGCCTGCCTCTGCCTCCCGAGTGCTGGGATTAAAGGCATGCGCCACCACGCCCCGGCTCCATGGAGGATTTTCAATCTTCCAACTCATCTCCCTGACAAAGCAGAGCCCTGGAGAGAGGGAAGAGGCAGGTGCAGGAAGTGAGGGTCCAGAGATAATGAACTGGAGGTACTAGGTGAGCCGTCCTCACCAGGAGTCAGGTACTGGAGTTCAGAATCCACATCTCTCAACTCACATACACTGGACCTCAATGATCCTTCAGTGCTGGTAGATTCAAGAATACTTTCTCTGGTATCACCCAAGTGGAAGGAGTATCTGTATTGCAATGTAAAAGCCAGCGCATCAGCAGCAGGACGTGGGGGGAGCGAGGAGTTATAGTGCTGTGTCTTTAAATCTGAAAGGAGGGTAATCATTTATTTTATGATTAAAAAAAATTCAGTTTACATTTTGTGCTTGTAACTACATTATTTGAACCACAATAGCTAGGATTTTGAAAGGGCATTGAATTTCTGTGCCTTTTGGAGATTTTTACATAAAACTTCACACGTGAGGATATGAAAACCCTGACTTTTAAAAGGAGAGCAGTCTGTCTCTGCTTTGTAATTACCCTCCAGTGTTATCTCCAGCTGTTCAATAGAAGCAGCTTTTGAAAAAGGTCCTAAGCAGCCTTGGGGACCAAGTGTCCTTCCTGCAGGTCTAGAAGGGGCATTGTCTTCATCAGCCAGGTGGCCACCTGCTGACATGGCCACTGGCTCCACTTCCCTTGTTAATTCATCAGAGAACACAAAGGAAGGGAGGGTCCCTTTTCTTTCCATCTAAAAAGAACACTTTTCTATATAAAACATGTCCCAAATCCTTTGTAACGGCCAAGTCACTGTAGCCCACGCTGAGGCACCTGCTGGCAGTGATGTTGACAGCCTGAAGGAAGAGCTGTGACTTCCACTGGGTTCCCTCTCCTGCCCTTGTTACCATTTGCCAAGAATAAAGGAGTTCATTTGTAAATGGCAAGGGAGCAGAGGGAGGCTGCCCACTCATCCAGGCCCAGGTTCTGCTTTAAACTAGATTTAGAGGAAAGCTGTAGAGATGATTAGAGACATGAATGCCCTCGTGAACATTGTCCAAGCAGCCAGGGAAAGAAAAGAAAGAATCAACAGGACTGGGCTTACCAAGGGATTACACCTCTAAAGTGTGGCAAGGGGCAGCCTTCTGCCACCCCAGGCCTCCGTCCTCAGGCTAGCCCAGAGATGAGTGCCCTCTCAGTTCTACTTAAGGAACTGATCCACTATTGGGCAATTGCTGAAAATATAGCTCTGAGTTAGGCAGTGGAAGACACACCTCTGATCCCAGATACTCTGGAGGCTGAAGCGGGAGAATGGGGACTTGAAACAGAGCCTGGACCTTGTCCTGAAAAAGAAAAAAAAAAAAAAAAAAAAAAAAAGACCTTCCCTATGTTTATAAGGGGAAGACCTCCACTCTGGCTTACGTAAACAAAGCTGGCTAAAAACCTGTATGCAGCCTGACCTAATTTCCACGATTAAAAGAGAGGAGAAAGGGAAGGAATTGTCTGTGTGACAAAAAAGGCCTGGGACCCGCATCCAGTTCACAGTGACTATCTCTGGGGCAGGAGGCTGAGCTCAGAGCATTCCGCTTTCTGCATGACAATTAGCTGAAAGTCTGAGGTTTCCTATCTCCTAAAGTTCCCATAATCTGAAGCAGCCGATTTAAAATGTCTGGCATTTGATGAGAAAGAAAAGCAAGCATGTGTATTCATACTGATGGAGATGGGGCTGGTTCTCAGTGTAGTTCCCAGCTGTTCCAGCAGGCTGACTCCCTTGGGCCTATCTGCAGAGCTGTCCTGTTTCAAGCACCTCATTCCAAGCGTCCCTAATCAGATAGGACAACTGTGATCCTAGAGGGCCCGGCAGAGCCCTCCTCTTCCATCCTGCTGCTTTCTCTGAGGAAATTCCCCAGAAGCTGTCTGGATGACTTCTATGTTCATGCTCTTGAGAATTTTATACCAGGGTCCAGTGTTCCTGATTACCCAGCAGCAGTGTGGTGTGTGGAGCAGAAACAGATTTTTATCTGTCTAGTTGCTAAGGGTCAGTATCAACAAGCACACACAAATAAGCACACACACACACACCAGATTTATATCTGAGCACCTCCACATGCACACAAATGTGAACTCCACATAAAATCCACGAACAACCATATACAAATGAGCACATGCACTTACATGTACAACATGTTGTTTCTTAAGCACACATACGTGCACAGGCATGTGCACATCTACACACACACACATTTTAGCTTGCTCATGAACAACCATTTACAAATGAGCACATACACATGAGTACAACATGTACTTAAGCACACTAAGCACACATATGCACACAGATATGTGCACATCACACACACACACACACACACACACACACACACACACACACATATCTGCTCGCTCTGATGACAAGGCTCAGGTTCTGTAGAGCTAAGAGAACAGATTATGGCTGCAGGGTAGGAATAGCCAGGTATGCTGGACACATCCTCAGGCTGCCACTTATATATCTTGGGTACCTCAGACACAACTTCTTCTATGAGTAATTGTAGGCAGCATGGTCTAGAGTCAGGGCACTCAAGAGTATAGCAGCAGGCAGCTGTGTTCTAGGGCCCCAGCATCATTCATAACAGACTGTCACACAGAATGAAATCAGGTTTATTGCAGTATATACACAGCTCAGTTCCACTCTGTGTTTGTAGATATTCCACATATAACATGTAAGGTCACATGCTGGCCATATGGTTACTACACCTCTGCTATTGGTGAGTTCCAGCAGTGGCCGCTTTATGATCAGCCCATCTCTTTACCAGGGAAAGGACCCAGCTCTGTTTAGCATTAGCACATGCTGAGCTGAGGGAATGGTGTCCCTGTACATCTGAATATTCCCTGTGCACTCAGTGACTGCCTGTGTTCACATGTTCTATATGTCTCTTCAGGGTCATGGCAGAGTCATACCCAGTTGTTGATAGGACTCTTTCAGATATGGGAGAACTGTGTGTCCTCAGAACTGCTGACTAAGCAGTGAGCTCTGTATGAAGAGAGCCATGGCTGACACCAGGGCTTGTAGCATCCACCTATCGCCACTGCCAACAGCTCTTTTCAGTTTTCCTGACCTAAGCCATTTACTCCTCATGACTTGTTCTCTAGCCTTGTAGCCCTGGAAGGCAGAAGGGTAGTGTGTTTTCTAAATCATCTGAGGTGTCTGCCCCATGCAGTTGCAGACAAACTGGAGGCGTTTTAAGCGTTGATGGAGGCAAAAGTCCAGGGGCAGTTCCGTGGGACAGACATTCAGGCCACATGTCAGGCCACAGGGCCTTAGCTAGTCTCTAGATACTTCTTTTCTGTACTAAAGCCCCCACGTACTGGGAGTGGGGCCCCTACTTTTGTGATTTCCTGACCCTGCCAAGACCTCTGGCTCTGGCACAATGGTTGAGATCATTTGTATTCATACTAGCCGGGGCCTACATGCCACAGAAACCACAGGAAACACATTTTGCAGTTCTTTTCCTTGGTGTGTGTGTGTGTGTGTGTGTGTGTGTGTGTGTTGGGGGGAAGTTACATAGGCTGTGCCAGAACACTAGGTACAGAACCTACAGTCCTTGCACTGGACCATGACATAGTCTTCCAGGGTCTCTGAGCACTGCAGGGAAAGGCACTCTCTGTCTTCAGCTGCTTTTTCAATCCCGACAAGCATTTCCTCAGGTCTGCTTGCCCACAGTTGCAAAAACATCGGAAAAATATGGATTGTTATTGGCAAATATCGGGTAGGAATACTTGATGCTGTTTTATACTTTGATAAAATTATTCTCTTTTTAAACAATTTTTAAGATGGTGATTTTCTTTAACAATGCAACAGTTTTCTATTGGCTGAATGGACAAGTCACAAGGGCCTTCATGACAACATGGGATCCAGAGCTGCTCAACACTTGTAGAAGGCAGCAGATGCTAAGTGCCTCAGGAGGATATGAGTTCCTGGTTTGGCCAATGAAACATGAATATCCTCCTTGACTTATCTTTGGTCCAGGGAATGGCAAGGGTGTGGCTGTCCAGATGTAGTTCCACAGGACACAACTCAAGGCTAGGAGGACCAGGAAGCTTCTAGGATGAGAAGGTTGCTCTCAATTGCTTTCTATGGTATGCCATAGACTGAGGAGGAATTTCAGAGACATCCATAGGCATGCGTTGGGTGTCACAGGGTGGTGATGCTCAGCTGTTTCTGGACCTGGATCCCCCTGACAGGAGGCAGTAGGGGAATTGGAATCTTCCTCCTTGTTCTCTTCATAGGTGCTAGAATCCAGTTTTGATGTTCACGGCCACCTGGCTTCCTTGCTCTCTTTGAAAGTAGAATATGGCTGAGCCATATTATGAAGAAGATGGCTTAAAGGCTAGAGTTTGACAATAATAATTGGTGTTTCAATCAAGTTACACATGAGGATCAGAGTTAAGGACCAGGGCTGAACCAATAAGGCACCAGACACTGGGGCAGCAGAGGAATCCGGCAAACACATATGTCAAACCCAGCAGCACTGTCAGCTCTGTATAAGGGACACAGCTAAATGACTGAAGTCTCTGACTGCAGGAAGGACTGGGTGCGGGAGCCACGGTGTATCTGTAGGGCACTTTCTGAGCCATTCCGGGACATGGACCAGCTGTGCAGCCGGTAGTCCCGGCTCCCAGGTTGGGTCAGGCACAGGCCTCGCCATCTTCTTTTCAGTTCACACTGTACCTGGGGATGAGCGTGTTAGTGAAGAGTCAGCTTGAAATGCAGGAACTCATGAATCCTCCAAAGCAGCATGTAGCGTGTATTCAACCACTAGATAGCTAACAGCTGGTGTGGTTTTTAGAGCTTTTCTCTAGTAGCCACAGGATGAGCCGTCTGGCCCATGCCCATTCCTGGCTCCAGGAGAGAAGTAATCCTCAGGCCTCAGGAAGGTGTTGGATGAATGTGCAGGGCGGGGGTGGGGGGTGCAGAACAGAGAGTTGGAGGAGATAGGTCCGGCTTTGATGCATATGAATGCCAGGCACCAGGAGGCTACACTGATGTAGCATGGGGCTGGACATAGGGGTGGTACACAGAAAAGATATGTCCTTATGGATATTGGTGAGTGATTTAGTATGGAATATGTCTTGCCTTGGCACAGCCCCATGGGTCCTTTAGGATTTTCACCAATGCCTTCCCCATTTAAAGACTCTGAGTGAAAAAAGTGTTGGCGGGGGTAGGGGGGGCAGGGATGTTGATTCTGTAAAAGCCTTCCTTAGTGACTAGAAAAGGGGCTGGCTATCAGGTGAAGGTCATACAGAGAGAGCCAGCAACACATAGGGCGGGTAGATTCTAAGGATTGGAGTTTATGGCAGGAGTATTTACATAAAGTGAACTAGGCTCCCGTGTGTCTTGGGACAGTGATGTATCTCTCAACGAGGCCTAGCCTCTCCCACCAGCACCACACCTTCTTGGACTCAGTTCTGGGTTGAAGAGTAATATGCTGACAATAGGGATTGGAGAGATGGCTCAGAGGTTAAGAGCACTGTTTGCTCTTCCAGATGTCCTGAGTTCAATTCCCATCAACCACATGGTGGCTCACAACCATCTATACTGAGATCTGATGACCTCTTCTGACATGCACGTGTACATGCAGATAGAGCACTCATATACAGTAACTAACTAAATAACTAAATAAATACCTGATCATGAAGGGGCAGTTGGGTGGAGGACAGAGGCTCAATTTTGCTGGAAGGACTGGAAGTATTGCTAAGAGGGGCTTTGGGAAACCAAGTTTGGTCTTGGTTGCATGGGGGTTGGGCAGAGGTTGATGATGGGGCCAATTCCTGACCCAACGTCAGTGCCAAATTCCAGCTGACAAAGGACTTACCTCACTGTTCAGGAAGCAGTATAGAACTGCTACCACCAGGCCCTGCAAAGAGACAGAGTGTCAGAGCTGCCCACAGTTTGCGGCACCCACAGCCCCTCCCATACTTACCTGGAAGGAACCAACACATAATTCAAACAGGATCTGGTACGTGGATGAGATGCCAATAGGGAAGGCAGCAAACACCATGTAGTGAACGCCAAACAGGGGGATTAGCAGCAGTGTGGACTTGGCAAGCCTCCTAGTAGAAGGAGAAGGACATGATGCCTTGTGCTTCTCACTTCTCCCACCCAAGATCATGAGAGATTTGAGAGGCTGAATCAGTCAGGGAATATAGAAATGCTTACTCTTTTTTTGTGCCAGTGAACCCTCTTCTTTGCACGCTTGGGCAGAATTTTCTCATGTGGACATGCAAGTTTACTCGTGAAGATGAGATTCCTACAGGGCATATTGTATGGCTCACCAGCTTACAGGGAGTTTACTGTTCTTTGTCACAAGTGCCAACTGCTGGGCCACACTACTCTTGGACAGATAGTTCTGGTGGGACTGGAAAGAAGCAGGACCCTGGATTCCATTCTCAGAACTGGGGGGGGGGGTTGCATTCAGTATCCCCAAAACATATAGGGGGTTCTTCCATTACGGATATAGGCACCAGTCATTATGGATCAGTTTTTCCTGGAATCTGAGTTATCTCAGCCAAAGCTTCCTAGACTTCTACTGAGTTGAAACCGTGTGGAGGCCTTGTGGCAGCTCAGATTCCAGGCCTCATCAGAATTATGGAACAGGAAGAGTTGGGCAACAGTCTAAGAATCTGAATTTCTGTCCAGTTGCTAGTGATGTCTGCTGTCCTTATCCTGTCCTATTAGCCCCACACTAGGGACCAGGTATCTAGTTTACCATCCCCAGGTGCCTCCAACTGCTAAGGAGTGAGTGCTCATCTTAGCGGCCAGCTGGAGGGTACACAGGCATGTGGAAGCCCTCTCTTGGCTTCTTACTATCACTAAGCACACAGCCTATCTCCTCTAGATTCACCTAGGGGAGGCATGAGGCTCCTCCTGGTTCCTGTTCCTCTTTTTCCTTTCATTACCTTCTGTGATGGTTTGTATATGCTCAGCCCAGGGAGTGGCAGGATAAGAAGGTGTGGTCCCCTTAGAGTAGGTGTGTCACTGTGAATTTGGGCTTTAAGACCCTCATCCTAGCTGTCTGGAAGCCAGTATTTTGCTGGCACTCTCCAGATGAAGTTGTAGACCTCTCAGTTCCTCCAGTATCATGCTTGCCTGGATGCTGCCATGTTCCCGCCTTGATGATAATTGACTGAACCTCTGAACCTGTAAGCCAGCAGGGATTAAATGCTCTTTTTAAGAGTTGCTTTGGTCATGGGGTCTGTTCACAGCAATAAAACCCTAACTAAGATACCTTCTAACACAGGAGAAAACTTTCTCTCACTTATTTCAAAGGTTTCCTTTCCAAGTCCACACAAGCTAGAGTTATCTGAAAGGAGGGACCCTCAATTGAGGAACTGCCTCCAAAAGATCAAGCTGTAAGGCATTTTCTTAATTAGTGATCAATGAGGAAGTACCCAGCCCAGTGAGTGAGGCAACCCCTGGGCTGATGGTCTTGGGTTCTATAAGAAAGCAGGCTGAGGGCTGGGCATGGTGGCACTCGCCTTTAATCCCAGCACTTGGGAGGCAGAGGCAGGCAAATTTCTGAGTTCGAGGTCAGCCTGGTCTACAGAGTGAGTTCCAGGAGAGCCAGGACTACACTACACAGAGAAACCCTGTCTCGAAAAACTAAAAAAAAAAAGAAAAGAAAAGCAAGCAAGCAAGCAAGCAGGCTGAGCAAGCCAGTAAGCAGTACCCTCCAAGGCTTCTGCATCAGCTCCTGCCTCCAGGATCCTGCCCTGTTTGAGCTCCTGTCCTGAGTTCTTGCCGTAAGGAATAGTGCTGTGGAAATGTAAGTCACATAAACATAAACTCTTTCCTACCTAACTTGCTTTTTGGTCGTGAAGTTTCATCACAGTCTTAACCCTAAGACACAGAGTATGCAAATTCTAGAGATGTGTGCCTTCCTCCACATGTTGGGTCCTATCGGGTTGGGGATTAAGGGCAGGGTTTTTCCCATTTGATAACCTGCACAGAAGCCTGGTACTTTCTGTCATGGTGCAAGTGGTAGGTATCTCTACCAACCAGATGTCACTGCAGCTGCTTCCTTGCAAATGCACACACTCAAGGCTCTGTGCCCAGCAGGGTGGGTCAGCAGGCTCTTGAGCACAATTCCTTTAGCTAAGGTTATATGGAAGCTGCCAGGTCATTTACATGACCTATCTACACATCTGTCCTAGGAAAGCCTGTAGGAGAGGAAGGACTTTAGTGTTTCTTTGCTACAACCCAAGGGGTGAAACATAGCCCTCTGCTCTTCTCATCACCCTGGAAGAGCACAGACTTCATTACCCTATATAATTGTTTCCAAAATAAAAGTATCCATCCAAAGACCTTCTTAACTAACACTCCCCAGGAGCCCAGAGAAAAGGTCAGCACAGACACTAAACAGGATTTGCCGAAAATCCAAATTCAATTGAAAGGCGACTAAGAATGCCCGCCCTGCTTTCCAGGGCTGCAGAGGGGATGCATGAGAACCATTATGTCTGATCAGGCACCATGTGGCAGCTTATACCTTGTTATGTGTAGCCTGGCAGGTTTCTTCCACAAAGAGAAACTTATTTCTTGTATTTTGTGCACAGCATGACACAACTAAGACTTAAATGCCCACCAAGTCCTTTCTCTATTCTTCTGTGCCAGGCATTGAGTGTCTTTCAGTTGTTTCTCAAACCCAACAGGCAAATATCCATTCCATTCTATAGGAGAGGAGACAGCATACAGGGAAGACCCCTCTCTGCTCAGCCATACTGCTGGCTCAGCACCCACATCACGCTGCATATTTTTTTTTTTCCATGAAAAGCAGCCTGGGTGCAGGTGTTAACTTCCAACTGGCTGGGAGCTGATCACTTCCCAGGGTGATGCAGATCTTAGCCAGCACAGCATCATCTGAACCCAGGCTCCTGACCTGTACCAAATACAGCATCACCAAACTGAGCCCAGGCTCTGAGCTGTACCAAATACAACATCGCTGAAATCATGTTCCCATCCCACCTGAGCTGGGATATATTTTTCCTTTGTGAATTATGGGTAACCTACTGATTCCTTGGATTATCACAAATTAGCTGGTGACATTCATGACCCTGTGCCAGTCAAAGTGACACCACTTGTCAGATTACTGCTAAAAGCAGGTCTAGGCACAAAGGGCCAGCTGTGCTTGTGTGGACTAGCCCCAAGGTCTGGTTGGGCGGACAGACATACGAAGAGCAATGTGTGGTTAAAGGGAGATAGGTGTCAAGCTGTGATATCACAAAAAGGACACACATTCAAGGAATACTCTCACTTGAAGGCTCTATGCATGATGGCAAACATGAGAGAATGTTCTTATTTTTAGCACCATCATCCTATCAGTGTGATTTCTTGGCCCCTGTGAGTGCTGGGCTGGCAGACTCCAGTGTCAGTGCACATTGAGCCTTAGAGGGCCACCTAGGTTCCTTGAGGACCTTCTGTATACTGGCATTAGGCTCTACTCTCCATGAACTTTGCTGCACATTTCTCATGCTGGACAAGCAGATACTCACTTGTACTGTGACTGGTCATTGCCACCAACATCTGGAGAAGTTAGCTTCTGAAGTAAGATCCTTACAATGCTGATGAAGAGGGCAAAGTTGACCTGCACAGAGAGACAAGAAAGGACTGTGTGATCTGTGAGCACCTTTACATCTTATCCCTGATCACCCATCTATAGGATTTTGCCACCATCTACCCCAGGCACTAGGTCTACCCACTGCACCAAAGAGGACCTCATGTGGGCATTAAGGGTACTACTGCATAAAGTTGTGGTTAACTGAGCAGTTGGAAATGGGCAGCGGACTATTTTAATCTCCTCCAAGTCTAGAATCCTTCTGGTCTTATTGCCTTGGAGTCCACTCTTCCCTGGGTGTTTCTCTGGAGGTGATGAGGCCCTGTAGGAAGTTGGTAGCCACTTGCACACAGTGAAGCAGGGTGGCTATACTCTGTATGGTACAGGTACACAAAAGAAAAGCAGAGCATAGCCTCTCCAAAGGCAGCTACTTACTACAATAGAAATTAGAATGGGCATCCGAATGACCCACCAGGGGATGCTGTGGTCGTTTGTGTCCCAGCAACTGTTAGAGAGAAAGAAACTGGCGTCACTCTGACTCAACATATAAACTAGGCTCTGGGCAGAACTGTTTGGGTGAGGGTTGATTCTCAGATGAAGCTTGCAGAACCAACCTTCCCCTTTCTAGGTCTCAATGTGCCAATCAGACTCTGATTGCACAGTCACCTCCAACTAGATCTAACTGCCCTGCATGTAGAGTGAAGCGGCTCTCCTGGGTGAGTCAACCTGACAGTTTGCTAATGGTGAGGTAGCACGGAGTGCAGCTCCTGGGCTGGTAAGTCTCACAACTGTGATGCTAGTTAATTTAAGGCATGTGTTCTCACTTGCTCTGGATGCCATGAAGGCTCTTTTCTTCCTTCTGAAAACATATTCCTCCAAATTGTTTATATCTCTGTCTCAAAGAATTAAAAATGTGCCTTGAGAGTGATTGAAGTGGTCTTGACTTTCAGTAGGGTTTATCTCCAGAAAAAGTGTGATTTTGCAAGGCTACAGCTCACAGTAGGTGCTGACTGTTCCAGCAAGGGCAGAGTTCCATGGCCTAGGGCCCCAGCCTGTTTGGCAATGTGACATGGGTAGTTGAGTTGCTCTGAGACCTCCAAACCACAGAGCAAAGTGTGCCTTCCAGCTGATACTACCTCAGTTGTCAGTCCTGCTTACCAAAGGGTGACTGGGCCAGTGAATCCAGCTGAGGAACAACTGCTGGGTGGGTGGATGGAGTTTTACTTTTGTTGTCAGTGTAAAGTCAGAGACTAAAGAGAAGGATTGGCTTAGACCAACCACTCAGAGTGATATACTCTCCAGTGGACAGTTGTTACCCTGGGGTCTTTTGTGAGATACATCTAGGCTAGGGATGCCTGTTACTACCTCTGGGCTCAGAAGTTCTCAGAGGAGGAGCTCACAGAGGCTATCCAGGCAGCCACATACCCTGATCTCAATGCATCCCCCCCTCCAAACTTGCTTGTTTCTGCTTGGCTCTCTTGGGGACACCAAAGGGTCATTGAAAGTATCACTCATTCTGCCTGGCTTGTCCCGATTTTAGCTAAACTTAGACATGGCTTAACTTTCACCTCTCATTTGGGCCATCTTCCAAATACTGAGACTTGTAGTGAGTCTTGCCCATGACCATCTACATGTTTTTTAATCATGGGGTGCTAAATGTTGCCTAGAAATCTCTTGACTGGCTGGAAGTCTTTTGTCTCTAATGGTACAAGTTTCTTTAGCTCTCAGATATTCTACCAGTACCAGCAGGCCTTGTTTTACAGGCATGGATCCACAGTTAGCACTTACCCTGTGTCTTCTAAAGAGAGGCGAGTTGCTGTCCATGCACCTATACACACACTGGGGATGCCTGTGGAGAGACCCCCATCAGATTTGCTCCTGTTCACCAATGAGAAGCACCACCCCTGGTACTCATGAACCAGAACATGTAAAGAGGAATTTTCAATCAAAGGACCATATGGAAGTTCTCACTTAATGTCTTCATCAATATGTGAAGGTTTGCACTTATACCTTACTAAGCAGCTAGGACAAATATGTCTGAAAGCTGAGAATCTGAAACCTATCTGTTGAAGACAGAGAGGCCAAATAAGAGGGAGACTCGCTCACTGGCTCTATTGTTGTCTGAGGGGCTGTGTGTTTTACTCCCTAAGCCATGCAAGCTTTCATCCCTTCCTGCTCTGGAAGGGGCTGGGCTCCCAGCAGGAGGTAGGTATGCCTGTCAGCCTACTTCTCTGATTTTTTCATTGCTGATATGAGCTGATTGGGAAAAGGGAGAGGAACAATTATTTTGCTACTTATTAGCAGCCATTTCGTTTAAGGTAAGGGGGATGCAAATGGAAGTTGAATTCTAAAGGACTTAAAATCAGCTCCTTGCTGAAGGGGTTTGCAGCCCCATAGGAAGAACAACAATATTAACCAACCAGACCCCCCAGAACTCCCAGGGACTAAACCACCAACCAGAGTGCACATGGAGGGACCCATGGCTCTAGCCACATATATAGCAGAGAATGGCCTTGTTGACACCAATGGGAGGAGAGGCCCTTGGTCCTGTGAAGGCTCAATGCCCCAGTGTAGGGGAATGCCAAGGTTGGGAGGTAGGAGTGGGTGGGTGGGTGGAGGAGCACCCTCATAGAAGCAGGGGGAGGGAGGATGGGATAAGGAGGTTCCGGAGGGGAAACCGGAAGGTGGATAACATTTGAAATGTAAATAACTAAAATATCCAATAAAAACAATAATAAAAAAATAAAACCAGCTCCTTGTTGACATCAATGGAACCCTCAGTGCACCCAAGGAGACCATGGAGTATGCCCTGGAGTAGGGTTTTGCACAGAAACCTACATACTTTGGCCAAATGAGATAGGAATCATGATGGAGAATATGAAGCCCTTACCCCATCCGATCAGAAGGTAGGCCAGGAAGCACCTGCTGGGAGGAAGGATGGCTACCAGGAGGGTGTGCAGGTAGAGACCCTCCACCAGAAGCCAGTAGAAGTTTGCCATGATACAGTACTGGAAGAATACCAGGCTGAGCTTGCAGCCAACCTGGAACCAGAGACAGTGAGAGAATATGCCAGTTGGTAAAAATAGTTATGGTAGGCGGGGCAGCGATCTGTTTGGATAAGTTGTAAAGCAAAGCCAGCGTGCTGACTTGGACAGACATTGTTAATATCTTGGCCTGGCAGAGGCCAAAAATGTGTTATACTGAGGCATAGCCCTTTGTATACACAATGCCAGGGACCATCTGCAGGGAGCCTCTGATTCTCTGATGCAAGTATAGGCAGGGAGTTTCTGGCAGCCAGTTGTTGGCCACCTTCCTGGATATCAGGCTCAGACATTCCTCCTCCTCTTCCTCCTCCTCTTCCTCTCCTTCCTCTCCTTCCTCCTCCTCCCCCCTCCTCTTCCGCCTTAGTCCTCCTTCCTGTTGTGTTATTCCTGGCCCCTCTGACATGTCCTTACCTCAGTATTTCCCCCACTGCCCACCTAGGAGGTTCACTCTCTCCGGGGCATGCAGTGGAGAGCATGTGCTGGCTAAAGTGGCAGTGGGACACTTGTTTTAGGGCTTCTATTGCTGTCATAAAACACCAAAGGCAGTTTAGGGAGGGAAGGGTTTATTTTATCTTACAACTCTCAAGTCACACTTCCTCGCTGAGGGAAGTCAGGGCAGGAATCTGGAAGCAGGAACCGAAGCAGAGGCCATGAGGAGTGCTGCTTAATGGCTTGCTCCTCATGGTTTGCTTGGCCAGGGAGCAGAGCACTTTTACATCAGACATGGATCAAGAAAATGCCCACAGGCCGTTCTGGTGGAGGTGTTTCCTCAACAGGCCAATATGGGGGAGGTATTTTCTCAACTGAGATTTTCACTTGTCCAATGACTCTAGCTTGTGTTGAGTTGACATAAAACTAGCCAGGATGATGATGATATGGACACTTGAGGTACTTGCAGGGGCATTTCCTAGGATATCTGGGAGGCTGTCAGTGTTTGGATGCTGGGGGAAGGGTAGGCTCACCCAGTGAACCTGCAGCTACCTCACCTCCTGCATCTGAACAAATGATTAACACTGGAGAAGGTTGGCAGACTGTGATCATTTCCTTAAGAGAAGATAGAGATTCGGGGAGAAAAAACAATGGGCCAAAGTTAGGTTCCTAGGCTTTAAAAAATTTGACAACCTTTAATTTCATATGTCATTTTCCCTCCATTGATGATCATTTTAAACCTCCTAGGAAAAATAGTTCATTTGCTATATTACTCGTGTTTTACACTTTATTTGCAACTCTAATTGATTATTCAAAATTTACATACTACTTTAATAATCTTTTTCATGTATGTCCATGCATTGTAACTATACCCACCCCACATACAGATGTATGTATTCACCCATATCACATGTATAAACATATAACACACATGTATGAATGTGTATATTATATATTTATATTCACATATATGAATATATATCATATGTATATATTGAATATATACACATCTTATACATAAAACATATCCATTCCACATGTGTATTCCATCTTGTATCCACAATACAAGGATCACCACACATGTATGTTTATTTTATGTATCTGTAGATGCACATATTTACAAACAGGTAAATGATAATGGAGTTGAAAGTGATATTCTTTTTCCTTTAAAAGCATTGATTTCCTAATTATGCACAAAGTTGAAATCCTGATTTCTTAAATACCTGGCTATATGAAATGAGACCAAAGATTTAAATTTTAAACCTTTAATTTTAAAGGATTATGTATTTTACATCACAAGAAACACAGAAGCCTCTACAGAGGGCCTCCATGACTCTGAGGGGCTGCCCTCAACATGCTGCACTTCACCCATGCCCCAGCCTCTTCCTCATAGCTATAGTCTTAAGCTTTGCCACCTCCTTTTTCTCAAATTAAAGTAAGGTACAGGACGATTCCTGTTTCTAGGAACAGTCAGACCCAGAGACTTCCTACTACTGTCCATCTTCTCCATCAGTGAGGATTCTCACAGCTTCTGATCTTAGCACTGAATCCTGCACATAAACACCCCAACAACCCAGCCCTGAAAATGAGAAAACAAAGATGCAAAATTTTGTAACTTGTTATCACTCGTTGGGATAGTGAGTGAAACAAAGTACAAAATCTCTGAGAGACAATCTGGTAGGCGATAACCTGTTTAAATATATCTTGCTTTTTCAACACTTGATAAAGACTATCCTATTTTAGAACACAAAATGAGTAAATTACAAATGCATTAAAGACATAAATTAAAACTGAGAACAAATATCCCTTAATAAAGATAGGAAACCTGAAACCCAAACAAATGTAATGCTAAAAGGCTAGGAGACAACTCTGAGTATACAAATACACTGAAAACTTCTACCAAGTCGAAGACCGCCAAAATGCAACTGACAAGTGGTGAATCTGAAAACACATTTGCAACAGAAATATAAAAGGCTCCTTTCAGCAGACAACAATCTAGACAAACTTGTCAAGGAAAGATAAGACCATGTTTTGGGAGGTGGAGAGAATCCCAGAAGGATGACACAGGCTACCAAGGAGAGAGCTTCACATGATAGTCCTCCCGGTGCCTCTCAAAAAGCAATCAGTTAATTTGCTTACGGTTTAAAATACACCCGCTCTTTGCATGGCACTATCCCCAGGCGATGGCACTATCCCCACGTGATGGCATGAGGAGGTGTTTTGGTAGGTAACAAGGTCATGAGAGTGGAGCTAGGAGATGAGGAGGTGGTTGAGAAGTAGGTCCTTTCTCTATGACCCTTAAGAGATACCACATTGTCAGTGCTTTGGTCCTGGACCTTGGCTTCCAGAACAATAAGAAGTGGTGTCTGTGCTGCTGTGTCTGCTTAGGTTGCTGAGATGCTTTGAGCTGAGTGCTCTGTCTGTGAGTTCCACCTCACAGGAACAGGAACACATCAGTGTGTGGAAGAGAACACCTAGAGATATGACAGCAATGGGTAAAACCAGGATGGTACCCATGCTGGGGAAACTAGTCAGATGAATCATGCTGCACCATGTGGTAGCCATGACATGACATGTGGTGGCTATGACAGACAACAGGGCACAGTGAACTTGGGGGCATCTATATAGGAGAAGGTGCAGAGGGATGCTTATGAGGATTCCATGTTCTTGCTAAATGGCACCAGAAATGCTGCTTCTCATGTCTGTCCCTTAGCTCATTGGTAACAAGTGTGACCTGTGAGGAGGACCAGAGGCCTGTGCAACATGGAATCCTCTCTGACCTCACCTTCCACAGCATTGCTCACAGAATCACGTAACACTGGAGTCCAGTGTGTGTGTGTGTGTGTGTGTGTATGTTTGTGCGTGTAGGGAGTGGGGGGGGGTCTGCTGCTCCCCTGCTAGGTCAGTACAAGGATTAACAAGGCCAAGCAGATCATTAGCAGGATCCTGAGAGACCAAAGCTCTGTCTGGGTGTCTCTGTTTGAGTATATACACATGTGAATTCTCATGTGTCTGAGGTTCATATATGCACACAGGCATACCTGGTATGCATGTACACATGTCTGAACAATGTCTAGCATATGAGCATTTTGAAAATGAGTGAAAAATTGTTCATGTACAGGGTTTTGTATATGCTCTGCATATGTATGTGGGCAAACCCATTCACTGTTTCTGCTTTTTTCCCCTCTTCCATTCTGACATTAGCTGTGTGTGATGATGACCCCTAGCTGAACTTCCAGCCTGGACTTTTGGTCTGCTATCCCCTCATTCCCTTAGACACTCAGTAGTCAAACAGAGCCTGTTTCTGTCTAGGTGACTGTCTGGGACTTGATGTAATGTTTGGGACTGCGGCTTATCCACTTCCCTCATCCAGACAGGCAGCACTCAGGATTCTTAGAATCTGCAGACCTCTAGAGAAATCTGTTCAGATCTCTAGTGATAAACTGCTCTGCCGAATGCAAGCTGCCCAGAAGTTGAGGAACCTACGTGGCCTCTGGCCACATGGAAGAGTTGTTCTGCCAGCCTTCCCCGGCCAGGAAGAGGCCTCTTCATGTGTGGAATCGTTCTGCTGCCTGGAAAAAGCAATTTGTCACATCGTGGGGAGCATTTCTGGTGGGCTGCTTGGGAGAGTAATGTTGGTTTAGTGAAATACATCCAGGAATAAAATGGAAAAAATGGAGTTGGAGGGAGAAAAGTTTCCTGTGGCTCATTCTGCAGTCTGACTCTATTTTGCTAATGTGTTCATAACTTTATCATTCTTCAGACAGCACCGTCCTTTTCTTCCTCTCTCCCCTCCAGGCTGGGTTCTGGCTTTCTTCTTTGGTTCCCTCTTTGCACCTTTTCCCCTCCTGACTGCCTCCTCTGTGTTTGAACCTCAGGGCCTTTAGGTACTGGATCCTCTATTCCCCAAAGAATAGCTTGGGAAACAGGCTCAGGTACCTGTCTCTATTTTCAGCTCTCACGCCCAGCCTTTGGCACTAGCCTGGGTATGCTGTGGCTGGTGTCTGACCTCCGGAGAGAAGCGCATACTCAGGGTGGATCTTCAGCACCTTGGGAAAACTGCGGGATTTCCTCAGCCCAGTCTCATCATTTGTGATGCAGGCTAAGTCCTGGTTCAGCAAGTACTCACAGTGGTGTAGGGAAAGAGACTGTTGTCAGAAGGAACTCAACACTGTAGTGTGAGGTGGAGATTCCCCTGTAGGTTCTGGCAACATGGAGAAGAGGGTGGGTTGGGTGGTACTGCTGCTCCACCCTCTTCTCCTTCAGGGGTGCCTGCTGCCTTCTCTCTGCCTCTCCACATGAAGAGTTCAGGTGTTTGGAGTCTCATCAAGGTAGAGTTAAGCAGGGATGCTTCAGATAGAGGTGGGTCCTGGGTGTCTCTGAGGATCAGTTTCTTTCAGAAAGAGCTAAGGAGTCAAAGGGAGCTCTGGGCACTGACCTGCGACACTTCAGTGTTCACCTCTGGCAAGCACATGCTAACACCCTCAGCTCAGGACAGAAGAGGCTGATTCGTTTCTGCAGCGCAGCATGGGTTCTCTCACATGCCTGGCCGTTCGGCCTTGGCTATGCTTGTGGGGATAATGGTGACAATTTACTACCTACTCAAGTCAATTGGACAGAGACAGCAAGGTATGCCCAGGGGCAGACTTTTCCAGGTGCTGGATCCTGATTTTGACTTTTCTATTATAACAGATCTCTTTTAAAGCCCACTTCTATATCATGAGCCTGGAGGATGCACGTTTGTGTAGGTAGATGGTGAGGGCTTGCCCTAGCTGACATGCTATACAGCTACAAGGCACTATGCAGTGTCAAAACTAAACTAATTAAACTTTCTTCAGGCCAAACGATGTTAGCAGATGAATCTACTCACATGCAGTGGGGGTGGGAAAGGTGGGGCAGTTCAGTGTCCTGTCTCTTTAAGTTACTGAGACCCCTGATCAGGAAGCACACCAAATTCCCGAATGTGGAGCATTATACGCTAGTGGAGAAAACCCTGGGAAGACTTGCATACAGAAGGCTCTTAAATACCTGTCCCATCTGAGTTGATTTTCTGTAGGAAAGGGATAGAAGGATTCCCTGGAATCTGGAAGATTTAGACTAAAGTGTATGCTCATCTACAAAAGGATTTTTTCACGTGCTCCTGCTGTGAGCATTGGTCACCAGGGCCTAGAGTCTTTTAATTTCCCAGCCCCACACAGTGGCTAGACACCAGTCAGCCTTCTGGTGGACACCTGGTCTTGCGAGCTGACACAGGCCTGAACCCATCCAGCTTCTTTCCATTGCTCAGGCATGAGAAGGACTATGCTCCTGCTGCCCCTTTGAGAGCAAAGAGGTTGGTAGATACTAGGGTCTCCCCATACCCAGAGATCTTGCCCTCAGGATAGTCTTACCCAGGAGGCTGGCTGGTCGTGGCAGCGCAGTAGACCTGAGCTGGAGTAGAGCACGCTGTCCTTGACCAGCACAGAGATGGCTCTCAGCATGAAGGAGAGGAACAGGTTCAGGTGGATGTAGTTCCTTGTGCAGTGCAGCTTCCTGAAGTGGGAGAGTCAGAAGCTGATGTTTAATTATCATCTATGGTCTTTCTTCTCGTGAAGTTTACCATTTATTTAACTTCAATTATCACAGTTTTTTGTTCGTTTTCAGTTTGCATCATGATGCACATGAGCTCTCCTTTCTTTTCAGGTTGTTCCCTTAGGTTGGAACTCAGTATGAATAAATAATGCAAAAGCCACCCAGAAGCTGCCTTGAGCCTGCAGTCAACTGTGTCTGTTTCCCCCATGAATGTGGGTGTCCCATTACCCTCATCTTCTGCTGTAGCTTGTGGTCTTGCTTCTTCTCTGAGACAGAGCCACAGCTGTGACCTCACCCATTTCTCAGGTGAAACTTGGTCTCAAAGACTTCAACTCTAATGTATAATTTTCTGAATTAGGTGGGAAACTGCCTTCTTGTACAAGTTAACTTTCTCCTTTCTATATCCACAGTAAGGGTAGTTTGATGTCTTCCATTGACCCCCTTTCTTGGCCACACAAGCTTTGATTTGCCCTCTGACTCTCTCATGGTCCTGGACCTGGGCAGACCAGTCATTAGCTGTGAGCCACATGAAGAAATGAGACTGAAATATGGCCAAATGTGGTCTGATTTAAAAGTTTATGTATTTTAATTAATCTAAAGTAAAAAGCAAGAGCAGCATGGACCAATATTCTTTTGTACACTGTATTCGTGTCTTGGTAGAGCTGTATTTCATTTTCACATATTCACCATATATGTATTGTGTGTGTGTATGTGTGTGTGTGTGTGTGTGTGTTATACACTATGGCAGTGTCAGGCATATGTGCCCTCTAGTATTATACACAAATGTGACACTGAGGTAGGTTAATAGATTAATTCAGTTACAGTTATTTTCTTTTCTGTACACAAATGGAACATATGTTAATATTTTTAGAGACTGAATTCTAGTAATAATTTCAAAAAATCATATTCAATTATTTGTGGAAATGTCATTTTAGTTGTAAGTATTTCTTACTATATAAAATAAGTGTAGGTGAACCTTAGAATGTAAAGTGAGGCATACTACTGACATAGCAGCATATGAAAAGGAGAACGATTAGATGAGGCTATGTCATGAACAGCAGATGCCGTTTTTCTGTGGTGGAGAGATTTTGTTGAGTTTAACAAGAACGTTCCAAAAGTTAGTCACCTGAAATTAGAATTAAAATTCCAACAAGGAACCAGTGGAAACAGTGGGATGGGGCCCTTGTCCAGCACTTCCAAGAAACCCTGAAACCTGGCAAAACTACTCAAACCCTGTTGGAGCTCTGGAAAATAGTCGAGTTGATAGCTATGTGATCTCCGATCCCAGATGAGCGCACTGTAGGTCAGCCTTGCCTTGTTCTATGGTACATGCCCAGCTTAGCATTATCCTGAAGACTATAGCTTATGTTTTTCATGGTTTCAGGAATTACCTACAAACACAAGATAATTTTTTCTTAAATTTTTAAGTTCATTGAATGGGTGCGACCTTCCAGAACCCACTCGGATTGAGGAGCAGCTGTGAAGAAAGCCACAGTTTCTGGATGCTGCCTAAGGCCAACATTAACAGTTGAGGCAAATGACAGGCAATCTGGAGCCTGAGAAGAAAGACTGAGGAGAGAGGCTCTCTGGGGAAGCAGGATTTTGAAAACCTCTCATATATGCAGAGGAACTTAGAAACCTGCATACATGCCCTGGGCAGGTCATATGCTTGCAAAGAGCTTTTACTGCTCTTTGGCATGAGCAAAATGAAGTTAAGGCAGAGTGGTGAACAGCCTGTCCAAGCATTAGAGGAGTGCTTCTAACACAGCCAGACTCCCCATCTGGGGAATGTATGTTTTCATTTCTTCCTTTGTTTCTCCTCTGACTGAGGGTGTCTAAGGAAATTTCCATCAGTAAGTAATTGACTGCTAGCTAACAATATATAGGCTTCAGAGACTAACAGGGGCAATACAATCTCTACAAAATAGAAAAGCTTAGAAAAGTTACTAAATAAATGATTACAAGTTGGGCCTTTGTAACACAGAGCTGTCATATCAGCTACTCAGAGGCACGAAACATGAAGGTTGTAAATTCAGGATTTGCCTGGGACCAAGAGGGATTTCAGGGTCAATCTGAGTATTTCAGAGAGACCCTGTCTCACAATGAAAGTGAAGGAAAGGGTTGGGTTACCCTTCAGTGGTAGACTGCTTGTATAGCACTGAGTTCAACAATCTCAAAAATAACAAATAGAATAAATAATACAGAAACAGCTACAACTCATAACAAATGACAACAAAACTGAGAGACAAAATTTGATTGCCAGAGTTATCACCTCATATTATTAAAAATGTCCAATTTCAACAAAAAGATAATGATGCATTAAAAGATGCAAGAAAGCTGGATTACTAATAGGAAAAAGAAAGAAATAAAACATTCTCTTTAAAAAATCATACAAAGCTAAACAAACAAACAAACAAACAAACAAAAAAAACCCAACCCACGTGAAGCAGCTTTAGTAGACAGAGGCTTAAGGCCAAATGCTTTGAATGTATTCAAAAACAGAATGAAATAGAGAAATCCTTTGACAAACATAGAATTTCAATGAATAAATGAAATTTGAAGAAGTAACTAAAAAAATATTGGATTTAAAATGTGCAACTGGCTTTAGAAATTCCCTAGAAATGGCCAAGGAAAATCTAGGCAAGCAAAAGAGAGAATCAGTAAATATAAAGATCAAAGAAAATTACCCAGTGTTAGAAGCTGTAATGTAGTAATTTAGAAATGGAAACATTTCATCTTGGAGTGAAGTCATTAAGGCCATGCAAGTAAACAAAACTTACCAGGCTCAGGAAATAAACACCTCTCAAGTCTTAAGAAGTTCCTGAAATTTATGATATTGACAAAGAAACTTCTCAAACAATAACAACTTCTGAGTAGAGGAGACTCACCAACCTGTTTAGCATCCTGAAAGTTGAGAAAGGGAACTCAGGAGATTCAGCTTTTGTGAATTATCATTTATGCTTGAGTGGGTTTTCCAGTGATGCAATTGCTTTTGAGTCATCCATGTCTCTGTAAATATCCTGTTGTACTTAGCCCTAGTAAACTCACTGGTTCACTAATTTAGACTTAAGGGGACTTTGGTCAGATGTAGGTTCCTAATTATTTATTTACATCTATTTATGTGTTAAATACATGTTTGTTCATGTCTCTACAGAAAAAGTCAGATGTCAGAAGCAGAAAAATAAATAGATGAAAAAAAACCCAAAAGATATGGGATAGTACCTATCGATTGCATAACAGGGCCCTAGATGCTCATGGAAAAGTACCGTGGGATTGCAAAGGATCTCAAATGGCCAGAACAATTTTTAAAAGAACAAAAGTGGAACGACTCTCTCTGGATTCCAAATTTTCTGGAGACTTTGGTGATCCAGTTGTATGGCTCTGCAAATGGCCCAGTACATCGACTGAGAATCTTAAAACATTCACATTTATGGCCAGTTGCCTTCTGATGAAGCCAAGGACATTTAATAGTCTTTTAAACTGTTGGTGTTGAACCACGGGGTAGGAATTGTGAGAGAAAAAAGCTAGACTCTTCCATTTCATAGCATATGAAAAACTAACTGAAAATGAATCAGTGACCAAAACACAAGAGCTAGAAGGATAAAACTATTTTGGGTTGGAAAAACATGACCTTGGATATGACAAATTTAAATGTTATACCAAAACCACAAGCAACATAATGAAAAAATCAGCAATGTGGACTCCATCAAAATTTAAAACTTTAACATATTAAGTACATATCACAAAGCTTAAGAGAAACCTAACTAATGGCTGAAAACATTTGTAAGCTAGACTTATGATAAAAGGTAGTGTCTATAAGGTATAAAACATTTTAAAAATGTCATAAGAAGCCAAACAATTGAAACTGCACAAACATGGGACTAGAGAAGATATAAAGATGGTCAAAAAGCACAGGAGGAGGCAGGAACGATGGGTTAGTTGGTGAAGTGTTTGCTGCACTAGTGTTAGAACCCAAGTTGGATTCTTTTGTGAAGAAGTCAGGTGCAACCCCAGGGAGGATGAGACTGGAGGATCCTTGGGGCTTGGGGCTTACTGACTCGCCAGTGTAGCTAGATCAGTAAGCTCAATGTTCTGTAAGAAACCATCTCAAAATACAGTGACGAATGACTGAGAGAAACACTAGACATTGACCTCTGTCCTCCACATGCACACACATGCATGAGCTCTTACACACTTGTGCACACGTACAAATAGGTGCACATACCATGCACACAAAGCACATGAGACTATCAGATACTATCTCACTCTACAGTCACTTACTGCCTGCATTCTGAATATTTGCAATTCTCTGTATTAACCAATACTCACTGCAGAAAGAAACCTCTGTGGTTAGGGCTAATAATTGTACTAATCTATGTGTATTAAGATAGGTATTCAGAACAGATTTCTGTAAATGTCCATTTTGCAAAATAATAGTAAAGTAGGTTTACCCCTAAGGCTTGTAAACTCTGCAACCGTAAGATCTTGGCCAGGTTTAAAATACCAGGCATGAGTTCCATCCTGTGTAATGGATCTTAAATCCAATCAGAAAGCAATTGGCTAACTCCCCTTGTATAGTTTAAATTATATTGTTATGATAAAATACCATGACCATAAGCAACATGGGACTTATTAAATCTTATGCTTCCAGGTAATAATCTATCACTGAAGGAATTCAGGGCAGGAACTCAAGGCAGGAATTTGGAGCAGAAACTATAGAGGAGGGTTGGTTATAGACTCACTTTTTCTAGCTTTCTCACCTAGCTTTCTTGTATAGCCCAGGCTCACCTGCCTAGGGATGGTGCCACTCACAGTGGGCTAGGACATCCCACATCAAACAACAATTAGGACAATTCCCCACAGATAGGACAATTGACCAATTTGATCCAAACAATCTAATTGAGCCTTCCTCTTTACAAGTGACTCTTTATTGTGTCAAATTAACAATAAAAAACTAGCTAGCATACCCTTGTTAAAAAAAAACCAAAGGGCATGAATTTAAGTGGTGTGTGGTAGTGAATCAGAGGTGGGGAGGGTATTGAATGTAATCAAAATGCACTTTATACACAAAGTTTCAAAGAATACATTAAAATCATCTTCAAAAAGAAAACAATCAGAAATCTCTGCTCCTACAAATCTCTCTGATCTTAAGAATGAAAGAGATGTCCAACAGTAGATCAAACTCTGTAAATGACAGTGCCATGAACTGGACTTGTAGAATGTACTGGCTGGTTTTGTGTGTCAACTTGACACAAGCTGGAGTTATCACAGAGAAACGAGCCTCCCGAGGAAATGCCTCCATGAGATCCAGCTGTGGGACATTTTCTCAATTAGAGATCAAGGGTGGAAGGGCCCATTGTGGGTGGTGCTATCCCTGGGCAGGTAGTCCTGGGTTCTATAAGAAAGCAAGCTGAGCAAGCCAGGGGAAACAAGCTAGTAAATAACATCCCTCCATGGCCTCTGCATGAGCTCCTGCTTCCAAGTTCCTACCCTGTGTGAGCTCCTGTCTTGACTTCCTTTGGTGAGGAACAACAATGTGGAAGTGTAAGTTGAATAAACCCTTTCCTTCTCAACTTGCTTCTTTGTCATGATGTTTGTACAGGAATAGAAACCCTGACTAAGACATAGAGCATACCTAGATGGTAAAGTGGAGAGACATGGAAAAGATAGAAAAGATGGAAGAATGGTAAGAAAATATATGAGAACAGCCAAAACACAGAACACATGGAGGATGCTGATCCAGGAGAAGAGAATAATGGGAAGCAATATTTCAGGAGGCACCAGCCAAGGACTTCTGAAAGTGATCAAAGAGAGTAAGAGGTCAGACATTTCCCAACCATAAGAAAGATACAAAAGTAATGACACTAAGCCCATGAACGTCAGCTTCAGAAAGTTAATAAAAACTAGCTTATTGCAACACAGGGAGAGACAGTTGAAAGTGGAAAAGACTATACTTTTAGGAACAGAGTCGAGCCACAAGCAACTCCTCAGGAGCCACAACCTTATCCTCAGTACTCAGAAATAGTCTTTTAAAAAGCAAGTCAAAAGTATCTGTTTTATGCAAGCAAAGAGTCTGAGAATTCAGTGCCATTACAATATGATCAGAGGTGCCTAGGCAGGCTCATGAGAAGCAGAGCAATGGCCCCAGCAGGGAGGAAAGTGTCAGAAAAATGAAGGGCAATATGTAGGCATGCTAAACCTTAGACAGCAATGTCTGTGGGATCTCATTATAGAATTAAAACATACAAAACAAACAAACAAACAAAAAACAAACAAGCATGAACAGCACATGGAGTTAAGATAAGATGCTCTTGAATTGACTGGGCAAGTCGTAAAGAGCAGGTTAGAGGTTGTGAATAAGGGGATGTGTCTGTGGCAGTGGTTGCGCATGCTTTAATTCCAGCACTTGGGAGGCAGAGGCAGGAGCATCTCTAAATTTGAGGCCAGCCTGATCTACAAAGCAGATTCCAGCTCAGCCAGTGCTACACAGAGAAACCCTATCTAGAGAGAGGGAGGAAGAGGGAGGAAGAGGGAGGAAGAGAGAGGAAGAGAGAGAGAGAGAGAGAGCGTGCATTGAGCTGAAAAGCAGGGTTACCTGTTTACATAAGAAATGCAAAATGTTTAGAGTCAACATGCTACCTTTCTTCAAGAGTGCTTTATTCAAGTGTAAATAAATATTTATTTATTTACTCATCTATCTATCTATCTATCTATCTATCTATCTATCGTGTATATGTGTAACTGAGTGAGTTTATATGTACCATGTGTGCATGGGAGCCCAAAGAGCCCAGAAGAAAGCAAGAGATTCCTTGTAACTGGAGTTACAGATGACCATGTGACACAAGATAGGTGTTGGGAACTGAATCCTAGCATTGTCCAACAGCAAGTACTTTTAAATGCTGATCTATCTCTCTAGCCCCAAGGATTCTCTATAGCTTGGTACACAGAGGGTCAAGAGTCTAAACCTCTGAGTTACCAAATAACCTATAGTGAAGTTTGCTCTTCTCATAATCTTTGCACAATTGCTCATTTTTTTTTGTTCCTTACCTGAAGAGGCAGATAATTATGCTTCCTGTTGTAAGAGACATCAGAGAAACACTGTAGCCCAAGGTATAAATGGCCTTCACCAAAATATAAAACGAGATCTACAAAGAAATGAAAAAAAAAACACATGTGTAAGCTGCTAGCCAAATGCATGGGGCACAGGACATTTGAGATTTCAGTCACAAAGGACTCTCTCTCTCTCTCTTGCATGCCAAGTGCTAGAAGACAGGAGACAGGGTCATTTTATAATTCTACCTCCATCTTGAGCCCAGAAGGACCTTCAATATTTGAACACCTATCTTCTCTTGCAAGCCACTATAAGTGAGTGGAAGACTTCTGTTAAAAAGTTTTTATCCAAAGGAACTGTATTGGCTACCTTTAGGGCCAAGACAAAGGAAGGCTGAGATGAATGGAACTGATGGAGTCCCTGATAGAATAGGAATAAAACAGTTTTCTGGAAATGCGTTTCCAAATAAGATCAGGTGATACACACATTTGAACTCATGGGAAAGAACATGGCATCAAAGGTACACGGCCAGTTACTCAGAAGTCTCTCCTCATAGAGTGGCTACATCTTGAAATTTTTGTTTCTCATACTTCTTAGGTTATTCAGCCTCGTGGCTGAAATCTAACATCCATGCAATCATTGGATATGGGATAGAAAGCCAGTAGTTACTTCTATAGGACACTACAAATACAAGGACTATGTGTGTGTGTGTGTGTGTATCAAACCAGGAAATTATAATAAGTGTGGGTGTTTAGCTGTAGACAGGTCATCTATACATCTTTCTATCCATCTAAGGCTCAGGGAACATTAGGGAAGAGAGGAAGGAAAGAATGTAATAGCCAGAGGATGAGTAGGAAAGTTGTGAAATACCGACTTCTGGATATTACAATAGCTGTTGAACATATCAACTCGTAGCAGCTGTGGTTGCTTGTACATGCCTTGCCAAAAAAAAAAAAAAATCAAGCTGGCCAAAATTTCATCATGGACTGGGGCATGTTCCCAAGGCCCCTCCCTAGCCTATTGGTAGCTGATGGCTGCTGACAGAGGGGGAGTCACTTTTCTTTGGGCATGTGGATCCTGGTAAGCTAGTTGCTTATGCTCCAGTGCATGGCAACACACTCATGAGCATGTGGTGTGCATTAGTTTGACTCAGGGTCTAAGAACAACAATAATATTAGATAATGAAAAAAAAAAAAAAGAAAACATGAAATTGTCAGGGAGATCGGGCAGGGTGTCTGGAAAAAGTCAAGGAGAGGTTAGTAGGAATGGACATAATCAAAATAAATTTTCTAATGTATGAGATTCTTAAATAAATAAAAACAGTATAAAAAGCTATGCAGGGACCTGTTTGCTTATAATATATCACAGTCTAGTCATGTTTGAAAGCATCACCCTATTCACTTTAAAATTCAGGAATTCTCCTTGTTGGTACTGGAGCTGTACCATGAAGGGCAGGCCTCAGAAGAGCAGAGAATACAGGGGTCCATCCAATCTTCCTCCATCTTCGGGGTGGTCATCCTTGCCTCATCTCTTTTTTCCTTCTGCCCTCATGCTTTCTTTCCATTTCCAGACCTCATCCTCACCCTTCCCTCCTCTCCCCTTCTATGGAATCCACAGAGGTCTTGTCACTTTATGTTCCTCTTCTCTCCCCACCCCCATCTTATCTCCACCCTCATCCCCATGATCTTCATGTCATCCCCTTTAGCTTACATCCTCATTACTTTACTGCCCTCATCCCGCCTATGTCCACTTATCCCCGACCTCTCGTTCTCATCTCCCATTATCTTATGTCTTAGTTTCTTTTCTATTGCTATGAAGAGACACCATAACTAAAGCATTTTATAAAATGAAGCATTTAATTGGGGGCTTGCTTACAGTTTCAGAGGGTGACTCATGACTACTGTGGTAGGGAGCAGGCAGGCAGGCAGGCAGGCAGGAAGGCATAGTGTTGGAACAGTAGATGAGAGCTTATATCTTTTCCACAAACAGTAGGCAGAGAGATAAAGGATAAGTCTGGGCCTGGCATGGGCTTTTGGAACCTCAGGATCTACCTCCCAGTGACACATCCCCTACTCCCTCCTAAATATGTGATCAAATATATGAGCCTCTGGCAGCCATTCTCACTCAAACCATCACACCTACCTTTTCACTTCATGATCATTTCCCTGTGGCACCCTCTTTGGTCACTGTCATAGCTACTTTTCTATTGCTGTGATCAAACATCATGACCAAGGCAACTTCTAGAAGGAAGAATTTATTTGGGCTTATATCTTCAGAGGGATAAGAGTCCATCCATGAAGGAGGACTCTAGAAACAAGCAGCAGACATGAGGCTGGAGCAGAAGCTGAGGGCTAGCATGAGGCAGAGAGAGCAAACTGGGAATGGTACATGGCTTTTGAAATCTCAAAGCTTTCCCTCGGTGACATACTTCTTCCAGTAAGTTCACACCTACTCAGCCTACCCGAATAGGGCCATAAACTGGGCACAATGGGGTTGTCTCATTCGAATCACCACAGTCAGCTTTCTTTCCATGAATTCTGGTGCTAATGTACTTAATAAGTTTACCCATGATTGTATTTGGCCTATGTATTTTTCTAAGTTCGTATGCTTCTTCTTGAGTTTTTAGTGATTCTAGAAAAACTCTGTTATGATTAAACATCCCTTACCTCACCCTTACCTCCTTACCCTCTTCTGGCCTTTGGAAATTGGCAAATCAGAACTCTGGAGTGCTGTTGTTATTGTGGCCTCTTGGCTCATCATGGTGTCCAGTCTGGGAGGTCTGGAGTGGCCATCTGATTAGCTAAGTCTGGGCTTGGGAAAGTTGAGCTTGGAGCCCTGTCAGCAAACACACTGACATTGTTGCTGGACAACCTCACACAGCAGTTACCTGGGAACACATCAGTCTTCCCTGTGGGGATGTGGGAATGCATGCATGACTTACTGATGGAAGGGACTCATGCAGTAGGAAAGTCTTCAACTAGAGCAGGGGATAATGACAAGGAAAACCAATGTGCAAGTTTTTCTAACGAGCCAATGAAAACATAACATAGTTTGGTGAGGAGGGGATTTCAGCATAGCTGCATGCAGTACAAGTATCGCACACATTATAATAGGATTGCCAGAAATCTGTGAATGTCATCACTTCTGTAGCTGAGCTTCCATGACTCCCGTCCAAGGTAACAGATGTACTAAAATCATGCCATTAATTATGTGAAAGTGGAGTAACACACACACTTGGCTAATCAACTATGGTTTCAAAGCAAAGACATCCATTACTTTCATTCACCGAACACATATCATCAAGTGACCACTGGAGCCAGAGATGTCAGTAATGAAAAGAGACAGGAATCACAGAGACCCAAACCAATATCCAGACTGGCTAGAAGAACCACATGGTATGTTACAGCCTATTACAGAAAGTAAGAATGTAGACCAGGGTTCACACCAGCTGCACTGACTGAGGCCAGTTGCAATCAAGACACTGTGATTAGAGCTGGCCTTGGGAAAGAGGAGAGCAATCTGGTAAAAGGAATGGGCAGTACAAAGGCACTGTGGCTGAAAGGGATGGGAGGGAGGTGTAGGAGAAGTGTGCTCTCGTAGCATTTCAGTTACTGAAATAAGCCCCCGTGTTCCATATTCAGCACCACCAACATTATACATGTGAGTATGGACTTACTCAATGCATGCACGCACACACACACACATGCACAGCACACATGTGTCAATGCACACATGCATCAATGGATGAAAGCACACACATAAGTAAGCCCAAACAAAACGAAGCAAACAAACAAAATAGCCCAACCTCAACACTAATTAGAAGACATAGACAGTAGAGAAAGACTCCCTGATTATCTCTAGCCACCCTGTGGCCCCTGCATCTAGAAGCTATCTCGTCTGCCAAGTCCACAAGGCCCTCTGATGAAGTCCCAGTTTCTCTGTTGGTCTGCTTGGAACTCTTGGCTCTGGAGTTTCTCTGGCATCTCAGCCCACCTGTCATCCTCATCACAGCATACAGTGCCTACAGAGTTCATAAGGTCCTGGGAACCCAGTAGGCACCAGTACATTGTGTTTAACCAGTGAATGAAAGATGACCCACAGATCTGGGAGCTGTGAGGTTTGGACAATTAGTGCATCAATCATTTGGCCCAAGGAGCTGAGACAACAGCTGCTGAGAGCAGGCTCTCTTTCAATGTCCTGGCTCTTGGCTGGACTCAGGGGCTCCAGAGGCCATAGGATTAGGCAGCCTTACCTGGTGGTGCCACACACCAGGCTTATTTGCTTGTGTTTTGTCTGTCTCACATCTTTATCTTAAGCTCGACCAAGAACTTGCCTTCCAAAGGAAGTTCCTCTATCTTATATTTGGAAGGACAGAGGTCAGCACTGGGAAGATCATTGTGGTTAATACTTTGTAAGAAAAGCAAGCAGCTTGCATCACTTGGCTCATGTGATCAAGGTGATTGTACACTTTGGTGTGTCAAATTAAGGCATTAGGTGAGATGTTAAAAGAATCTTTATGTCTCCTTGTTATCTTAACAGTAAACCATGGTTCCTGTGGTAAGGAATATGCAGGTGCTTTCTGCCTACCTCTTGCTGGGTGAGGCCTTTAAATTAACCTATTTGAAGTTAAATAAGGTTTAAATCAGTTACTTGGTTACCCTGGCTGCATCTCAGGACTCTGAGCACCAGTTGTCAGTGGTAGAGACCCTGGACCAACAGAGGAAGAGTTGTTCCATTCTGGTAGGAAGGCCTGACAGTGAATGCTAGCTACCATTCTAAGTTGTTATCTGGTTCTCACGAACACCTCCACCCAACTGCCATCAGACTAGGCAGACATTTGCTCCCACCTGAGCTTGCTTCCTTGTTTGTTTTCAAGTTCCTTCCTGACCTGGAGCCTCTGAGAAGTTACACAGGTTGCAGAGCTCTCCCTGGTGAGATATAGTCCCAAGGCAATGGGGTGCTGGTCTCATTACCTCAACCACAGCCTTTCAACAAGGGCACATCGGCAGAGAGGACAGGAACTGTGAAGGGCTTTTTGTAGCAAGTATGGGAAAGGGCCACACAAGTTGCTCACACACGCACAAGTGAGAGTCGTGGTGGAAACTAAAAAGGTTAACGGTTAACACATCAAGGCCTGGACACTGAGAAAAGTAAATAGGAGAACTTGTACTTAGGTGTAAGATAACCAAACTAGACAGATATGAGAAGTGACAGGGCTCTGGGCCAGTCCAAGCAGGCTAACTGCCCTCCTGCCCCAGCTCTTGAGGAGCACATGAAAGACCATTATTCCCTCTTACATCCTGGTTTCTGATGCAGGTAATTGTAACAGACTAAATCGAAAGCAAAGTTGGCTTCTAACAAGAGGCCTCTGCCTAGTTTAGGAAAGATGACCCAGACCATCCCATAGACAAGGAATTAACTAAGATCAAAGGCAGCTACTTCTTGGTGCCTGTGAGAACATAGAGGGTCTGGTACAACTGAGGAGATTTTAGATAGCTGCCAGGTCGGAGGGAGCAACATCAGCCAGTGACTAACAGCTAGAAACATTAAAATCAACAGCTAATGAAGTGCAAAGGAGAGATGGACAACGGGGTCATCCCTAACAGGGGTACACCAACTGAGCATGATCATCTCCTGGTTAGGCCAAAGGGACATGCATAGAGGGTGTGGGTCCCAGATAACTAATTAATAGAGATCACCTTGGTCTTTGTCCCATAAGACTCCATACAAAAAAAGGTTTGATACCTTTTCCTGTCTTGGAAACCCCTGGAAGTCTTGGGAGTTTCTCTCAGTTTTTCTTAATTTATCACCTTTCTTTCATTTTCTGTTGATAAAGTTTGCTTCAGCTTTATATACTCCCAGCAGTGTCCACATTTTAAATTTTCATTGATGTGAGACCATACACTCAGAGCTATTGTATCAGGTTGCCCTTTGATGACTGTTGACTGTCTGGCACCTTAAAGCCCTGGATCAGGCACAGGAAATGGGGCTAGGAAAGGTTCCATCATCCTAAAAAACCCTTGCATCATGGTCATTGCCCACTAGAACCTTTCAGGAATGGCGCAACTGGCAAGAAAAGGCTGAGGAAGTTCATAAGCAGCAGCTAAGTCTCTGCAGCAAATACTGGCCTAGACTTTGCAAGGAAACATTTTCAAAGCTTTGGAGTCTGGTCTTTTTGTAGAGCTGGGGTCCTGACACAGCAAACAGCAACAAAAGACAACTCCAAGAGTTTAATGTTATATTTGTCCTTTCTAAGAAAAGGCAAATGTTCTGATGGTGTCACGAAGCAGCAGCTCTTGGATAAGTAGAGTGTTACCAAAAACAGGGTAAGGAAGTGGGTTCCTCTTTCAGAAGCTTGACCCAGAAGACCCAGGGTGAAGCTTTTCACAGAAGTGATCTCACATGGGCTCTCAAGCAAGGATGTCTGGGATAGACCAAGTTTCTACAAAGTATAAGTATGTTTGCTTCTGACTCAAGGATGTATCACAATCCACGCATGGTTGCAGTTAGTGGTCACTATGTCAGCTACCATGGCTGAAGTGAGGGGATGAATCCTGGCTCTGTAAAAAAAAAAAAAAAAAAAACAGCCACTGTCTTTTCATATGACTTGTTTATCCTCTAGGAAACTAGATCTGGTTAAAAACATTCAGGTATGGGTTGACAGAGCCATCAGTCTGAGCCCAAAGTTCTTTCTTCGAGATCTCCAGCCATCTCAAATGGTGGATTTCTGATCAGTGTAAACCATGATCTTTGGGAAGAGAGACTCTCTGTGGCTTCTATGCCTGAATGTGTGGCTAGTAGCTAGTGTTGGCCTCATGACTACCCTTCTAGTAATAACAAGACATTGACTGACAGCCAGAAGAAGGAAGCAATGATAAAATCACAGCAATGGGAGGACCAGAAAGGTGGCTTTTTTTTTTGTTCTGGAAGCTACACTCATCAGGCTTTTGTTTTCATTTATTAATAAGTGGAAATACGTAGAGTAGAGCATGTACTGATCAATAATCAACAGATGTTCCTAAAGATGCAAAGGCCAGAAAGCAGTTGTACTTGTAAGAAGTGTACAGGGCATAGGTTTGGGAATAGGGCAACACAGTACTTATGAAGCACTAAGTCAGTGAAAAATGAGAAATCAATACCCAATGTAGCTTGCACATAATCACACATTTTAATTAAAGAACATGTAATATATACCTCTGTGATAACAATACCAAGTCTTCAAAGAACTGAGCAACATTCTGTGCTGTAGACGTCACCAGGTTAGATTTGAATTAAGATTCAAAAACCAAGAATTGCAGTTTATATAAAAGTTGGTGCTTGTAAGAAACTGTTTTTCTTTAGTTTTTACTCATGAAATAAGACACGAAGAAGAAAAACACTTTACACGTTGGAAAAGGAGACACACAACTGCAGCTTGGGATGGGCCAATATACAAATACAACCATGAAGCAACAGCAGAAAGAATAAAACCATCATCCACACATGTGGCAAAATGTCTATAAGTAAACTTAAAAAAAATAATCCCCATCGTAAGGACCTAAACACAAGATAGATACCATACAGTGTGAGGACTCCACTGTAGGACAATGGTTACTACCCTTCATCCCAGGTAAGACTCCAATTACATCAAACAAATCCCGCTTTGAGTCAGGAAATCTGGGTTTTCTAGGGAATGGACACTAAGACAGTTGAAGGTGGGACTCAGCTGTGATTGCCTAGAGTGAGGATGAGCTGCCAGACTCCATGGTTGGCTTCCACAGGATGGAGAGAGCAGGAAAATTGATATGATTCTGGGAGAATGATGAACTTCTTGGTGAGAAATTATATCTGATTTATCAGAGTTCCTGCAAATGCACTTCACGTATACTAGCTAGCTGGCGTGAAAAGTCGTTAAGAGGAGAGACAAGATAGCTGGGTCTAAGCTTGGGAATGGCCAAAGGGTAAAGGGAAGGAGAACCCATCAACTAAAAGGCAAGTAGATTGTGATTTGTACTGCTAAACTACATAATACAGACTATGGTGACCAGTGTGGGGAAATACATTGGGGAAAAATAAGTCAAGGTTCTTAGTGGATGAAGTGCTGAGTCAGGAGGAAAGTGCTGAGTAAGGACGAAAGCCATGTCCTCAGGAAAACTGGAAAGGGGAAGAAGAAAATAAGAAAGCAACATAAAAATCAACCAGGGACATCTTTGAGCCACATCAGTGATCAGCAAAATGTAATCACACTTGGTATATATTTTTTTTAACTTACCAATTGGCTACAATTGGAAAATAAATAAAATTCTGTGTTCATGGGTACTGTGGCCTCAGTCTGTATCTGTGTCCCCACCTCAAATTCATGTATTGAATCTTTAACAATAAGGAGACAGAGCCTTGCTAGGTCCTGAGGGATGAGGTTATGAGTGGGGGATGGGTCCTTCCTCAGAGCAACTCCAAAGGGATCCACCAGTTTATCCACACCTGATACTTGTCTGAGGCGGGGAGGGGGCGGGGTCATCACACTCAGAATCTTCCAGTGCCCTGACCTTGGACTTTAGCTTTTATACCAGGGGGAAATGAATTTCTGCTGTTGGTATATACAGAAACTGATCATACAGAATATGTTGATCATACAGAAATTGGCTTATTAGAACCAACAAAAAGATAAAGGGAAACCTGCTGCTCCAAATTCCACCTGTTTTTAAAGCCTTTATAGTGACTATTGTTGCTGAGGTACTGGGAGGCAGGTAAAGGACACAGCGCAAAGCTAGCTCCAGGGATGCATTAATCAGCCAATTTCCAGTAGCTTGGACTTTGGAGCAAGAGGGGGCTACGATCCAACCCAGGCTACACTAACAAATTGCTTATCTCATGTTAGCCTGATCTATGATTTCCACACATGGCCGTTGCAGGTGCTTATGAGAGTTTAGGAACTACTGTTTTCCAGTTAACTCCCAGTAAAACTGGGGTCAAGTTGACATGGTCCCTGAACCAACATCCCAATAGAAGTGGATGAAGTATCTAATTCTTTGTGCTTTGGGTTAACTGCTGAGCTAGGGTCTATTAGGCAATGATGGGGCCCCTTGTCCCAGAGCCTACAACACAACAGAGTCTTGCGCCTTCTTGGAAAAATGGATAAATTCTGAAGGGATAACCTGGACCTGTCAAGGCACGGAGGAACTGTCAGCTTAGTCAAGACTACTACTGGGGAGGCTTGAGAGCGTGTCTAAGTGTCCTGGGGATAGAGCTCCTACAGATAAAGTCACTCTGAAGGGATCAATAGGATGCAGAAATGAAAAAATCCACGGTTCAGAGTGCTGGGCATCGGAATGGTTAGTACATTTCAGCTTCCAGAAGCACAGCCTTGACCCAGCTACTCAGGGCAAATCACCAAATTCTTTATTATACTACCGACGCATGCCTGATGCTTCAAATGGAAAGTTATGAGAACTCTATTTCTGTCTATATGTCTGTATGCAAGGTATGTTTTAACCCCCGGATGAAAATTCACCCAGGGTAAAAGTAATCTTCAAAACATTCTGTTTAATTAGCTTAAAGAAAAATAAGCACTTAATTATGTGAATATTCCCCAAGGTGGAAATCAGAAGTGAAAAATCAAATTAGCTCAGAAATGTACAAGTTTCCATGATTTGGATAATCCCAGTAAATAAGAATACTGGTTTTTAGTTTTAAAAAGATTTACATTTACAGAAGGCAGTGTCACATGTTGCACATATATAACTTTTTTATTTCTAACCAGTCAAACTGTCTTTGTGTTACAAAATTTCTCAACAAGAAAAATTAACCCAAATGGATTAAATCAGCATCATTTCCAATAAAAAGAATTAGCTGTCCAGCTTACGTTTATCTTGCTTTTTGACAGATAACTGAAGAGAATTGGTTTGATAGTCAATGGTCCTATGCCACACCAAAAGCAGAAGACAAAACAAACAAAGAAAAAAGAATTGCTTACAGGCCAGCCAATCTACAGAGGGCTGTCTGACAATTAGGACACATGAAAAGCTAGAGGAAGAGACAGAGGAGAGTAGACAGAGAAGGGGACAGAGGACCTTCTGTGGTAAGGCTATATATGAAACTATTAACATTTTTAAATTAGCATTATTATAAAACAATGCACAATAAGGCTGTAGTATATATATAAGAATGTGAATGTAGAACAAGAATGTGCTTTTTTACCTTTTAAAAAATATATATGTGAGGGCCACAGGCCTCATCCGGCCGGATCAGCACCAGGGTAGCTAGAGCGCAGGGTCGGCTGACACCCGCCAGCTACCCACGACCCCCGCCACAGGATTTTGAGACTGCTGGTGAGTGGAACACAGCTTCTGCTCCAGTCCAATCACGCGGGACCTGAGACTGCTTTGGTTGGGGAGGGAGAAATCCTGCCTACATAGGGCCACAAGCCTCTTCCGGTCAGAAAAGCACCAGGGTAGCTAGGGCGCAGGGTCGGCTGACACTCGCCAGCTACCCACAACACCTGCCACAGGATCTTAAGACTTCTGGTGAGTGGAACACAGCTTCTGCTCCAATCCAATTGCGCGCGGGACCTGAGACTGCATTAGTTAGGGAAGCAGAAAACCGGCCTGAGTAGGACCACAGGCCTCTTCCGGCTGGACCAGCACCAGGGTACTGCCAGCTACCCACGACCCCCGCCACAGGATTTTGAGACTGCTGGTGAGTGGAACACAGCTTCTGCTCCAATCTTTAAACAGTGACAACGACAACAACTAACCCCAGAGATTATCAGATGGCGAAAGGTAAACGTAATAATCTTACTAACAGAAACCAAGACCACTCACCATCATCAGAACCCAGCACTCCCACTTCGCCCAGTCCAGGGCACCCCAACACACCGAAAAAGCTAGACACGGATCTAAAAGCATATCTCCTGATGATGGTAGAGGACTTCAAGAAGGACTTTAATAACACACTTAAAGAAATACAAAGGAACACTGGTAAACAGGTAGAAGACAGTAAAGAGGAAGCACAAAAATCCCTTAAAGAATTGCAGGAGAACACTGCTAAAGAGTTACAAATCCTTAAAGAAAAACAGGATAACCTAATCAAACAGGTAGAAGTCCTTAATGAAAAACAGGAAAACACATCCAAACAGATGATGGAAATGAACAAAACCATACTAGACCTAAAAAGGGAAGTAGACACAATAAAGAAAACCCAAAATGAGGCAACACTGGAGATAGAAACCCTAGGAAAGAAATCTGGAACCATAGATACCAGCATCAGCAACAGAATACAAGAGATGGAAGAGAGAATCTCAGGTGCAGAAGATTCCATACAGAACATCGGCACAACAATCAAGGAAAATGTAAAATGCAAAAAGATCCTAACTCAAAACATCCAAGAAATACAGGACACAATGAGAAGACCAAACCTACGGATAATAGGAGTGGATGAGAATGAAGATTTTCAACTCAAAGGACCAGCAAACATCTTCAACAAAATTATAGAAGAAAACTTCCTAAATCTAAAGAAAGAGATGCCCATGAACATACAAGAAGCCTACAGAACTCCAAGTAGACTGGACCAGAAAAGAAATACCTCCCGACACATAATAATCAGAACAACAAATGCTCTAAATAAAGATAGAATACTAAAAGCAGTAAGAGAAAAAGGCCAAGTAACATATAAAGGCAAGCCTATCAGAATTACACCAGATTTTTCACCAGAGACTATGAAAGCCAGAAGATCCTGGACAGATGTTATACAGACACTAAAAGAACACAAATTCCAGCCCAGGCTACTATACCCAGCCAAACTCTCAATTAACATAGATGGAGAAACCAAAGTATTCCACGACAAAACCAAATTCACACATTATCTCTCCACAAATCCAGCCCTTCAAAGGATAATAACAGGAAAAAACCAATACAAGGACAGGAACCATGCCCTAGAAACAACAAGAAGGTAATCCCTCAACAAACCTAAAAGAAGACAGCCACAAGAACAGAATGCCAACTTTAACAACAAAAATAACAGGAAACAACAATTACTTTTCCTTAATATTTCTTAATATCAATGGACTCAACTCCCCGATAAAAAGACATAGACTAACAAACTGGCTACACAAACAAGACCCAACATTTTGCTGCTTACAGGAAACTCATCTCAGAGAAAAAGATAGACACTACCTCAGAATGAAAGGCTGGAAAACAATTTTCCAAGCAAATGGTATGAAGAAACAAGCTGGAGTAGCCATTCTAATATCTGATAAGATTGACTTCCAACCCAAAGTCATTAAAAAAGACAGGGAGAGACACTTCATACTCATCAAAGGTAAAATCCTCCAAGAGGAACTATCAATCCTGAATATCTATGCTCCAAATACAAAGGCAGCCACATTCATTAAAGAAACTGTAGTAAATCTCAAAGCACACATTGCACCTCATACAATAATAGTGGGAGACTTCAACACACCACTTTCACCAATGGACAGATCATGGAAACAGAAACTAAACAGGGACACAGAAAACTAAGAGAAATTATGAATCAAATGGATCTGGCAGATATCTACAGAACATTCTATCCTAAAACAAAAGGATATACCTTCTTCTCAGCACCTCATGGTACCTTCTCCAAAATTGACCACTTAATTGGTCACAAAGCAGGCCTCAACAGATACAAAAATATTGAAATTGTCCCATGCATCCTATCAGATCACCATGGCCTAAGGCTGATCTTCAATAACAAAATAAATAATAGAAAGCCAACCTTCACGTGGAAACTGAACAACACTCTTCTCAATGATACCTTGGTCAAGGAAGGAATAAAGAAAGAAATTAAGGACTTTTTAGAGTTCAATGAAAATGAAGCCACAACATACCCAAACTTATGGGACGCAATGAAAGCATTTCTAAGAGGAAAACTCATAGCTCTGAGTGCCTCCAAAAGGAAACTAGAGAGAGCACACATTAGCAGCTTGACAACATACCTAAAAGCACCAGAACAAAAGGAAGCAAATTCACCCAAGAGGAGTAGACGGCAGGAAATAATCAAACTCAGGGGCGAAATCAACCAAGTGGAAACAAGAAAAACTATTCAAAGAATCAACCAATCAAGGAGCTGGTTCTTTGAGAAAAATCAACAAGATAGATAAACCCTTAGCCAGACTCACTAGAGGGCACAGGGAAAGCATCCTAATTAACAAAATCAGAAATGAAAAAGGAGACATAACAACAGATCCTGAAGACATCCAAAACACCATCAGATCCTTCTACCAAAGGCTATACTCAACAAAACTGGAGAACCTGGATGAAATGGAGAAGTTCCTAGACAGATACCAGGTACCAAAGTTGAATCAAGATCAGGTTAATGATCTAAACAGCCCTATATCCCCCAAAGAAATAGAAGCAGTCATTAATAGTCTCCCAACTAAAAAAAGCCCAGGACCAGATGGGTTTAGTGCAGAGTTCTATCAGACCTTCAAAGAAGATCTAATCCCAGTTCTTCACAAACTATTCCACAAAATAGAAACAGAAGGTACTCTACCCAACTCATTCTATGAAGCCACAATTACTCTGATACCTAAACCACAAAAAGACCCAACAAAGATAGAAAACTTCAGACCAATATCCCTTATGAATATTGATGCAAAAATCCTCAATAAAGTTCTTGCTAACCGAATCCAAGAACACATCAAAACAATCATCCATCCTGACCAAGTAGGTTTCATCCCAGGGATGCAGGGATGGTTCAATATATGGAAATCCATCAACATAATCCAGTATATAAACAAACTCAAAGACAAAAACCACATGGTCATCTTGTTAGATGCGGAAAAAGCATTTGACAAGATCCAACACCCATTCATGATAAAAGTCTTGGAAAGATCAGGAATTCAAGGCCCATACCTAAACATGATAAAAGCAATCTACAGCAAACCAGTAGCCAACATCAAAGTAAATGGTGAGAAGCTTGAAGCAATCCCTCTAAAATCAGGGACTAGACAAGGCTGTCCACTCTCTCCATACCTATTCAACATTGTACTTGAAGTCCTAGCTAGAGCAATTCGACAACAAAAGGAGATCAAAGGGATACAAATTGGAAAAGATGAAGTCAAAATATCACTCTTTGCAGATGATATGATAGTATATATAAGTGACCCTAAAAATTCCACCAGAGAACTCCTAAGCCTGATAAACAGCTTCGGTGAAGTAGCTGGATATAAAATTAACTCAAACAAATCAATGGCCTTTCTCTACACAGAGAATAAACAGGCTGAGAAAGAAATTAGGGAAACAACACCCTTCTCAATAGTCACAAATAATATAAAATATCTTGGCGTGACTCTAACGAAGGAAGTGAAAGATCTGTATAATAAAAACTTCAAGTCTCTGAAGAAAGAAATTATAGAAGATCTCAGAAGATGGAAAGATCTCCCATGCTCATGGATTGGCAGGATCAACATTGTAAAAATGGCTATCTTGCCAAAAGCAATCTACAGATTCAATGCAATCCCCATCAAAATTCCAAATCAATTCTTCAACGAATTAGAAAGTGCAATCTGCAAATTCATCTGGAATAACAAAAAACCTAGGATAGCAAAAACTCTTCTCAAGGATAAAAGAACCTCTGGTGGAATCACCATGCCAGACCTAAAGCTCTACTACAGAGCAATTGTGATAAAAACTGCATGGTACTGGTATAGTGACAGACAAATAGACCAATGGAATAGAATTGAAGACCCAGAAATGAACCCACACACCTACGGTCACTTGATCTTCGACAAGGGAGCTAAGAACATCCAGTGGAAGAAAGACAGCATTTTCAACAAATGGTGCTGGCACAACTGGTTTTTAACATGTAGAAGAATGCGAATCGATCCATTCCTATCTCCTTGTACTAAGGTCAAGTCTAAGTGGATCAAGGAACTTCACATAAAACCAGAGACACTGAAACTTATAGAGAAAGTGGGGAAAAGCCTTGAAGATATGGGCACAGGGGAAAAATTCCTGAATAGAACAGTAATGGCTTGTGCTGTAAGATCGAGAATTGACAAGTGGGACCTCATGAAACTACAAAGCTTCTGCAAGGCTAAAGACACCATCAATAAGACAAAAAAACCACCAACAGATTGGGAAAGGATCTTCACCTATCCTAAATCAGATAGGGGACTAATATCCAATATATATAAAGAACTCAAGAAGGTGGACTCCAGAAAGTCAAATAATCCCATTAAAAAATGGGGCTCAGAACTGAACAAAGAATTCTCACCTGAGGAATACCGAATGGCAGAGAAGCACCTGAAAAAATGTTCAACATCCTTAATCATCAGGGAAATGCAAATCAAAACAACCCTGAGATTCCACCTCACACCAGTCAGAATGGCTAAGATTAAAAATTCAGGTGACAGCAGATGCTGGCGAGGATGTGGAGAAAGAGGAACACTCCTCCATTGTTGGTGGGATTGCAAGCTTGTACAACCACTCTGGAAATCAGTCTGGCGGTTCCTCAGAAAATTGGACATAGTACTACCGGAGGATCCTGCAATACCTCTCCTGGGCATATATCCAGAAGAGGTCCCAACCGGTAAAAAGGACACATGCTCCACTATGTTCATAGCAGCCGTATTTATAATAGCCAGAAGCTGGAAAGAACCCAGATGTCCCTCAACAGAGGAATGGATACAGAAATTATGGTACATTTACACAATGGAGTACTACTCAGCTATTAAAAAGAATGAATTTATGAAATTCCTAGCCAAATGGATGGACCTGGAGGGCATCATCTTGAGTGAGGTAACACAATCACAAAAGAACTCACACAATATGTATTCACTGATAAGTGGATATTAGCCCAAAACTTAGGATACCCAAGATATAAGATACAATTTGATAAACGCATGAAACTCAAGAAGAATGAAGACCAAAGTGTGGACACTGTGCCCCTTCTTAGAATTGGGAACAAAACACCCATGGAAGGAGTTACAGAGACAAAGTTCGTAGCTGTGATGAAAGGATGGACCATTTAGAGACTGCCGTATCCAGGGATCCATCCCATAATCAGCTTCTAAACGCTGACACCATTGCATACACTAGCAAGATTTTGCTGAAAGGACCCAAATATAGCTGTCTCTTGTGAGACGATGCCGGGGCCTAGCAAACACAGGAGTGGATGTTCACAGTCAGCTATTGGATGTATCACAGGGCTCCCAATGGAGAAGCTATAGAAAGTACCCAAGGAGCTAAAGGGATCTGCAACCCTATTGTTGGAACAACATGATGTACTAACCAGAACCCCGGAGCTCTTGTCTCTAGCTGCATATGTATCGAAAGATGACCTAGTCGGCCATCAATGGAAAGAGAGGCCCATTGGACTTGCAAACTTTATATGCCCCAATATAGGGGAATGCCAGGGCCAAAAGAATGGGAATGGGTGGGTAGGGAAGTGGTGGGCGCTATGGGGGACTTTTAGGATAGCATTGGAAATGTAATTGAGGAAAATATGTAATAAAAATATTAAAAATTAAAAAAAAAAGAGATGGGGCCAAGCTCAGAGATGTAGATCATTATAGGCAGGCCTTTTATGGTTATTTTACCTGGAAAAAAATATATATGTATATATATATATATTTCTGTATTTTCTTTAAATGTGGGAGTGCTCTGTCTACATGTACACTTGCATGCCAGAAGAGGGCATCACACCCCTTTGCAGATAGTCCTGAACCACTGTGTGGGTTGCTGGGAATTGAACTCTGGACCTCTGGAGATCAGCTAGTGTTCTTAACTGCTGAGACATCTCACCAGCCCAAGAAAGTGTTTGTTTTTTGTTTTTGTTTTTTTAAGTATAATGCTGATTAAATTTTCACTCTTTTCCTATCTTTCTCCCTGTTCTTTGAGTTTGTTGAGATGGTATCTACCTGCATAGCCAAGGTGGCCTTGAATTCAGGACCCTCCTGCTGGTCCCATCCTGGCTTTACTAGCATGCTCCACCATTTCTTGACCTTGCTCATTTTTGTGTCCATTGTTGATGGACTCCATGGTCTTGAGTTTGTAAGCATGTAGGTAGCATTCTATCAGTGACATGCAAGCCCAGGGAAAATGCTCAACTCTTGAGGGAAGATTCTAAACGATTTTCTTTGCTTTTTGAATAATCTGACTAGAAAAGATTCTTGTTCATTAAAATAATTTCCTATGGCTCACTATTAAAAAGTTATATTTTCTGTCTTTTAAATAACTGTGTAACTTCCTGTATTTAGCTTTGAAATCTGTCAACTGCTTTTGATCCTATTTAAACAATGCTTTCACATTTTTGATGTTTTTGACAAACTTCTGTAAATTGAATCTTAAATGAAGCTTTTTGATTTCAAACTAATTGAGTTTTTCCAGAGGCCTCCTAGCAAGCTCAAAAGAATTTGTTCTTTCTGTTTATAAACACAGAGAGATTGAATTAATTAGGCTTTTCACAGTACATGATGGTTTACTTCCCTTACCTTATAACTATGTGGAGAGATGCCATTAGCTTAGGCCTGCCAGAAAGTGTATGAGACTCTTGTAAACCCAGTGTATCCTGAGACCATGCTGTCAGGCCAGTTCTAGCAACACGTTGTTTAGTGAGTCCTCCTCAGTCTATACGACAGCCCTTTGACAGCTGTTCTCTTCATCTGATGCTTTCCCAAAAGGTTCTGCAAGGAGTTATCATACTGACTGCAAGAGGATCCATGGGAGCTGGGCAAGCACAGCATTTGGACAGCTTCAATGCTGTGAGTTCAGTTGGATGGGAATATTCAGAATAACCAAACTGACAGATCCAGGAAATAACTTTTTGGTCTTTCTAATGTTCTGTTTCCTAGATTCAAAGAACCCATGTTCTCTTTACCCTGGAGCTTTCTGAAACTTTGGCAAAGTATGCTTTTGTAAACAAAATGAGCTGAGAAGCTCTTATTGCATAGCCTAACGTTTGTGGAATGTTGTGATTTGTGTAAATTCATGGCAGCTCTGTTCTCACTAACAGGACACAGTGGTGGGTCCTCGGCCCAGAGGAACTTTTAAAAGCCTGATTGGAGACTCCTTGTTTCCAGAAAGTTCTAATGGGCTATGGTTGACCTTATAGAGCCAGTGAGCCTCCTTGGACATCACTGGTGCTGACTTGAAGTTCTTTTGCGAGACTGGGCAAATACTTTGGTTTAATGAAACTAGATTTACCCGGCTTAGTCATCTGTGTCTGCCTTTGGCAGGAGTAGGTGATCTCAGGAAGAAACCTGTTTAGTAGAGAACACCGATGCCCCCGACAATGACTCTAGCCCTATTTAGTATCTTCAACTTTCATTTTATTTCTAAACCATTTTCTTCCAACATCTTCCATTTTTATACCATTAGAATTTTCAATCACTGGAAAATGGGGCTGCCCCTTTCTTCTAAGCCTGAAAATTGGATCTAGAAAAGCTACTTCAAGCTTTAAAGAAATCACCACTCCCACATTGGCTGGCAATTGTCAGGCTGTGCTGCATAGCCACTCTTCTAGGACACATGATGCCGCCACCAAGGATATTCTAGGTGGAACTACAACAACTATCAGCTGATACTGCCCCTCCACCCCATGCAACTTAGAGGTTCTGGAAGCAGGGAGCTGGGAGCTGGAAGCCTTTTCCAGGGATTTTCCCAGTATGCCATTTTCACTGACTATTGACCTTTGTTTGTCTTTTGTTTCCATAGAAACATTTGTTAAGTCTCTAAGTGCACCACACAGACAGTTAACTTGGGAGGAAGCCCTATAGTGCTGTCTTCTGAATCGACACCTGTATCAAGTGAATACGGATTCGTCAACTAAAGCAATTGTTCACAGACTGTTTCTAACTGGTGTCAATATTTTCTGGAGGTAAGCAATGTTCTCCACATCTCAGAATTTACTGGAGAAGATGTCAACGAGAATATGCACTTCTGCATTGTTGGAAGAGGCCTTATCTGCAGCAGCACAGCTGTGGCTTCTTTAGCTAGATTTGTATGACACAATCATTGGGCCACAGGCTGCTCACTGGATAAATGAGAGGTGGTGTTTTCGACACAGTCTGGAAAAATCTGAAACCCAACTTAACTTTATCTAAGAAAATGAAGACTGGCTGAGAAGCATATGCTGGCTCATTGGTCTTTCTTTTTATTAAGTTTAGGTACCAAGACCTGAGCTGCAGTCCTATGATGATTCCTTCTTAATTCCCAGAACCTCTGCTGTCACTGATCTCCATGAAAACCAGGCAGCCAAAACCACATGACCACAGCCACTCTGAGAATCTACAGGGATTCTGGTTTCTGATGTCCGTGTACATAGGAAAGGAATGTGATGTGAACATCAGTAATACCTAACAGCTGGGGATGTTCTCAATCAACAGAGAGAATGTCCAAAGGAGAGTGATGATTATTAAATGAAAATAAAATTAACCATGGAGGTCAGGACTGACCTTTGACTGAGTTGGCAGCTGCATCAGCAGAGAAACTCACAGAGCTATCTTCCCAGCAGCTGTGGTAGCTCTAGCTTCAAGTCATGGATGACAGCATGGTATGTCTTAGCACCACTAGGTAGCTAGCTATCCACCCTAACCAGTGAGAAAAGCATCTCCATTGCCAGCACACCTCAGAAGCCTGCTGGCCACTCCTGTGAGGCTGTGTTTGGTCTTGTTTCCTCGTTCAGCAACAGATGGTTTCCCACTCAACAAAATTTTCATGTCAAGAATATCTCTCTGGATTTCTTTTGACACTGCTGGCCTATTTTCTGCATGTGCTGTTGCTACTTACTGTTGTGGACTAGTTCTATTTTCTCCTGAAGACCGTGTAGCTTTTCTACTGTTCCTGACAGAAAGCTGATATTTACAACTCTATAACTACCATACTCTCAGCAGGCTGGTTAGTTTTGTTGATTTGACTCAAACTTGAGTTATCTAGAAATAGAGAACCTCACCTGAGGAATTACCCCTATCAGATACCTTCGGGCATACTGATTCTTGATTGATGTAGGAAGGCCTAGCCTCCTGTGTGCAGTACCATCTCTGGGCAGGTGAGCAAGCTGCATTCTTCAATGGTCTTTGGTGCAGTTCCTGCCTCCAAGCCTCTGTCTTGAGCTCCTGCCCTGGCTTTCCTTGGTTATTGACTAAGACATATAAGATGTAATAGCTCCTTTCCTCCTTAAGTTGATGTTGCATATATTTTTTCCCAGTAAAGAAAAACAAAGTAGAACAAAAACTGGTATCAGAGAGTAGAATACTGCTGTAGTAGAGCTGCCCTTTTGGGGGAAAGATTGTAGCAGTATTTGGAAACTTGGGTTGGAAAAGTCATTGAGGTTTTGGAGCTTAATGGGCTACTGAGGAAACTTGGAAGATAATGCTAAGAGAAATGAGTATGGTAGAGGTTTGACTTGTGAAGTTTCAGAGGATCACAAAGACTCTGTGAGGCTCCTTCAAGTGGTAATTTGGATTAACAATCATTTAAAAGAGTGTTTTATTTATTCCTCTCTCATACAATATATCCGTACCACAGATTTCACTCTCTCCGCACCTCCCAGTCCCCTCCCCTGTATCTCAGATACAGTCTACACTTGTCTCCCCCACCAGAAAAGAGCAGGCCTCCCATCAACAGCAAGATGCAATAAGGTCAAGCACAAACCCTCACATCAAGACTGGAGATTAAACCAGTCAGAGGAAAAGGGTCCCAAGAGCAGGCGAAAGAGTCAGAGACAACTCCACTCCCACTTTTAGGATTCTCCCCGAAAGAAACCAAATCTTTGCTTCAATGGTAGCAATCAATGTGGCTTAGCTAGAGGTGAAGAATCAGCTATGATTAACAAAAGACCAGCTTCATTTGGGTGAAATACCCTGGGAAGTATTTCCTCAGGGTTAGCACAATGAAACTGTGGTCCAAAGGGAGCCACAGTTGCATCTCAAGCTGGCAGCTGACGTTGGCAATATGTGCCTTCCATGTGGTATGTGGTTGGCAATATGTGCTTCAGTAGTATGAAAGCTACAGGACTGAAAGAGTCATTGAAAGGAGCTTGAGGATTTGCACTGTGAGAGGTCAGGAGAGGTCAGTGATGTAGTGGAAACACCAGCATTGAATGGGTTCTGGGGAGAAGCCAAGGCAACACACTATGTGGCAGGATAGATATCCCTGAAGAGGCTAAGAAAAGACACAGTTGAAGATGTAGGATCAGCTGAAGTCAAGACCTCAGCATATTTGAGATGCCAGGGTTATGGGTTGACCATCCAGGTGTAGAGTGGAGCTGGCCTGAGTCTACTAAACAAGTTGTATGTGCTGTGGATGGCAGAGCTGGAATAAAGGTTCTGCTCACAAACTCTTTGGAACCCAGAAGATTGTGTGTTCTAGATTGTGGACTGAACTATTTATATTGACGGACTTTTAGTTTGCTTGTTCTTATTTCTACTTCGTGGGTACTTTCTTTTGGAGTAAGAAATTATTTAGCTTGGTTTTGATTTTATAAGAACCCACAGTTAAGAAACTTTGGGTATTTTAAAGAGACTTTAAACTTTTAAAGTGTTTGAGATTTTAAAAGACTTTAAAAGTAATATTATATTTTATATTGTGGCAGTAACATTAAATATTAGGGGATAAATAAAAAGGGAAGATTATGGTTTAATAGTGATGTGTTTGTATGTTATGTTGATAATGGGACAATTATGCTGGTTAAAGTTATATTGACACAAACTAGAATTACCTAGAAAATGGAAATTGAAGAATTGGCTCCATTAGATTGGCTTTTGGCATATCTGTGGGTTATTTTCTTGAATAGTTATTGATGTGGGAGGGACATCCCTGGGCTGGTTGTATGCAACTCGGTTGTATAAGAAAGGAAGCTGATGACCTACTTTATCTCACTCAATATAATCCTTCTAGTTCCATCTATTTACCTGAAATTTTCATTTTTATTTACAGCTGAATAGTATTCTATAGTGTATATATACCACATTTTCATTATCTAGTCATGGGACAGCTAGGTTGTTTGTTTCGTGGCTATTGTGAGTACAGTAGCCACGAACATGGCTGAGTAACTATTGCTTAGTACGATGTTGAGTCCTTTGAGCATACACCAAGGAATGACATAGCTGGGCCATATAAAAATTTTGAGAATTCTCCATACTGATTTCAGAGTTGCTATACCAATTTGCCACCAATAGGGAATGAGTGTCCACCTTTCTCCACAGCCTCACCAGCATTTGTTGTCAGTTATTTTGTTGATTTTAGTAATTTTTACTGGGGGCAAGATGAACTCTCAATGTTCTTTTATTTTGCATTTTCCTAGTTGCTAAGAATAATGAATAATTTTGCAGTACTTATTAGCCATTTTATTTCTTTTGTTAAGAACTCTCTGGATCCTCAGTCCATTTTAAAATTGGTTGTGTGTTTTTCTGACTCTGCTGGTTTTTTGCTTGTTTGTTTGTATATTCTGGATTATTAAATCTCTGTTAGATGTATATCTGGCAAAGATTCTCTTCCATTCTGTGTGTTTCTTCTTTATTCAATTGATTATTTCCTTAGCAGTATGGACGTTTTTTAGTTTTATGAGGCCCTAGGTGTCAATTGTTTGCCTTAGCTCCTTGGCAAATGGAGTCCTGTTCAGAAAGTCCTTTCCTACACCCATATCTTATAGGATGCTGCCTATATGTTCTAGCAGATTCAATTCTTCAGGTTTCAAAGTGAGGTCTTTGATTCGCTTGGATCTAATTTTTGTGCAGGGTAATAGATATGGGTCTAATTTATTTTTTTCTGCATATGGAAATGCAGTTTTCCTGGCACCATTTGTTGAAGATGCCATCTTTTCTCCAGTTTATACATTTTTACCTCTTTGTCATGTATCAGGTAGCTATAGTTATAAATACCCATGTTTATGTCTTCTATTTTATTACATTGACTTACATATCTATCTTGTGCCAATACCATATTATCTTTATTACAATAACTGTACAATATATCTTGAAGTCTAAAATAGCAATTCCTCCAGTATTCTTCTTTTTCTTTTTCTGAGATTGATTTGGCCATCAAAGTCTTTACTGGTTCCATATGAATTTTAGATTCTTTTCTGGTTTTGTGAAGAACATTTTTGGTATTTTTATTGGGTTGATATTGCATCTGTAAATTGCTTTTGGTAGGGTAGTCATGTAGCCCTTGTGTCTCTCTCAAGGATTGAGGCTTGGCCCTTATTACCAAAAATTCCAACCACAAGGACAGATATAAGACTTGTATGACTCAAGCTGGATCTGACTGAAAGCCTCTTTCCTATGGTCCTGCCTCCACAGTTTCAGAAAATAATATCCAAGAAAACTTCCAAGGGTGGGAAGCAATTAAACTGTCCTTCTCAGCTGTAAAACCTATGAACCACAGAAATGACCAGCATGGCAAGATATGCATAAATGTGCAAAAAGTAGCACTCTTATAATGTTGCCAACCAACAGCTGTCTAATTGGACTTACAGCCCAGTTGTCAGGAGGGAAATCATGCCTGGTATTGGAATCCTAGCCAGGTTCCCAGGGTTAGTAAAGTCATGGTACCCACTTCTGCAAGCATGGTGCTTGGGTGGTGGGTTTTCAGAGACAGTGCCAAGGAGGCATGAAATTTTCCATGAGTTAAGTGTATCTTGTGTTTGTGTTACAGGTTGTTACTCTTTTGTTCTGGACTGTGTCTATATCCAAACAAGCTATAGAAGAGAGCTGAACAGCCATAGCAACACCCATGGTCCCAGTCCCTTTTTATGCCCCTCCCTAGGTAATCCCTTGCTCCCAACAAGGCTCCCTATCAGTCACATCATCTACCTGTGGACCACGCTGTACTCTCAAGAACACAGTTTCAGTCAGATGTGGCACAGAAAGCAGCCTGCCAACAGTGCATCGGAAGTGAGGTCTAGGATCCCAATTATACTTTGAAGAAGTGAACAGTTTATTTGCTGACTTCATTTTATAGATGGAGAAACAGAGAGTTGCCTACTTATCTCAGATTTCTGCAGTGATAAACATGTATCTACATTTAGATACATGTTTATCACTAGCCATCAGTCAGTGTAATGACCCTTCTTAGAGCTTATTCTGCCGCTTAATGCCTTACACTGGTGGTCCAAATCCACAGGTACTGAGGAGTATGTGGCTTACAAAACTATTTTCAACTGTTTCCCACACAATAAAATGGAAGAGAGAACATTTTTAGCTCCGCTGAGGCTTGGTGGAGATAGTCTACAGGCAGAACTGGCCATGGTGCTGATGATTGGAGCCAAGAGGATGAGGTCTACCACTGTTCATAGCCACTGTTTCAAATTTGATGAAGCCTGTAGGCATAATGCTTTTGTGCACTGGGTAAAGGTTGTCCTTGCATTATTCAAATGCTTATTTCTCTGCCCTCATTTCTTGTTTCAATCTGGATGTGGCATTGTAATGCTTAGGTCAATAAACTACTCCCAGCCCTTCTTGTTTGTGCAAACAATTCTTACCATTTATTCTGTGTTTTGTCAATAAATGCTGATCATGGAATGACTTGAAAGAAGAGAGAATAGGGCAGAACTTCCATCATCCAGGGAAAGGATAAAGAGGGAGGGAAGGAGGTTTGCATTGGCCATGCAGAGGACAGGGTCCAAGAAGACACCATGTGAAGAAACCATGTGAAGCAGAGATAGCTAGAACAATTTTAAACTTCAAGTATTGTGGGGATTGGGATGGGGATGGGAGGTAGCTAGATTAGTGTAGGAAGTTAAGGTAAATCATATCACTGCCCAAGTACTGAGGTGCAGCTTGAAGTAAATCTTGGTTTCTCTGTGTGATTATTGGGGACCAACTAAGGTAAAGAAATCCAGTCACCAGATTAATAAACTGTTTACACTTACATTAAAATAATTCATTTTACAGATGCTTCTGAGATTCTGGTGGTCAGGAAGAAGATTTTCTTCTCAGAGTCTCTTGGACTATAGGAAGGGGTGATTAGCCAGGCAGGCACAAGCACTGATCTGGAGAAACAGGCTCTGTATCACTCCTTAGTACACAGGGAGACAACTTCCAGGAACTCAAGATGTAAAAAGTTACAGATCTCAAGTCCTTTGTATTGTCTTTGTGTTGGAGTATTTGCTTCTTATAACCTGTACAATCCTTTCACATGCTTACATCATCCACATGGCTGTGCCAACTAGTACAATGTAAGCTCTCTGTAATAGCTGTTACGAGGCACTGTTTGGGGGAAAATGACTAAAAACATCTGTCCATGTTCAGTATAGGCATCATAGTTGTGTGGCACAACAGCCATGGGACACTGCTTTGCATCCGAGTCTAGCTGAATGCAAGGGCAAAGAACCTGTGGATACTAGGACAGAATATATACCCAGGATGATTAAATCATCCACAAGTCAAGGATACCTTTTACCTTACTCAGGAAAAATTTATTTTCCACAACAATGACCCCTTCTCTCAGTTGAAGGTTCAGACAACAGATTTTCTAGTGCTGAGTGGCTCCAGACATAGAATCCTGAGTCTGAAATGAAGTTTTACTCCTCCCACAGATTGCAGGAGACCTCAAGCCTAGAAGGGTGGAGTGTCACATCTGTATATTCACTGGCTTCTTGCAATGGAGTCCTGATACCACTCTGTAACTTCTCTTTCCGAGGTCTTGATTAAATCTGGTTGGGTGTTTTAGGGTATGGGGAGGGGTCTTGAGATTGGACTCCTACCTGTCAATGGAAGATAATTCCAAAATCTTGGGAGATTTCTCTGTCATTTAAGAGGCAATGAGAGGTAAGATGCAAACCATGTTTCCTAGTCTTTCTTGAAGGAAGCTGTTCCCTGAATAGTATCTTCTAATCAGGACTGAATTCACCTTCCTTGCTCTCAGAGTAGCAGTGGCTTCTCCTTTAGCCTCAGCCCAAGAATGTTCATAATGTGTTTACCCTCAAATCTTTTACCTCTTCATCAGAGGAAGTGGGGCTGCTGGACCCATTTGGGACAGGCTCCAAGCTACATTGGGGTGATGAAGGTCAATGGTCACTTAGATATTCAGGGGCAGACATGAATGTTGGCTGCTGATGGTCAGAGGTTACTAGGTTACCAGCTCAGCTGCTGCAGGAACCAAGCCTCTCAAGAAGAGTCTAACTTCTCATGGAGATATGGTGTCTTCTCATTGGGTCATCGTCTTTCCTAAAGACTAAGCTTTTCTTGAAGACAAGGCCTCTCCTTGAGGACACAGACACTCCTGGGGATACACATCCTCCTGAGGATATAATTTTTCTTGAGGATGGCAAAGATATCCCAGGAAAGGAAAAATCCATGTAGCCAGCTTAGGGGAATGCTGGTTTCTAGTGATGAGGTCTTCTGTGTGGTCACAGTTCCCATGGAGATTATGAGCCCAATTCAAGGGTGGAAGCAGCATGAACTTGAGCCTGTGTGTATCTCTAGGGTGATTTTGGGCATGCTCAGGAGCTATTGGGAAGGCAGCCCACAATCAGTGTGACATCCTTTCTCCTAACTTGTACATCTTTTAAATAGAACTGAGTGTTTCTTTCTAGTGCTAAGATGAACAAGGAGAGAAATTTATTTTAAAACCCCAATGTAGAATTTCTGAGGTAAGAAGATAGTCAGAGATATTTGGTAGCTTATCCCACTGAGCATTTTATACATATGCAGAGTTTATGATTTTAAAACAAGAAGGCAGCTGACCTAGAGCTGGCAGTCTTTGCTTTATTATCAAAGATTCTGACATTTGATTTTAAACTTGTGCCTTGAAGACCACCAAATGTAATTGCTATGTGACACTACCAAGACCAACACAAGCAGGGGGTATCTGGTATCTCCAGACACTGGTGTCCTGATAGGAAAACAAATGGTTTTCTAGGATTTGAACCTAGGGCTGCTTGGCCTGGCATGAACTAGGCTCTCCTCAGTAGATGTGTTCTCCACTCTAGGGAGGTGAAGAAGAGCTTGGAATTAATTAGCACACTGGAAGTGTGGGACTTTCTATCTGTCCTCCTGAAACTTCAGGCTTTATAGCCTTTCTTTGAAAGATCTGCGCCCACCACAGAGAGATGCCACAGGTAGGAGAGGGCCAAGAAACTCTTTGAATGCTATCATCTAGAAAATTGTGTCTAATCTGTGTGGGACACATTCTATCTCAGCAATAATTCTTGGTAATTTATCTCAAGACAGGCTTTTATTTTTATTAAAGAAAAAATTATTTTGACTGAAGATCTCAGAGGGATCAAGATAGGCTCTTAAAAAGGAAAGAGGGGACTCTGAAGACTGAGGCATAGAGATGACTATAGCTTGTACTTCCTGGGTGGCCATCTTCATAGACGGCTTCTCAACCCTTTCATTTTCTGGTTTGCATCAATTTCCAGCTCTAAGGTAGTATTTCTCAATGGAGGGGCTTTAAGAATTTAGAGAGCCATTGCATGTTCCCGGGCAGCCTTTCTGTGTCTTATTTCTCCTTTGGCCTTAATGGTTTATTGCAAAGCATCAAAGCCCATGTGTGAAGCTTCTGTTAAAACAGGAGTAAGCACGTCTGATAACTCAGTCTGTCTTCACAAGGCATCTTCTTGATCACCCTTGTGTGAGTCCAAGGTCAGCCACAGGCCCCTGTGGGTAACTGTAAGTCCAGTTCTCTGCCGCATCATCTGTGGGGTAGCTCCTTGCCTAGCCTTTTCAAGTTGCCAAGCCTATCTTGTCCACAGCTCGTCTCACTCTGCCTTCTCTAAACCTTTTTCTTCTCACTACTATCTGGCATTAAGCTTGGCCCACAATATGCCTTAAACACTATGAAACGCAAGCCCTTTGATGCATGGTAAAATAGAGATACCACAACATGGAGTGAGTATAACCTATACTGAAATGAGCAAATGCCTATGTCCCTGTGAGCTCCTGCTGGAATCTGTCACCTGGAGAGCACTGGAACTCACATCCTGATATACCCCTGTAGGTGGCAATTCTGGATTGTCACAGAGGCTCCCTGTCAGTTCCTCCTTCCACTCCTAGGACTCCCTGCCTATTATTAGGCTGTTAGGGGTCCAGTGCCTTCATGGAGCCAGAGCGTTGATGGTGTGGTCTGTGCCGTCGGCATGATAAGTATGAGGAGCCCTATTAGGGAGAGTGGCCTAGTGTGGAGGATGGTGGGAGGAGAGGGTATAAATATTTTTAGGAATATCAAATAATATGGAAGAAATATGTTTACTTGACACCAGTGCCAAACGCTCTCTTCTAAATTTGGCCAAAGTGATTCTTTATTTGAGATCCAGGTGGGAAGGCATAATAGAGGTGGCTCCTTGTTCCCAAGTGAGTTATGGCCATATAGGCAGTTTGGGTAGTATGCTGAAGCCGCAAGGACCTCAATATCTCTCCTTGAAGAGATTCCTTGAACTGTAATTTGATCCAATTATTCTTCCATAGGTAGCCAACCCTATGGGTATAGTGATGTGTATTTATTTCTCTTAATGTATTCTGAAACAATGTTGGCCATCCACATAATCCTCATTGGAGAATATGACTACATGTGAGTGGGACACCCCACCACACAGATCTGAGAAGAAAGTGCAGTGCTGAGGCAAAGCTCAAGCTGTTTCAGGTAAGAAGACCTGGGTTTTCCCCAGGGCTACAGCTAGTCTAGACTCAGGCTCTCGGTTACCTGAGCAGTATTAGGCATGGGCTCCATCTTGTGTGGTATTTCCTAAATCCAATTAGAGAGTGATGAACTTAGGGGTGGCTTTGTAGTGTTTTTGCTTCATAGCGCTTTGTTTGGGGAATTTTCTATTTTACTGATCTTTTACATGTATATTGTGGTTTCTAATTTTGTGCTTTTGTGGATTCTCTGTCTGTCTGTCTGTCTGTCTGTCTGTCTCTGTGTGTTTCCTGTACCTTTTCACTGCTTTTTTTTTTTTTTAAATCTGGTTTCTTTGGCTTTTGAATTTGCCTGTTTGTTTGTTTTTTTAATAGAAAGAAACCATGGAGTTGTATCTGGGAAAAGATGGGAGAGGGAAAACACCATCAGAATATATTGTCTGACTTTTCAATTTAAGAAAGACACACAAAGAAGATCTGGTCTTCTACACATAGTCATCTCTCAGAAGCCTCTGCAATCCTTGACAAGGGGCTTCAGCTTTGGCCATGTGTGTGTGTGTGTGTGCATGCCCAGAGCCTGCATGTAGTCTGCCCCATGCTCAGCACATCTATGATGGCACTGTGTTTGCCATAGTTTTATATTTCAAGGAGTCTGTGAAGAAACCTAGTATCTAAAGTATTTAAAGTGTGCAAACTGCAATTTGGAAGCATTACTCATTTTGACTTTGGTCCATCATTTCTATTGCCTTCTGCATTAAAATATTTTGACTTTTTTAATCCATTATTATAAATTTATGCTATTTGAAGAATTTCTGAAATGTTTAATTAAGAACAAAAATAGTTCTTCAAAACAGACAGAATGCATGAGGGATCAGAAGCCATGCCTCACACAGGCAGGGTTTAATTATAGTCTCCTCAGAAGCACCGAATGGGCCTCAGGAGTTCTCCAGTGTCTGGAAATGCTCCCTGAGTGTGGCCTAGGGGAAATCAAGGAAAAGAGAGGTTTTGTTCTGCAAGGACACACCAGAGTTTCTTACGTACATGTCACTCTTCATAACTGGGAAGAGCTCAGAATGCAGGCTCCCAAAGATCTTTGAACACACGAGAGGTGAAGGTGTGTGTGTGTGTCCCAGGCCTCCCTAAGGAACCTGAACATAGGGCTAGGAAGAGAGTGTTGACGCAATCTCAAGACACTGCTCAACACCAGTTATGTTCAGATACAAAGCAAACAGGGCAGACAATCCCACCAAGAAGTGGGAATCCTCCCAACTATACTCCCTCACAGAAGCCCTGAGACTCATCGCTGCTTGATCTGCCTCTACGGCCTCTAACCAGGTGACCTTGTTCCATCTGACCAGCTTCCAAGGGATGGGGTTGAAGCCATGGCCATCATCCCTGCTCTGGACCAGAACTCAGAAGGGGACTTAAGAACCATCTCTGCAGACTCAGAGCCTGAGCTCAGGGGATGCTCACTCCCAGAAGGCCAGTGGGCAGCTTCCTAGAGACAACTCATCAAAATGCTTTAGGGCAGTTTAATATGCACTCGTGTCTTCTGTAAAAACATGTTTCAGATCTTATTCCACATGGATAGAGCCCTGAGCTTTCAAATGGGTGTTTTGCCTATTTCTGTGTGCAGACAAGGGGCTACTAAGAATGCATCCCTCAGAGCTACAGGCCAGAATGCCCAGAGTTTTGCTTTTTGTGATCCTACCAAAGGCCCTTCTGGGATTTGGGTCCATATTTGTGGGGATCCAGTATTATAAAAGGGTAAAAAGCATCATTTGGCATCAAGGTGACCCTGAGGATGGTACCATTAACTGAGGGGACAGAAACAGCCATTTCAGGGATTTGGTAAATGAGGAGGAAACAGGGAAGACTGAGATTTTGGGCACCTAGTCACACATGCAGGTGACCTAGGGTGGGGACATTTTTGCTTCAATAGTCTCTCTGCACCTTGACTTCAGCTGCATCCTAAGTAGCTGCCTTTTGTTTGCATTCTCCAGGCTTGTGAGCCTGACTCAGCTTAGTGAACCTCTTGAAGTTGGTCTCCAGGATATGTGGGTGGGGTTCAGCAACACGAAATTCAGTACATTTTGTAATCACCAAGTCCAGATCACACAGTTGTCCTGTGTGCTCAGCAGCCATTCTAGGGGGATGGGCACCACCCACAGCTTCACCAATAATCATAGCCCCAGAGAACACGGGATACACTTGTCACAGAGAAACTAAAGGCAGTGATTACACACAACGGAACAGGCAGGCAGCACCATAGTGTCACCGGCCAGAAAAGAAACCTGTTTTCTTTGGGAGGTCATCAAGTGAGTCCAAACAACAGAATCAGGTCATCACAGTGTGCAATGCAGCACAGGGGACAGAGAGGACACAGGTACCCAGTTCCTACATCTGACCAGGGGTTTGTGTATGGGCTCCTGAGTGGGGTAGTGGGTCAGAAGTGAGCTGGCATCTATCCAAAAGCAAGGAGCTGTGATCTTCAATACTGGTTCACCTCTCAGCTTTTATTTGCTGCGCAGGACGCAGTGTAGAACCCTCTCCATGGTATTCTGAGTGTGCTAGAGGGCTGGAACCCCAGCCAACATCCCAGTCCAGAGCTGAGACTTCTAACAATGCAGCTGAAGAGGGTAGGAGTCCAGTGAGTTCCCTGTCTTGTGGAAATGTCAAAGTGTGTGTGGGAGGAAATGGAAGTTTGCAATGTCAGAAAGATGAAGGCCAACACATCACAGCGTCTTTTCAAGCTTGAGTACCTGGTCTGTGGAATTGGTGCCATCAAGCCTGAGTGTGTCTGGTTCTTAGGACACAGGCAACTGTGAAGCTGCTACACTGCTATTGTCCAGGGATGCTGCCCTCAACTAGTGGAGCATTCACAACAACGTGGCATTTTCTTTCCTTGAGTTTCATAATCTTTTGGCTTTGAATTATAAACCTTAATGAAGAAAGGAAAGCAATTAGTCTGGGGCAAGGGGCAAGTGGGTCAACTCCCAGAAGCAGAACTGCTGCCACGGACGGTGAGAAGGCACCGTGATGGACAGGAGGTGACATGAGGCACGAAGTGACTGTGCTCTGTGGCTGTGTGGAAGAATCTGTGCTTGGCTGTTTACTGGGTCTCTGTAGAGTCTCCCCTACACTCAGTACCTTACTGAGCAGTCAGCATGTCTGTATGTAACAGAATGTGGGTTTGTAAGGAGCTCAAGTCCTCCTTACAGTGCAAAGGCGCCCAGGCTGAGGGGGAGGAGGAGGAGGAGACAATGGTCAAGCACAAAGGAAGGTGATGCTGGGATACACTAGGCTGCCAGGGTGGAGCTGGAGCCCAGCAGAGGTACAGGGCTGAGTCAGGAATATCCAGATTTCCAACAATTACATCCTTACAGAAAGATCTACTCATGGGTGTGCTAATCTACTTTAGAAACGGATGAAGAGTGCTGTAGCCATGGCTGGAGAGACTCTTGACAGTTGACCTGAGTGGCCTGAGATAAGACACCAGCATCTACGAACAGCTTCAGAACTTACAAAGACATTTGACATTGGACTTGTGTGCTGAGGGATCAAATCTGCTTCCCAGGGATCCAGATAATGGCAACTCTAAATGGGATGAAGAGATCCAGATGGTGCAAAGGATGTGGTGTTCAGGGGGTCCCAGAAGACCTAGTCTGTGGCAGGAATAACCCACTCATAGGAGTCTCTCCCATCCAGACATGCTGACAGGTAAGAAAATCTTTTCTTCCTGGGCCTCCCAAATTATGCAGAGTCAGCAAATCCCAAATGCCACAACATATCAGAGACCAAGTGTGGATCAAGAAGCTGCGCTGCTACAGAGGTAAGGAGACCCATAGAGAATGTTGTCTGTTTGCAGTGTCCATGAGTGGAGCTTGTGTGGCGGGTTGGGTACCTACCTTACTCTCATCCTCGGGGTCGTTGTAGCCACATGCATCTATGAAATCTGGAAATGTCTCTGACCATCCATCGCTGGTGCAGTTTTTGCTTATGTTTCCTGGAAAGTAAATTTCACATGTTTGGTCCTTAGAAGCTAGCCTCATGACCAAGGTTGATATGACAAGCTGAAGCCCTAATCAACAAGTGACTAAGGCTGCCCAGAAGTCCTTCCTTAGTTGCCCTGCACAGCTTCCTTCCTGAGACCTCCCTGCCAGGGTCCAGTGAACACACTGTATCACAGAATGGTAAAAAGCAGAACTGGAACTGATCACAAAAGCCTCAGAGCTGGTATTTGGAAGCTGAATGACAACCCTTAGCATATTCTGATATCTGCTTCTACTAGAGTGCTGGTGGCCAGGCCCAGCGCTCTCTCTCTCTCTCTCTCTCTCTCTCTCTCTCTCTCTCTCTCTCTCTCTCTCTCTAAATTGGGTATTTATTTCATTTACATTTCCAATGATATCCCAAAAGTCCACTACACGCTCCCCCACCCCATCCCCCACCCACCCACTCCCACTTCTTGGCCCTGTCGTTCCCCTGTACTGAGGCGTATAAAGTTTGCACGACCAATGGACCTCTCTTTCCACTGATGGCTGACTAGGCCATCTTCTGATTCATATGCAGCTAGAGACACGAGCTCCGGTGGGGGTGGAGGGTATTGGTTAGTTCATATTGTTGTTCCACCTATAGGATTGCAGATCCCTTCAGCTCTTGGGTACTTTCTCTAGCTCCTCCATTGGGGGCCCTGTGATCCATCCAGTAGCTGACTGTGAGCATCCACTTCTGTGTTTGCTAGGCCCCAGCATAGTCTCACAAGAGACAGCTATATCTGGATACTTTCAGCAAAATCTTGCTAGTGTATGCAATGGTGTCAGCGTTTGGAAGCTGATTATGGGATGGATCCCTGGATATGGTAGTCTCTAGATGGTCCATCCTTTTGTCTCAGTGGAGCGACCTCTCTTGTTCTTCTTTAGTTTTTAATCCTGGTCCCTCTCCATTTGGCCTGTCCCTCACCCTTCGATGCTTAAGAAGCAGTGTAGGGCGGTTTCTACTTGGTTATCAGTTGGAGGAAAACACAGGATTGAGATTTGAATAGTAAGAAATATAGCAGTTTTGTGATTTTAAAATCCCATTGTTTATTCCTAAATAATCTCAAATTTATCCAGCAATGAGGCATTCACTCTATTTACAAAGAATGTGGCAGGTGACCACACAAAGCAGAAAGAGTATGAAGCTCTGGACAGACCTGGTGGGAAAGGGAAAGACAAGGGCATTAGTCATTCCAACTGACCAGGCCCGATTCTTATTCAAGGTGCCCAGGGTACGACACATGTCCTCATCCTCTGTGGCACTTCTGTCCCTTGCCCAGGCTACTCGTGGGACCCACAGGGTATTGGACGTTTCAGTTTACAAAGGTCTTTCTTTATATACACCTTTACGTTCAGAGTGGACTTGTGAGGTGGGCGTGGTTTATATTGCTGTTCTCTTTCTACAGGTGGGGCACTAAGGTCCTGCAGACTGGGTAATTTTTGGGCTTGAGCAGGAGATAGGCTTTCTGACCCAAAGGCCCTGCAATTTTTTCTATATGGTGATGGTCACCTGTTCACTGGTAGCGAGCAGTCACCAGGCATTGAGAGCTCATCTCCTCTGGCAATGTACATTAGCCGTTCCTGACAGGCTGGTGATCCTGAAACCAGCACTATTGGGTAGATGCAACTCCATAGTCCTTAAAGGACTTGAGCTCCCAGTCTCTTGTCACCTTCCCTGGGGACTTTCTGGTATCCTCCCTGAGGCCTGGACTCAGGCCACCCCTGACCCATTGACATCTGCGGTGGACTGCCTCTTTACACTCATGGCCAAGCCCCTGAGGGAGATAGTGGTGACTGGATGAGAGCTTTTAGAGGTCAGAATATTAAGAATGGTTGAGATTTTCTAACATGGCCATGAATGACCAAAGAGGTAGGTTAGGGGCCCAGGTTCCAGTCAGAGACCAAGTCCCTGATACCATTATCATTCCTTACAGCCCCCCCCTCTCAGTATCTGACCAGATAAAACTATTTTCCAGTTCTCCAAAGCACTGCACTTTCCTCATCCTTGTTGTGTCTTCTAATATCTATTTTTCTACACAGATGCCTCTGTGTTATGAAAACCTGGATCATGAGACATGCATAAAGAACTATGTAGGACAGAGGCGCTGATGGCACCAGATTCTCTAAACTCTAGGCAACAGCAAACTAGTCAGCAGGAACATATTTTGTGCAGTGGCCCAAATTCTCTCCCTAATCCTTACAACCTTGTGCTAATCTCTCTTGGGTTTACAGTCACCTTCTTTCTCCCCGCTCCCCCCATCTCCACTATCACTCGTGAACACTTTTCCTGCTTTGTCCCCTGAGAGTTTATCCCGTCTTTCCCTCTGTATCTGCCCTGCATGCCTACATAGGCTCCAGAGGCTGAAGTATTCCTGCTTCCTTTAAAGAAGAACTCACCCAACATGGGCCAGATATTCTCCAAGAAGCAAGGACCAGCTTGCTTCTTTTGGGAAAAACTGACGCCTGAGAGGAAAACCCCTGTGAGCCCAGGAATCAATGCAAATACCTGGTCTGCTGTAGAAATTGCTGAACACTTTGGGGCAGGGCACTGTGACAGTTTCCCCAACGTCTGCCGGGCGCCAGCATGTGATGTTGTCCCAGACACCGCTGCAGGCTAGAAGGAGAGGCAAAGAATTAGGTGCAAATCATGGGCCATGAGAACTCACTGCTTAGAAGGGTGGCAGGAGAATAAGCAAGTCTGAACAGTCCACAGGAAGCACACTGCTGTTAGACAGCCTCCTGCCCAAGCCTTTTCCCTGAGATACTCACACAGCGCTGTTGAGGTAAAAGCAGCTTGTGTGTTCACTTTTTGCTTTTGAAGAAGGCCTGTGGTTGAAAACTTGTGAATAATTCAATGTACACTATGTCATTTTTAAAAAGGTCTATTTATTTTTAAACTGATGACTAATAATTATATATACTTTATGGGGTAGATGAGATGTTTGATACAATGTATACATTGAAGGATGAATGAATTAGTGTATCTATCACTTCAAATGTAATTTCTTTGTGATAAGAGCGTTTAAACGGAATTATTTTAGCATTCTAGTTGACATTAACTATAGTCAACTCTCTATGCAACAGGTCATTAGAACATGTTTTTATTGCCTGGCTGAAACTTCATGCCATTTAAACAGCATCCAAAATTGGCCTTTGGTGACACCATTCTACCTTCTGTTGTATGAAACAGACTTAGATTCCACATAAGTGAGTTCTGTGGTGTTTGCCTTTCTGCACCTGGATTATTCTACTATGTGTTAAGTCCTCTGGACCCATCATGTTACGGCAAAGGACATACGTTTCCTCTTTTATAAAGTTGAACAAGATTTCCATTGTGTTTCCAAACCATATTTTTAAAATATAAGAAAGTCCTTGTATTTTTCTTGCTGATTTGCACCTGGCTCCTCACAGCATTAAGTCTGAGGAGACCTAAGTCTGGGAATACACAGGCAAGAATTGGTAGTCTGGAGAGCTGAGCCTTGTTAAGACAGGGGTTATTATTTGTATACCTTAAACATTTCCAGACATTTAGGATATTGAATGACACTGTCTTGGTTAGGGTTTCTTTTTTTTTTTAATATTTTTTTATTACGTATTTTCCTCAATTACATTTCCAATGCTATCCCAAAAGTCCCCCATACCCTCCCCCCAACTTCCCTACCCACCCATTCCGATTTTTTGGCCCTGGCATTCCCAGGTACTGGGGCATATAAAGTTTGCATGTCCAATGGGCCTCTCTTTCTAGTGATGGCCAACTAGGCCATCTTTTGATACATATGCAGCTAGAGTCAAGAGCTCTGAGGTACTGGTTAGTTCATAATGTTGTTGCACCTACAGGGTTGCTGATCTCTTTAGCTCCTTGGATACTTTCTCTAGCTCCTCCATTGGGGGCCCTGTGATCCATCCAATAGCTGATTGTGAGCACCCACTTCTGTGTTTGCTAGGCCCTGGCCTATTCTCACAAGTGACAGCTATATCAGGGTCCTTTCAGCAAAATCTTGCTAGTGTATGCAATGGTGTCATCGTTTGTAGGCTAATTATGGGATGGATCCCTGGATATGGCAGTCTCTAGATGGTCCATCCTTTCGTCTCAGCTCCAAACTTTGTCTCTGTAACTCCTTCCCATGGGTGATTGTTTCCAATTCTAAGAAGGGGCAAAGTGTCCACACTTTGGTCTTCGTTCTTCTTCAGTTTCATGTGTTTTACAAATTGTCTCTTATATCTCGGGTATACTAAGTTTCTGGGCTAATATCCACTTATTAGTGAGTACATATCATTTGAGTTCTTTTGTGATTGTGTTACCTCACTCAGGGCGATGCCCTCCAGGTCCATCCATTTGACTAGGAATTTCATAAATTCATTCTTTTTAATAGCTGAGTAGTACTCCATTGTGTAAATGTACCACATTTTTTGTATCCATTCCTCTGTTTAGGGGCATCTGGGTTCTTTCCATCTTCTGGCTATTATAAATAAGGCTGCTATGAACATAGTGGAGCATGTGTCCTTCTTACCGGTTGGGACATCTTCTGGATATATGCCCAGGAGAGGTATTGCGGGATCCTCCGGTAGTACTATGTCCAATTTTCTGAGGAACTGCCAGACTGATTTCCAGAGTGGTTGTACAAGCTTCTAATCCCACCAACAATGGAGGAGTGTTCCTCTTTCTCCATATCCTCGCCAGCATCTGCTGTCACCTGAATTTTTGATCTTAGCCATTCTGACTGGTGTGAGATAAAATCTCAGTGTTGTTTTGATTTGCATTTCTCTGATGATTAAGGATGTTGAACATTTTTTTCAGGTGTTTCTCAGCCATTCGGTATTCCTCAGGTGAGAATTCTTTGTTTAGCTCTGAGCCCCATTTTTTAATGGGGTTATTTGATTTTCTGAAGTCCACCCTCTTGAGTTTTTTATATATATTGGATATTAGTCCCCTATCTGATTTACGATAGGTAAAGATCCTTTCCCAATCTGTTGGTGGCCTTTTTGTCTTATTGATGGTGTCTTTTGCCTTGCAGAAGCTTTGCAGTTTTATCAGGTCCCATTTGTCAATCCTTGATCTTACAGCACAAGCCATTGCTGTTCTATTCAGGAAATTTTCCCTTGTGCCCATATCTTCGAGGCTTTTCCCCACTTTCTCCTCTATAAGTTTCAGTGTCTCTGGTTTTATGTGAAGTTCCTTGATCCACTTAGATTTGACCTTAGTACAAGGAGATAGGAATGGATCAATTTGCATTCTTCTACATGATAACAACCAGTTATGCCAGCACCATTTGTTGAAAATGCTGTCTTTCTTCCACTGGATGGTTTTAGCTCCCTTGTCGAAGATCAAGTGACCATAGGTGTGTGGGTTCATTTCTGGGTCTTCAATTCTATTCCATTGGTCTACTTGTCTGTCACTATACCAGTATCATGCAGTTTTTATCACAATTGCTCTGTAGTAGAGCTTTAGGTCAGGCATGGTGATTCCACCAGAGGTACTTTTATCCTTGAGAAGAGTTTTTGCTATCCTAGGTTTTTTGTTATTCCAGATGAATTTGGAGATTGCTCTTTCTAATTCGTTGAAGAATTGAGTTGGAATTTTGATGGGGATTGCATTGAACCTGTAGATTGCTTTTGGCAAGATAGCCATTTTTACAATGTTGATCCTGCCAATCCATGAGCATGGGAGATCTTTCCATCTTCTGAGATCTTCTTTAATTTCTTTCTTCAGAGACTTGAAGTTTTTATCATACAGATCTTTCACTTCCTTAGAGTCACGCCAAGATATTTTATATTATTTGTGGCTATTGAGAAGGGTGTTGTTTCCCTAATTTCTTTCTCAGCCTGTTTATTATTTGTGTAGAGAAAGGCCATTGACTTGTTTGAGTTAATTTTATATCCAGCTATTTCACTGAAGCTGTTTATCAGGTTTAGGAGTTCTCTGGTGGAATTCTTAGGGTCACTTATATATACTATCATATCATCTGCAAAAAGTGATATTTTGACTTCATCTTTTCCAATTTGTATCCCCTTGATCTCCTTTTGTTGTCGAATTGCTCTGGCTAGGACTTCAAGTACTATGTTGAATAGGTAGGGAGAAAGTGGGCAGCCTTATCTAGTCCCTGGTTTTAGTGGGATTGCTTCAAGCTTCTCTCCATTTGGTTAGGGTTTCTTTTTTTTTTTTTTTTTTTTTTTTTGGTTTTTCGAGACAGGGTTTCTCTGTGTAGCCCTGGCTGTCCTGGCACTCACTTTGTAGACCAGGCTGGCCTCGAACTCAGAAATCCGCCTGCCTCTGCCTCCCGAGTGCTGGGATTAAAGGCGTGCGCCACCACGCCCGGCTGGTTAGGGTTTCTATTGTTGCAACAAAACACTATGACCAAAAGAGCAAACTGAAGAGAAAAGGATTTACTTGGCTTATACTTCCATATTGCTGCTCATTATTGAAGGAAGTCAGGACAGAAACTCAAACAGGACAGGATCCTAGAGGCAGGAGCTGATGCAGAGGCCATGGCCAGGTGCTGCTTACTGGCTTCTTCCTCTTAGCTTGCTCAGCCTGCTTTCATATAGAACTCAGGACCACCAGGGATGGAACCACCTACAGTGGGCTGCCTCCTTCACTGATCACTAATTGATAAGATGCCTGGATCTCATGGAGACATTTCCTCAACGAGACTCCTTCTTCCCTGATGTCTCTAGCTTGTGTCAAGTTGATGCAAAACCAGCCAGTACAGATACTTTCCTTTGGGTTTGAGCTGAGTGCTAGATTTAGTGATTTGGTTCTTCCTGTGTGATATTTCTAGATATCTAGGTATTCTGCTATTCATGCATTTGAAATACTGAAGGTAGCACATCACTAGGTCCTTTGCAGTTTTTTTCTTTTTAGCTTCATTCACTTCCTCCCAAAGTCCTCTCACATGACTTCCTTGGCTCGAGAGCGGATTGTTCTGGAAGGGCTGAGCTCACTAGTATGAAGCAACCCAAGGAAGTCATGTGAGAGCTGTATGGAGGCTTCTTGGCCCTTTCCTCCTTGGTTGTATGCAGTATGTACAGCCAAGGAAGACACGAGTCAGTGTGAGCAGTGCCATTGACAGAACAGCAGCCTTGAAGAACAGCTCCCATTCCACATTCAAAAGGCTTAAGTTTAAAATCACAGAGGCAAAAGTTCTCAAAGGAGTGAGGCAAGGAAGGTTGGTCCAGACAGTGCTCATAGCAAGCTTAAGTTGTGTGGCCTTATCAGTCCTTATGAGTTCTTGAAATCTCACAACAGATTTGGGGATAAGAAGTGAGTGCTCTTCTTCTGAGCAGCCACTGGGATGGGGTACTATTTAAATGCCATCCACCCATGTGCCACTTAGTCTCCAGAGAGTCCCCTTAGCTGTCCAAGCAAGCATCCAGAAGTCCTTCTGAGGATACTATCCAAAAAATTCTTTACTGCCCAGTGGTAATAGAAACACCCCCTGGATATTGTTTTCCTGCTTTAAGAGGCTGATGTGAAGCCTGACAGCTGGCCACAAATATCTTGGAAATCAGGTTGGGAAACATGCTCTGATGTAGCAGACAGAGGGGATCCTATACACCTTATCTCAATTCCCCTTTGGGCATCGGGTCCCATCTGAGCAGTGGTGTGAGTGCAGGGGTGTTCTAATGTGAGGAGATGGGAAGGATACAGAAGAGAGAAAGAAAAAAAAATCCCTGCAACTTAATAATAGGAATTAAAGGGGCTAGGGCCTTAGATGTGACAGCTCAGCTCAACTGGCTCGTGATGGAGACACAAGATAAGGTCAAGTGTTTATTATAGAAAATATTTTTTTTTTCTTACCTCAGGAGGAACCAGACAAAGTACTTCTTGTACCCTGGCCATTCCCTGCATAGAATTTGCTGTGGCCAGAAATGCCATCTGGCAGGACACAGAATTAGAGTTCCTCTTGGATCCTATAGATGTGCCAAGCTTCCTAGGTTATGATCCAAAGAGGTAAGCCAGGAGCAGAGCAGATCCTCTTGAGAGAATCAAATACATCCTTCAGGCCCATACCTCCAAGTGAACTATCAAAGGAACTCCCACTTTATACATGACGTGGCTGTGGTCCAGCATTATCTGCTCAGAAGTTCTCTCCCTGAAACTGCCTCAGTGCTACCCTTGGTATCACCAAATACCATGGGAATTCAGCAGTGCCCTGCAGGCCATCTTGCTGAGCCATCTTAATCTTCACATATCACATGACAAAGCTCCCACTTAGCCTTCTCTACTCAACAAGCACCAAGATTCAGCTGTCATCTCTAACTCTCCCTTTCTCCCAGGGCAGTTTCCCTACACCATATTAACCAGCTGAAGAAGAAGGACATGAAATTTCATGGGTACTAACTAGTCACAAGCCACTGAGGCAGGTGCAGAGAGAAATCTCAGCCCAACCTCTAAGTCCTACTCAGGGATATGTCCTAAATGGGTCCTCCCAACACCTGCTTCCACAGTCTCAGACTCACTACGTGGAGAGGTGTCACAGGACTTCTTTTTATAAGGAAGAATTATTATTTATTGTCTTCCCATATAGCTGGGCTCTCACATTTTTCACATGATGTGTATATAATATGGTTATTTTCACTGGCAGTATGATATTCCAAAGTCTGAATTTAACAGTTAAATATCCATTTCGAAACCTTAGCATCCACTATGTTTATGAAATAATTGATAGGGAATACAATAATTAAGTGCTGAACAGGGATAAAAAGAATGCTTGCCTCTTTAAAAAGGAGTTGGCATTCTTTCCCAGCTGAATATTTGCCTAAGAGCACTGGTTGATGACTATATAAAGAATGGTCAGAGCTAGAGAATCAACATATTTTTCCTACAAACAGTAAATCCAGGTACGAATCATTAATAGATACTGAAACAGATGGTGCTAAGTGCTTCTGAGGCCCTGCTGTTAAGACAACCCAGTAGCAGCGCCTACACTAACACACCTAGTAATCTTTAGGTGTGCTGACCTGTGCAGGGTATATCTTCTTAGGCCTCACATGTGCAGGGTATACCTTTTCTAGCATTCACCTTCTGGGGGCTCAACTGTGTGTAGTATACTGATTTAGGGCTCCTCTGTGCAGGGCACAAGTATCCAGAGCTATCCTGTGGGAGGTACACCTGCCCAGGACACACCTACCCAGGAGCTCACCTTCTTGGGTGCCCAGTTGTGCATGGTATTTATTGTGAGTGTCTTTCAGGCACACCTGGTCAGAGTTCAATTGTGTTAGGCACACTTGTGTTAGGACCACCTTCCTGGTGCTCACACATGCAGGGTGTAGTTGTGCAGCCTTTTGTCTTTTCTCTGCTCAGGTGACTGTTGAGCAAGAGGACTTTTGTGATTTCGCTAAGTGCTACAGTTTTAAAGCAACAGTTTTTAAAAAACCTAATCATCATTGTGCCATCAAATCCACCGATTCTCTCTGCCTGTCATCAGCCTCGGAGACAGAGCTGGATGGAGTTGGAAATTGAATTGGGAAAGGTAATTTTTACAAGTGGCTTGTCCTCCTCTGAACTATGCTCATCAATTTTGACCTGAATTGTCTCAGCTTCTGCTTGCTGTCCCCACAGAGATGCTACATTGTCTTGGTAAAGGAGGATGCTGGCTTCTCTGCATTGTGACTACACAGAAAGTAAATCCTCAGTGGTCTTTTGAAGAGGATGTAATGCAGTTTCCGTTTGGCTGCCTCCTCACTTGCTGCATACACCCAAAGACCATAGGGTTGGCCTAGGCTAGCCTGGCCCTCAGGCTGCTCACAGTCTAGAGGTCAAATCAGATCTGTGTGGAATTGTTACCCTCAGCCTAGTTGTGAGTCCTGGAGCCTTGCAGGGATAACTGAGGCCCACAGAAATTTAGCATGCTTTCATTATCACTTTACTTGGCTGGCAGCTCAGAAATCTCAACTACTGCCACTTTTGGACACCTAGTATTAGGTGGGGCACTCATGCCCTCCACCTGAGTTGACCATGCAGAGAAAATGCTTTTACTCCTGAACAAGGAGGCATAGTACAGATATGGATGTTCTCTGAACAGCTGCTCTACAAGCTGCCAAACTGTTGTGTAGTTATTTTCTCCAAATCTGAACACTTTTTCTCGTGTAAAGGAGAGAGGCCACAGATGGGAAACTCGTTAAAAGACTTATGAGGGCTCTCCCCCAAATGATACAAACAGTAAATAATTTCTGGGGGCAGGAGGAGAGAAGATTTTTCATTGTTGCTACCAGGAAACTGTACAGGGGATGACAGTTTACAGTTTCCATAAGTAATCCAATAAGCATAATGGTTCATCAAACTGGCCTTGGGTGCAATGGTTTCTTTTTGCCTGTTGTTGGTCTTTTGCCTGTTGTTGGTGCCCTGTCCAGGGTAAATATGTATGTTCTCATCTGCCCCAGTAAAAGTCCAGAATCCACAGACATCTTACAACCAGGACTTTCTTGTCTTAATGTTCACTGTACACAAGGCTCCAAAGCAATGGATAAATCTACACAGAAAGCAGGAAGTGGACCACCTGGGTCTGAATTTCACAGCCCCTAGGAATGTAAATGCAATGTACTGGCTCTCTCTGTGGATGGCTGTGGATGCAGGCTACTCAAGTTGCTAATTGTAACAACAGTTGCTATTCTGGGGGCTTTGGAGTCTCAGTTAGTTGCTCTGACTATAGAGAGAGGTTACAGGAGCTCTGCTCAGAGGATTCATCCCTTTCTTTTGTTCTAAGGATGCTTCGTTTGTTCTTAAAATATTGCCAGTGAGATCAGAACTCCATCTATGCATTAGCTCATCTAGGTATGTTGCCAAATGCCATTTTAGGAAAGCTGCAATTAGGAATAATGACAGTAACTGAACTGGGAGAAGCACAGCAAAGAAACCTTTTGAGGGAAATACCCAAAGCAATAGCCTGTCAAAACTCATGAATGAAGCATGCCCCTCTCAGGAGACAGTTCATGTGGTTATAGATGAGCACACACTGGGGCCATAAGACATTCCAAAGATTATGCATGGGACAGGCTTAGAGTCCATCAGGAACCTAATCACCCATGGAGACAGAAGCTAGTCAGGGCTCTGCACCTTCCTATTGGCCCTGCAGTTTTAAATGCATTGTGGTCATGCTACTTATGTGTTGGGAATCATGAGGCTTTCAAAAAGGGTTTCTAAACACCTACTATGCTTGGGGCCACACTGTGGATAGAGTAGCATTATCTTAGGACAGTCTTGACAAAGAGCTCTTCCTACAAGGAAAGGTAGTAGAAGCTTAGCCTGGAGCATGCTGATGAATGAGACCACTCCTAGTATTAGAGAAACGGTTAGAAGGCTCTTCAAAGCCAGGACTCCAAGTGTTTGGAGTGCCACATGACATTGTACAGGATCCAGGTAAAAATGCTCACATCCCTAACCAGGGGGTGGCTAGAATTTCATCCTCTGTCTCTAGGGTGAAGTATTAGCTAAGACCTGGAAACACCATTTACAGGGAATTACTGATGGATGGCATTGGAAAGTCAGCTCATATCTGGCTTTTGAATCTAAAGCAGGTTTATTTTGGGGTTAAGGTGGATCCCAAAGGTTGAAACCAGATTCTGGAACATGGGCTAAGTTTGCACCATCATTCAGACTCAGAAGCAACACAATTTGCTAAATGAACAAAAAGGGTTTTATAAAGTTGTATGCAGATCTGGACAGAGCATAATGCCAAATCCAATAAAACTGCAATATCAGTGCATTCCAGCAGGAGTCACTATAATCCATGTGGAGAGACCTGCTTAGTCACTGCCACATAAAGATTGAGTGCCTTAAGATAGGAGACTGCAATACCTCTCCTGGGCATATATCCAGAAGATGTCCCAACCGGTAAAAAGGTCACATGCTCCACTATGTTCATAGCAGCCCTATTTATAATAGCCAGAAGCTGGAAAGAACCCAGATGCCCCTCAACAGAGGAATGGATACAGAAAATGTGGTACATTTACACAATGGAGTACTACTCAGCTATTAAAAAGAATGAATTTATGAAATTCCTAGCCAAATGTATGGACCTGGAGGGCATCATCTTGAGTGAGGTAACACAATCACAAAGGAACTCACACAATATGTATTCACTGATAAGTGGATATTAGCCCAAAACTTAGGATACCCAAGATATAAGATACAATTTGCTAAACGCATGAAGCTCAATATGAATGAAGACCAAAGTGTGGACAATATGCCCCTTCTTAGAATTGGGAACAAAACACCCATGGAAGGAGTTACAGAGACAAAATTTCGAGCTGTGATGAAAGGATGGACCATCTAGAGACTGCCATATCCAGGGATCCATCCCATAATCAGCTTCCAAACGCTGACACCATTGCATACACTAGCAAGATTTTGCTGAAAGGACCCAAATATAGCTGTGTCTTGTGAGACTATGCCGGGGCCTAGCAAACACAGGAGTGGATGCTCACAGTCAGCTATTGGATGTATCACAGGGCTCCCAATGGAGAAGCTAGAGAAAATACCCAAGGAGCTAAAGGGATCTGCAACCCTATTGTTGGAACAACATGATGTACTAACCAGAACCCCGGAGCTCTTGTCTCTAGCTGCATATGTATCAAAAGATGGCCTAGTCAGCCATCACTGGAAAGAGAGGCCCATTGGACTTGCAAACTTTATATGCCCCAATATAGGGGAATGCCAGGGTCAAAAGAATGGGAATGAGTAGGTAGGGAAGTGGGGGGCACTATGGGGGACTTTTGGGATAGCATTGGAAATGTAATTGAGGAAAATATGTAATAAAAATATTAAAAATTAAAAAAAAAAGATAGGAGACTGTTTCATACCTGACAGGTCCTGGGACCCTCATGTGGCACCATGTGGACAGTGGGTAGTAAGGGGACACAATGTGGGTACCTAACCAATGCGTGTGCTGAATATTTGCAAAATGCTGACCCTCTGACTCATGAGGGCATTCGCAGTGTTCATGCTGATGGCGTAGTTTCCTCCCATATGAAACACTCTAGAAGCTTTTCTCCAGATTCTACCATGGCTCAGGGCCTGGCTGTTACCGTCAGAAGTTCAAGACTGGGCAGAGCTGAGTAATATTTTTCATAGCAACAGATCCCATCTGGAGATCCATCACTGGCATGAGACATCCTGCCCATGGATCTCAAGATAATCTCCCTCAGATTCATGATCAGGACTTAGTGACTTCCCACGACCACACCAGTGTATCTACTAGCAGGCTCTGATATATCTAGGCAGGAACCGACCCAGACAAGGAGACCAAAGTTCTGGCTACTCTAGGAAGTTGTGAGTCCAACCCTTCATGGGAGTTAATGCCAAGCCACCATCCAGCTGTAGCCAGGACAGAATTGTATCAATGTAGAACCAGAGGACTATGTTTTCCAGGGTGCCTAGGCCCTGGAAAGTCAGCAGTCAGTGCTTTGGGCTAGGATTCAGTGATGCCATCCCACCTTCTTGGGAACAGACCCTGTCCCTCAACCCCTCAAGGCTAGTTCTGAGGAGTGAGTACTTCCTGTCCTGGCCTCTGTCGTGAAGGACTGACATGCCCCTGAGATGACTGGGCTGTGCAGCTAGAACATTCTCTTTCCAGCTAACTTTGAGCCTTCCTTCTGTACAAGGCAGAAGGAGTCTGAGCATTGTCTGTCACTCCCTGCTGAGCATAGCCCCTGATGGACCTCTTCCTTCACCAGTGCTCAGGCATAGGATCAGGCTTAGCCAACCCCACAGAGGCCATTTCTCTGAACTCTGAGTGGATTTCTTCTGTGGCACACTGTAGGGCAGCACTGCACATTGTAGCCTCCAGGCCTTTCTGCCCTTCTATCCTTGTAGTTCGGCCTCTTGTTCCCTGAAACGGCTTCTGGGAGTTGCTGTTCCTCACCACTTTCCACAAGAAACATTTTCATTTCTCCTCAGAATGCTATTGGCTTGTCATGTTTCTTTATTTCCAAGGATGCCCTGACCTCCCTAAAGCATAGTTCATACCAAGACACTGCCCTCCAAGGCCCTCAGTGTATCTCCACCCTCGGGGCTACACATATCCACTCTGCTCTCTTTCCTCATCTGTGCTGATGTCCCTAGCTTGCCACTGCCACAACCCCCTTTTACTTCCTACATCTGAGATCAGCCTGGCACATGTCTCTCATGCCACTACCAAAGTCCCAGGTGGAAATCCCCTCTCCCCTTCCTTGTAAATCCCAGTACATTTTTGGTGCAACCATGTGTGCATGCGTGTATATGTTCACAGAGTGCTTTAAATCACAGATTAACATCATGGGCGGTGTCCACGAAGTACCACACAGCTTCATGGTAGGCATGTGTTTCACTCTGATCCATAACTTGTGGCCTACTGTCATACTCAAGTCTTCTCAGGGCAGCTCAGGGAAGGTTAGGCAACACCTCATTCCATACTTAAGCAACCCAGATTCTGGGGTTATCTGTACCACCTCTTGTGGTATCTGTCCAGTGAGTTGTCTCATCTAGAAAAGCCACAGCTACTCCCAGAAGCCTTAACTTATGTCCAGAAAAGATGGAAAGAGGTTTATGTCAAGGTGATAATGTGGACATCAACACAGAAGAGCAGCCAGATCTAGACCTCAGAGAGAAGAACACAGGGTGCTGCCTAGAACCTCATAAGCCAACACAGGTCCAAAGAAAGAAGACACTCATTTCAACAGGCAGGCGGAACTTGCAATCTGTGGCTCAGCATTTAAGCCGCACTCCTGCCTCTGAGCAGACACGGAAGAATGAGGCAATGTCCTTCTAGAAAATTCTGCTCTGTTTCTAACAGGCAATAGATACAGAGCCAGGAGGTATAGACCTAGAAAGCCCTCCTGTCTGGACTCAATGTCCTTACCCTGAGGTCTTGGGCTTCTGGGAGCAAGTCCAGGACCCCTTATTCTTACCAAACAGAGAAAGCCTCAGGTAGCACAGGAGTGTGCATCTTCCTTTGTACTGAACACCCCACAGTGTCTACTCACTGTGTTAGGCCTGTGCCAGGCACATGACACCGTTTCTGGACCTCAGCACCTTCTGGGAGTACACAGCGCTGCTTTCCTCTTGCTTTAAGATTTCTCCTCAGGGTCCAATCGTCACTGACCAAGAGGAACTGCATCATGCAGACCTTGCAACTTACATGGTCACGAGAAACTGACTTAATTTCATGATTAGTTACTTGAAGTCACTATATGGTGAGTTATTTTATTCCTTAGAACATCATTTCTAATAGCGAAATATTGTCACTCATCTGAAAGTTCAATAGCTGAAAGGAACCAAAAGAATGTGCTAGATATTACGTAAACTCAAAGGAGAGTGTAGAGATGACACAGTCTAGTCTCCAAACGAAAGGAGAGAGGGGGGATCAAGACACAGAACAAACACATGGATGGTTTTCAAGGGCACTGTGCACCAGCACTGTCAGCCTCACAGGGCAAGGCAGAAGAAGCATGGACATACTTCTTACTGCAATACTTTTTTTTCTGTGTTCATAGTCACTAATTTCTAACACTAATTTTGGATATAAAATGTTCATTCCTTCTGTAAAAGCCAGTTGAAATATTTTTAAAGGCGCGGTGTAAGATTTGTGAGATGTAACAGGAACCAAACATGTTCTCTTTGTCTCTCTCAAGAACAACAGGGTAGAAGGATTAGTGGCCATGTGCTGTGGTCACTGGTGACCACACACCATTCCTGGATAATAAAAAGAAGCTGTCTCAGTCTGCTAAATGCTCTCCAGTCTGGACTTTGGAGCCCCTCTTCTAAGAAGACTCTAACTGTTCGCATCTGCTTCTCTTCTGAGGATGTCACATGCAAGCAGCCTTGGGCAACAGAGGCCGTGTTCGCGTTCCTCTGGGCGGTCTGGCAACTAAGGCACCACCCCCAACCCCCGGATCCTTAACTTGCTGTCAGGATCCTAACGAGCAGCTGTGGATGCTGAGGATTTACTAGGGTGGGGCTGTGACCCAGATACATGGGCCTTGGATCTGAGAGTCTTCAAAGTAGTCAACCCTGGTGAGTGCGAAGCTCATGCTGTACGCCATGTGAGAAGCAGGGAAGTCTGTCTCTGGCCCAACATTTCCCATCTTCTGCTGTTATCACGAACCTGTGGCTGGCTACTCTCAGTCCAGCTTGTCAGCAGGGAATAACAAGGCCCTCACAGTTCCTCCAAGGAGTCCAACGCTCTGTTTAAAACAAACCAACGGCCACTGCTCAGCACCTTTCTTTACCTGGTTCTAAGTAGATTGTAGTAAAACACATCCTTTGGCAAACACCACCTACTTTTTCAGGAAGGGGGTCATCAAAGCACACCAGTTTAACTTTTGTTCTGCCAATCCCTGGAGAGGCCATAGATGCCATAAGGAAGCCACAGGAAAGTTCCTATACTGACTTCCCTGAGAATATTCCTCCACCCTCAACCATCTGTGACGTTAGGCTCCTCATCCTTATATTGTCAAGATTAAGTTTGTCTTAGCAGTGAATCAAAATTAAACTACAGGACTCCAAATACCTCCACAGCTTTCTGAGTCCTTTTTAGAACTGATATTGGTTTTGTAGGGATTTACTACATCTTTTTGTTTTGTTTTCTTGATACATAATAAAGCAAAGTGGAAGAGTTCCATATTAAGATTGTGGAAGTTATTTTGTCAACATCAAAGCTACTTTGTTTCTAATTTCTGATTGGAAGTTATTTTGTCAACATCAAAGCTACTTTGTTTCTAATTTCTGAAGTTCTTCTAGACCAATTACACACTGCCAGGGACTATGAAATTAGCGCTCACAGATGTTAGGAGCTCAGCAATGTCACTTGTGACTTCATGAGGATATGTCCTGTGGCCTTGTCCTACCAGAAGTGCTCCCTCAGCTCTGGCTCTGCACAGCCTCTGGCTCTCATTGCCTGCAGCATCTTCATCCTGGTAACCTACTGCTATTTATACTCTTGGCATTGGAACTCTGCATATTTCAGAGAGCAGACAAGGACTGGGGTCACAGGCTGTCTCTTCTGGGAGCTGCACAGTGGCTGGCTGATGGTCAGCTCTGCTCTCCTGAGGGTGGCTAGCTAATGACCAAGAAGTTCTTGCAAAACAGAAAGGTGGATGAATCAGATATACATGTACTTTTCTCGTAAGCTAACACTGAAAATAACCCACAACATGAAACGTCCAAGTAGGCATCCGTTCTTGCAAGAAAAAGCAATGAGGTTTGTCTGTATGACAAACAAGGGTGAAGTCCCACAGACTTGAACCACCTGGCCATGCCAGACAAGCACTAAGGAAATCTGAGCAGTTTTCATAGACTCTACCTAGGATGTCCATGCAGGTTGTCCCCTGGGAACCCAGGAAGCTTGTCTCAGGAGGTCGTCTTTGAGAGGGCCACTCATCAGGAGACCATCAGCAGCTTTAGCCATCACTGGCCACAGTGGTCTGCCAAGCTCCCATTTTAATTTCATTTTTTTAAAAAAATATTTATTTCGATTTTACATGTATGAATGCTTGTCTGGAAGCATACATGCATACTATGTGTATGCAGAAGCCTATGGAGTTTGAAGAAGGCACTGGGTTTCTAGGAACTGTAGTTATAAATGTGATGTCATGGGTGTTGGGAACCCAGCAAGTGCTCATAGCTACTAAGCCACCTCACCAGCCTCATGTCTAAGCTCATTTCCTCTTTCTCCTCCTCTTCTTCATCTTGTTTTTGTTATCATTATTGTTGTTGTTTGGTGTGTGTGCGTGCACCTTTGCCACAGGAATGCTTTTCTGAACTCTGAGGTTTTTACTGAACAGAGCCAGCCTCGGTGACCACAGTGCTGACCCATAGCTCTCATTTGTTCCCAACTGAAGTCAGTTTTTACTGCTAGTCCTTCTTGGGGGCAGTGAGACTGACTGATTATATTTGTGTCGACAGACTGTGAGGCCAACTATACAATTTGGGGAATGTAGCCTCCAGAACCACATGTGTGCTGTAAAATCACAGGTCATTAAAGGAAGCTTCAAGCTGAAGCCTTCATTTTCAGAGGAGGAAACAGGGGTCTTAGACAGGTAGAAAAAAATGTGCCTATTTAGAGCCCTTTTGCCTAGTGTGGGAGCCACTGACTAATCTGTGGTACTAGAAGCTTGAAAAGTATCGCAAAAGGTGAGGTGCTAATAACATTCTTTAAAAATGTACTATGTTATAAGACTTAACAGAAAGAAAGAATATAGAAACAATGGTTTCTTGTTGTTTAAAAGTCAAAATGATTAGGCCAATAATTTAAGTTAATATAAAATGCATTATTAAGACTAGTCTCACTTTTTAAAAAAAATTGTTTGAATGTGGCTCCTAGAAATTTTGCATTAGTGATGTAGCTGTAACTCTTTTGTTAGGTAATAGGTTCAGAGTGGAGTGTTGGACTTGAGTCTTGCTAACAAACACCAGACTATGGACTTTAATTTCTTTCTTGAAAAAGGTGTACACATGACTGTTGAGCAGAAAGATCCCAGACAAAAGGTTGTGCTGTTGATACCTGGGCTGATACTCAGGGGCCTTTGGGTCTGTGACCATGATGGAGGAGCAAATCAAAGGCCTAGTGTCTCAGAAAACTTTCAGTTCCACTCAGAGGACAAACTCAACAAACTCACAGTATTACAATAATTATGTCTTCAGAAACCTGAAGTCCCATTTTCCTGTTTGCTTCTGACAAGTTTCTATTGTTCTTAGATGGACCAACTTCAAGGATAGCTAATATTTTAGAGCCAAGAATTCAGACATGTGCTACTATTCCCTGGGAACAAGAGTCACCTTTTCAGAGCATTCCAGAGCCATAACATTATGTCAGGAACAGTTACCTCAGCAAGCCATGGAAACTGTTGGTGTAAAGCATTGAGGTTTTCTTTTAAAAGGTTTGCTGAAATCCCCACTGTCACAAGGCTACATTAGTTTTGCTTGTGCCCCACCAGAACAGTAGCAAGTGGTTCTATTTTTTTTTTTTAATATGTAGGTGACCTCCAACCCCTCAAGGGGCTGAGAAGTATAGACAGCTAGGATCCCACACCCAAACTTAATCCCCATACCTACCTCTGTGATTCTCCGTTTGGCTGCTTAGCAGCTCTGCACATTTTGTCTCTTCTTCTTGTATTTCTAGATGAAAGCGACATTCCGGATGGATGCTGCTCACCTGTTCAAGTGAAAGAAATAGAAGTAACTAAAAATTACACAAGAGCGGGTTAAGCAAAAATCTACAGGAAGATCCAATGCTTCACCTTTCTAAATTTCTTTGAAGCTGAAATTCATTTTAAGTCAGCTATTTCATTTTTCTGATGTGGTTATTTAAAAAAAGAAGAAAAACTTTACTATTTATTTTGTGAAACAAACATAAACTCCAATAGAATACTTTTTCTGAGCAGGAGAGTAAACTGACATTGTACGTTGTTATTACTAACTTAAGAGCAATGGACTGTTAGAAATGTTCATCTCTCAGAACTGAAGAGCTCCCATTTCATAGTCTATGGTTTGCTTAAGTAAAGCAAGTTAACTCTTAGTGGTTGTGGGTGTGCACAGACACTCTGTGTACCCCGGGGATCCTCTCTGTGGTCACCCTAGAGTCAGAATAGCTTAAGTGAACTTTCATAAGCTTCAGGGCACACTCACAACCTAACCCTACTTGTACCGGTAATATTGTTATCATTGAGCAGCTTGGTGTGAAACACTTTTTTAAGAATGAGAGGGATTGGATGGAAGAGGCAGTGCTGAGAGAAACAGATCTGATCCAAGGAGCCATGGAAGGTTTCTGCAAAGCTTTCACGGAGTCCTTAGGCACTGAAGCTGAGCGCCAGCCAGAGAGTATAGAGAGCATCTGAACTCGCAGTCCAGGAAGGCAGCATTTTCTGATCGCTGTTCTTATAAAGACCCAGTGTCCTCCCTCCCAGGCTGGGCTCCTTGTGGAGCACTTGCTCTCATTACTTGTCTGTCTGTCTGTCTGTCTGTCTCAGTTTCTCCCTGTCTTAACAAAAATTTGCTTTTACAAGACAGTAATGCAAAGGAATCCTGCTCAGTTAGGTATGGCTATCTCTGTGTTTAGTTATCCTACAGTTGATCTAGGCCAGCTAGCATCCCAACGAGGAATACAATTTCCCAATAGAATCAAAGGACAAAACTCAATGTTAGATTTTTCTGCTACATTCAATTCGTTTAAAGATCACTTGAGGTACCTTGGATTTACCAGCTCATTGCTACACAACCACCAAAATGCAGAGATCCGGAGGTCAAGCAACAGCAACTCACTGATCTGAATTTCAGACCTGATGAGATGATAAATTAAGGTGCTAAAAGCCCGGTATCGCTGACAATCCTGGAGCGTGGGGAACGATGAAATGTTGGGACGACTGAAAGGTTAAAGTGATTGGAGTCCGGAGGCTTCGTGAGCATCCTTGTGAAGCTTCCCTCAGCTGCCCGTGGGGGCAGAGAAGATATGCTCCAGAAAACTGAAATTTCATCAACAATGACGGATGGATTTCCTTAAACAACCCCTCCCCTCTTGCTGCACACACTAAGCTTAGTTGGCTCCCTCAGCTGGAGGCCTAGATCTGTGTGGAAACCTTGAGCTCCACAGGGATACAGTTCTCAGAGCAGAGAAGGAAACGCAGGAAATAAGGCTCAAGCCTTTCTTTTTCTTTCTTAAGAAAGGTTTTCAAATAAAGGGTAGAGTTCCGGAGAACTACATAAAACCAATGCGACCCATGTAACAAACTTTGGTTCAGGGGTTCTTTTGGCTCTCGAAGAAGAAGAAGAAGAAGAAGAAGAAGAAGAAGAAGAAGAAGAAGAAGAAGAAGAAGAAGAAGAAATTAAAAAAAAGAGAGTATTTCCAAAAGGAAACTTTCTTAGCCACAGCACTTTCCTTCTGTCACATACTAAACAAACACTCGGACCAGGAGATGGAAAGAGAAATATTTAACCACAGAGTAACAGCAGTTTCTATCGGAAGCAAAGCCAGAGCAGGTGGCCCGGGCAGCGGTCACTCTTCTCGCTGGGTGCTAGGGGTGTTCCCAACTCCAGGAGCACTGCCAGACCAGGACCCAGGTCGTCCCGGGGGCGGGGGTCGAGGAGAACTTGAACCCCACTTCTGGCGAACCCGCGACGGCGGTGGGAATAGGAAAATTCCCCTGAGTCCAGCAGCCCAGGGTTTGGTAAGGCTCAGTAGGAAGCATTCTGCTCTGGATTGTCTCCGCTGGCCCCACGCTCCGCCCGCTCGCGCTGGGACTCGGAGGTGAGCCCAGCGGTCCACTGCAGGATGCGCCTCTTCGGGAAGTGGGCGCGGGTTCACTCACCCGCACCAGCAACCAGCAGTAGCAGGTCAGCACCACTGATGCCCTCATCTTGGGCTCAGCGTGCCGCCTCGGTCCTTGGCGCCTCAGCAGCACGGTCCCCAGCTCCGGGCCTCCCAGCGCGGATTTCCTCAGTCTCGCGCCTATCACCCTCTCCGCCTTCCAGGCTGCAAGTCCCGGCCCCGCCCCTCGGCCCAGTCCCCGCCTCGCGCCCCTTTCTCCTTTTTGCGGAGTCTCTCTGGCACTCCGGTCCACCAGATCTCTGTCCAAACGTCCCTCCTTCCACCCCTACTTCTCCCTGAAGTGCAGGACCCTGGGCCTCACTCCGACCCCCTCCTGGCCTGGGTACTTCCCTTGTCAGCCCTGCTCTCTCGTGCTCCTTCCTCCCAGGCTCCCCCTGCTAACCGAGCTGTACTGCCTCCCTCCTCTGCGACCCCGCTGTGGGCTGCCTTGTTCAAGCCTTTGGAGAGCTGGTGGCTCAAGTAAGCAGATGCTCACCTTCAGAGGGCATCGTCCAATTCCAGGTAAGGGAACTTGAGCGCTGAGGTAGCACCTGGCACCAACTTCCTGTGCAAAAGCGAAGCCTGTGTGCAGCACAAGGAAAAAGTGCAGAAAGTGGCTGGACGACCATGGTTAGGTCTGCACTGGTGTGAGCAGAGAGAAAAGAGAAAGCTCTTGCATGGCTCCCCTTGAGAGCCCAAGGCCAAGTTGAACAGAAAGCAGAGACTTCATCAACGCAAAAGTGGGTCTGCCCATCGGCACCCCAAACCCTCAGGTGACACGTGTGTGGCCCATTGTACACTAGGCTTGTGGAGACACTGCCACTGTTCAGCTGTGGTTTGGCTGTCTGTCGACAGACCAGTCTAGGGAAGACTAGAAAGCTACCAGCCGACAATAGTACTAGATTAAGTAAAGCAGGCACGTTTTAAACTTCTTATTCAGATATAATTTCAAGCCCAAAGTCAGAAGTCTGAAATAGTACAAAATGTATCCTTCACACTTTGGGGTGTCTATCTGCCCATTTTCTTTCTCCCCACTGAGTTCATCATGTGCTCCATGACATCAGATCCCCGTGTACCCTTGGACCTAGGTTTCTATATGTTTTCTGTCACCCTTCCATAACCTGTGCATCTGCCTGTGTTTGTCCATCAGGGGATTTTATGGAGGAGAAGGTCTGGGCACTAGGTCTGCAGCTTGGGGCCAGGAAGCTTGGGCTCTGGCTTTGTCCACAACCCCTGACGCTGTTTCAGCCAGTGAACCTGATCCACCTGCACATTTGCAAATCACAACATCGACCCCTGACATTGATCCATCCCAGAGGGTTACAATTAGAATTAGGAAAGTTGATACACCTGAATTGTTGTGAGGGATGCATTCTAAAGTCACATCCGGATGTTAGTGGTCAAAACTGGGTGAGATGCCAGGGTTCCACCCACAGCAATGGCATATATGATGAGGTGAAGTGATAGTCCTGACAAGGATGAGATACAGGCAGGGGGAGACAAGAGGGACTTGTTTCCCTGGGGGTATCCCAGAGGAGCGAAGGTCCTAAAAAGACTGGTCACCAGTGGAGGTCAAGGTTCCTCAGGTAGAATGTTAGAAAGAGGTGTCTTGTGGAACATGACATCTAGTGGTCATCGCTGTGGCAGTTCAGAAAGTAAGAGCAGACCCCCGACACACAGGGAGTAGGGTCATTGCTATCTACAGCAGTTGGCTCACCCTCAGAAAGAACACCCATAGAGGCTCCCTAGCCTGCTTTTTTGGTTTTGTTTGAAGTCCTAGTGGTAGTGAAAGATGGGGCTGGATTTGCCAGTAAGTTTACTTTGTCTTTCAAGGTCTCTCCATTCTTCTGAATTGGGGTAAGGAGAGAGAGAGAGAGAGAGAGAGAGAGAGAGAGAGAGAGAGAGAGGGAGAGGGAGAGAGGGAGAGGGAGAGGGAGAGGGAGAGGGAGAGGGAGAGGGAGAGGGAGAGGGAGGGAGAGAGAGAGAGAGAGAGAGAGAGAGAGAGAGAGAGAGAGAGAGAGAGAGAGAGAGAGAGACTCTTGTGCTTACGGTGACCAAGTTCTGATGGGACTTAACATTGTTCACAGCCTGGATATGAACCTGAGTTCAGCCTTGTGTTTTGCCCTCCAGCATCCTCCAGACCTGCTCTTAGCCCCGTTTCATCTCTACCAACTGATGTCTGGCCTCCCTATCCCTTTCCCACTGACATCCTCTTGGGCAGTTTCCTGGCACCTCCCACTTGAGTGGCTGCTCTGGTTTCCAGACTCTTAGGGTTTCAGTCCTCACTATCATGGAGGCTTCTCATACCCAAAGCAGCAGTAGCATTTGGGGCAGAGTTCTTCACAAGCCATTTTAGCTAACCCTCTGCTCTCTTAGGATGTGGTCACTGAGTCCCTTTGCTTTTTTGCCAGTGAAGTTTTGGGTCAGCAATGACGGCCAAACAGCTAGCACCTTCCACATGGAGTAGATCCAGTGATGAAGCTTATCGGAAACATTAGAAGCCTGTATGAACACATAAGAAGAGGATCCTCAGGAACTGACAGACAATACCCAGTAACACCCGCTGACTCCCCCTCAGCAGTGCTGCTGCCTTCTTATTTACAAGGGCCTGGCGTTCAACATAAAATCTTCAACAACAACAAAGAATGAAAGCAATTGTTTCATCTCTGTTTGTCTTACTTTTACAAAACGACAGTTCTTTCCCAGCACTTCCTTCTGACACCACCCTGTAATAAGGGGAGCAATTTCAGGGGAGTACATAAACTGAATCTATTTGCTGTGCCTGGAGGGGGTGGTTATGAGAGACACACGACCCATTAGGGGCTACAGCTTCAGTTGTCTCCAAGGCTTCTGCACCTCTCATGCACACAGAAGGAAGGCAACACGCGACTGATTTGTAAAGGGCAAATCTCCTCCTTTGCAAAAATGCATCAGATGATGGGTTGGTGGCTCCTCCTGACTCCTGCTAATACCCTGCAAAGCAAACTAAATGTAAGATTTATATGCATTTCATATTGTTATGAGTCTTTAAAGTGAAAATGAGTTTTACCTAATATCCTGTCAAAGCTGGGGAAAACAACCTTGTAATTTATTTTATTGTACAAATCTGAAAGGCCAGCCTTTGTGTCTTTTTTTTTTTTTTTAAACAGAGGTAGTCAGTGAATGGAGCAGGTTTTCATGGGTGTCTCACCTCACTATCAGGTCTGACCCACCCATACCACAGGCTCAGTTTTTCTAGAAGGTGAGCAGCTCATAGTACCTGTAAAAAAAAAAAATATATATATATATATATATGTATATATTTTAAAATTTAACTTTCCTTATAATTTGTTTTTATATTGAGCTTAATGGTAATCTAGTAATACATGTGTGTTGAGCACAAACACCTTTCCAGACTCTGAGTCTAATCTTCCCTGCATGGTCAAGGTTCTCCAGGGTGTCAGGACCAAGAAGAGAGGAAAGACGATTTTCTAGGGCTCTGTCTTACCTGAGTATGGAGGCTGAGAAGCCCCACAACAAGCTGTCTACAAGCTGCAGAAGCAGGAAAGCTGGTATCATGGCTCCATTTGGGTCTGAAGACCTTGGATCCAATGAAGCAGCTGATGCAATTCTTAGCCCAGGCAAAAGCTCAAGAGCTTCTGGCTTCCAGAGTTGAGATTCTCAACCTGGAGTTCTGAGGCCCACGGCAGGGGATCCTGGATTCTCAATACAATCAATAGAGAGGAAGACAGCTTGAACTCCAAGAATCAGGGAAAGGTGGGTCGGGGTGGAGATGGGCCATGGCTGAATTACTCAACAGCCACCTTCTTTAGCCAGATCTGAGCTCATGAACTCTGGTTCAGGTTCGACTCAGTTGTGTGATCATACTGAAAAGAATGGATTTGCTCTTCAGATTTTGCAGTTGAGGCACAAGTTATGCAGAATAAATAGCCCAGTACTTAGTGCTAAGTTTTTCCTACACACAGCCAGAGAAGGGATGCTCTATATGAAGATTCAGCGAATCCCAGAATCCAGGAGCTCCTTCTCTGTCTTTGAGCCTTCAGATGGACCCCTTCCACACACGCTGTGGGCTGTTTTGTGATTGTTGTGCTGTATTCGTTTTCTAAGGTGGTCTTATGTAGCCTGGTTGGCCTCAGACTCTGTTCTGCATTAGCTAGGACTGACCATGAATTTTTTTTTTTTAATCTTCATCTCCTCAGCAGTGGGATTATGAATGTGTGCCACTATGCCTAGCCATAAGACTCTAAGTTACAGCTGAGAAGCAGTGCACCTGAGCAGATCGAGAAACCAGCCCGCCCCAGTGAAGCCAGCAGAGGACTATGGTGTCTCTGTCTCTGTGCTGGTGTGCACAGAGCTCTTGCACGGTTTCAGGCTCACAGGCCACCACGACTTTGCCAACTCACTGAGAGCCTGTGCCCTACCTTTATCTCCCTGTCGCTGAGCTGTCTGAGTAGAGCTGGGGTGTGGTGTTTGTGGCCCTAGTGTTGACTAGTCTCATTGTCTTTGCTCCTTTCCTAGACAATCATTCAGAAAGCGAGAATGTCTTACAGACCACTCAGTCGAAAGCAAGCGTTTATGCAGCACTCCAGCTGTTCTGGGTGCTGTGTTTGGCCATGCAAAGAGAGCCCAGGCTTGTTATTACGGGAGTGTGCTGTCTGCCGAGGAGACCAGTATCCACACAGGAGTCACAGGGCAAGCAAACATGCTTTCTTGTGGTTTTGCCCTAATAAGCTAAACTTATTGGCTGAATAGTTAGATGGACAGATAGCAAGTAAAATAACATTGTGCTTTTAATACAAACCGTCTGAGTGGAGGTTACAGCTGAGTATTCCATTTGATGCTCTGTAAGTGAAGAGCTGGAAGGGTGGCTAGCCTATGGTGCTGCCCACATTTTTGCTGAAAAGTCCCCTTTACTCTACCAGAGGCCCCCCTGGCTGATTGTTTTGACCGGTCTCCCTCCCCACAGGAGTCACTTTCTGCAGTGTTTGTCTCCACACAGTGGAGTTTCTTTTGGGACAAGCATGGTTAAGAAAGAGTGAGAGAAAACCAGAAGAGGGAGCTAAAAAAGGAAAACTCAGAATCTACAATCCAATTACTTTTCTCTTCTTCTTCCTCCTCCTCTTCCTCCTCTCCCTCCCCCTCTCCTTCCTCTACCTCCCTTCCCTCCTCCCCTCCCCTTTCCCCACCTCCCTTTTCTCCTCCCCTCTTCTCCTCCCCTTCTCCTACCTCCTTTCCCTCCTCCCCCTCCCCTTCCTGCACCTCCCTTCCCTCCCCCTCCCTGTCCTTCCCCTTCTTCCCCTCCTCCTCCCCCTCCTTCCCCTCTTCCTCCTCTTCTCCTATGCTGTCTGTAGGTGTCAAGGAGTTTATCAGAAAGACAATTTGTTTCGCCATCTAAGAGAAAGTGTGCATGATAGCCATTGATCTATCTGAGTTTGTCTGATTTTATCACGTGTTTCTCATCCAGGGCTTATGGGTGACTTTACAATGGCCTCAGGATCCTCATAGTTTCATCAAGTTTAGAGCCCATGGATACCATGAGGCATCTGAGTGTCCCTAAGCATGAACAAAGTGCTTCTTGAAGAGTGCTTGGGGAGCTGTGACAGCAGCAGTGGACTCCTGCTTTTTCCAAGGATGCATCTTGTTCTTCTGGTGAAAATGCCCTTCTGATGCTGAGGATTCTTTAAGTGGCTCCCCCAACAAGCCAAGTGAGCAGATAGCCTTTGCCACAGTGTAGCAATTGTCTCCTGCTGGTTGATGTTTTCTTCTTCAAAGAATAATGATTTGAATTTGGAATACGAGTTTGAAGATGCTAAGTTCCCTCTCTTAGCATCTCCAGGACAGATGAGAACACCAGGGCTAGTGGAGGTGGCCCCGAGGGCCACAGATATTGCCCACTCTGTTTTTCTATTGGGAGAAAAAGATCTTGTTTTAGTCATGATTTATTAAATTACAAAAGTGTGTGAAACATCAAAGGTGTGTGAATTAGTTTGGAGCAAACCTTCAATTTCAGGATATAATCAGAGTTCAGTAAGTGAAATTAAAAAGCTCTGAGGCCAACGTTGCCTTAGTTTTGTTGTCTTATACTCTTTGAATAAGAAAATATCCAGGGCTGGGAGGCAATAGGAGCGCTTGTCTGGAGTTCATGATGCCTTTGGTTCCTTCTTTGATGCTGCAAGACAGGAGAGGAAATCATACCTTCGTTTTCTTACATTTCTTGTTATGAAGTGCTCCTTAAAAAAGTAATGTTTTAATTAAATTCTTAATGAAATGAAATGTAAAAATGGAGTCTTGTGAGCCGGCAGCCGGGACAGACTGAAACATGAGGTGAGAGGGAGGTTTGGGGATGCTGTGCAGGGTGTGAGCCTCACTCATTTTCCTTTTTAGCGGAGGAGAACTTACTGAGAACCGATCGATGGCCATGTTCCACTCCAGGTGTGTCACCCCAACCCCAACCTCTGGTCCTGGCTACATTGTTCCTAGCTTAAAATGTATGGGTAGATGCCTCGTACCTGGGAAGTGCCGCAAACACTCATGCTCCCACCCCTGGATCGAAGGTACTCATGCTGGACTCCCTGAGCAGTAACACTCTTGTGTACCTGGGTAGCGCCTATACATATGAATGTCCTTGTGCACCATATATTCACAATCAGGACTGTGTAGTTGTGTCCTGCCCTATACCTACGCAGCTCCCTCTATGCAATGCCCTGCGGTGGTGTGTGAAATCTTTCCATCTGGGCTCTCTCCTGGGTGCTTCCTGAGGCTATAGTGTTCTGGCCAGGGGAGCACTGCCCCTCAGTGGACAATGTCTGCCTCACACTATCTTCTGATTCTGCAGGAGATTCCCAGTGTAGAGGTGAAAGAAGAGGCCTTGGAGAGTGGACCATGGGGATGGGCACCAAAGGTACTGCCTGCCTGACAACAGGGCTAAAGGAACATTTGAGCTTAAAGGCCAGGACCTGTGTGAGCTATATTGTTACAACCTGTCTTCCTCCCAGCAACAGAACAGCATGATATGTGTGAAACCAAGCATGAGGGACTGGGTTTTGAGCTGTCTCTTGTAAATTCCAGGCAACGTTTCCTGGGAGAGATGACCACCAAATGTGAGAGAGGGCAATGTAGAGACTCAGCTTCATTAAAAGTTAGCTCTATATCTTGGAGCTATAACATACTAGAGAAGATGCTCCACTGTCCCATACCGCCTCAGAGACAGTGCTACACCAAGAACAGTGATCACACACGTCAGTGATCATTCACAGATTCTGAGTAGCTGTGATAGTCTTAAACATAGCAGATCAAAATAGTTGAGACTGACACATACCCTAATCAGTCAAGCTCTCAGGATAGGGAAGCTGTCATTCACCTATGACTATTTGGACACACGTGTATGTAGGTGATACATGCCTTTGTGTGTATGGTAATGTGTGCATGAATACATATATGTGTAGCTAGTATGGTGATATGTCTGAATGTAGTGGGGCATGTGTATATTTGTGCAGTTGATGTGTGTGTGTAGTATGGTATGTGTGCAGTTGGTGTGGTACATATGTATCTGCATATGTGTCTGTGGCTTATGTTATATGTAGCTGGTGTGGTGGATGTGTTTGTGTGGCTGGTGTAGAATGTATGTATGTATTTGCAGCTGGTGTGATATATGTGTCTTTGTGTGAGATGCTATGTGTATAAACATGTAGCTGGTATCATGTGTCTGGTGAGATGCATGTATTATATATTCATGTATATATGCTGTGGTATGTGTAGCTGGCAGCTTTTGTATGTGTGTGTGTACGTATGTGCTATGATGTGTGTGTTTTGTGGTATATGTATCTATATGCTGTGGTATGCCTCTGTGTGTTGTGGTAACTGGCAGCTTTTGTGTGTGTATCTATGCATGTGCTGTGATGTGTGTGTTGTGATGTATGTGTTTGTATGCTGTGTTGTGCTTGTGTGTGTTAAGTGTAGCTGGCAGCTTGTATGTGTGTATTTATGCATGTGCTGTGATGTATGTGTTGTAGTGTGTGTCTGTATGCTGTGGTGTATGTGTGTATGTTGTGATGTGTGTGTCTATATGCTGTGGTGTGTGTGTGTATTATGGTGGTGTGCCTGTGTGTTGTGGTGTATATGTTTGTATGTATGTGCTGTGATGTGTATGTTGTGGTTGTGTAGTTGGAGTTGCATGTATCTACTCACCTCATGGTCATTATTTCTCAGCATTTTCAAGCCTGCCATTTTTGTGTCAGAGAAAAATAGCTTCACAAGGGAACAGATGGCATGCAGGGAAGCCTGGTCTCTTTGCAAGAATGTCATTGCCCCCAGGACTTCGGGGATTTTCAGAAATTTACATGGGTTCAACGACAGTAAACACTACATAACTGAAAGTCAATAAAATATTGCTTAGCTCACTAAACAGACCAGGGGAAGCAAGATCCCTCTTCCTTTTCCTCTTCTTTTTTCTTTCTCCTTCCCCCATCCTTCCTCTTCTTCCCTTTTCACTTTCACCCCTCCTTTTTTTTTCTTCTTTCACTAAGTCAAGCTTCTTTTAGGATGACCTGCTGCACAGCTGTCATCTCAAATTAGTGTTTGAAAATAAAATTAAATTAAAATAATTTCTCGGGTACTTCAGACAAAATATATTCTTGCTTCTTGTGTATATTTTGTGCATGTCATATGTGTGTTCTAGTATGTGAGTGTGGACATATATGTGGAGGTCACAGAACAACTTCAGGTGTCTATCACCTTGTTCGAAACAGAGTCCCTTGTTAGCTGCTGCATGCCCCAGGCTAATTGTGAAAACTATCCACATGTCTATTGACAGATGAGTGGATAAAGAAATGGTATAAATACACATGGGAATACTAATCAGCATTTTAGAAGTAGGAAATACTGTCATTTGTCACAATGTGATAGATCAAGAGTATTTATGCTAAGGGGAATAAGTCAGAAAGATAAGTATGATCTCACTCAGGTAGAATCTAACTCACTGTTCTGGGGCCAAAAGCTGATGACTTTGGGAAATTTCACAGAGAAAGAAAAAGAAAAAGAAAGTCAAGCACACTTGCGTGCACACACACACACACACACACACACACACTGGCTGAGCCTGAGCACCTGTTTCATCAATTTCACAAGTGCACATGCATGCTTATATACATACACATACCTACATAAGTATGTATTCACATACTTGTAGGCAGAAAGACAATATGCATATAGGCATACTGTACATACATATAGACACACATATATAATATACACATATATTTATATGTATGCACACACACACACGGTGGATGTAGCAGGAGCAGAGGCCCAACAGCCACACTTTATTTCTTCTCTCAGCCTTTATACCTTCTTAGACATAGATAAAATGTTTCACAAAAGGGGGGTTACAAAAGGATATTGATAGTAAATTCAAAGCAGTGTTTCATTCTATAAGCTCATTATAAAGCCACAGTTTCACATGGCCTTGCTTTATCATAGTGCACACCTCATTCTTGGACCTGACCTAGAATGAATGTTTTTCCTTGATCACAAATCTGTCCCAAGCCTGTTTCTCTTCTTAGTGCAGTTTATGAAAGCTCATTGTGTTCCTTATTACGCAACCTTCACTTTATATTTTATGAGGAGGGTCACATTCTATTCTTGATTCTAACTTTATTTCATCTTTCTGGCAAAACAACTAAAACCATCTCCTTAGAATCAAATCAGGAATTCTATAATGTTATTAATTCCTCTAAACAGCATTAATTTATGAAAGTTTGTCTTCATGTCGATCCATAGGAAATTTTCCCAATAGGGTGGGCTGATGCCCATGAATCATTAGGCCATGTAATAATGGCAGGAAGGGCATATCAGCAGTGAGAAGCAGTTCTGGAATGAAGTCTCTGGGGCTGTACCTTTCCAGAGTGCACCCATTTCAGCCATGTAAACCATTGGGCTATCTCCAGGAAATTCACTTGCTTGTCATAACCTTCCTAGATAGCTTCTGTCACATACATAAACATGCACATGTGCACACATAAAAATACATTTGTACACATACAAGTATAGATATAAACATAAATGTCCACAAACATAAATACACACATGTATATACAAACATACATATATCAACATACAAATGTACATATGTATATAGATATATACCCACAAATATGTATTTGTAGACATACAAATATACACATATATACATAAACACATAAATATACGATGTACACACATATACATGTACGCATGCATTAATATACAGATGTACATAGACACACAACCAGATACATGTACATGCATAAATATAGTTGTGCACACAACTAAAGATGTACACATGTATACACAAAAACATGTACACACATAAATGTAAACATTGATACACGTGTACACAAATATATACACGTAAACATGTACATGTATACATACTTAAATATATCAATATGCACACTCATACACATTTACACAAGCACATAAACCCTAACATTAACCCCTAACCCTAACAATAACCCTAACACTCTAATTCTACCCTAGCCCCTAACCCAGCCTTCATTTTCACACTTTCAAGCTTTGGCCTTTCAGGGAATTCATGAAGGAATTCCTCTGCCACATCCCTGTCCTCAGTGGCTTCACATAGGATAATTCTACATTTTAATGCCTATATCCTTCAAGTCTCTAAAGCTAGCGCTTTTGAGTGCAGCCTATTCCCTTTCACTGAATAAGCTTTCTTTTGATGTTGCTTTTTATGAGTGGAAAAATCCCCAGGCCCTCCTAGTTACCGAACAAAAGCTAAGTTGGGTGGGTATTGCCCTGTTGGGCCACCTTGCTTTACTCTATTTCTTATTTATTTCAGCACAAGCCTTGCCTCTAGCTTTTCATTTTCTGTTGTCCTTTTACTTTTCAAATGGTACATTTTGTATTTCTTTTGGCCTTGCTTGCTTTTTCATTATAGACCCGCATAATCATGATTACTAGTAACCACACAACAGAATCAGTATTAGGTTGTCTTGAAATCTTCTCTTCAAAGAAAATTAAACCAATTCTTTTCAATTTAGTCTTAGGCAGTTTCTAAGTATAGGAGCAGAAAGCAGCCATATTCTTTGACAAAATATCACAAGAATTGCTGCTCTATCTCAGTTGCTAATACTGTTTGTAGAGGACCTGAGTGCTTAGACAAGCATTACAGAAACCAGAGCTGTTACACAAGCAGGGCTTTTTTTCTGCAATAGAAGAAACTGACACCTATTTTCCAACGAGAAGGCAGGGAATCAATGTGTGAATACCTAGTAAGCGCTGCTATCCTGTAAAGCCAGCCCTCATTAAAATCTTCCAGAACCTTGAGCATTGTTTCTCAGTCAGTAGAACTGATTCTCAAGAAAGAGGTGTCATACACTTTGCTATTATGCTTAGTACAAACCCTTCCGGCCTAGGGTGAGAATCCTGAGCACTGTTTCCCGGTCAATAGACCCCATCCTTATGCTCATTAGAAAACCTTCTCCATAGGCCTTTGTCTTGAGCACTGTTTCTCCGTCATCAGAAGTCATTCTTGTATGAAGGTCACAGGTACTTTGCTTAAAAATGGAACTTTGCAAAGCAGTTTCAATGTGGCCGTGCCTAAAGCTTTGTGGTAATAACTGCCATTTCAAAGTGTTACTGTGTTTAAATGTGTAAAATCTGCCTCTAGACATTTTGACAAGCAGCTGCTAGGTTGTACTGACTTGAGTTTAATTCTTACCTCACCTGGATGCTTTGGCAGCTGGCCGTGATGATTGCAGGGACTCCCACAATTGCTTCCCTCTGAAGCCTCTTGTGAGCTTCCATAAGCCACTTTACCAGCAGCACAGCTGTCTTCAAAGTTCTTATTAGGAGGTTCCATTAAGCTGTGCTTACTCTGATTAAACAGTTTCCTGGCAAAAAGTCTCAAAGTCTACCACATTCCTCCAAAAGCCATTATGTTCCGGCCAGTCATAGCGATAGCTTACTTCCTGGTACCAACTTCTTGCTTAGTTACTTTTCTATTACTGCAATTAAACACATTAATAAAGGCAATTGATAGAAGAAAGAGTTTATTTGAGGTTTATGGTTTCAGAGGTTTGGGATTCATGCCCCTCATGGCAGGGGGAACGTGTCAGCAGTGGAGTAGGCATGATGCTGGAACTGTAGCAACAAGCTCACATAAGACACAACCACAGGCAGAGAGGCAACTGAGAATAGCATGAGCTTTTACAACTTCGAAGCCTGCCCCAGCGACACACCTCTTGTTAAAACAAGGCCACACCCCCTAATCCTTCCCAAATAGTTCCACAAAATATATGAGCCTATAGGCTCTTTTCCTCATGCAAATCACCACAGTGGCATTATAAAATCCTGTACTCCTACTTGTTGATACCTTTGCCTATTTATTCTGCGACAATTAACATTGCATTTGATACTAAATATTTTTACAAGGAAGCTCGTTGGATTTAGTTGAAATAAATATGTTTTTCATTTTAGTATGTCTCTTTTTTGATAAAATATGGAAAGGGACTTTCCATAGTAAAGAAGGTAAAGCAAGACAGTATGACAAGAATGGTTATGGAGTGAACAAAGTTTCAGCTTTCAGATATAAGTAACTGATAGGTTCAATGTATGGTCATGTGTTTTCCAAATGCAGATCCACTGATGCCCATTCTAGTTTGCTTTATGTTGCTGTGAGAAACACCATGAACAGAAGCAACTTTTGGCAGGAAGTGCTTAATTTTAACCTAGCCCATGTTTGAGTAATGCCAAGGAGGGACTCAAGGGAGCCCAGAGATAACCATAAAGGAAAACTGGTTACTGGCACTTGCTCATCAGATCACACTCAGAAAACTTTCTTATACAGCTTAGGACCACCTGCCCAGGAATGGGATTGCTTACGCTTGGCTTGTGTACCCCCCAACCCTGATGTCAACCAATAATCAAGACACAGACAATAAACATAGACACAAGACAATAAACATAGCCACAGACCAATGCAATATAGGCAATTCAGTTAAGCTTCTCTCTTCTTAGCTGTCTAAGTTATATCAAATTGAGAATAAAAACTCACAGGACAGTATCTGAGTTCCGTGTTAGCAGATATCACGGTAGTGTTTTCTGAGAATGTTCTAAAGCAGAGAGGTTTTCATTCAGTCTCTGACATCTAGCTATGCTTCTGATACGCCTGGATAGCTGTGTGGCCTCACTCTCCCGTTTGGAACTCCAGCAAGAATTTGGTATCCTGTTCATTCAGGTTCCATGCTTGCCTTCAATCTGAGCTCAGCTAAACAGACTATTCAGGAATGGTGGTCATCTTCACTTTGAGCTCATGTTTTCCTCTATGAAGAAGTGAGGTCTCCAGTCCCACTCTGACCTTGTCATGCTAGTCCAATGCTTATTTTCCTGGATAGAAATTGTTTCTACCTCATAGCTGCAATCATTGTTTGAATATTCTTAACCTTCAAGCAGTGTACCTCATTTTTCTCTTCAACTGATGGTCATGCCTCATGTTTTAAGAGTTGGACTAAATGCATCATTTCACATGATATGGCCAGCAACTCATGGGAGTGAGGGAGTAGAGTGTATATGTTTGAATAAAAATGTCCTCCAAAAGTTCTTGTATTTGAATAATTGGTCCCCAGCTGGTGGCATTGTTTGGTGGAGGTTGAGGAGGTACAGCTAGCTATGTGTGAAGAAGCCTGTCATTTGGGGCTAGCTTTCAGAGCCAACCACTCTGACTTGGTCTCATAAAAACAAATGGTTAAATGCTAGTAAATAAAGCTAGAAAACCAACACAAACCAAAAAGAAAGCATGTAGCAGTGTAATGAAAGATCCTGGCAGAATGTAAAAGGACACAGAAGCCCTGAAATTGGCAAGATAGGTGTCAGTGTTAGCATAACTAGCTTCACTGATTTAGAAAAATAGAGGTGCACAATGCTCTGGCCACTCCTTGAACCTGTGTGTATGCCAATGTTCTGACCAGGTATGTGCCCATTGCTGCACCTTCATTAGACTCTTTCCTTGTACCCCTCCCATACCCACTTCTTAAGAATAGACATTGTTTAGATCTGGAAATCCCCTACTCTCCCCCTTCTCCTTTCCCCTGAGGGCCTATAAAAATTGGGACCTCTGTCCCCTCGAGGTCGACTCCTCTACCCCTGCATGGGATATGAGTCATCCCCAGAGCTCTGGCTTTCCCCGAATAAAGCCTCATGTTGTTTGCAACAAGCTCGGTCTGTTGTGAGTTCTTGGGTGTCCACTATTGTCCTGAGGCCTGAGCGAGGGGCTCCTCTCGGAGTGTTTCAGTACCATGAAGGCCTCTTACCTGTTTGAATGTGGACTACTCAGATCATTGGCACGTGAGATTCAAATTTTATATAGAAAAATCTTTCAGATTGTTATCATTGGCTTTTACTTGAAATATTAGAACCCAAGTTGTGGAATTTTTTTTTTTTTTTTCGAGACAGGGTTTCTCTGTGTAGCCCTGGCTGTCCTGGAACTCACTCTGTAGACCAGGTTGGCCTCGAACTCAGAAATCCGCCTGCCTCTGCCTCCGGAGTGCTGGGATTAAAGGCGTGTGCCACCACGCCCGGCTGTGGAATGTTCTTACCCAACAACCTACCAGTTTCAAATTGGCTTCTTAGACAAAATTAATTTTGCCTTTCTTTAGCTTCCAGAACAATAGAATTTACTATAAAAGTTGGACCATAGAGAGGCCAACTTCGAATATCCTGCATTTGGAGTACCACAGCCATGAATCAGAGTCCACCTCCTTAACTGTTCTTCCAGTGACAGCACAACTCTTGGTTTACTGTTGGAGAGCCCAAGTATGGAGGAGTGAGAAAACTCATCTTGAATGTTTCTCTCATATATTTTGAGTTGGTTGGATGACTATACAATGTATGCATGTGTGGAGTTACCAATCTGTCTTCATTAATGTGTCCAATGATACATGTTAGTACAAAATACCACACATATTTTGCCCAAGTGAAAATAGCTTCTATAATTCACTATTTTATTTTTTCTCATTTTTTTGTTCTTTCTGGATACTGAAATATCTGCTCAAATACACTATGTCTCATGAATATAAAAATGCTATGTTCTCACTTATTCATTTTCACATTTAGCTTTTTCTTGTGAAAAATAAGATTAAATGTGTTGAATGGCAAGATGAGAACAAGAAAAGCTCTGTCTGTAAACTGTGGCCCCCAATAACATCACCAGGAACAAATCTACAGGCAATATTTTATAAAAAAACATAGAAGATGGGGAGATATCTCAGTAGTTGAGAGCATTTGTTGCTCTTTCAGAAGATTCCCAGTACTCACATGGCACAATGACCTGTAACTTCAGTTCCCAGGTATGGAACAGTCCCTTTCAACTTTTGTGGGTGCCACACACATGCACAATGCATACACATACATGCGTGCCACACTCATACACCACGAAAACCAAAAACAAACAAAACACAAAGCCAACCTCTACAGCTAAACAATTTTCACACCACTACTCTAGCCCTTCCAATGATTTTTTACATTGCTTTCATTGTTTCTGATGCCAGAGAAAGCAATAGAAAATATCTACTGAGGACACCTATGCTCATCCCTATTAGAACGGAGGCTAACAGATTCACTTATAAGTTTCAGCTAAATTCTAATTAGCAGGAATCACAGGCAGAGGACTCTACCCACCCTGTGAACCCATGCAAGTAAATTTCTCAACCTTTGCAACTTTAAAGGGTCGAGTCCACCTGCACTTCATTTATCATAGATGCTATTCCTATTTATGAATAATGAAAACTTTTTTTGTTAAAAGGGCAAATGTCTTTGAACTGTTTGTTCTGGATGCTTAACCTGAGGGCCCTATTAGTTTGTGTTGCTGTGATGCAATTTCCAGATAAAAGCAATTTACGGGAGAAATAATTTCTTTTGGCTTATAATTTCAGGTGTGGTCTGCTTTGTCAGGGAAGGCACAACAACAGGAACTCGAAGCTGGCTCAACACTCAGGAAGCAGGGGGCGGGGTAGGCCAAAAGTGCTCTAAGCCAGAAAACTTCAAAACCTGGACGACTCCTGCTACTTATTCCCAAACTAGAGTCCCTTCTCATGTTACATCCAACCTCTTTGGCCAACCATATTCTACAAACTCTTCACCCAGGGTAAGCCTTGCTCACTCTGTCTAAATTCCTCTCCATGCACCCCAACTTCTGTCTATCCAGACTAGGTCTCACATCCAGTGCCCCAACATAGACTAAGCACCACTTGGGACACCACAAATCTTGAGTTTCAGGTCAAGATCCTTTTAGTCTTAACATATAAACACATTAACTTCCACATCCAACCACTTCACCTAGACAGATTCTGCATACCACTCATTAGGGTTTAGATGACTGATCCTCCCCTCCCTAGATGGAAAAACAAACAACTCTGATGCCCGCTGCATTGCTGTGCAAAAAGGTCAGTTGAAGCTTCAAGCAGGTGGCTTTTTACACTTCAGAACAAGCTCTCCCTTTCACCTATGCAAATCTACCTGGGCTAATGTAGTCAAATCACAGGTGCTTATGCAGCCCTGGGATCCTTCCCGTGTGAACCCTGTGGAGCACATGTGCCCTCCTGGTTCGGTAGTGAATCTTGCACGTGGGACCAACACAGAACAGTCATATGCCTATCTGGCAGTGGACTGAGCCTGGGTTCCACCAGGCTGACTTCAGATGGTAGCAACAGAAACTTTTATATTGTGCTGCTGCCTTGGTACCACCCTTCAGTCTGTTCAAGAAACACCAAGACCTCTGGATTGCTCATTCTTGGCATGTGGTATTTACTTTGCCTAACAGGGACTGGGTGTTCAGCAAGGGGTGGCTGTATTGGAAGCTTGTCACAATTAGAGGCTGGCACTGCATGAGAACCTCAAGGGTATTTTTCCTCCCTCCTATTCTGGGCAGGTGGCAGTCTCAGTTCACAAATATTCTGAAACCTCTCAGCCTGCCACATCATGCCAATTTAGGAAAAATCACTTAAAGACCACTTAGGACCACCTAGGAGTGAATGATTAATAGACTCCCTTCATTGCCCACGAATTCATTAGTAATATTTGTCATCTAGCACGCTCTCTTGGATAAGAAAAATACACTGTCCAGTCTTCAGAAAAACTCTTCACAAGCACTTATTATGAGTCTTGTTCTTCTGATATATGTAAGGATGGTGCTTTCTCATTTCCCTGGGTGAGCACATTTAGAAACCTTTAATATGTGATACAATCATAGGTTTTGAGAATGAGTTATTGGTGGTATTCCAGGAGAGCTTTGAGAACCAATTTCTACCAGAATTAATAGTGTAAACTTTAAGCCAAAGATAAAGGTTTTAGTACATTTATACTTGAAGACTTCTATATCAATTATATTAAGAGCCTGTATGTTAACCAAGGTCCTATTACACTTACGCTTGCACAGAACATAAATATTATACTGTTCTTTGAGTTGTGCACTTGGGACAAAATTGAAATTTTTACTATGTTCTCTGATGTTAAATAGCTTTGTGCCTTGAAACAGTTGTGTTTGCAGTGTTTCATTCTAGTATAAACTCAGGTGTTAAGATGTGCAAAATGGTAAAAGTTTTGTCACTTTTTCTACACTTGTAGGGTGTGTCTCTTGTGTGATCTTCTATGTTTATAGTGAAAGCTGAAGAGCTATAAATAACTGTCTGGTTGTGCACATTTGCCAGTTTTTGTCTCATGCGTGAATTCAAAGTTTAGTGAGAGATGGCCAACAATTAATTTTTTTCCACATTTAAAAAATCATTTGTGTTTCTAAAGTGAATTCTGTGGTGTCTGGTAAAAGATTTTAAACCTTAAGAATTTGGCATTTTTCAGATTTGTAGGGTTTCTCCCAAGGAACAATTAGTTCTCAGATAGTGACCTGTAAATAACAGTCCGACTTTGTTACATTCACTACCTCTGTAGGACTCGTCCCAGTTTGAATTATAGGACATTACACAAGTTTCTGACTATGGATGAAAGATTTACTAGATTCTTTACATTTGTTAGTTTTTTTCATGTATGAATTCTCTCATGCTTTCTAAGGTTTGAACATTGACTAAAGGATTTCCCACATTCATTACATTTGTATGGTTTCTCTCCTGTATGGATTCTCTGGTGTTGAATAAGATTTGTGCAGTGGATAAAAGCTTTGTCACAGTCTTTACATTTGTAAGGTTTCTCTCCTGTGTGAATTCTCTTGTGTTTAGTAAAAGACGAGCGGCAGTTAAAGGCTCTGCCACATACTTCACATTTGTAGGGTTTCTCTCCAGTGTGAATTCTTTGATGTTTTCTAAGGCTTGAACATTGGGTAAAGGCCTTTCCACACTCTTCACATTTGTAAGGTTTCTCTCCAGTATGAATTCTCTGGTGTTGACTAAGGGTTGAGTTTTGGGTAAAAGATTTGCCACATTCTGCACATCTGTAGGGCTTCTCTCCAGTGTGAATTACTTGGTGTTTCTGAAGGCTTGAACACTGAGTAAAGGACTTGCCACACTGTTTACACTTGTAGGGTTTCTCTCCTGTATGAATCCTCTGGTGTTGACCAAGAATTGAGTAGTGGTTAAAGCTTCTGCCACATTCTTCACACCTGTAGGGTTTCTCTCCAGTGTGGATTCTCTGATGTTTTTTAAGGCTTGCACACTGGGTAAAGGATTTTCCACATAATTTACATTTGTAGGGTTTCTCTCCTGTGTGAATTATGCTGTGTTTTCTGTAACTTGAGCAATATTTAAAGGCTTTGCCACATTCATTACATTTGTAGGTTTTCTTGGAATGCTGAATTTTACGCCTAGTAACATTTAAAGTTTTATTAAACATCGTGTCACAATCTATACTCTTGTAATGCTTACTCTTGTAATGCTTATCTTGAATATAGTTACCCTGATGGATAGTAAGCTTTGAACATTGAGTAAAGAAATTATCACAATTGAAAAGCTTCTTTGGAAGAGTGCATTGATGGTTGTTGGGACTCAAGCAATGGTCAAAGTCATTATGTACTTTGTCACACTGACCAGATTTCTCTAAGATAACCACATCATCGCAACTATTTAGTAAAGATCCACTGCTAAAACCTTTGCTAATTTCCTTATACATGTAAGGGGTTTCCCAAACTTCTGTATCTACATTTTGGCTATGCAATAATGGATCAGTAGCAGGCAATCCACAATCATTAGTATTGTGCTTTTGGCCACAGGAGACTGGTATTTGCTGACTGAAGAGTATGGCTCTTCCAGGATAGGAAGACTCGGCTTGATCACTTTTAGAGATCAGTCCTCTGTTTCTTAATTCTTTGTCTATGAAATTGCTTGAGTGAAAAATTAATCTATCTATCAGATCTTCCCAACTTTCTTTCAAAGTTAAGTCATGTTGAAAAATCTCCTGTGGATATTTACAGTTATAGACACATGGCTCATCAAAAGTATCTGGCCTTGCATGAGTTTTTTTCAGAGCTGTTTTCTGTTCTTGATCTCTGTTGTCTTTGGTATTGCTTGTGATCAGACATTGCTTATGTCTACCATGGCAGGCTGCTGCTTTATTCTCATCTCCATTTGCACAGTCCTCCCTTAAGTATAAATGCTGAAGGCTATAACTTCCATTGGTCACTTCTGTGAAGGAATATTTTAGGATCTGCTCTGGTGAAAAGTTCTGGGTACAATGATGAGAAAGAGCTGAAATAAATAAAAACAAACTAATTAATTTAACAGATACTAGTTATTACAGTTTGTAAATACATGTGAAGTTATACCAGGATGGAACATCTGGAGTTCCATATCTGAAACATCTGGAGAAATCACAGTAGCAAAGGTTGAAAGTTTACTAAAAAAACAAACAGACAAACAAAACAAAAACACAACAAAAAAAACCCCAAACCAAACTGAAACAAACAAACAAAAATGATAAAAAAAAAAAAAAAACCTAAAACAACAAAACACCTTAAAATTAAACTTGTACACCCTCCCATAACCAGGTAAGGAATCACGGCACCCCAAGTAAGCACAAGGCCAAGCAGTCTCACTGTAGGAGGAAGTGAAGTTTGTTACTTTTGTCAAGCACAGCTCTTCTTTTCCCCATATAACATAGCTAATTAGGAAAAATCAAATCTCCATCACCATAAGGAAAAAAAAAAAAGAGACAGAGGACTTTTTTTTTTTTTTTTTTTTTTTGGCTTTTGTAGAGCCTGTATAAAACCTGGCTATTTACAATGGCAGAGAGTAGGAGATACCAGGTATATTTTACGTAACAGTTTTGTAAAACTGAGACCAAAAGCAAGTACTATTCTGTTATCCCAAACTGTCACCCATCCTGTAGAGAAAAAAATAACTTTCTGAATATAAAACAAATTACTATTGTTTGTTGTTGATTTCACTGAAAAATAAACTCAATCTACTTATATACAGCATGCTATTTTTAAGTATATATTTATACTGGGATGGCTAAATCTACTTAACACATTATCATTTCAAAAAATAATAATATTGTACTTGAACACTAACCATCAATTTCTCTAGTATTTCCCAAGAAATACATATTAAATACACCTGTGATCTATAAAATTCTGAATGCTTGTTTTTTTTTTTCCAATTAAGTCTAGATCTTTAAAAAAACAGCTATTGTCTAGTAGCCTTATGCTTATTTCAGTAATATTCATCTTTGACCACCACTACTTCAACAATACCCCAAGGTGACAGTCACTGCTCATGTACCAATCTGCACTCACTTTTCACTTCTGAGATTAACTTTTCAGATTGCACATTAGGATGCTCATTTCTCGTGTCTGCCTGATTTCATTTTAAGTCCTGCACTTTTACCCATGCTGCATAAAATTAAGTGATTTTGCTTGTCTTTTTTATATTACTGAATATTAATTCACTGTGCACATGGACGACACAACCTTTTAAAAATGCTTTTTATTATTTTCAGAAGAGTGTGTGTGTGTGTGTGTGTGTGTGTGTGTGTGTGTGTATTAGTGTAGATGCCTGTGAATACCAGAGGCATCACATCCCACTGGAATAGAGTGACAGGCAGTTGTGAGTTGCTCAGTGTGGGTACTGGGAACTCACAATGGTCCTCACCAAGAGCGGTTTATACACTAAGCTCTCATTTAAGACCCCGAATCATTTATGCATTTGTACTGACATTAACTTTTATTTTGGCTACTTCAAATCATGTCGCACTAAACACTCCTTATCGACAGAGTGACCTACTATTGCTGGGACAAATGCACGTTCAGTTTTTAAGGTGCTTCCATGTATCCCCCATGCTTATTATAATCTGCTGCTGATACTTTTTTAAAGGACAAATTTCAATGGATAATAAATAGAAGTGACTGACTCAGAGGGAAGAACATGAAGACGATGCATTAGACTCTATGATCCACAAGTCACAAAGGTAATCTGGAGAGTGGTAAAAGTGATGTGGCTTCTCTATGACACTCCAACATGACCTCAGCGGAGCTCTTAAAAAAAGCATTGCAAACCAGACATAAGATGGAGGACACAGTGAACGTGCTGAAGGAGCAAAGTCTAAAATACACTGCACCCAGACAGCCCACTCTTCAGAGTCAAGGAAAAATACAGACATATACACTGTCAATGACCACCACCACTAGACTTCCCTACTACTACGGGCAACCCAAATAATAAAGCTGTAAAGCTCCGTGGAATCAAACACAGAGAAATTGAATTCCATGGACTTAGGAGGATACACAACACACTTTTAATTTCTGAATAAAACTGAAAAGACAAAAGTGAAAGCTTAATTACAAACCTGTTAATACACACTCCAAACAAAACAGCTGTGTTACCAATAATATCACAGGAAAGAGAAATGTATAAGTATAAAGAAAATTTGTAGAGACTAGAGATTACTTTGTCATTAGTGTATACAAAAAGGGGGGGGGTAAATTAAGCGGTATCATAGGTGACTCTTTTAAATGTAAGGATTCAGGTATGCTAAAAATCATGAAGGGGTCAAAGAGAGCTGATATATGGCCATAATTATGGTATAAAAAATACACTTTCAGAAAAAAGAGATGTGAAAATAAGTTAGAAATTCTAATGAAAGAAAATAACACACTGACATTTTTTTAAAAAAATCTTTTCTTTATCAACTAGACAGAAACTAGAGACTTCTGAGAAGAGGGTACCTCAATTAAGAAAACAGCTCCGTTAAGACTGGCTTGTGACTAAGCACAGGGACCGATGTGGGTGAGCCCAGCCCATTGCTGGTGGTCCTGGAGTGTATATGAAAGCAGGCTGAGCAGGCAGCAAGGAGCAAGCCAGGAAGCTGCACCACTGTACGGGTCTTTCCTGTCTTCTCATCCCTGCCCTGTTGAGCTCTTGCTCTGACTTCCCTCAGTGACACACTGTAATGTAGAACTGTATGGTGAAACCCTTCTCTCCCCAAGCTGCTTTTGGTAACGGTGTTTTATCAAAGCCATAGAAACTATAACAAAGACAAACACAAATGGCCATTTTTCTAGCAGAGTATAATTATAATAAATACATTACAATACACTTCCCACTTCTCAAATATATGCTATAAGCACTGAGAATGGAGGTAAGATATTGAATGTACCAGGATAATATTGACTTTTACATCCCTAGTTTTCATATTGTAAAACAAAACTAGATAAGAGTACTAATCAGGAAGCAAACCCTGAAAAATACTATAAACAGATTTATAGACACAAACAAACATCAACCTGGATATCCTGGTAGGACACAAAACAGGTCCTGGCAGATAGGAAAGCACTGATGTTCATTTCTGACTATAATGAAGTAATGGACATCAACCCAGGAAGAGAAAAACTGAGACGGTACCAGAGAGTGCCACAATAAATACTCGGTGATGTCCAAACGAAGACATATTTTTCTTTAAGGTTTACTGCAGCATTATTCCTAACAGCACAGTAAGCACCCTCCCCACCCCACCTCTGCCAACCCCAGATAAAGACAATTTGGAATACGCATGCAGTGTGGAATTACACAACCTTGTAGAGTGCTCCTTGACAGATGCCCTCCTCACCTGTGTGCTCTGCTTCATTCCGTCCTCCCCACCCAACTGGGAACACTGCCACTGCTTCATTCGGTCCTACCTATCTACCTACCCACCCACCTGGGAACACTGTCTTTGGTCACTTTACGTCCCAAGGCTCTTTTGTGTGTTTCTAGAGAGGTAACCAGGTGTGACTTGGAGACTATAAGACTTGGTTATCAAAAAAAAGAACAAGACCTGTATTATGATTGCACCAGTATCAACTGAGGTACGTGTCTCATTACTGTGCTCAACAGAAGAGATTCAGAAGAACAACAATGGTACAAATATGATTTCTCAAAAGACATGTAAGACAAGATTTTCAATTCCCAAATGCTGACCTCCACTTCTAACTACAGTCAAATCAAAGCTGAGGGGGAGAAAGTAGGCTTTAATATGTAGATCAGAATGTTATGTGGCATAGATTTGTTGCAATTACCACTAAGCTAAAGGCAGGATGTATAGTCAGTCCAGAAAGAGGAAAAGGACAAAGATGAGAAGAAACGGGAGCATCTTTTATGTGTGCCAAAGATCCCACAACTGTTCTTTAAAGCTCAAGCTTGTACTGCTTATGAAAAGCACAGGCTACAGCAGACATTTTTAAAAGGAAAGGCATGAAATGGTGGCAGTGTGTTGGGAGCTCTGCAGGGATGCTGTCCTCACCCACAGAGACCAGGTTTCTGTAGTTCTCTACCATCACATCCCTATACAGCCTCTGCTGAGGAGGGTCCAGGCATTCCCACTCATCCGGAGAGAAGTCAACGGCCACGTCGCGGAAGGTCAACTGCTCCTGAAAGAGAAACGAACACAAATACCACACTGTCAGAGTTCTGTGTTATCCAAGATGATCAGAGTTCTGTTATGCAGGATGATCTGAGTTCTGCGTCAGCCAAGAGGAAGTGAGAGTTAGATGGTGATGATTCAGGAAACTGAATTGTTCAGCAAGGGCCTTTTTATATTTACACCGCCAAACCAGTGTAAATATTACAATTGTATGACATTAAGTAGCAGAGCATTACTATCAGAGCATGCACGGTATAAACTAACAGACAACACCATCTGCTGTGTAACAGAGGAAATGAGACTAGAAAGCCACAGTGAAATAGACGGATTCTGATTCTTATTCAGGTGTTCTGGACTGGAGTCGGAGTTCCTGAGGACATAGCTCAGTAGTAAAGCTGACGTCAGTGTCCAAGACTGCTCATTAGCAGCTGTGAGGTGCAATTTGATTTTTAAAGAGATCATGCATTTTATTATAACAGGAAGTATAGCTAGAATAATTTTTTTTCATGGGAATGGTTTTATGTGTTTTTTTCCCCCTACATTATTTTGTCAAAAGATGGCAAATGGTCAAACCTAGGTTCTAACCAAATGCACTTGGTCCAGGATTAAGATGGAAACGTAAAGTTAAAAAAACTAAAATAAGCTTCAAGCAGTTTTCCCATGTTGTTGGGAATGGAAATATATTAAAAAGGCAGCAAAAGAAAACTGATCAAATAGTATTTATACTTTATTTCTAAAAATAAAAATAGTAGCTATAAATCCAAAACAATACACAATGGCTGTGTGTATTTCCCAGTGATACATAGTACATAAGGCCCTGGGCTCCTCCTGAGGACAGATTAAAACACACACACACACACACACACTCACGAGCACGCATACACACAAGTTGACCTCCCAGTTAATCCAGATGTGGGGGCACACACTTTTAATTCCAGCAGTTGGCAGGTGGAGGTAGAAGGACATAAATCTAAGGCCACTCATTATGCCATAGAAGCCAATGGTGCAAACTGGAATTATATTCTATTTAAGGAAGACTCTTTTTTTTAAATACTTTTTAAAATATAATACCACTGAGAATGTATTTAAGGGTGTCAAACTACAATCAAAGCTGTAGCTTTTTAGTCATTTACTAACTATTTTGTATTATAAGGTCTAATTTGAACATACTTGGAAATAGATTTGTTTCTTTGGCTAAACGTAAGAGTGGTAAAGAATTGTGTATATGTGATACTGAGCAGGAATAAATATATTGCACCATGTCTATTTCATATTAGAAGAGGAAGTAGCTTAAGATAAAAACAAACAAAACCATACTAACCAGAAGTAAGAAAGGTAGAGAAACAAACGTCTCCAAATTCTGAATATGGGGTTCTACTGCCCCTAACCAGAGACACGGTCTCCTAGGAATCTCTTGTCTTCCATCCCTGACGATCGATTGAGTCACCTTCACGTATTTTAGAAACATTCTGAATTACCACTGATGGAGACTATGGGGACATGAGTGGAGGAACCATGGTTCTGCCTTCCATTTGATACTTTGTAAACTACTCAATACCAACTCTGGAGACAAAAACAAATGGCACACACACACACACAATATTAAAAAGAGAAAGGTAAAAGAGGAGGAGAGGGAAAACAGAAGCCTCTCTGCATGGAACAGCCCAGCAAAGCCAAGGTAACTTAAAGCAATGAATATAATGTATACGATCAGGAGGTGGATTGGTCCACGAGACCTGTTACTTTAGGAAGTGAGGTTTCTGTAGGTCACAATATGATGTGTAAAATAGAGGCTTCCTAGTTTCTTGTCTTGTGTGGCTCCATTTTGAGTGAAAAAAGCAAAATGACTGTGTGGCTCATCTGTGCACTAACCACGAAGCAAAAACTAGTAACTGGTCATACAGGTAAAAAGGCTTTCAACTATCAGTTTAATAAGGTAGACCGTGAACTATAGTGACCTGTGAGCATATTAAAGTTGTATCAGAAAAGTCAGGCCTGGGAACTAATCAACAATGTAACACACACTCACCTGGAATCTATCGTAAGGACACCTGAGCACCCAGTGTATGTGTCAAGGAATCATGGAATAATCCCAGATTTCCCCTGGGCATCATTTTCTACGGTCTTCCTTGTGAACGATTTTTAGTGAAAGGGAGCAGAGCCCATGGTGGGGCTCTTGTGTTTCCTCAGCACTTCTACTTCTGGGTTCATTGATATCAAGCTGGACAGGCCAGCCTCACGGGGGAAACTGAGGGAACAAGGAAGGCAAAAGGAGCCTCTCACCCTGGAGTCTGCTTGATGTCTACTTAGATAAAAGTCACAAATTAGCCGGGCGTGGTGGCGCACGCCTTTAATCCCAGCACTCGGGAGGCAGAGGCAGGCGGATTTCTGAGTTCGAGGCCAGCCTGGTCTACAGAGTGAGCTCCAGGACAGCCAGGGCTATACGGAGAAACCCTGTCTTGAAAAAAAAAAAAACAAACAAACAAAAAAAAAAAGTCACAAATTACAACCGAACAGAGTCTGCTGTGAAAGCTGCTTTCACAGAGACAAAGTTCCCTTTATACTTGGATAGTTCAAATGAAATACTGAAACACCAATGAACAATGCTTAGGACCTAAATACAGCCAAATCTCCGAATACAGCCTCCGCCCTTTCCCACATGTGATCTGAGAACTTCACAAAAGACTATTAACTGCAGTTTACATTAAAAACACTAGTTATTCATGCATTCCTCACAAGCTATGTTAGCCAGGGCACAACAGGAACTGGCTATGATCTTATTTAAGTTTTTCAGCAACCTTTTGAGGTGCAACTTCAGAATACACTGAAATCTGTTTACTGTAAGGCAACTATTACAGACTGTAAAGAAGTTTCTGTCCACACGTGGGTGTCTCTTCCCCTTTTAGAGAACCTGTTTCTACTGACCTTCATGCTCAAATTTATGTTATAACCTCTTCCTAACAAACTCCAAGTCTGGTACATACTGGCTCATCCTGAAATTTCTCTCTGTGATAAACAATCCCAGCTTTACCAGAGTAGGGGCTTCTTTTACAAGAACCATCATGAAGCTGTTTACACCTGTGTACACCCACAGCTGCTAATATCTTCGCCTATAATGGCCTCTTAAATGTATCAGCTTTTTAACCTCTGACTGCAATAAGGCCTCTTTGAACTCTGTAATCTTTAACCTTTCTGTAACCATTATGATACACACGCACAAACACACACAGTTATAATGATAATGCATATTATAATAAAAGAATCTGTGATTGCTAACGGCAGCTGTCAAGGAATATCTGATTGCCTGGTAGATAGCAGCTAATAAAACTAGCTTACTTTGTAAAAGTACTCAGTTTTGGAAACCTATGTATTCATGTTTCTGACAAACCACTTTCATGACACCAGGGAGAGGGAGCTTAATTTCTAGGGTTTCACTGGAACAAGCAGGAGCTACTTGGGTATCAAGGCCATCCCCACGCACATGGTACATTCTCAAGCGAACATATGTTTTATTAGTGTTTCTTCAGTTCTTCACAGACCTATAAGTCTAGATCAGAACACAGCTCAGATGATGGCTATACTGACAACAGAATCCTTTTTATACATATGGTACATAACACAATACAGTTTGCAAATGCTATTGACAGCTAAGACCCCTATCTCACAAAGACAGATGTAACCAGAAAGGGAGTCCACTAAGCTTATAAATCTACAGAGAAAAACCTACACTCCACTTTAGTCTCATGTCCTCATCCCTTGCTGACAAGTTCTCCAATGCTGCTCTCAGGTAACTGTCAGTTCTTTCTCTGACATCAGCCCCAGGCCACGGAATGAATAGTATACAGAACTGACTGTGACTAGGAAGCTCATGGAAGAATTCAAGATTCCTGAACTGAGAAGCACAAGTTAGTAGGCGAAACAATAAAGTCTCCAAGAGCTGCTGAGCAAGCCCACAGCTCCTGGAGCCCACATGTCTTATGTAAAATCCACATGAGTAGTAAAGGCTAGAAGGGAGGGTATTATGCAGCTTTTCCCTTATGGTATGAAACAATGATCTCTTCCACTATACTACAAGACAGAGATAGCCAGGACTAAGGTAACCCTGATCAATCAGGCATGAGAAGAAAGAGCAAAGAAACACATTAATCATTAGGTCTGTCACAAAGACAATGTGGCTGCTCATATCCCTAAGAGATGGAATGAGATGGGGGCATCCTGAGACTCGATTCTGGGACTCTGCCTACCATATCCTTCTTCATCCCAGTTGCACAAGACATGCAGGAGTGAAAAGATTAATTAAGTGGGATGCCATGATCCAGCCTTTACGTCCTGGACACACTTTGTGGGATGAGACTTCTCAGTGCCACAGCAGCTTTGCAGGTACCCATGTTCCTATACACAAAACCAATGGATTCACTGGTTTCCAAAACCAGGTTCAGTGGAATCCCCGCTTTACTCTGAGCATGGTGCCCTAACTAGACTGATTACACTTTTGTTCATATCTGCCAAGGAGAAGAAATGCAACAAAGTTTGTAGGTTTTGAAAGAAAAAGCTTCGGGGCTTAAGTGAGGAAAGGACACACTCGTCTGTGACTCAGACCCCCGATCTGTGTTAAGTCAGTTCTTGTGGACATCTGAATGCATTTACTTGCCACCACTCTCTCAGCTGGGTCTACCGGGTCACACACCTCACCACCGACTTTGTGAGGTTGTGTCTTTATTGCTTTGAGATGAGGTCTCACATGTAGACCAGACATGCCTTGAGTTCTAAATTTTCCTGTGCCTTACTCATTAATGGGATTCTGGAAGCCTCAGTGTGAGTTCCAAACTCTCCAGGTCCTTTTCTCAAGTTGGCAACATGACTTGACTCCAGGCCTACCTATTCTTCCTAGAAGGAGCCTGTGTGCATAGTGAAGGATGCAAGTTAACACCTTCCATTGGACTGAACGTCGAGGCTCTGGGAGAAGGGGCAACTGAGCGCATGTGACATCTTCTGGCTTAGATGGATGGGCAAGTTTTCTAAGGGCTACATCAGCACCACCTGCTGTTTACTCCAGGAAGAAGTTTTGCAGCACATTCTACCAGTGGCTACCTAACACGATGGATTCTAAGAACTTGGATTGATTCAATACACAGGCAACAGGTGCCAGGCCAGCATTATGAATAAGTATCCCATGAACCACAGAATCAACTGATCAGAGCTCACAGGGGCTCACAAAGACTGAAGTGACCATCAGGGAGCCTATAAAAGTCTGACCTAGGTCCTCTGCATATCTGTTATGATTGTGTAGCTTGCTGTTCTTGTGGAACTCCTAACAGTGGGAGCAGGGTCTGTCTCTGACTCTTCTGGGACCCTTTTCCCCCTACTGGGTTGCCCTGGCCCGGCCCTGGCATGTGCCTAGTCTTACTGTAACTTATTATGCTGTGTTCAGCTGATATTCCTGGGAGGCCTGCTCTTTTCTCAAGGGAGGAGTGGATCTGGGAGAAAGGGAAAGTGGGGGCGGGCTGGGAGGAGGGAGGGAGGGGAACTGCAGATGGCATGTAATATGAGAGGAGAATTTAGAAAAAGAAGTACTCAGTAAACATCGAGTGTGTTTGAAAGGAAACCTGGGCACAGAACTGTTTAAACTACAAATGCAGTGCGGCTGTTTTTGAGAGCACGAAGCAGAATGACCATATAACCTAGCAGACACTAAGGGATTGAAGTCACAGTGTTGAAAAAAATGGCTACTCCACCATGCTGACTTCAATACTGTTCTTGGTCACCAAGACATGCATACAACAAAAGGGCTTCTTAGGTCAGAGTCTACGAGCCTGAGGGTATCCAGCTGCTCCCTCACTGCACCTCGAAGCTCAGGCTGTTGTCTAAGGAGTGGGCACAGAGGTCAACGTGTGCTAGATAATAAGCACACAGCAGTTGTGGACACAAGGTGCCAGGCCCAGGCGCAGGAAATCACTAAAGCTGAGGGTGGGTGTCACGAAAGGGGAAAAACTCAACTGAAAAACATTTTGGGAAGGTATCTGTGGCTTAGAAGACAAAAGGAGGAGAGTACAAAAACCAAATCAAAAGACTTAAACAACCAACCAACCTGGGTGTTGAAAGGGTGAACTGTTAAGAAGCAAAAGACAAATTTCTACAAAATGGTATTCTGAGGATATCTCACCTGTATGACAGCAGATGTGATTAAATGCGCAGACCTGCAAAAGACTGGACCTAACAATACTTCCTTGTCCTCACTCCTCCCTGAGGATTTGTGGGCAGTGAACAGTTGGTAAGTGGTTGAGAGATATTTTCTAGTGTCGTGTTGCCACTAATTATATGCCCGGGCTCCTGTAATTAATCCCTCGGTTAATAACCCTCATGAAGTTCCTTGGTTCACCAAACGATAGACTTTTGTCTATCCTAGAGCAGCTAGGAAAGTAGGGAGTTATTATGGGAGAGGGACAGGAAAGAAACAATGGAGGATATGTTCAAAATACATATGCATGTGTGAAAATGCCATAATGAAACTCATTAGGATGTATAATTAATATATACTGATACAAAAACTTAAAGAAAGCCAACAATAAAGCGCCATTCATTAAATCTTTAGAAAAGCGATGTCAAAAGCCATCTGATTGAAATACATCACGGTGACCCATCAGTTGATATTGATTGGGAATGGCACACAGAGTTGCAGGGTGGGGAAAGGGTTTCGGATCTGACCTATTTCTGGTACATCCACTAGGCGCAAGGGGGAAACGGGAAAACTCCGGGAGGAGAGCGGGAGCCCCGCTGATGTCCCGCAGGAACCTCCGCCACGGAGACTGGATTTTCTGATGCTCCTTCAGGCCATCTCCCGCAGTCTGCTGGCTGCAGACAGAGAGGCCGCTGCAAGGCAAAGGCCTGGAAGCAAAATCAGTGTTTGCTCTGCTCCTCCCTTCCGGGGCACCCGAGGACGCCAGGTCCGTGCAGCGGCCCGACTCCGCCCTAGGCCGAGCCGACCTGGCCCGCCCGGCGCCCCCTCGGAGCGCAGACTCCCGCCTACCCAACCCTCCGCGCAGCCTCGCGACCATTGCTCACCATCTCCATGGCTTTCCTGCATCTCCAGCACCCGTGATTTCGTAAGGGCCACCGGGGCTTCCAAAAGCTGGAAAACACGCTCACATTTTCCAACACAAAGGTCGCGTACGGGATGTGGACTCGCGATATTGTCAAGGCTCTGTGAATTTGATTGGCGGGTTCTCAGCCAATACTCTTCCAGCAAAGTGACTGCCATCACTCCCGCCCCGCCCTCCTGATCTTGATTGACATCAGATAGCACCAACCCACGGCCGAATGAGGTCCGAAGGGCAAGTTCTAGGATGAATCTGTTTTTGAGGCGGGATTCGACGGATTTAGTTTCCAGGGCGACCTGTGGCTTTTCCTTCTTCGTTAGGTCTTGCGACTCATCACTTGTACTTGTGTAATCATATGATCCACAAGTCAGGGAACATAACGACAATTAATTTTATATTTCCTAGACCTTGTTTGGACTCGGATCTCCTTCCTGGGTTTTGAGATAGGAAGCATTCCCAAGTCAGCAGTGTCCAGTACAAATGAGAGGTTCAGTTTAACCTATTCTAGTGTTCATTTTAAGAAATTTAAAGACCGGTGTGTGCTAGAGCACGCTTCATATCCGAGTGCTGAACAGGCATTAACATGTTCAGGGCCAGTGAGGATGTACCCTTCCCTCATAATCAGCTTGAAAGGAGACCCTTCTTTCCCTGGTAGCACTAATTTTTTTTTTTAGAAAAGGAAGCATCAAGCGGATGTTACAAATGGCTTGGGATATCAGGATCGTACCTAATATAATGCTAGTAGAAAAGGGAAAAATTCTTGTGTTATGCTTGCTTAAAGATTTTATTTCATATAATACAGTTTCTAATGGGACAGTTATCAAAGGCCCTTCAAGATTAATGACACTTGCTAATATATTAGCGGAGAATTTAGTAATTGATGATCCATTTATAGACTATGGCTAGAAGGATGGTTTAGAAGATAGAAAGGGTTGATATCTTTGGTCCTAAGTTCTCTTGTAATTATAATGGAAATATTAACTGCAGTTGGATGCTGCTTGCTTGCTTGTTTTCTTCCTTCCTTTCTTTTGTCAGTGATCTTTTAATTTTTTAAAAAGATTTGTTCTTATTTTGTTTATTCTTTATTCTTCTATCATATATTTTACATCCCCATGGTAGTCCTCCCCCCAACTTCCCTTCTCCCCCAAATCCATCCAGCCTCCTACCCTCAGGGAAGAGCATACCTCCCAGGGACCAAACACTGCATACAAGCTACAATAAGACTTCACTCACATCAAGGTTGTATGAGGCAATCCAGTAGGAGGGAAAGGGTCCCACAGGTAGGCAACAGTATCAGTGACAACTCCTGTTCTCACTGTTAGGAATCCCACAAGAGACCAAACTACTCAACAATAACTGATATGCAGAAGACCTAGGTCAGACCCCTACGTGCTCTCTGATCTCTGAGAGCCCCGGCGAGCCCCAGTCAGTTGATTCTGTGGGCCATGTTCCTGTGGTATCCCTGATTCCTCTGGTTCCTCCGATCCTTCCTCCTCTTCCTTCATCTCCTCCCAGAGCTCAGCCTAATGTTAGTCTGTGGGACTCTGCATCCATCAGCTGCTGGATGAAGTCTCCAGATGACAATTCCGCTAGGCTCAGGTCCCAGAATACTCCGCAGATAGGACAAACTGTAGGTCTAAGGTTTTGGTGTCCCAATCCCTCTACTTGAGGTCTTGCCTGGTTACAGAAGATGGCGGGTTCAGGGTGTGGCCCCCATCACTAGGTCACTCTCATAGAACCCATGGCGTTTCTGTTGCACTAAGTTTCCACCTCGCCCCTGAAATGCCTCTTCCACAATCCTGTTTATTTCTCCCAATATATTTTCTCCCCATTGTACTTGATTCCTCTGTCCCCAAGCCCACCTGCCCCAGTCCATACATGATATTTATTCTATTTCCCCTGCCCAGGGAGATTCTTACGCCTCCCACCCCCATTACTTAGCCTCTCTGGTCTGTGGACCATAGCATGATGGTCTTTTATACAGCTAATGTCCACTTATAAGTGCGTACATACAATGTTTGTCGTTCTGAGTCTGGGTTACCTCACTCAGGATGGCCTTTTCTAGTTTCATTCTGCATTATTTCTTGTATAAAGGAGCTTAAACAAACAAACAAAAAAATCCTCATTGAAACAACAACCAACAAACAAATGTCCAAAGCGTGTTAATATAACTTAATATTTTACCTATTAGAACAGACTGCCTATACTATGATAGTTAATGAATGCTACATAAGTTTTTTTTATATTTTTATTAGGTATTTTCCTCATTTACATTTCCAATGCTATCCCAAAAGTCCCCCATACCCTCCCTCCAACCCCCCTACCCACCCACTCCCACTTTTTGGCCCTGGTGTTCCCCAAACACCCATGAAAGGAGTTACAGAGACAAAGTTTGGAGCTGAGACGAAAGGGTGGACCATCTAAAGACTGCCACATCCGGGGATCCATCCCATAATCAGCTTCCAAACGCTGACACCATTGCATACACTAGCAAGATTTTGCTGAAAGGACCCAGATATAGCTGTCTCTTGTGAGACTATGCTGGGGCCTAGCAAACACAGAAGTGGATGCTCACAGTCAGCTATTGAATGGATCACAGGGCCCTCAATGGAGGAGCTAGAGAAAGTACCCAAGGAGCTAAAGGGATCTGCAACAGTTTTTTTTTTTTTTAAATTAATATAAATCTAAAAAGATTGATAAAGTAAAGGAAAAAGAGGAGGGAATTATAAGAAGCAAATGTTTCATTTTCAGTATGAGGTACATTTAGATCACACAGAGTCACAGATAAGAAGAGACACTAAGGCTCTGTGTCCTGTATCAAGTAGCTGGCCCTGCTTAGCTAGTAGGTATCCTCAGTTCTCCACTGGCCTGAAAAGTACACTCACAATGCTCACTCTGTAAATGCACTGATTTCCTAAAATAGACTTTAGTGGGGCAAGCAGGCATTTGTTTACATCGACCCAGGGAAAGAAATCCTGGAACATATGAATTCATTAAAAATGTCTTCTATGCCTTTAGAAGGGAATTATTTACCTGTTATACCCACCGTGCTGGATAGTTCTATGTCAACTTGATATGTTATCTAAAAGGAGAGAACCTCAATTAAGAAAACGCCTCTATGAGATCAGGCTGTAGACAAGCTCCTTTTCTTAGTTAGTGACTGAAGGGAAAGCCCAGCCTACTGTGGGTGGTGCCATTTCTGGACCAGTTCCTGGGTTCTATAAGAAAGCAGGTTAAGCAGGCCATGGAGAACAAGCCAGTAAGCAGCACTCCTCCATGGCCTCTGCTGCAGCTCCTGCCTCCAGTTCCTGTCCTGTTTGAGTGCCTGCCCATACTTTTTTTTTTTTTCAAATGATAGACTATGATGTGGAAGTGCAAGCCAAATAATCCGTTTCCTCCCAGATTGCTTTTAGGCCATGGTGTTTTTGTTATAGTAATCCTAACTAAGACACCCATGATTCCCTCCCACCCCCCACTTCCCACAAAGTCCTATTGTTTTTTAATTCCCCCTTTTACTAACGATAGATTTGTTTCTCATATACAATATATCCTGATTATAGTCTCCTCTGCTCATCCCAGTTCCTCTCATCTGGATCAACTCCCTTTCTGTCTCTCCTTAGAACAGAGCTCAGATAACAAAACATAACAAAATAAAATATAAAATGAAACAGAAATCATCACATTGAAGAAGTCAGACAAGGCAAACCAACAGAAGGTAAAGAGCCCCGCGAGAAGACCCACGGATCAGAGACTCATTCGTTCACACACTCAGGGGTCCCATAAAAACACTAAATTGAAATATATATATATATATATATATATATATATATATATATATATATTATACCTAGAGCAGACTCATGTAGGCCCGCCTTGTTTTTCCGATGTTCTCCACCACCTCCCCCCCCGCCCCAGCTCATGTACTTTCTGCCTCTTTTTCAAGGGGTTCCCTGAACTCTGAGGAAAGATTTGACGGAGACATTCCATTAAGAGCTGTAGCTGGGCATGGTGGCGCACACTTTTAATCCCGTGAGGCAGAGGCAGGTGGATTTCTGAGTTTGAGGCCAGCCTGGTCTACAAAGTGAGTTTCTGGACAGCCAGGGCTATACAGAGAAACCCTGTCTCGAAAACAAAAAAACAAACAAACAAAAACAATAACAACAACAACAACAAAAATCTGTGTGTTCCAAGATCTCACATTCTATTTATGATGTCTGGTTGTGAATCTTTGCATGTGTTCCCATCTTCTTCAGGAAGAAGTGTCTCTGATAATGGCTGAATAAGGAACGGATCTATAAGAATTGCAGAATATCATTAAGAGTCATTTTATTATTTCTTTTTTTATACCAGTGTTACTCTATTTTATTCTAGGTTTCTGGACTATCTTCTGTCTGACTTTTGGTCACCCAAGCAGTGTTGTGTGTGGGCTGCGTCTTGAGGAGGAGTTGGCCTTAAGTCAGATCAGGCATTGGTTGGTCCCTCCTACAAGCTCTCTGCCACCATTGCCCTAGCATAGCTTTCAGGCAGTCCATATTGTAGATTAAAGTTTTTGTGGATGCCTTGGTGTTTATGATCATCTTTTGGTACTTTCCTGAACTGAAGACACTAGAACATAGGCTCTATGTAAGCTCCAGCTTGACTTCTCCAGGTTCAGTGAGTTTTGTGGGTGTTGTCATCAGCAGTGGGCCTTGTTGTTGGTTTGTGGAGAACAACCTAAATTCTTGGCAATGGTCTGGGTTGTTTGTGGATTTTCATCGGACCCCTTTGGCCAACAACTCAATTGGATAAAGCCCAGTCCTAGCACTGGAAGCTTCATTTGGTAACAAGAGATGGCCAGTTGAGACTCAATCTCTTTCAACAGGACCAAGTTCATATATTTTATAAAGTTCATACTGCACTAGGTTTCCCATACGACCCCTCATATGCCCTTCAATTCTGTCTTTCCCGGCATTCCCTCTGTCAGATCCATCTCCCCCCACTCCCCACAGGATCCTCCTATTCCTGTACCCCCTCTTATTCCTGTACCCCCTCTTCCCTGGCCTACCCATAAGATATATTCTATTTCCCCTCCCAGAGAAGTCCATGTGTCTTCCCCAGTCCCTTCCTCTATAGTTAACCTCTGTAATTTTATGGATTGTAGCTTGATTATCATTTAATGACAAATATCCACGTAGAAGCAAATATACAATATATTTATCTTTCAAAGTCTGGGTTATTTTATTTAAGATGATTTTTTTTCTAGCTCCATCTATTTACCTGCACATTTCATGATGTCCCTTTTTTTTTTTTTCATATTTTCAACAGAGTCTTGGAACACTTTGTAAAGAATGACCAGTGGTGGCTGTCCTTAAAGCCTCTGCCTGTCTGTGCAATCTGCTCCCTAACTCGGCTTCCTCAGTGGGAGAGGATATGCCTAACCTTGCAAAGACTTGATATGCCAGGGTAGGGGGATTCCCAGGAGGGGCCCCTATCCTCTCAGAGGAGAAGGGGAGGGGAATGGGAAAAGGGACTCTGTGAGGGGGACACCAGGAGAAAGGGCAGTTATTGGGGTATTAAAATGAATGAATAAATAAATTATTGGAGAAAAAAAAAACCAGAGCACTAAAAAAAAAAAAAAAAAAAAAAAAAAAAAGACCCATGGTGAACAATGCCTTGGGGGATCTGTGAGAGAAGCTCCAGAAAACAACAAACTGCCTCCGCCACCGCTGCTGCTGCCATCGCCACCGCAGCTGCCACCACCAAACAAAAAACAGAAGGCTTTTTACCTCAGGTGCACTTTGTTCCCTGAATTGTTTTTGGATGTGATTTTGTTCCTCCTGTGACAAACGTTTGCATTTAATTTATGAGACATGTTTATTCTTGTTGGATATGAGAACATTGCTATAAGAACTTATTCCAGTCAGTGTACCCTGGACCTTGGCCTTCTGCCCTGCTTTCATGCCTTTCCAGATATAACCTATACTAAGTGCCAGGCAGTTGTGTTTAAATTCGTCTGTTCTGAGAAAGTTCTGGAAAGAGCTGCTCTGTTAATATTTAGTATGGGTTGACTGGAGGTTGTTTTCATGTTTTTCTGACCATATGATTTTTTTTTTAAAACTCAACATTCCTTGAATCATCATTTTTTGTTGTTGTTACATTTGTATATAAAAGTACACTGAAACTGAAATAAAGTTGTCTACAGCATCAGACTGTATTTTGCCCCTTCCATGTCCTCAGATTCCAGGTTCAGCAGACAAGATCTGCACAATGGCTGAAAAGTTCAAAGTGGAGCAGTGCTTCATTGTATAAATGTAGCACATTAATACACTCTTCGGTTGAATGTTTCAATAGAAGGTTTCTAATCTAGGTTTCCAGTTTCTGGCTATTACAAAAAGAGCAGTAATGAGCAAGTGTCCTTGTAGTAGGACGAAGCACCCATTATATATATATATATATATATATATATATATATATATATATATATATATACATATATATATATATATATATATATATATATATATATGCCCAAGAGTGGTATAGCAAGTTGTATTTAGGAGTATACATGTATATACATATATGCATGTAACAAGAATTGATGAAAAAAAAAGACACCATGGATTTGAAAGAAAAAGGAAAGGCATATGGGAGGATTTGTGGGAGGAAAGGGTAGAGAGAAATGATGTACTTAAAAATCTCAAAAACAATAAGAAGAAAGAATTAAAGGTCATCAACTTTTCCCTGACCTCAGCTGTACAGAGAGTCAGGTGTCGGTAAGATTCAGATTTTTCTTTTTTTTCTTTTTCTCTTTCTTCTTTCTTCCTCTTCCTCTTCCTCCTCTTCCTCCTCCTCCTCCTCCTCCTCTTCTTCTTCTTCTTCTTCTTCTTCTTCTTCTTCTTCTTCTTCTTCTTCTTCTTCTTCTTCTTCTTCTTCCTTCCTTCCTTCCTTCCTTCCTTCCTTCCTTCCTTCCTTCCTTCCTTTCTTTCTTTCTTTCTTTCTTTCTTTCTTCTTTCTTTCTTTTTTGTTTTTATGAGACAGGGTTTCTCTGTATAGCCCTGGCTGTCCTGGAACTCACTTTGTAGACCAGGCTGGCATCAAACTCAGAAATCCACCTGCCTCTGCTGTCTGAGTGCTGGGATTAAAGGTGTGCTGTCAGCTCTGGGTTCTTTTTACTCACCCAGTGTTCAAACCATTCTTCTAGAGCATGAAGCAGGCACCTTTTGGATTTTGCTCTTTTGCCACCCAATACCAGAAAGCAGAGTGCAAAGGTCTGACCCACGCGCACAGCTCTTCCTTCCACGTCTTGTCTCAATACCCAAATCTTGTTGCTTTGAAGTTGATGTGATGGTTTGTATATGATCGACCCCGGGGGTGGCACTATTAGAAGGTGTAGCCCTGTTGGAGTAGGTGTGGCCTTGTTGGAGTAGGTGTGTCACTGTGGGTGTGGGCTTTGATACCCCAGCTCTAGCTGCCTGGAAGCAAGTATTCTGCTAGCAGCCTTCAGATGAAGATGTTGAACTCTCAGCTACTCCTAAACCATGCCTGCCTGCCACAGACCCTTTTTTGTCTCCTGTCTGCGTAGAATGGGTCTCTAGTTGTAGGTGGGCAAGGAGTCGGCAAATGACAAACAGAAGTGTCACGAGAGTGTGTAGAATCTGAGTGTAATTTTTCAAATTGAGCATCAAACATTTTATACAGAAGAAAATAGGGTTTTAGGTGACACATCAGCAAGGTACAAATGAGGTTACCGGATGCTTAATGACTCTTACACAAAACAGAGGAATGTAAACACAAAGACAGGCAGGAACTGGGCAATAAAACAACTGAGACAAAGTCAGCCCTATCTAAGTTCAGCTATAGTCTTAGAAGTCAGGTGTGAGGTCTTTACACTCCTAGGGCAAGGGCTTTCACACCCAAGTCATGGTTCTAATTAGGGAGTTCCACTCTAGCTAATCATCTCATGAATAATGCAATACTCTAAAACCACAGCCCGATCTACTTCCTAAACCATTGTAAATTCCTGTATATGGCAGCGACTTGGCTCTTATTCTAAGTGATAGTGTGTGTGGGGGACTTTCTATTAATAAGTAATGTGGTCTGCCATACATAACTATAATAAGAATTCTAAACTTACGTTGCTAAGCTTGACCTGAGATTTCTAACTCCATGTTGTAGATAGTAAAGCCTGATTTATTTCACTATCTCTCTTACAATACTAGAGGCAATTCTGAATGTCACCGAATAGGCACCATTCTTACTGAATTCCAAGCCCATGGTCGGCTCAAGGACTTTCTAGGACGTTGGAACACTGGCGAAGGCTTAGCTATGTCAGAATTCAATTTTTAAAGGCACTTATAAAAAAATAATACTAAAAGAGAGCCCGTGGATCTATACACCAGACTAACATGGGGATAGGGTATGAGTATATGGGTTATGAGAATGCCAAGGTTCCAGGAGGTTGAGTTTCCTTGAAACTCTTTGCCTCGTGAGTGCTTCCAGGCCTCACGGCCTGTCAAGCGACTTCATTGGGGTGTGTGTAGCACCTGCCTGGATGCTGCCACGTTCCCACCCTGATGATAATAGACTGAGCCTCTGAACCTGTAAGCCAGCCCCAATTAGATGTTGTCCTTATAAGAGTTGCCTTGGTCATGGTGTCTGTTCACAGCAGTAAAACCCTAACTAAGGCAGTTGGTATGATGGCTACTCTGTAGTTCACACTGTATGTATGTCATCAATGGCACCTGTCTACCTTCAGACAACACTGTTTTATTTGAGGTCAGATATATAGACCTACAAGACATCCTCACTGTTAACCCTCCTCTGGTTAATGACTCTCTTTCCTGCCACTCCTGCATCTATATGCCACTGTTATTCAGTGAACCACTACTCTGTGTGCATCAGCAGAGGCACTGATGGGAAGTGGTTAATTAGGGAAAATATTGGATAAAACTCCTCTAATGTGTTCAGTCTCATATGATTTACAATATTACTGAGTGTGATATTAACCTTAAGATGTAACAGAGTGAGAGTATTACAAAATTATCACTTCTAGGAACCTGCCTCACATGGCTTATTTGTGCTTCAATTTCTTCAGGATGTTGTTACTAACAATAATGCAGGTAAGCCAGGTTTTACATTCCATTGGATAATTTTTCACATATTTATTGTTTGAATTTTAAACTAACTATTATAGCCCTTGCTGTACCAGTTTTAGTAATTAGCTTTAAGTGAAAGGAGAAAAATAGAAAAATTTAAATAGGAAAATGCACTTATTATCCCCAATTCACTGAAAATGAACAAAAATTTCTATAGAAGTGCAGAGACATCCTAAGAGATTGCAAATAGCATACTTTTAGAGTTAATGAACAGTGAAGACGCAGAGAGCATGACCTGTGGCCAGTGAGGCATTTGGCAATTAGGATGTCTACAGGTTTTTTGCCTTTCAAACATGTTTCTTTGCCGGTTCACAGAAATATTCCTTATAACATCAATTATGGTAATCTCATGTAAACAGACTTCTCACCAAGTTGGGAAGAAATGCTTCAGGCTCCCATTAGAGATCCTCTTCAGGGCGAGGGGGATGCTTTCTAAGCTTGCAAGCTTGACCAGCATTCTTCAGTTGTGGCAGGTGAGGATGGTACGTTTGGAGGTCCCAGAAGATCCCTGAGAGCAATGGCTGGTGGCTAGCACTGTCAGGTGGGCATGTGTGAACTCAGTAATGGTACCTGAAACTCTGGTTGCTAAAGCCAGAGCCATGCAGTGGCCAGTCTCAAAGTCCCCTTGCCAAGGAGTATCAGTGCAGAGACTTGACTTCCTGTGCCTCAGGAGCACAGCAGTGTGAGTTTACTGTGTAGTTTAAATGCTTAAAGCCTTTGGTTGTGTCAGCACATGGCTCATCAGGCTTGCCATGTATTTGACTTTGGGTAAATTCTTTGCACATTTTAACAAATATTTTCATTAACTTTTTGGGCTGCCTTATCAATTGCTCTCTGGTTGTCTTTTAGGCGAGTTGAGAACTGTTGCCAGACCTATCTTAGTAGTTTTGGGATCTCATATCCTCATTAGGGTTCAATAGTGCTATTAAACATTAAGTGAAAAGAACTTTGCTGGTACAAATCATTAACACACACTTTCCAAGATTCAGTTAAGTGTGAATTATTGGTTAAGATATAGTTGTGTTGGGTCTTTGCTTTTATGTGACATGGTTTTGTTATAGTATCTAACCATATCTAAGTTGTTGAAGGAACAAATAAGCCAGTCTTATGGTGCTGGGAGCCATGGCCTTGTGGAAAATTTCTAACTTACATAAACAGCCCTGAGAGAACTTTCATGGTCATAACAGTAAGAATGTTTGTGGGTAGAGAGGACACGGTGACCATTGGTTCCAGGAGCTGAAGATTGCCACATGACCTTCAGAGAGCCCCCAGGCTCTCTTCCCACCTTTGAAGCCTCCTGTTGCTTATGCTTATATTGCCACTCCTGAATAAAATTTTTGAGAGCTTGGTCAGTCTAATTGACTTGCTCTCATTTTTTGTGTTTCTTGTCCCTCCCACTCTCTCTCTCCCCCCACCCCTGCTCTATGTTCCCGCTGATTATCCCCGCAGGTCAGGGCATTATGGACCAGTATTTAGGTGATGTTTGCTATGTAGGTGAGCAAAAAATGTCTTCCCTAAATCAGTGTCTGATATGGGACTATAAGGAGCAATGCAAAGCTCTGTGTAAGCTGGATTAAAATTTTAGCATCAAGTAAGAGGATGCAAATTCTATCTGATTACCCAAAGACTATACATAAGAGCCTTTTAGTTCATGAGGCACATGTAAACTTCAAGGCTAATGAAGCTTTAGTGACCTCAAAGACTAATACTTGAGTATGGCATATACCTTGTATATCATATCCCCAAGTTTCAAATGGGTTGAGAATACTAATGGTTGTATCAGTTATAGGTCCAACACCAGTTCTCATGAGGTTACCAATACCCTCTTCAGCTATCATTATCAAGGCATGTAGTTTCCATGTATGTGCTAGGCAGGAGTTCTATGTCAAAACATTGTTCATGGCACATGACAGCTTGTCTAATATGTCTGTTTTCTGAAAGAAAGTCATCTAAATGTCTAGTTTTCATATCATACAAGAGTTTCAGATTTTGTAGCACTTAAACTCTATTAAGAATTCTTAAAAGGTAAGTTAAAAAGTGAGCATTTGGACCAGCCAAAATTGCTGTAAATGTATAAATTTATAAATTTGTGTTCCACTAACCTGGCATCTTGGTGTGCTTTGGAGATAGTCAAAGCTTAGGTGGTATGGTAGCAGTAATATCAAACTGAAGTAACCTTTTTTTTCTACTTTTGTTGAATAGGGAAATTAAGAATTCTGCAAGAGTGAGAAAATTTAGAATGTTTAGGGTAAATGTTCTGTATATCAAAATAAATTTTAGCAAAGTGCATGTTATACTGATAGACATTGGATCTCTAGAATACCACAATAGTTTTGTGTTTTAAAAGTGCCGTTATAGGGTTCCTGGATTCTAATATTCCAGGAGCATGTTGTCTGTACATCTTGATTTCTAACATTTAATATGTAATTCATTGTCTGGTTATATTCTCTGCACATCATCCCACAGGGTCAAGGAGAGTCTTCCCTAACATCACAATCTGCGAAGGATGCATATTTAAAAGATATTCATGTTTCAGAGCTGTGAGAAGAGTTAAAAGCTGTTGCTGGTACATGAGTTATCCAGAATCTTGACCCAATTATCATTAAAAGGCTGAATTGTATTGAATATCTAAGAAGATATGTTTTATTTGTTGAATTATCATAGTTAATTAAGTTCTCATCCAGAGGATTTCCACAAAGACTTTTTCCTTTTGTTAAGTACCTTAGTCCCTGTTATAGGCTACAGTAGGCCCATCTGTCATATGGCAGGCAATAAGGTATATTGAATCCTGTGGAGGTGACCTGTGGTAATTGGTATAACTGAAAATAGATTATATATATAATCATATAACAATCATAATTAGTTACATCATGATTCTCATACCATTAGTGTAACAGAGTCAGGGTACCCTAAACTTGAATTTTTTAATACCCAAAGCTACATACAAGAGGATACGGCAAAGATTATATGGTTCTTTTTTGTGTAGTTTGGGAATAATCTGAGTTCATCTCATGATCATTTCATATAAAATTTAAGAGTTTATTTTTTTGAGGTCTGTAACCATCAAGTTATGTCCATGATCTAATAGGTATTATTTAGGTTGTTTTGAAGCCCAACTCTAGACTTTATTTAAAATAAATTATGGTGTTTTAAAACACCATAAGTTTGTCTACATAATACTGGATATACACATGATGTTGCTATTTACTTGATTGAGAGTCTGAAATTCCTGAATAAGTGTAAATTTTTCATACCAGATATATGACGCTTGTCCTAGCCTCGACAAGAGAGGTAACTGTGATGTTATGTTCCTTGGATAGTGTACTGGCTGGTTTTATGTGTCAACTTGACACAGCCTGAAGTTACCACAGAGAAAGGAGCTTTAGTTGGGGAAATGCCTCCATGAGATCCAGCTGTGGGGCATTTTCTCAATTAGTGATCAAGGGGGGAGGTCCCCTTGTGGGTGGTACTATCTTTGGACTGGTAGTCTTGGGTTTTATAAGAAAGCAAGCTGAGCAAGCCACGGGAAGCAAGCCAGTAAAGAACATCCCTCCATGGTCTCTGCATCAGCTCCTGCTTCCTGACCTGCTTGAGTTCCAGTCCTGACTTCCTTGGTGATGAACATAAGTATGTAAAGTGTAATCTGAATAAACCCTTTCCTCCCCAGCTTGCCTTTGGTCATGATGTTTGCGCAGGAATAGAAACCCTGACTAAGATAGATAGGTTAGCAATATTCCATCAAAGTTTAGTAAAAAAAAAAAAAAAAAAAAAAAAAAAAAAAAAAAAAAAAAAAAAAAAGCCTGTATTATTGTAGTACCACCCTTTACCACTAGAGGGTGTGCATTCTCCAAATATGTTCCATCTGTGTTAGTCTGTGACTTTAGAGGTGGGGCATTATGCATAACCTAACTAGTCTTCTGTAGATTAATTGCCCCAATACTAACAAATTGCTCCCCCAAGTTTAGGAGGTTTACTTTTAATTCTAAACAAACCTAAATTAATTTAAAGTTGAGAAGTATACAGATACAGTGTGGGTTTTAGTGGAAGTAAACTTACATGTGCCCAAAAGGCCTGGTTTGCAATAATGTAAAGTCATGTGCTGGATTTTTTAAAAAAGACTTCTGTTTTGTGAGTTCACTAGAGAGTGTAATGAGGGTTGGCACTCAGGTTCAGTAAGCACGGTGGACATTGTTGAGTATCCTAGTATGTTCTAAGAACATTGGATTCCATAATGAGGGCTGTCTGGTAAGGCATTAGTGATTATCCCTCACAGACTTGTGTTTCTGTGTACTCCCTCACCTTATGGCTGTCTAGAGAGCCTTGCTCAAAGTGTGGGATGATGGGAAAGCCTGTGGACCTGTGTGTGGTGTCATTATCAATTCTTTTTGCCTCTTCCTCCATCCCAAATGGGAAAGGCATACTGTCACTAGCCTGATTAAAATATAGTCTTATACTGCATGATTTAGTTGGCATTGATGGCATGAGAAACTCCAACTGGGTTCCTCAGTCTCAGATATATCTAAATGTACATATTCATAGTTCTCATCTGGTCTCAAACTCACAGATCATCTGTCTGCCTCTGCCTCCTGAGTACTGGGATTAAAGGTGTGCACCAGCTTCATTTTAAATAGTTTAAACATTCAGAAGCAGAGGAGCACTCCCAAACTCCATTTATGAAGTTAGTATAACTCTAACATCAAAAGTGGTAAAGACAGAGAAAGAAGAGAAAACTAAGGCCACCATTCCTGATGAACATAGATTAAAAAATACTTAATAAAATACTTTCAAATAGAATGCAGACATACTTCAAACAGATTATACACCATGATCACTTTGAATTTATCTCTGAAGTGTAGGGTTGGTTAAACAAATTCAGGTCAGTAAATGTACTAAGACATATAAATGGATTTAAAAACAAAAGTCACATGATCATCTCAATAGATTCACAAAAGGCTTTGCCAAAATCTAACATGGCTTTATTATAAAAATCCTAGAGAATGTATGGCCAAAGGGACCATATCCCAGTACAATTAAAGCTATATATGATAAACCCATAACTAAATGCCATCCAAAATGGAGAAAAGCTTGAAGCAATGCCACTGAAGTCAGTAACGAGACAGGGATGTCCATGCCATTTCAACACTATGCTTAAAGTACAAGCTGTAGCAATAAGGCAAGAAATGAAAAATTAAAGGCACAGGAATTCAAATCCCTACTTCCAGATCCTATAACAACTATACATCAGAGATCCCAAAAATTCTACCGGGGAACTTCCAGAATGGATAAAAAAATTCATCAATGTGGCAGGATGCAAAATTAACTTGCACAAATCAATAGCTTTTCTATACATCAACATACAGAGAAGCTCACGGATTCACTTATATTCACAGTAGCATCAAAGAAAATAAAATATCTGAGACTAAATCTAACAAAAAATGTGATGGAAATCTACAATGAAAACTTTAACCCTCTGAAGAAAGAAATAAAGAAGGTCACTAGAAACTGGAAAGACACCTTATGCTCATGGATTGGTAGAATTAACATAGTGAAAATGACCATTTTAATACAGATTAGATACATTCTGATACATCTAATACATATTGAGTACAAATTTAGTGTAATCACAATCATAACCCTCACTTCATTCTTTACAGAAATAATCCTAAAATTCATATGGAAGCTTTTAGGAATGTAGAAGAGCTGATAAGTGTGTATGTCATAAATGAGATTACAGCAAAAACCTCTCAGTCTTTATCACACAATTTGGCGCCTGTAAATAGTGATTATGCACTATGCTGGTAAAATATGCAAGAAAAACTTTTTTTAAAAAAAGATTTATGGTCCCTTCTGGTCGGCTACAGCACTGGGTCACCTTGGGCGCGGAGTCGGCGGACATTACCCCAAGGTCCCTAGAGGACTCTCCACGAGATCTTAGGACCACTGGTGAGTAGAACACAACTTCTGTTCCATTCCAATCGAGTGGAACCTGAGGCAGCATTAGGGAAGCACCTTGGGCGCAGAGTCAGCGGACACCGCCCCCCTCAAGGTCCCTAGAAGACTCTCCACATGATCTTAGGACCACCGGAGGCAGGTCCCAACCCCAGATATCTGTGCACCTTCCCTGCAAGAGGAGTGCTCAGACCACTGAAACTCAGGAGAGAGCTAGTCTCCCAAGTCTGCTGATAGAGGCTAACAGAATCATGGGAGGAAGAAGCTCCAACCAGAGACAACTATAACAACTAACTCCAGAGATTACCAGATGGCAAAAACCAACCCAGGTGCTGGTTCTTTGAGAAAATCAACAATATGCATAAACCCAGAGCCCTACTAACTAGAGGGCACAGGGACAGTATCTTAACAAAATCAGAAATGAAAAGGGAGACATAACAACAGAACATGAGGAAATTCAAAACATCATCAGATCCTACTACAAAAGGCTATACTCAACAAAACTGGAAAGCCTGGATGAAATGGACAATTTTCTAGACAGAAGTTAAATCAGGATCAGGTTACTGATCTAAACAGTCACATATCCACAAAAGAAATAGAAACAGTCATTAATAGTTTCCCAACCATAAAAGCCCAGGACCATGTAAGTTTAGTGCATAGTTCTATCAGACCTTCCAAGAACACCTAATTCCAACTTTCCTCACACTATTCCACAAAATAGAAACAGAAGGTACTCTACCCAATTCATTCTACGAAGACACAATTACTCTGATACCTAAACCACCTAAAGATCCAACAAAGAAAGAGAACTTCAGACCAATTTCCCTTATGAACATAGATGCAAAAATCCTCACTAAAATCCTCACAAACTGAATCCAAGAAAACATCAAAAAGATCATCCATCATGATCAAGTAGGTTTCATCCCAGGGATGCAGGGATGGCTTAATATATGAAAATCAGTCAATGTAATTCACTATATAAAGAAACTCAAAGGCAAAAACCACATGATCATCTTGTTATGTACTGATAAAGCATTTGAGAAATTCAAACTCCCCTTCATGATAAAAGTCCTGGAAAGATCAGGAATTCAAGGGCCATACTTAAACCTAATAAAAGCAATATATATAGCAAACCAGTAGCCAATAACAAACTAAATGGAGAAAAACCTGAAGCAATCCCACTAAAATCAGGGACTAGACAAGGCTGCCTACTTTCTCCCTACCTATTCAACATTGTACTTGAAGTCCTAGCCAGAGCAATTCTATGACAAAAGGAGATCAAGGGGATACAAATTGGAAAGGAAGAAGTCAAAATATCACTATTTGCACATGATATGATATTATATATAAGTGACCCTAAGAATTCCACCAGAGAACTCTTAAACCTAATAAGTGCAGTAGCTGGCTAGAAAATTAACTCAAACAAATCAGTGGTCTTTCTCTACACAAAGGATAAACAGGATGAGAAAGAAATTAGGGAAACAACACCGTTCACAATAGTCACAAAAAATATAAAATAACTTGGTGTGACTCTAACTAAGGAAGTGAAAGATCTCTATGAGAAGAACTTCAAATCTCTGAGTAAAGAACTTGAAGAAGATCTTAGATGATGGAAATATCTCCCACACTCATCAATTGGCAGGATTAATATAGTCAAAATGCCTATCCTGCCAAAAGCAATCTACAGATTCAATGCAATCCCCATCAAAATTCAAACTCAATTCTTCACTGAGTTAGAAAGGGCAATTTGCAAATTCATCTGGAATAACAAAAAACCTAGGATAGCAAAAACTATTCTCAACAATAAAAGAACCTCTGGAGGAATCACCATACCTTACATTAAGCTGTACTACAGAGAAATTGTGATAAAAACTGCATGGTGGGCCTTGATGAACAGAGACAGTTTATGGTTTTAGAGCTTTATTATTGAAAGGCAGGAAGAAAGACAGAAGGTAGAAAGAAAGAAATAGAAAGGCTGGCCATGGTGAAGTGGAGAGGGGGAGGAGGGAGAGAGAGGAGGGCAAGAGATGAGAGCAAGAAAGGTGAGAGCTTAAAAATAGTGAGAAGAGGACAAGCAGATCCTTTTATAGTGGGCTGGGCTATTGTTGCCAGGTAACCTTAGAGAAGAGAATACCTGACTATTGTCAGGTAACGGTGGGGGTGGAGTCTAGCCAAAATGCCGGGAGCTTGGGGAATTTCTGTATGACTGAGAGTCACAAAATTATTATGTAATGTCAGGCACCTGTCTCAGGGAACATGGCTCACTGTTCTGACTCATTTCGAGTTTTTAACTGAGTCTGGGGAGCAAGCCTAGTTTAACCAAAACAAGCTACCTTTTATGGCCCCACATTTAACAATATGGTATTACAATCAGTTTGTGGAGAGCATCAAATATCCTACGGAATAGCCTGAAAAATCAGAAACATCCATGATACCTTTTTGTCACTGTCTCAATTGATTGATGGATGATTGTTTTGATGTGTTCTTGGATACAGTTATTGAGAACTTTATTGAGGATTTTTGCATCGATATTCATAAGGGAAATTGGTCTGAAGTTCTCTATCTTTGTTGGGTCTTTTTGTGGTTTAGGTATCAGAGTAATTGTGGCTTCATAGAATGAGTTGGGTAGAGTACCTTCTGTTTCTATTTTGTGGAATAGTTTGTGAAGAACTGGGATTAGATCTTTTTTGAAGGTCTGATAGAACTCTGAACTAAACCCATCTGGTCCTGGGCCTTTTTTGGATGGGAGATTATTAATGACTGCTTCTATTTCTTTAGGGGATATGGAACTGTTTAGATCGTTAACCTGATCTTGATTTAACTTTAGTACCTAGTATCTGTTTACAAACTTGTTCATTTCATCCAGGTTCTCAAGTTTTGTATAGTATAGCCTTTTGTAGAATGATCTGATGGTGTTTTGGATTTCTTCAGGATCTGTTGTTATGTCTCCCTTTTCATTTCTGATTTTGTTAGTTAGGATGCTGTCCCTGTGCTCTCTAGTGAGTCTGGCTAAGGGTTTATCTATCTTGTTGATTTTCTCAAAGAACCAGCTCCTCCTTTGGTTGATTCTTTGAATTGTTCTTCTTGTTTCCACTTGGTTGATTTTGCCCCTGAGCTTGATTATTTCCTGCTGTCTAATCCTCTTGGGTGAATTTGCTTCCTTTTGTTCTAGAGCTTTTAGGTTTGTTGTCAAGCTGCTAATTTTTGCTCTCTCTAGTTTCTTTATGGAGGCACTCATAGCTATTAGTTTTCCTCTTAGAAATGCTTTCATTGTGTCCCATAAGTTTGGGTATGTTGTGGCTTCATTTTCATTAAACTCCAAAAAGTCCTTAATTTCTTTCTTTATTCCTTCCTTGACCAAGGTATCATTGAGAAGAGTGTTGCTCAGTTTCCACGTGAATGCTGGCTTTCTATTATTTATGTTTTTATTGAAGATCAGCCTTATTCCATGGTGATCTGATAGGATGCATGGTACAATTTCAATACTTTTGTATCTGTTGAGGCTTGTTTTGTGACCAATTATGTGGTCAATTTAGGGGAAGGTATCATGAGGTGCTGAGAAGAAGGTATATCCTTTTGTTTTAGGATAAAATGTTCTGTAGATATCTGTTTGATCCGTTTGTTTTATAACTTCTGTTAGTTTCAGTGTGTCCCTGTTTAGTTACTGTTTCCATGATCTGTCCATTGATGAAAGTGTTGAGTTGAAGTCTCCCACTATTATTGTGTGAGGTGCAATGTGTGCTTTGAGCTTTACTAAAGTTTCTTTAATGAATGTGGCTGCCTTTGTATTTGGAGCTTAGATATTCAGAATTTAGAGTTCCTCTTGGAAGATTTTACCTTTGATGAGTATGAAGTGCCCTTCCTTGTCTTTTTTGATGACTTTGGGTTGGAAGTCGATTTTATTCGATATTAGAATGGCTACTCCAGATTGTTTCTTCAGACCATTTGCTTGGAAAATTGTTTTCCAGCCTTTCATTCTGAGGTAGTGTCTATCTTTTTCCCTGAGATGAGTTTCCTGTAAGCCGCACAATGTTGGGTCCTGTTTGTGTAGCCAGTCTATTAGTCTATGTCTTTTTATTGGGGAGTTGAGTCCATTGATATTAAGAGATATTGAGGAAAAGAAATTGTTGCTTCCTATTATTTTTGTTGTTAAAGTTGGCATTCTGTTCTTGACGCTGTCTTCTTTTAGGTTTGTTGAGGGATTACCTTCTTGATTTTTCTAGGACGTGGTTTCCATCCTTGTATTGTTTTATTTTTTTTCTCCTGTTATTATCCTTTGAAGGGCTGGATTTGTGGAAAGATAATGTGTGAATTTGGTTCTGTCGTGGAATACTTTGGTTTCTCCATCTAAGGTAATTGAAAGTTTGGCTGGGTATAGTAGCCTGGGCTGGCATTTGTGTTCTCTTAGTGTCTGTATAACATCTGTCCATGCTCTTCTGGCTTTTGTAGTCTCTGGTGAAAAATCTCGTGTAATTCTTATAGGCTTGCCTTTATATGTTACTTGACATTTTTACCTTACTTCTTTCAATATTCTATCTTTATTTAGTGCATTTGTTGTTCTGATTATTATGTGTCAGGAAGAATTTCCTTTCTGGTCCAGTCTATTTGGAGTTCTGTAGGCTTCTTATATGTTCATGGGCATCTCTTTCTTTAGGTTTGGGAAGTTTTCTTCTATAATTATGTTGAAGATATTTTCTGGTCCTTTGAGTTAAAAATCTTCATTCTCATCTACTCCTATTATCTGTAGGTTTTGTCTTCTCATTGTGTCCTGGATTTCCTGGGTGTTTTGAGTTAGGATCTTTTTTCTTTTTCCATTTTCTTTGATTGTGTTGCCAATGTTCTCTATTGAATCTTCTGCACCTGAGATTCTCTCTTCCATCTCTTGTATTCTGTTGCTGATGCTCGCATCTATGGTTCTAGATTTCTTTCCTAGGGTTTCTATCTCCAGCGTTACCTCACTTTGGGTTTTCTCTATTGTGTCTACTTCCCTTTTTAGCTCTTGGATGGTTTTACTCAATTCCATCACCTGTTTGGTTGTGTTTTCCTGCAATTCTCTAAGGGATTTTTGTGCTTCCTCTTTAATGTCTTCTACCTGTTTAACAGTGTTCTCCTGTATTTCTTTAAGTGGGTTATTAAAGTCCTTCTTGATGTCCTCTACCATCATCATGAGATATGCTTTTAAATCTGGGTCTAGCTTTCAGGTGTGTTGGGGTGCCCTGGACTGGGCAAAGTGGGAATGCTGGGTTCTGATGATAGTGAGTGTCTTGGTTTCTGTTAGTACGATTCTTAAGTTTACCTTTCACCATCTGGTAATCTCTGGAATTAGTTGTTATAGTTGTCTCTGGTTAGAGATTGTTCCTTTTGTGATTCTGTTAGCCTCTATCAGCAGACCTGGGAGACTAGCTCTCTCCTCTGAGTTTCAGTGGTCAGAGCACTGTCTGCAGGCAAGCTCTCCTCTTACAGGGAAGGTGCACAGATATCTGGCGTTTGGACCTCCCTCGTGACTGAAGATGAAGGCCCAAAACAGGATCTGTCCCAGAAGCTGTGTTGCTTTGGCATGTCACAGAGGCTGTTAGCTTCTGTAGTCCACACTCTCACCTGTGCAGACTACTTTTGGCGGAGTCTGGGAACCAATATATCTCCCGATGATGCTGAGGCAAAGCCCTCCAGGGCTGTGCGGACACCTATCCTCTGGCCAGGAAGGTGCCAGGATGTCTGGAGCCCAAAAAGGGGGCTGCCTCAGAAGCTCTGTGGCTCCCCCTTTCCCAGAACCTGTTAGCTTCTGTAGTCCACACTCTCATCTTTGCAGACTACTTTCAGAGGAGTCTGGGAACCAAGGTAGCTCCCTCTGATGCTGAGGCAAAGCCCTCCTGGGCCTTGTAGTCACCTATCCTCTGGTCGGGAAGGTGCCTGGATGTCTGGAGCCAGAAAAGGGGGCTGTCTCAGAAGCTCTGTGTCTCCCGCCTGCCCCAGAAGCTGTTAGCTTCTGTAGTCCACACTCTCAACTTTGCAGACTACTTTCGGGGGAGTCCTGGAACCAAGGTGGCTCCCGCTGATGCTCGAGTTTGTTTTTCTAGTTGCAAGTGTAGCAGAGGATGGCCTAGTCGTTCCTCAATTGCAGGAGAGGACCTTGGTCTTGCGAAGATTTATATGCCCCAATACAGGGGAATATCAGTGCCAGGAAGCAGGAGTGGGTGGGTTGGGGAGCAGGGTTGGGGTAGGGTATAGGGAACTTTCCGAGCAGAAACAAGGAAAGGGGATAGCATTTGAAATGTAAATGAAGAAAATATCTAATTTAAAAAAGACATACAGAAAAATACAATTAAACAGGTGAAGGTAATAATTAAAATGTTATAATATATAAAAATGGAAATGGATGCAAAAAAGTAAACACAAACTGATGGAATTCTGAAAATGGAAAACATAGAAAAAAGGAACACCAGATGCAATTATGATATTTTCTAGTTCTATCCATTTATTTGTAAAATTCATTATGTCCTTGCCTTTAATATCTGAGCAGTATTCTATTGTGCAAATGAGTCACCTTTTTTGTATCAGTTCTCTGGATGTGGGGTGACTATTTTTCCAGCTTCTGGCTATTACAAATAGAGCTGCTATGAACACAGAATACACGTACTTGTGCATGGTTAAGAGTTTGATGTACATGTACAACAGTGTTATAAGTGGGTCTTCAATATTTTACTATTTCTATTTTTTTCTGAGAAATCCCAAGACTGATTTCTAGAGTCTTTGTTCAAGTTTTCACTCCAAGCAGCAATGGAGACTTGTTTTCCTTGGCAACATGTGCTTTATGTAGAGTTTTTGGTCTTAGCCAGTTTTATTCTGCACTTGACTCATAGCTAAGGGCTATGGTATAGGACAGAGAGAAACCACCCTTCCGCTCATCAGGATATTTTACTCTACCTGCTACCCAGTTGTTGTAGTTGTGTTTTTTGGTAGAGAACAATTTTATGTAGTTTAAAAGAAATACAAAGACATCAGTGATGTTATACTGTGCCTATCCTTCCAGTATACAATACCAGGCTTCGGGTAAGATGTACTTATTAGTACATGACTCTTTTGCAGTGCCTGTTTTCTGATTGGATTTGTAGTCTATTGCATAGGAACAATCTCTTCCCAAATAAACATGGTCAAAAGACCATGGACTGTGATGACAGAGGCCCTAGTTGATTCTAGTTGTACTTCTGAAGTTCAAGATATCAAAATGTGTTATAAATATTTATGTTTTACAATAGATTAGTGCTACTCTCAGCCTTGACCAAGAAGTTTCTCTGTTCAATGGATAATGATTGATGCAGACATTCATGAGTGGTCAAAGTGGTGAGAATGATTACAGAGTCCTCAGCCACAGATGTGTTAATGATATTAACTTTCCAATATGTTAACTTTATTAATGAATATATGCAGACAAAATATGAATTTCTCATTAGTATTTCTTAGATATTACATTCTTATATACACTTATGTATATCAATACATTATAGTGTATAAACAAAAGTGTCAATCATTATAATAAAATAGGGCAGCCAAGAAATGAAAGAGTAGAAATTATGGGTGAAGTATGCACAGTGTGGAATAATCATTTCCATAAAAATTCTAACCATATGTAAAATTGTTACTTTTATTTTTCAGAATGTGTTTGCTTATTCTTTGGTGTTTTTATTCATGTGTGAAATATATCAGGATCATATGTGCCTCATTATAACCTTCTGGTTTTGTTTGGGAACTTCCAATAAGTCTCCCCTAACTAACTGATCACTTTTATTTCATTAAGTAAAAATATAGAGAGTCCAAATAGTGCTGCATATATATACATATGTGTGTCATTCACTAGTACATAAGCAACACCTAGCATACTTCCAAAGGAAAAATATGAGCATATTTTCATCATCAATTGTCAAATATCAATAGATCCAAAACTTGGTTTGTGTTTTTGGAAGACCCTCACCATCATGTTGTAATTTTTTTAAAATTTATTTTATTAGGTATTTTCCTCAATTACATTTCCAATGCTATCCAAAAAGTCCCCAATACACTCCCCCCCCCCAGTCCCCTACCCACCCACTCCCACTTTTTGGCCCTGGCATCCCCCTGTACTGGGGCATATAAAGTTGGCAAGTCCAATGGGCCTCTCTTTCCAGTGATGGCCGACTAGGCCATCTTTTGATACAAATGCAGCTAGAGTCAAGAGCTCTGGGGTACTGGTTAGTTCATAATAATGTTTCACCTATGGGGTTGCAGTTCCCTTTAGCTCCTTGGGTACTTTCTCTAGCTCCTCCATTGGGGGCCCTGTGATCCATCCAATAGCTGACTGTGAGCATCCACTTCTGTGTTTGCTAGGCCCCGGCATTGTCTCACAAGAGACAGCTATATCTGGGTCCTTTCAGCAAAATCTTGATAGTGTATGCAATGGTGTCAGCGTTTGGAAGCTGATTATGGGATGGATCCCTGGATATGGCAGTCTTTAGATGGTCCATCCTTTCTTCACAGCTCCAAACTTTATCTCTGTAACTCTTTCCATGGGTGTTTTGTTCCCAATTCCAAGAAGGGGAACAATGTCTACACTTTGGGCTTCGTTCTTCTTGAGTTTCATGCGTTTAACAAATTGTATCTTATATCTTGGGTATCCTAAGTTTTTGGGCTAATATCCACTTATCAGTGAGTACATATTGTGTGAGTTCCTTTGTGAATATGTTACCTCACTCAGGATGATGCCCTCCAGATCCATCCATTTGCCTAGGAATTTAATAAATTCATTCCTTTTAATAGCTGAGTAGTACTCCATTGTGAAAATGTACCACATTTTCTGTATCCATTCCTCTGTTGAGTGGCATCTGGGTTCTTTCCAGTTTCTGGCTATTATAAATAAGGCTGCTATGAACATAGTGGAGCATGTGTCCTTCTTACCGGTTGGAACATCTTCTGGATATATGCCCAGGAGAGGTATTGCTGGATCCTCTGGTAGTATTATGTCCAATTTTCTGAGGAACCGCCAAACTGATTTCCAGAGTGGTTGAACCAGCTTGAATCCCACCAACAATGAAGGAGTGTTCCTCTTTCTCCACATCCTCGCCAGCATCTGCTGTCACCTGAATTTTTGATCTTAGCCATTCTGACTGGTGTGAGGTGGAATCTCAGGGTTGTTTTGAGTTGCATTTCCTTGATGATTAAGGATGTTGAACATTTTTTCAGGTGGTTCTCTGCCATTCGGTATTCCTCAGGTGAGAATTCTTTGTTCAGTTCTGAGCTCCATTTTTTAACGGGGTTATTTGATTTTCTGGAGTCCACCTTCTTGAGTTCTTTATATATATTGGATATTACTCCCCTATCTGATTTAGGATAGGTAAAGATGCTTTCCCAATCTGTTGGTGGTCTTTTTGTCTTATTGATGGTGTCTTTTGCCTTGCAGAAGCTTTGCAACTTTATGAGGTCCCATTTATCAATTCTCGATCTTACAGCACAAGCCTTTGCTGTTCTATTCAGGAATTTTTCCCCTGTACCCACATCTTCGAGGCTTTTCCCTACTTTCTCCTCTATAAGTTTCAGTGTCTCTGGTTTTATGTGGAGTTCCTTAATCCACTTAGATTTGACCTTGGTACAAGGAGATAGGAATGGATCAATTCGCATTCTTCTACATGATAACCGCCAGTTGTGCCAGCACCATTTGTTGAAAATGCTGTCTTTTTTCCACTGGATGGTTTTTGCTTCCTTGTCAAAGATCAAGTGACCATAGGTATGTGGGTTGATCTCAGGGTCTTGAATTCTGTTCCATTGGTCTACTTGTCTGTCGTTATACCAGTACCATGCAGTTTTTATCACAATTGCTCTGTAGTACAACTTTAGGTCAGGCATGGTGATTCCACCAGAGGTTCTTTTATCCTTGAGAAGAGTTTTTGCTATTCTAGGTTTTTTGTTGTTCCTGATGAATTTGCAAATTGCCCTTTCTAATTCGTTGAAGAATTGAGTTGGAATTTTGATGGGGATTGCATTGAATCTGTAGATTGCTTTTGGTAAGATAGCCATTTTTACAATGTTGATCCTGCCAATCCATGAGCATGGGAGGTCTTTCCATCTTCTGAGATCTTCTTTAATTTCTTTCTTCAGGGACTTGAAGTTCTTGTCATACAGATCTTTCACTTCCTTAGTTAGAATCACGCCAAGGTATTTTATATTGTTTGTGACTATTGAGAAGGGTGTTGTTTCCCTAATTTTTTTCTCTGCCTGTTTATCCTTTGTGTACAGAAAGACCATTGACTTGCTTGAGTTAATTTTATATCCAGCTACTTCACCGAAGTTATTTATCAGGCTTAGGAGTTCTCTGGTGGAATTTTTAGGGTCACTTATGTATACTATCATATCATCTGCAAAGGGTGATATTTTGACTTCTTTTCTGATTTATATCCCCTTGATCTCCTTTTGTTGTCTAATTGCTCTGGCTAGGACTTCAAGTACAGTGTTGAATAGGTAGGGAGAGAGTGGGCAGCCTTGTCTAGTCCCTGATTTTAGTGGGATTTCTTCCAGCTTCTCACCATTTACTTTGATGTTGGCTACTGGTTTGCTGTATATTGCTCTTATCATAGTTAGGTATGGGCCTTGAATTCCTGATCTTTCCAAGACTTTTATCATGAATGGGTGTTGGATTTTGTCAAATGCTTTTTCAGCATCTAACGAGATGATCATGTGGTTTTTGTCTTTGAGTTTGTTTATATACTGGATTAAATTGATGGATTTTCGTATATTGAACCATCCCTGCATCCCTGGGATGAAACCTACTTGGTCAGGATGGATGATTGTTTTGATGTGTTCTTGAATTCGGTTAGCGAGAACTTTATTGAGGATTTTTGCATTAATATTCATAAGGGAAATTGGTCTGAAGTTCTCTATCTTTGTTGGGTCTTTATGTGGTTTAGATATCAGAGTAATTGTGGCTTCATAGAATGAGTTGGGTAGAGTACCTTCTGATTCTATTTTGTGGAATAGTTTGTGAAGAACTGGGATTAGATCTTTTTTGAAGGTTTGATAGAACTCTGCACTAAACCCATCTGGTCCTGGGCTTTTTTTAGTTGGGAGATTATTAATGACTGCTTCTATTTCTTTAGGGGATATGGGACTGTTTAGATCATTAACCTGATCTTGATTTAACTTTGGTACCTGGTATCTGTCTAGAAACTTGTCCATTTCATCCAGGTTCTCCAGTTTTGTTGAGTATAGCCTTTTGTAGAAGGATCTGATGGTGTTTTGGATTTCTTCAGGGTCTGTTGCTATGTCTCCCTTTTCATTTCTGATTTTGTTAATGAGAATACTTTCCCTATGCCCTCTAGTGAGTCTGGGTAAGGGTTTATCTATCTTGTTGATTTTTCTCAAAGAACCAGCTCCTCGATTGGTTGGTTCTTTGAATTGTTCTTCTTGTTTCCACTTGGTTGATTTCACCCCTGAGTTTCATTATTTCTTGCTGTCTACTCCTCTTGGGTGAATTTGCTTCTTTTTGTTCTAGAGCTTTTAGGTGTTTTGTCAAGCTGCTAATGTGTGCTCTGTCTAGTTTATTTTTGGAGGCACTCAGAGCTATGAGTTTTCCTCTTAGAAATGCTTTCAATGTGTCCCATAAGTTTGGGTATGTTGTGGCTTCATTTTCATTAAACTCCAGAAAGTCCTTAATTTCTTTCTTTATTCCTTCCTTGACCAAGGTATCATTGAGAAGAGTGTTGTTTAGTTTCCACGTGTGTGTTTGCTTTCTATTATTTATTTTGTTATTGAAGATCAGTCTTAGTCCATGGTGATCTGATAGGATGCATGGGACGATTTCAATATTTTTGTATATATTGAGGCTTGTTTTGTGACCAACTATGTGGTCAATTTTGGAGAAGGTACCGTGAGGTGCTGAGAAGAAAGTATATCCTTTTGTTTTAGGATAAAATGTTCTGTAGATATCTGTCAGATCCATTTGTTTCATAACCTCTGTTAGTTTCACTGTGTCCCTGTTTAGTTTCTGCTTCCATGATCTGTCCATTGGTGAAAGTGGTGTGTTGAAGTCTCCCACTATTATTGTGTGAGGTGCAATGTGTGATTTGAGCTTTACTAAAGTATCTTTAATGAATGTGGCTGCCCTTGTATTTGGAGCATAGATATTCAGAATTGATAGTTCCTCTTGGAGGATTTTACCTTTGATGAGAATGAAGTGCCCTTCCTTGCCTTTTTTGATGACTTTGGGTTGGAAGTCAATATCAGATATTAGAATGGCTACTCCAGCTTGTTTCTTCCTACCATTTGCTTGGAAAATTGTTTTCCAGCCTTTCATTCTGAGGTAGTGTCTATCTTTTTCTCTGAGATGAGTTTCCTGTAAGCAGCAAAATGTTGGGTACTGTTTCTATAGCCAGTCTGTTAGTCTATGTCTTTTTATTGGGGAGTTGAGTCCATTGATATTAAGAGATATTAGGGAGAAATAATTGTTGCTTCCTTTTATTTTTGTTGTTAGAGTTGGTGTTCTGTTTTTGTGGCTGTCTTCTTTTAGGTTTGTTGAGGGATTACCTTCTTGCTTTTTCTAGGACGTGGTTTCCGTCCTTGTATTGGTTTTTTTCTGTTATTATCCTTTGAAGGGCTGGATTCGTGGAAAGATAATATGTGAATTTGGTTTTGTCGTGGAATACTTTGGTTTCTCCATCTATGGTAATTGAGAGTTTGGCTGGGTATAGTAGCCTGGGCTGGAAATTGTGTTCTCTTAGTTTCTGTATAACATCTGTCCAGACCCTTCTGGCTTTCATAGACTCTGGTGAAAAATCTGGTGTAATTCTGATAGGCTTGCCTTTATATGTTACTTGACCTTTTTCCCTTACTGCTTTTAGTATTCTATGTTTATTTAGTGCATTTGTTGTTCTGATTATTATGTGTCGGAAGGAATTTCTTTTCTGGTCCAGTCTATTTGGAGTTCTGTAAGTTTCTTGTGTGTTCATGGGCATCTCTTTCTTTAGGTTTGGGAAGTTTTCTTCTATAATTTTGTTGAATATATTTGCTGGTCCTTTGAGTTGAAAATCTTCATTCTCATCTACTCCTATTATCCGTAGGTTTGGTCTTCTCATTGTGTCCTGCATTTCCTGGGTGTTTTGAGATAGGATCTTTTTGGATTTTGTATTTTCTTTGATTGTCGTGCTGATGTTCTCTATGGAGTCTTCTGCACCTGAGATTCTCTCTTCTATCTCTTGTATTCTGTTGCTGATGCTCGCATCTATGGTTCCAGATTTCTTTCCTAGGCTTTCTATCTCCAGCGTTGCCTCAATTTGGGTTTTCTTCATTGTCTCTACTTCCCTTTTTAGCTCTTGGATGGTTTTATTCAATTCCATCACCTGTTTGGTCTGGTTTTCCTGCAGTTCTTTATGGGATTTTTGTGCTTCCTCTTTAATGTCTTCTACCTGTTTAGCAGTGTTCTCCTGTATTTCTTTAAGTGTGTTATTAAAGTCCTTCTTGATGTCCTCTACCATCATCATGAGATATGCTTTTAGATCCAGTTCTAGCTTCTCTGGTGTGTTGGGGTGCCCTGGACTGGGCGAAGTGGGAGTGCTGGGTTCTGATGATGGTGAGTGGTCTTGGTTTCTGTTAGCAAGATTATTACGTTTACCTTTCGCCATCTGGTAATCTCTGGGGTTAGTTGTTATCGTTGTCTCTGATTAAAGATTGGAGCAGATGCTGTGTTCTACTCACCAGAAGTCTTAAGATCCTGTGGCGGGTGTCGTGGGTAGCTGGCGGGTGTCAGCCAACCCTGCGCCCTAGCTATCCAGGGACTGGTCAGACCAGAAGAGGCTTGTGGCCCTACTCAGGCCGGTTTTCTGCCTTCCCAACCAAAGCAGTCTCAGGTCCCCTGCGATTGGACTGGAGCAGAAGCTGTGTTCCACTCACCAGAAGTCTCAAGATCCTGTGGCGGGTGTCGTGGGCAGCTGGCGGGTGTCAGCTGACCCTGCGCCCTAGCTACCCAGGGACTGGTCAGACCAGAAGAGGCTTGTGGCCCTACTCAGGCCGGTTTTCTGCCTTCCCAACCAAAGCAGTCTCAGGTCCCCTGCGATTGGACTGGAGCAGAAGCTGTGTTCCACTCACCAGAAGTCTCAAGATCCTGTGGCGGGTGTCGTGGGCAGCTGGCGGGTGTCAGCCGACCCTGTGCCCTAGCTACCTCGGTGCTGGTCAGACAGGAAGAGGCCTGTGGTCCCACTCAGGCCGGCTTTCTGCTTCCCTAACTCTATGTTGTAATATTTTAAATATATGGTTACACTTTGTTTAGTGGGGGAATCATAGAACACATGCATGAAAGTGATTCTGTTATTCTGAGATGCAAGTATATGAAATCTAAATCACACATCCTACAGGCATATTTAAATAATTGAAATTACATGGTTAAACTTAGAGATAAACACATTTGCTACTCAGATATTTCACTTATACACCTGATTTTATTTTGACCTGCTTGGTTTATTCAGGTTTTGTGGTTTTAGCTATAGCTGCTTAGAGTTTATGTTTACAATGTCCACGTGCAGTCCTGACACACCATGGAGTGATTCTCACTGCAGATCTCTAGGAGTCAGACCTTTCACCTCCATGGTTCTTTTTCATCATCAATAAGAGTTTTCACTCATTTTCCATTTTGTTAATACAGGTTAATAAGCAGTAATTTTAAAAGTGTTTCAGATTCTAGGAGTCCAGCCATGTCCGGAGATGCTTCCTACCTGAGATGCTTCTACATTTTAGTGGTTTATATGTATAGTCTCAATTCTGTGTACCATTATCATGTAATTCTTTTTACTGTATTTACTAAGCAACTTAGGGTGAGTGATTTACCTCTGAATACAGGTGCTATGACCCAGGTGTAGTCTTATGACATCAGGAAAGAGCCTGTTGTCTACTGTCATCACGTTTTTAGAAATGAAAACATCAAGAACTGGATCCAACTGCCAGCAAGGATGAACCTGACTTCAAGAGAGACATTATAGTAATATTGGCACAACTTAAAATCGCTGATGCATAAATCATCATCCCCAGGTAAACAAAAGCCATTTCTCTCTCCATTGGAACTCTGTAAACAATGAAGTTACATGGATACGTTTTTTCTTAAGCCAGACAATATAACTTCAGTTTAAGCCATGAAAAACCTATTTTCAGGGGAGCTCATGACCAGCAGATGGCACAATGAGGCCACAAATCCCCATAGAAAGATGATAAGGATATGGAGGGAACTCTGTGTGTGTGTGTGTGTTTTTGTTGTTGTTTTTTGTTTTTTTGTTTTTTTTAATTAAGTGTACTAACTGATCTGCACTGTGGTCATTAACATGTGATGTCTCCATGCTCAAACCCAGTAAAGATTCTTTGTTAAACAGTTCACAGATTTATGTTCACTTATTTTTATACGGTTTTTATAACATTTTGAAAAAAAGTGATTCAATTTATTCCAATAACTGATTTTGCCACACCCAACTATTTCCAGAACCTTCCTACCTCTGAATTCATGCAACTACACACAACTTTTTCCTTCTGAATGTAAGCAAAAAAAAAATCTCAGAAATTTAAGGGGGGGATTACAAACAGAAACAAAACAAAACAAAACAACCAGACACAGACACAGACACAGACACAGACACAGACACACACACACACACACACACACACACACACACACACAGAGAGAGAGAGAGAGAGAGAGAGAGAGAGAGAGAGAGAGAGAGAGACTAACAAAATTACAACTCTGTAGCTATGATATATAGACAAATCCTAAGTGAGACAAAAGGGGTTTACTAAAGCAATATTAGAAAAATGGTCTGCAAAAATACCATTGAGTTCATTTTTTATTTGTCGATCAACTGCTAAGCATGTCCTCATGATTAACTGTGCTTAACATCCCCTCTGAGACTCCACTGGAGAAAACTAATTATTCCTTTACATGTGAGTGTCAGTCACAATTCTTCTTGGATAGGGCTGAGATCTTGTGTCCATTTCCTTCTCCCAACTTAGGGATTTTGTCTGGGCTGACATGGTTCAGGCTCTGTTCCTCCAGCCACAGTGTCTGTGAATTCATATGTGCAGGAATCCAATTGTGTCTAGAAGACACTCTTTCACTGGAGCCCTACAACCACTCTGTCTCTTATAATCTTCTCAATTTTAAATGTTTTACTCTCAGTTTTTAATCTCTATTTTACTATATCATCTTCGTAAATTCCTCTTACTCTAAATGCCCTATTCAAGTCTCTCATCCTCTACAATTAAATATACCAAACACAATATTGAAATCTTGGAACAATTAGGAATGAGAACATGCAGCACTTGCCTTGTTGACATGGGTGAAATATTTGGTATATATTTTCTAGTTCCATATATTTATAGACCAGATAATTAAAGTTTTTTTTATCATTGAGCAATATCCACTTTTCTATATGTACAATTTTTTTTTTGAGACAGGGTTTCTCTCTATAGTCCTGGCTGTTCTGGAACTCACTTTGTAGACCAGGCTGGCCTCGAACTCAGAAATCCGCCTGCCTCTGCCTCCCAAGTGCTGGGATTAAAGGCGTGCGCCACCACGCCCGGCTATATGTACAAATTTGTCCTTATTTATTTATGCTTTATTAGAAATCCAGGATGATTTCTTCCTATATATTCTGTTAAATATCATGAATAACTTTCTGTGAATAAATGTGAATGTGAACAAATGTGAATCTCTACAATAAGATGTAGAGTCATTTGAGTAGATGTGTGAGAGGGTTATTGATGGTTAACAACATACTTTTATTTATTATTTTTTGGCCAATTTTCATAGGAAAATTTTCATCCCAGGTAAGGGTGGTTAAAACCCATGTTTAGAGATGATACAGGCCCTAGCAGATCTCAGTGGTATTGCTAATGATCATGTTGTAAAACTGCCTTATAAATATTTATGTTCAAATCCAGTAAATTATTGTCTGAGCCTTGATCACAGAGGCTCATTGTGCCCTCTTTAATGATTGATGCAGACATTCTCTTGAGTCATTAGAGTGTTGAGAAAGATTGTCAGAGTATTCAGCCACAGGTGATTCAATGATACCAACCTCTCACCCAAGAATCAAAGACCATCATAAAACATGAAAAAGAATATAAGATTCAGAGAATGGCATTAAAGGACATGAAATTTTATCTCCAGGGATTTAACTGTTCTTAGTGCACACATGAACTCTCAGTACCTAGATTTACCAGCAGAGATGCACAGAAATCAAACCAGTGAAAATTACCACATGAGAGACCTTGAAATGACTGAGCAGTTAGACATGTCTCCTGGCAAGGTTAGTGACATCAGTTAAATCTTGTAGAATTGAAGGACATAAGTCATTCTCTGAGGTTAATATGTCCCACTTGACTTGGTGCAGGTGTATCCTGCTATTACCACTAAGAATAATGTAACAATTAAAAAATTATGACAAGGAAGGGAGATACTCTCAATGAACCACAGCAAGCTGGAAGCATTTGATGACTGGTGGGCAAAATAACATTTCTTTGTTTTGGGGAAGATTTCTGGAGGTTCAGTCTTTACTAGTGATGACCCTATCTATGTGTGTATAGCTAGTACTAATTAACCTCACTGTGTCATTATTTAAGGAAACAGGAGAGGTCAGGATATTAGGAAAGAGACTTATTGGAAAGTTCCAAGTGAAAAACAGCGACCTAGTGGTGGTACAGTGTGGTGAGAGTTCAGAGAGTGTTGGCTGATCATAGCATATTTCATATATGATTGAAAATTTCAAAGAGTAAAACTCCTTATGAAATATAGAAATAAGAATGTTACAAGTGCATAGATCTTCATAGATGTGTATTTTGTACACTGTGCATATTTCTCCTGTAACATCTTGTTCCTCCTACTTTCCTGTTTTTACACTAGGCCATTGGAACATCATCTTGTATTTGCATACATAGTTATCTAAAACTATGAAAATATAAAGGTTAATAATAATAGTCCCATTTAATATTTTTGATTTTGAGATTCTCTTAATATAGTTATATCTAATTACATTCATTTTCTCCAAAAGCAATGTAAATTTCTGATATATATATATATATATATATATATATATGAAATCCATGCCCTAGTGATAAAATCACTTGTAGACACATCTATAGTTTATATGTATAATTTAGTTAGTCATGGTAGTGGTGTAATATTCATTGATGTGTAAATATTTTAACCACATATACTTTTAGTATTTTAGTGAATTTTGAAATATATATCCTGTGTGAAAGGAGATATTACTTGAACACATCTGAAAGAATGAATTTACCATCAAAATCATCATCATCCCCATTGTCATCTCCTCCTCATCATTATCATGATCAAAAAGCACCAACTGTAATTCCACGTGTTAATATTGTCCCAAAGAGGAGCAACAGACTTAGGCCAAAAGTTTATTGATACCTTAGTCCCTGAAGTTACATCCACATCATCTGCCGAGGGCTCAATAAAAGTGTTTGGGATACATTTTCTCAGAGAGAATTAGGACTTGGACCTGAGCATACTGCTGCCTGACCCCAGTGCCTTTTCAATCCTTCTTCTCCAATTCTTCTCTAGATGGACTAGGTTCTTATGTAAGAAGTCCCCTGCTCATGAATATGCAAATTACTTGAGTTTATGGCAGTAAATATAGGGATGTCCACACCCTGAAACAACCTATGATCAGTGTCCTCTCCACAGTCCCTGAAGACACTGACTCTAACCATGGGATGGACCTGGATCTTTCTCTTCCTCCTGTCAGGAACTGCAGGTAAGGGGCTCACCAGTTCCAAATCTGAAGTGGAGACAGGGCCTGAGGTGACAATGACATCCACAATGCTTCTCTCCATAGGTGTCCATTGCCAGGTCCAGCTGCAGCAGTCTGGACCTGAGCTGGTGAAGCCTGGGGCTTCAGTGAAGATATCCTGCAAGGCTTCTGGCTACACCTTCACTAGCTATGATTTAAACTGGGTAAAGCAGAGGCCTGGACAGGGCCTGGAGTGGATTGGATATATTTATCCTGGAAGTGGAGGTACTGCCTACAATCAGAAGTTTAAGGGCAAGGCCACACTGACTGCAGACAATCCCTCCAGCACTGCCTACATGCAGCTCAGCAGCCTGACATCTGAGGAATCTGCTGTCTATTTCTGTGCAAGACACAGTGTTGTAACCACATCCTGAGTGTGTCAGAAACCCTGGAGGAGCAGGAAGCTGCACTGGGACTGAGATGACAGAAAGATTAATTCTTAGACTTGCTCAGAAATTGTAATTTTGAATGTTCATTTATTGCCTCCTCCTCACATTCCTATAGTGCCTTTGTCAGCTTTGCAAACGTCCATCTATGAATAATGTCATTCTCTTTGGATAAATCTACAGTTCACCATACCTTGTGAATTTCTTCATCGTGACCACTTCCATAGAAATGTTTCTTATTCAATAGAACAAAAAAAGTGAAAAGTATGTGTATATATGATAAATATATTACTGGATCCTGAGTGATCAGAACTTTTTTGAAATTGTTGGGAATAATGTATAGTAGGAATTCAATCTCTGAAATGCAAATCACCAATATTTTGGCAAAGAAACATAACATCATAGTCTCTTTGTGATCTCTTTAATTAATCAATTAATTGATTAATTAATTGATTAATTAATTGATTAATTGATAATTAATTGATTAATTATCATCTCAAATACTGCTCCCCATCCTGGTCCATCCTTCACAGAGTCCTTTCCCCATTCTCCCTCCCCTTCTCCTCTGATAGGCTGGGACACCCCTCTGAATATTCCTCACTCTGGCACATCAATTCTCTGCCAGATTAGGCACATTTTCTCCTACTGAGTTTAGACAGGGTAGCCATGAAGACTGAGCTGCCTGTATGCTCCATATATGCCAGGGGCCCTTGCTTCAGCCTGTGTATGTTCTTTGATTGATGACTCAGATTCTCAGAGCTCCCAGTAGTCCAGTTTTGTTGATTCTGTTGTTCTTCCTGTGGGGCTCCTATCTATTTCCGGGTCTCCAATTCTTTCCCCAATACTTCTAACAATGTCCTGGACCTCCATCTAACATTTGTCTATCAGTATCTGCTTTTGTTTCAGTCTATTGCTGGGTAGAGTCTCTCAGAGGATTGTTGTGTTATGCTCCTGTCTTCAGGCATAACAGAGTATTATTAATAATGTCAGGACTTTCCCCATCAAAGCAGGTATCAGTAAGAGTTATTTCATTGAGAAGTTTTGTGCCTATGCTTATAAACGATATTGGTGTATAATTTTCATTTTTCCAACTTTTTATTACATATTTTCTTCATTTACATTTCAAATGATATCCTGAAAGTCCCCCATACACTCACCCCAATCCTGCTCTCCTACCCACCCACTCCCACTTCTTGGCCCTGGTGTCCCCCTGTACTAGGGCATATAAAGTTTGCAAGACCAAGGGGGTCTCTCTTCCCAGAGATGGCCGACTAGGCCATCTTCTTCTACATATGCAGCTAGAGACATGAGCTCTGGGGGTACTGGTTAGTTCATATTGTTGTTCCAACTATATGGTTGCACACCCCTTCAGCTCCTTGGGTACTTTGTCTATCTCCTCCATTGGGGGCCTTGTGTTCCATCCAATAGATGACTGTGAGCATGCACTTCTGTATTTGCCACGCACTGGCATAGCCTCACATGAGACAGCTATATCAGGGTCCTTTCATCAAAATCTTGCTGGCATATGCAATAGTGTCTACATTTGGTGGCTGATTATTGGATGGATCCCCGGGTGGGGCAAAGACAGCATTTTCAACGAACGGTGCTGGCTTAAATGGCGGATATCATGTAGAAGAATGCCCATTGATCCATTCTTATCTCTTGTACTAAGCTCAAATCTAAGTGGATCAAGGAACTCCACATAAAACCAGAGCCACTAAAATATATAGAGGAGAAATTGGGGGAAAGCCTCAAAGATGGGAAAAAATTCCTGAACAGAAAAGCAGTGGCTTGTGCTGTAAGATTGAGAAACGACAAATGGGACCTCATAAAATTGCAAAGATTCTGTAAGGCAAAAGACACTGTCAATAAGACAAAAAGGCCATCAACAGATTAGGAAAGGATCTTTACCAGTCCTAAATCTGATAGGGGACTAATATCCAATATATACAAAAAAACTCTAGAAGCTGGACTCCAGAAAAATCAAATAACCCCATTAAAAAATGGGGCATAGAACTAAAAAATGAATTCTCAACTGAGGAATACTGAATGGCTGAGAAGCACCTGAAAAAATATTCAACATCCTTAATCATAGGGGAAATGCAAATCAAAACAACATTGAGATTCTACCTCACACCAGTCAGAATGGCTAAGATCAAAAGCTCAGGTGAGAGCAGATGCTGGCTAGGATGTGGAGAAAGAGGAACACTCTTCCATTTTTGGTGGGATCGCAAGCTTGTCCAACCACTCTGGAAATCAGTCTGACGGTTCCTCAGAAAATTGGACATAGTACTACCAGAAGATCCAGCAATACCTCTCCTGGTCATATAACCAGAATATGTTCCAACTGGTAATAAGAACACATTCTCCACTATGTTCATAGCAGCCTTATTTATGACAGTCAGAAGCTGGTAAGAACCCAGATGTCCCTCAACAAGGAATGGGTACAGAAAATGTGGTACATTTACACAACGGAGTACTACTCAGCTATGAAATTCTTAGGCAAATGGATGGATCTGGAGGGTATCATCCTGAGTGAGGTAACCCAATCATAAAAGAACACACATGATATACACTCACTGATAAGTGCATATGGGCCCAGAAACTCAGAATACCCAAGATACAATTCACAAACCACATGAATCTCAAGAAGAAGAAACATCAAAGTGTGGATACTTTGATCCTTCTTAGAATGGAGAACAAAATGCCCATGAAAGGAGTTAACAGAGACAAAATTTGGAGCTGAGACTGAAGGAAGGACTATGCAGGGACTGCCTCATCTGGGGATCCATACCATAATCAATTACCAAACGCAGACACTAATGCATATTCCAGCAAGATTTTGTTGAAATGACCCTGATATAACTTTCTCTTGTGAGGCTATGCCAGTACCTGGCAAATACAGAAGTGGATGCTCACAGTCATCTATTGGATGAAACACAGGGTCCCCAATGGAGGAGCTAGAGAATGTATCCAAGGAGCTGAAGGGTTCTGTAACTCTATAGGAGAAACAGCAATATGAATTAATTAGTACCTTTGGAGCTCTTGTCTCTAGCTTCATGTGTAGCAGAAGATGACCTAGTTGGCCATCATGGGAGGAGAGGCCCTTGGTCTTGCAAAGATTATATGCCCTCAATACAGGGAAACTCCAGGGCCAGGAAGCGGATGTGGGTGGTTTGGGGAGCAGGGTAGGGGAAGGTATAAGGGACTTTTGGGATATAATTTGAAGTGTAAATGAAGAAAATATCTAAAAAATATTTAAATAGTAATAATAATAAAATATACTAAAATTTTCTATTTCCTTAAAATTGTTGTTAAGTATTGAAGAGAACAAGAGGATTAAAAATTAATTCTTGCTGGTACCATGAGCAGGTCTTGTTGTCAAGCTCTGTACCCAGTCCTACAACACCCAAAGGAAGCCCAACTCCCAGGCACTCTAACATGTACAGCATCATAGGTGAGGAGCCCTCAACATCTGCCCCAACACTGGGATTAACTGAGATCAGCATGATTCAGGGATGCATGAACTCCTGCCCAGCCAGTGGCACAGGTTCCATTTGGCTGAGCCTGTACCCTGAGCAGACCTTGGACAGTAGCTCTGTACCCTATTTCACAATACCCAGAAGAAGATCAACTCTCAGGTGCTCAAACATGTCCAGGATCACAGGTACTCTAACACACCCAGCATCCCAGGATCTCAGGAGTTTGGTCACACCAGGATTTCAGGATCTCAGGGGCATCTTGACTCCCAGGAGATCTGACAAACCCAGGATCTAAGGATCACAAGATCCCGTAATTACAGGATCACAGAGACAGCTGGACTTTGAGGAGTTCTGACACAACCAGGATCACAGGAGAGACAGGCTCCAGTCAGAGACACCAAGGGGCAGGTAGGTTGAGATACCAGATGGCAAGAAGCAAGCATAAGAACATAAGCAACAGAAACCACGTTTACTTGGCATTATCAGAACCTAGTTCTCCCAACATAGCAATTCAGGATACATTATCACACTGGAAAAGCAAGACTTGGATCTAAAATCACTTCTTATCATGATGATAGAGGACTTTCAGAAGGATATAATCAACCCCCTTAAAAAATACAGGAGAACACAGGTAAACAGGTAGAAGCCTTTAAAGAGAAAATACAAAAGTCACTTAACTATTACAGGAAAATACAACCAAAATGTAAAGGAATTGAACAAAACCATACAGGATCTAAAAATAAAAATAGAAACAATAAAGAAATTACAAAGGGAGACAACCTTGGAGATAGAAAACCTAGGAAAGAGATCAGGAGTCATAGATGCAAGCATCACCAACAGAATCCAAGACATAGAAGAGAGAATCTCAGGTGCAGAAGATACCCTAGAAAACATTGACACAACAGTCAAAGAAAACAGAAAAAGCTGAAAGCTCCTAACCCAAAGCATCCAGGAAATCCAGGACACAATTAGAAGACCAAACCTAAGGATAATAGGTATAGAAGAGTGAAGATTCCCAACTTAAAGGGCCAGTAAATATCTTCAATAAAATTATGGAAGACAACTTCCCTAACTTAAAGAAAGAGATGCCTATGAACATACAACAAGCCTCTAGAACTAGAAATAGACTGAACCAGAAATGAAATTCCTCCTGTCTCATAATAATCAAAAACACCAAATGCACTAAACAAAGAAAGAATTTCAAAAGCAGTAAGGAAAAAAGGTCAAGTAAGATATAAGTGTAGACCTATCAGAACTTCACCACACTTCTCACTGGAGAGTATAAAGCTCAGAAGATCCTGGACAGATGTCATACAGACCCTAAGAGAACACAAATGCCAGTCCAGACTACTATACCCAGCAAAACTCTCAATTATGATGGGTAGAGAAAACAAGATGTTCCACGACAAAACCAAATTTATACAAGATGTTTCCATAAATCCAGTCCTTCAAAGCATAATAAATGGAAAACTCTAACACAAGGAGGGAAACTACACCCTAGGAAAGTCCAGAAATTAGTCTTTCAACAAATCCAAAAGAAGATAGCCACACAATCATAATTCCAACTCCAATAACCAAAATAACAGGAAGTAACGGTCACCTTTCCTTAATATCTCTTAAGATCAATGGACTCAACTCCCCCAAAAGACATAAACTAACAGCCTGGATATGTGTTTGTGGAGAAATTGGTGACCATCAACTAGGACATTGACACCTGTGTAACATGGCAATCTCAGGTTTTTTTTTTGTAGTAAGATTTCTCTATAGTGAGAACCTTCATTTTGCATGTTCCTATAGGAGGAGCTTTCCCCTTAAATATAAATGTCATGTGCTTAATATTGATGAAATCTAATATGGTAAATACATTACAGTAGGCAGAAATAACCTTGGTCAATTTTGTATTAGACATCATTCAAACTTATTTTCCAAAAGTCATTTTGAAATTCCCAGACATGCCATTCAACAAAGTTCCCCATTGTGTGCATCCACTGTGATGATCAGTGTGGCTGTTTCACTTGAATCTGGGAATAGATCTCCCTCAATATATCTCTCAAGCATATTCACAAAGGCCTCTCTATCTGACTAGAGACACTTGCTCTATCATATTCTTTGATGTTCTATCGGTATTAGCCAAAATTGGTAATGGCCTAGAGGTCTTTGATGGAATAATTGGCTGATAAATTATCGTACTAAACTGAAAGCTACCATACTTATGATGAGGCCCTGGTGCTGAACTATATCAGCCCTGTGCTTGCTGCTCCAGTCTCTTTTCATCCACATGACCTTTGCTCAGGTGATTTAGATGGTTCTCTTCCCCTGGTGCCATTCTACACCTCTGGCTCTTACATTCCTTCAGCCACAACTTCTTAGGACTTCCTGGAGTTCAGAAGATTGGGATTTGATGGGAGTTTTCCATTTAAAGGTTTGTTTTCCAAGGTCTCTCTTTCTGCATGAAGTCTGTAATGGGTTGTAGTATTTGTTATCATTTAGTTTTATGGAATTCCTGAGTGAATAAAAGCAGAAAAAGTTAAAGACATCTAAACAACAGAATATTACACAGCTTTTAAAACAATAAAATTATGAAAATTTTTTGGTGAATGTATGTAACTACAGAAAATCGCTCAGCTGAATGGATCAACTCTGGCCATCAAAACAGACTTATATACATTTGCTGACATGTGGATGTTAGCCGTTACATATTCCATAGGCAGGCTACAATCCTTACAAACATAGAAATGAGATATAGAGACAGAATCTACTGAAGAGGGATGGATATCCTTAGGAAGGGGAAATAGATGGATGGATTAAAATTGTTGGGGGTGGTGCTTCGAGCTGAGCCTAAGGGAAGAGATATGGAGAGAGAAATCTAAAGTTAAGGTCTGTTTGAGGGGTTGTAAATAATGCTACTTCAGTAAAATCTGCTTAAAATATGTACACATATGAACAGAATCTAAACTGAATCATCTGATAGTGGAAGAGAAAACGTCCCATCTTGATATCTTCACAAAATAAAAACTCCAGTTCTGGAATGGGTCCCAGATAATCAGTGTTTCACAATGGACCACCACAGAAACTCCAAAATCACCAAGGCTGCTTCCAAAGCTCTTGGTTTCTTTCCTCAAGCTGAATGCAAGATTGATTCCTGAAGAAGACATCTACACCATATATTGAACTTGGGAAGTAGAGGTGGAATGTACTAGGAGTTTTCACTTATCCTGTCTAGTATTCACAGTTCTGGGAAGCATCTGTACACTGCTAAAGGAGAAATATAAACAACAATCCAGCTATAATCTCTTTGATATCCAATATGATCTCCCTGAAAATTACCCTGCTGCAATAGTAGCATGAACCTTGAGGGTTGAAACAATCCATAACTGATTGGATTTTAAGCTCACACTATTGGATGGAACTTACCACTGATCCTGATTGGTTGGTCAAGATATTAATAAAAGGTAGGTCATGTTTTCCAAGAACTACAAGTTCTAACACAAATTTAAATCATAAATTGATTAAGATGTTTATAACATAGATGTTCAGTAATCTCAGAAGTGTGCTCTGACAGCAGCAGGACAACACTGCCCATAGGGTCCCAGGACACTCAAGCCAAAGTTCTCAGCACAAAGATGTCTTGTTTTTCCCAGAGGGATAGAGGGAAGGGAATAAGGGACAAAGTTGGGAAAGCAAGGATGATGGAGAAGGGGAAGGGAATAAGGGAGAGGGTGGATTTGTCTTGGAGTGGGACAAAGGAAGAACTTCTGCATAGAAAGGATTTAGCCCATAGGAAAATGACTGTTTATAAATGTAAAAGGTGATAATGTATGTTAGGATAAGGATTTTTTTTTTAATTAGATATGTGAATTAGGATATCCAAAGGGGGCATTGATTTATTGATATGTTTTACATTCCAATTGCTGGCTCCTCCTCTGGTCCCTTATAAACAAATCCCTCCTTTTATTCCCTTCCTTTCTCTTCTGAGAGGGTAGGTGCTCCATTCGATATACCCCAATCTCTGTAGCATTAGGGATATCATCTCCCAATTAGGCCAGACAAGGGAGTCCAGTTAGAGGAATGGATTCCAAGACAGGTAACACCACTAGAGACAGTCACCACTCCTGTTATTTGGGGACCCACATGAAGACTCAGCTACCCACTTGATACATATGTTTTGGAGGTCTTGGTCCAGTCCATGTTTGCTCTTTGGTTGGTGTCTCAGTTCCAGAGAACCCCTGCAATTATGGAGTGATTCTCATTGCAGATATCTAAGATTCATACCTTTTATCTGGTAGTTCTGTTTCATTTTGCTAAGCAGAGTTTTTACTAATTATCCATTCTTGTTTATTTTATTTTATTTTTATTTTTAATTGGATATTTTATTTATTTACATTTCAAATGTTATCCCCTTTCCCAGTTTTCCCACCACAAGTCCCCTATACCCTCCTCCCTCTCTCTGCTTCTATAGGGATCTTTCCCACCTGCCCAGTGCCCTAGCATTCCCCTATCCTGGGTCATCAAGTCTCCACAGGACCAAGGGTCTTCCCTCATATTCATGCCAGATAAGGCAATTATCTGTTACATATACACCTGGAGCCATTGGTAATGCCTGTGTACTCTTTGGTTGATGGTTTAGCCCTTGGTAGCACTGTGGTGTCTGGTTGGTTGATATTGTTGTTCTTCCTATGAAGTTGCAAACCCTTTCAGCTCCCACAGCCCTTGTCCTAACTTCTCTATTGGGGTTCCCACACTCACTCAAATGTTTTACTGTGTACATCTGCATTGGTCCCACTCTGGCAGAACCTCTCAGGGGAGAGCTATACTGGCTCCTGTTAGTAAGCATTTCTTGGCTTCAGCAATATTGTCTGGGTTTGGTGTCAGCAGATGGAATGGTTCCTGATGTGGGGCAGTCTTTGCTACACACTTTGTCTACATATTTCCTCCTGTGAATATTTTGTTCACCATTCTGAAAAGCACTGAAGCATCCACATTTGGACTTCCTTCTTCGGCTTTATATGATCTGTGAATTGAATCGGTATTCAGAACTTTTGGGCTAATATCCACTTATTATTGATACATACCATGGTTGTACCTTTGTGACTGAGTCACCTCACACTGGGTGATATTCTCAAGTTATATCTATTTACCTGCTAATTTCATGAAGTCATTATTTCTAATGGTTGATTAGTACTCCATTGTATGAATGTATCACATATTCCTTTGTTGAGGGCCATCTGGGTTCTTTCTAGCTCCTGGTTGTTACAAACATGGCTATTATGAACATAGTGTAGCATGTGTCCACATTACATGTTGAAACATCTTCTGGGTTTACGCCCAGGAGTGTTATAGTTGAGTCTTCAAATAGTACACTGCCCAATTTCTGAGGAACCGCCTGACTGCTTTCCAGAGTAGCAGCTTGCAATACCACCAGCAATAGAGGAGTGTTCCTCTTTCTCCACATCTTCGCTAGCATCTGCTGTCACCTGAGTTTTTCATTTTAGGTATTCTGACTGGTGTGAGGAGGAATTTCAGGGTTGTTGTGATTTGCATTTTCCTGATGATTAAGAATGTTGACCATTTATTTAGGTGCTTCTCAGCCATCCAGTATATCTCAGCCGAGAATTCTTTAGCTGTGTACCCCATTTTTAATAAGGCTATTTGGTTCTCTGGAGTGTACCTTCTTGAGTTCTTTGTATATATTGGATATTAGTCCTTTATCAGATGTAGGATTGGTAAAGATCTTTCCCCAATCTGTTGTTTGCTGTTTTGTCCTGTTAACAATGTCCTTTGCCTTCCAGAAACTTTGCAATTTGATGAGGTCCCATTTGTCAGTTCTTGATCCTAGAGCACATGCCACTGGTGTTCTGTTCAGGAACTTTTCCCCTGTGCCCATGTGTTTGAGACTTTCCACCATTTTCTCTTTTATTAGTTTCGTGTATCTGGTTTTATATGAAGGTCCTTGATCCACTTGGACTTGAGCTTTGTATAGGGGCATAAGAATGGATCTATGTGCATTCTTTTACATGCTGACTGCCAGTTGAACCAGCACCATTTGTTGAAAATGCTCTCTTTTTTCCACTGAATGGTTCGCTCTTTTGCCAGAGATCAACTAACCATAGGTGTGTGGGTTCATTTTTGGGTCTTCAGTTCTATTCCATTGATCTAACTGTCTGTCACTGTACCAATACCATGTAGTTTTTATCACTATTACTCTGTAGTACAGCTTGAGGTCTGGGGTGCTGATTCCCCAGAATTTCTTTTATTGTTGAGAACATACTTTATTTCTTAATCCAGACAGTGCAACTTCATTGTGAGCCATGACAAACCTACATGCATGGGAGCTCATGACCAGCAGGGGTCACCATGAGTCCAATATTCCACATAGAGAGATGAACTGTTTGGAAGGGACTCTGTATCCTCTGTGGTTTCCTTTCTTAAGTGTATTAACTGATCTGTTCAGCTGTGATTGACATGTGATGACTCCATGCTCTAACACAGTAAAGATTCTTTGTTAAACACCTCACAGATTTATGTTTATTTTTTAAAATAATCTTTTGATAAAATCCATACAATGTATTCTAATAATTCATTCTCTCATCCTTAACTTCTAAATATTTTTCCTAACTTCAAACTCACCCAACTACATACCTTGTTTTTTTCTTGAAATAGCAAAAAAAAAAAAAAGAAAGAAAGAATAAACAATAACAAAAACCAAAACAAAAAAACCAAACCAAACAAAAAAAGGAAAAGAAAAAAGCAAAATGCCCTGGGACTTTAAAAACAGATTTAATGCAAACAAAAACTAAACAAAGTAAATGAAAATGAAAGAAAACAAAGTAATAAAAACAACAACAACCCCCCCCACACACACACAGACACACACAGAGAAAGCATTAAAACCACAAATCCTTACCCATGATTCATAGTAAATTATTAGTGAAACAAACAGAATTAAAGAAGGTAATATTGTAAAACTGTCTGCAAACAATACCACTGAGTTCATCTTCCTGTTGGCTACCCACTGCTAAGCATGTCTTCCATGATTAATTTTGCTTAGCATCCCCTATGAACTCCATCGGAAGACACTAATTTTTCCTTTGTGTATGAGTATAGGTTGCAGAACTCCTCGGTTAGCAGTGAGAGCCCTTGTCCATTTCCATCTCCCAACTTGTGAATTTTATCTGGTTTGACTTGGTTCAGATTCTGTGCCTGCATCCACAGTCTCTGAATTCATGTACGTATCAGACAATTGTGTCTGGAAGATTCTCCTTCCTTGGAGTCATCCAACTTCTCTGGCTCTTATAATCTGTTCAATCTTAAAGCATTTTCCATCTATTATTATCTCTATTTTAATATATCAAGTTTGTAAATTCTTCATACTGCCCCAAGTCTAGACTCTAGTCATATTGCTAATGGTCATGTTGTCAGCTGCCTTATAAATATTTATGTTTATACCCAGTATATTGTTTGAGGATATACTTGATCACAGAGAATCATATGTGCTGTTTGTAAAGACAGATGCAGACATTCATGTGTGGTCAGAGTGCTGAGAAAGATTGACAGAGAACTCGGCTACAGATGAATCAATGATACCAATCTCTCACCCTAAAATCAAGAACCATCACAGGAAAAAGAAAAGATATAAGATACAAAGAATGGGGTCAAAGAAGATCAAATTTTGTCTCCAGGAATTGCAGTGTTCATAGTGCACACATGAACTCTCAGTAGCTATACTTACCAGCACAAGGCACACTGATCAAACCAGTGAACATTATCACATGAGTGACCTCAAAATGAATGAGCAGGTAAAGATGTCTACTGGCAAGCTCAGCAATATCAGGTAAACCACTTAGAACTGAATGACAGAAGTCATTCTCTGATGTTAATATATCCACCTTGGTGCACATGTATCCTGAACTCATCATTAAAATAATCTAACATTTAAAATAATTACAACATGGATGGGGAGGAATCCTTGAGGGCCTACAACAAACTGAAGGTCTTTGGACATTTGTTGATGGATGGGCAACAAATAATCACTGTTTAGCAGGAAGATTTCTGAAGGTTCACTCTTTACTAGTGATAATTCCATCAATGTGTATATAGGTAACACTAATTAAATTCACTGTTTTATTAGGCATCGAAATAGAGGAAGTAGAATGTTGGAAAGAGACTTTTGGAAGACCCCAAGGGAACCACGGGGACCTAGTGGTGGTAAATTATAGCATATTTCATATATGATTGAAAATTTGAAAGAATAAAAATCCTTATGAAATATAGAAAGAACAACTTTACTCTTGTACAGATATTCACAGTATAATTTTCACACTGTCCATATTTCTCCTGTAACATCTTGTCCCTCCTATTTTCCTTTATTCTACTAGACATTTTCACTGATAAAATCTCATGTATTTGAATAAAGAGTTGTATACAATTATGAAATATAGAAGAGCTGCTGAGAATCTCATTGAATATCTGTGATTTTGGGATTGTGTTAATTAATGCTGTTATCTCTAATTGCATTCATATTTCCAAAAGCAATGTAAATTTCTTATCCATTTCTGGTCAAAACTTCTGTTGCTTTATACACACACACACACACACACGTATATGTACACACACAAACGTATATGTACACACATATGTGTATATATGTATAGTCATTTGTGTATGTATATATTATATATTATATAACCATGTCTTAGTGATAAAATCCTTTCTTGGCACATCTATAGCTATTTCTATAATTTAGTTATTGATGATCCTCCTGCAAAAATCATTGATAGATAAATATTTTTAAGCACTTTAGCTTTTAGTCATTTTAATGAGTTTTGAAGTAGTATATATCCTATTGGAAGGGGAAATATTAACTCCATACATGTGAAAAGAGACTCTAAAAGCATTAACCATTTTTAGAAAGTTCCATTATCTTCCTCTTTTTCTTCTTCCTCCTACTCCTTCTCAAAATCCACCATTTGTTAATCAACATGTTAACATATCACTCAGTGGAGTAACAGAATCAGGGCAAAAATATTCTGAGAGATTTATCCCTGTAGTTACAACCATAGCATCTGTCTAGAGTTCACAAAAATTTTATGGGATACTTTTTCTCAGACAGGAATAGGATTTGGACCCGAGCATCCTGCTGCCCGAGCCATGTGATTACAGTTCTTCTCCAGCTGGACTAGGTCCTTATCTAAGAAATGCATTGCTCATGAATATGTAAATCACTGAGTCTATGGCAGTAAATACAGGGATGTCCACAGTCTGAAAACAACCTATGATCAGTGTCCTCTCCACAGTCCCTGAACACACTGACTCAAACCATGGAATGGAGCTGGGTCTTTCTCTTCCTCCTGTCAGTAACTGCAGGTAAGGGGCTCACCATTTCCAAATCTAAAGTGGAGTCAGGGCATGAGGTGACAAATATATCCACTCTGGCTTTCCACAGGTGTCCACTCCCAAGTTCAGCTGCAACAGTCTGGCGCTGAGTTGGTGAAAACTGGGGCTTCAGTGAAGATATCCTGCAAGGCTTCTGGCTACACCTTCACTGACCACGTTATTAACTGGGTGAAGCAGAGGCCTGGACATGACCTCGAATGGATTGGATATATTTATCCTAGAGATAGTAGTACTAAGTACAATGAGAAGTTCAAGGGCAAGGCCACATTGACTGCAGACAAATCTTCCAGCACTGCCTACATGCAGCTCAACAGCCTGACATCTGAGGATTCTGCAGTGTATTTCTGTGCAAGACACAGTGTTGTAACCACATCCTGAGTGTGTCAGAAATCCTGGGGGAGCAGAAAGATACGCTGGGACTGAGAAGACTGAAAGATTAATCGTTAGACTTGCTCAGAAATTGTAATTTTGAATGCCTATTTATTTCCTTCTCCTACAGACCTATAGTGCTTTTGTCAGCTTCCTAAAGGTCCATCTATGAGTAAAGTGAGGCTGTTTGGATAAACCTAAAGTTCTTCATACTTTGTGAATCTTTTCACCAGTGATCACCTCCATTGACATGTTTCTTATTCAATAAAACAAAAAATGGAAAAGTATGTTTTTGCATGATAAAAATATCCTTAGTGACCAGAACTTTTGTGAAATTGTTGGGAATAATGTATAATAGGAATTTGGTCTATGAAATGCAAATCACCAACATATGGCAAAGAAACACTTTATAGTTTTAAGTAATTATTGACCTCAATTGTGTTAGCTCATGTTGCATGTTTCAGCAGAAATTCCAGTCTCTTAGAAGGTGCGTAATATTTACATCAGAATGCACAGGCATGTAAATATATCTGTAGGTTGGTCAAAATATTATTACATCACTTTTCATTGAACTCCATTAACAACACAATGTTTTTTTAAAATTAAAACTATAATGTTTAATTTACTTTTTGTCCTCTCTCTCTCTCTCTCTCTCTCTCTCTCTCTCTCTCTCTCTCTCTCTCTCTCTCTCTGGCTTTCTCTAGACAGGGTTTCTCTGTGTATCCCTGGCTGTCCTGGAACTCACTTTGTAGACTAGGCTGGCCTTGAACTCAGAAATCTGCCTGCCTTTCCCTCCCAAGTGCTTGGATTAAAGGCATGCACCACCATAGCCCTGCTAATATACTTTTTCATTTGTAATGTACACGTTAAGATTTTTTTCTTTGCTTTTTTTTTTTTTTACAATTTTCTATTAGATATTTTCTTCATTTACATTTCATATGCTACCCCAAAACAACATAATGTTTATGCCTGTTACTTGAGGTAGGTTCTGAGATACACATAGGTGTGTGATCCCATAGTTACTTCCTTCCCAGTCTCAGTAATCATCCCTATAGTCATTACCCTATAGAACATGGACCTATACTGATACAGCATTAACTCTCATACTTCATTGCATACCTGTTGCCCAGCTTAGTTCTGTAGAGTAATTGTGAACATGTGTTTCTGCATGCACATGTGTTTCTTATGTTTGTTTTTAGTGACGTTTCTTCTGTTTGTTTTGTTCAATTTCCATTTGTTTGCTTTTCTTTTATTTCACTTTTTTCTTTTTTCTTATGTTTCTGTTTGTCTTCTAATTAGATAAAGAAACAGAATTAAGCTAGGAGAAGATTGGGTAGGTGTTGAGGAATGGAAGTCAGTAATAAGAATATATTGCATGAAGAAATCCATTTTAAATAAAAACAGAAAAATAGATCTTTAAAAATTAATAAATAAACCAATAAGTCTGATACTATATTTTAGGTCTCCTGTCTTTGTTTAAATTGTTCAAAGTATAATCAGAAGCCAGGTCTGAAAGGATTGAAGCATAAGGAATATGTAAAATACATAATTCTAAGTCATAGTGCAATACAGAAATATAATATTTGGGTTTTAGCCTCTCTCCATCTCTCTCTCTCTCTCTGATCTTTTCCATTATTAATCTCTAAGTGTATAGAGTAGTTTATGCTACTTTTATTTCTTCTCTCTGCAGGTGTCTAAGAGGGAAACAGAGCCTGTGAAGAGATAATTATGAGAATGTGGTACAGACTGACTTTGACAACCTGGACAAGATTTTGGGGATTCTAAGCACAGGCAGTTTATTGTAGGTATCTTTCAACAAAATAGAGTTTGGAAAAGAATTTCCAGGCAATGATCATTTTCTTAATAATTCTAAATGGAGTTGGTCAATGAAATTTAAGGTATGACTATACTTAAAAAAACATGAAGCTCTTCTTAGGACCAATTTCCCTTAGGAATATTGATGCAAAAATACTCAATAAAATTCTCACAAACTGAATCCAAGAACACATCAAAATGATCATCCATCATGATCAAGTAGGCTTCATCCCAGGGATACAGGGATGGTTTAATATATGGAAAACCATCAAGGTAATACACTATATAAACAAACTCAAAGACAAAAACATCATGATCATCTCGTAAGATGCTGAGAATGCATTTGAAAAGACCCAATATATGATAAAAGTCTTGGAAAGATCAGGAATTCAAGGCCCATACCTAAACATGATAAAAGCAATCTACAGCAAAGCAGTAGCCAACATCAAAGTAAATGGTGAGAAGCTTGAAGCAATCCCACTAAAATCAGGGACTAGACAAGGCTGCACATTTTCTCCCTACCTATTCAATATAACATTTGGCGTCCTAGCCAGAGCAGTTAGACAACAAAAGGAGATCAAGGGCATACACATTGGAAAGGAAGATGTCAAAATATCACTATTTGCAGATGATATGATAGTATATATAAGAGACCCTAAAAATTCCACCAGAGAACTCCTAAACCTGATAAACAGCTTCAGTGCAATAGCTGAATATAAAATTAACTCAAACAAATCAATGGCCTTTCTTTACACAAAGGATAAACGGGCTGAGAAAGAAATTAGGGAAACAACACCCTTCTCAATAGTCACAAATAATTTAAAATACCGTGGTGTGATTCTAACTAAGGAAGTGTAAGATCTGTATGATAAGAACTTCCAGTCTCTGAAGAAATAAATCCAAGAGGATCTCAGAAGATGGAAAGATCTCCTATGTTCATGGATTGACAGGATTAATGTAGTACAAATAGCTATCTTGCCAAAAGCAAACTATAGATTCAATGCAATCCCCATCAAAATTCCAACTAAATTCTTCACTATGTTAGAAAGGGCAATTTGTAAATTCATCTGGAATAACAAAACACCTATGATAGCAAAAGCTATTCGCAGAAAATTGGACATAGTACTACCAGAAGATCCAGCAATACCACTCCTGGGCATATACCCAGAAGATATTCCAACATGTAATAAGGACACATACTATACTCTGTTCATAGCAGCCTTATTTATAATAGTCAGGAGCTGGAAAGAAACCAGATGTCCCTCAACAGCGGAATGGATACAGAAAATGTGGTACTTTTTTTTTCTTTCATATATGTATATGTATTTCAGAAAGCATCTACATTAGTAGGTTTTGATATGCCTTTTAAAAAGTGTTAGTGGTAGTTGGTAAATTCAAATGGAAATATTGGATAGAACATAAGGAGGGATAACTAACAATAGTGGTTTCTTTTTAAAAATATTTATTATTTATTTATTTATTTATTTATTTTTATTAGCTATTTTCTTCATTTTGATTTCCAATGCTATCCCCAAAGTCCCCCATACCCTCCTCCCAAACCCCCAACCCACCCACTCCCACTTCTTGGCCCTGGCAAAGTTTGCAAGACCAATGGGCCTCTCTTTCCAGTGATGGCTGACTAGGTTTACACTGGAGTAATACTCAGCTCTTAAAAACAATGAATTTATGAAATGTCTAGGCAAATGGATAGATTTGGAGGATATCATCCTGCATGAGGTAACCCAATCAGAGAAGAACACATGTGATATGCACTCACTGATCACTGATAAGTGGATATTAGCCCAGAAACTTAGAATACCCAAGATACAATTTGCAAAACTCATGAAATTCAAGAAGAAGGAAGACCAAAGTGTGGATACTTCGTTCCTTATTAGAAGGCAGAACAAAATACCCATGGAAGGAGTTACAGAGACAAAGTTCAGATCTGAGACTGAAGGAAGAACCAGCCAGAGACTGCCCCACCTGGGGATCCATACCATAAACAACCACCAAACCCAGATACTATTGTATATACCAACAAGATTTTGCTGACAGGACCCTGATATAGCTGTATCTTGTGAGGCTATGCCAGTGCCTAACAAATACAGAAGTGGATGCTCACAGTTCTTGGTCTTGCGAAGATTCTAGGCTCCAGTATAGGGGAATGCCAGGGCCAGGAATTGGGAGTGAGTGTGTTGTGGAGCAGGGGGAGGGAAAAGGGTATAGGGGATTTTCATGGAGGAAACTAGGAAAGGGGATAACATTTGAAATGTAAATGAAGAAAACATTTAATAGAAATAAATAATAAAAAAGATAAGAAGTAATTAAAAAAGATAACTGGTTTCCAGTTTGTGATAGTATAACATGGTCTGAACAGAATTTCTTCTGATAAAAGCTAACTTATTTTAAGTGTATATAAGTTTTAAATAAAAGTTTTATATAATCACATAAAAAGAAAAGAGGAGGATGTGTACTTAAGTAGGCAGGAACTCCTGTGCATTGCACACTATAAGCTCCACCAGCATTCCATGATTGAAGTATGAAGAACAGCATTATTGATATTACACAGCATTACTCTCTCTTCAGGAGTTCTGGAATCTCAAGATAAAACAAGCTAATCCTCTGGATAGTAGGTATTGTCAGAATTCACTGATGCCCTGAGGATGTTACCCTGTGAACTGTCAATTCACAGTTCATCACATGGATTCTGATTAGTAATGAAAGAGAGGGGATGCATTCAATTGGTCCTCCCCCTTCATGCTAAAATATTAGGTGCATCCAATTTGCGAACTTGAATTTAGATTACAATATACATGAATATTGTAAATTCATGTAGTACATATTTTTGTTTTAACATGAGTTTCTATTCTTCAGAAAATGAAATACACATGATCACATATTCCTACATAGTGCTATTTGTATTCCCAATTCCTGGGAAATATTCCAAATATATCCTTCACTAGTGAAAATATCAATTCTTATAAAACTTATTTAATATGCCTTTGCAGGAATAAGAAGATCCTGGATTGAAAGCTACATAGGGAGAGGTAAAAATTTCTAATTATAATCATTCTCCATCCATTAGGATCATGGTCAATGACATTTTCTCTCTCCCTTTGTCCCATTAAATGCATGAACATGTAAGTAGGGAAATAGGTTGTGTTGCAAAATACATTTGCTTGATTTCTACTTCCTTCTCAATGCAAATATTTTTGAAGTGTTAGTTTTGCTGTGAGTACCACAGTGGTTCTTGCTCTTTCTGTTGACTTCTGTCTGTGAGTGTTCTAGTAATTCACCCATGGATACATGTGGGGCTGCATCTGAGCTCCAGACTCACTGTTGTCCTTCTGTCCTCAGCTGCTCTGGCCTAGTTACAGACTGGTGAATTCAACAAAAATCCTAATCTCTCTTGTTTACACCTCATTACAAATGGGATCTGTTAGAGGTAGATACAACTGCTTTTCCATGAAGGAAGCACATAAGTTTGAGAGGGTCGTTGATGATAAGGTAGAAACAACTTTAATTCATATGCTGAGATATCAGTCATCATCTCCAGATAAACAAAAGCCATTTCTCCCTGCATCTGAGGCCTGTAAGCACACTAGCTTTAGGAATATGTTACTGCTGAAGTCAGACTGGGCAATTTCAGAGTACACAATAGGAAATCTACCTGCATATGAGTTTAGAACCAGCAGGGGACACAATGGGGCCAAGAATCCCTAGCAGAGAAATGTGGTATGTGTGCAGGAGACTCTGAATCCTCTGAGGTTTCCTTTCTTGACTTACATCAAGTACCTATAGTCATTGACATGTAACATTTCCATGCTCAAACACTGTGAAGATACTTTGTTAAAACTTCAAAGTTGGAAGCCGGGCGTGGTGGTGCACACCTTTAATCCCAGCACTCGGGAGGCAGAAGCAGGCGGATTTCTGAGTTCGAGACCAGCCTGGTCTACAAAGTGAGTTTCAGGACAGCTAAGGCTACACAGAGAAACCCTGTCTCGGAAAAAAAAATTCTGATTGGATATTTTAAAAAAACAAAAACAAACAAACAAAAAAAACCAAAAAAAACCTTCAAAGTTTGTATTTTCCTGAAGTGTGTGTGTGTGTATTCTTGAGGCACTCTTCTGTTGACAGATATGCAGTATATTTCCATAATTTATTTATTGTGATGGTCCTGAAATAATCACTCATATACAAATGCTTCTGAAGTATATTTAGTTTTGGTCATTTGGGTGATATTTTTTCTTTTAGTATACAGCATTCTGGAAAGGCAGACGTTAATTGTATGTATGGAAAGGAGGCTGTAAATCCTAATAACTTAGTTCCTTTTGAAATGTTTCTTCAATACTGTCATCCTTGTAACCACCTTAAATCCATCTATTAGTCTTGTCACAAGTGAGGCCACTGTCTCAGCCTGCAAATCTTTTTATAGCATAGGCCCTAATTTTACGTTCAGAGCTTCTGCACAAGGCTCAGGGGTGGGGTATGGTATGCATTTCCTCAGACAGCATTAGGACTTGGGCCTCAGCAGCCTGATACCTGGCCCAAGTGTCCCTTCTTCTAAAGCAGTAGTAAGTCCTTATGTAAGATGTACCCTTCTCATGAATATGCAAATCAGCTGAGTCTATGGTGGCAAATATAGGTATATCTACACCCCTCAAAAACTTAAGATCACAGTAGTTTCTACAGTCACAGGAGTACACAGGACATTGCCATGGGTTGGAGCTGTATCATTCTCTTTCTGGTAGCAACAGCTACAGGTAAGGGGCTTACAGTAGCAAGTTTGAAGTCTGGCAATACACTCAGGTGACAATGACATCCACTCTGTCCTTCCCTTCACAGGTGTGCACTCCCATTTCCAGCTGCAGCAGTCTGGGGCTGAGCTGGTGAGGCCTGGGGCCTCAGTGAAGATTTCCTGCAAGGCTTCTGGCTACACATTCACTGATTATGCTATGCACTGGGTGAAGCAGAGTCATGGAAAGAGCCTAGAGTGGATTGGATTTATTATTCCTTTCAGTGGTGGTACTAACTAAAATAAAAAATGTTCAAGGGCAAGGCCACATTGACTGTAGACAAATCCTCCAGCACAGCCTACATGCAGCTTAGCAGATTGACATCTGAGGATTCTGCAGTCTATTACTGTGCAAGACACAGTGGAACAACCACATCCTGAGTGTGTCAGAAACCCTGGAGGAGAAGCAAGCTGAGTTAGGACAGAGATGACAGAAAGATTAATCTTTAGACTTGCTCAGAAACAGAAATTTTAAATGCCCATTTATTGCCACTTTCTTATAGTCCTATAGTGTCTTTGTCAGCTTTGTAAAAGGACATATAAAAATAAAGTGATGCTGGTTTAGGCTAAACCTACAGAACACTATACCTTTGCAATTTCTTCATCAGTGACTATCTCTATTGACATGTTTCTTATTAAAACAGCAAAACAGAAAATCATGATAATGCATAATAAACATATCACCAAGAATTACCTTCCCTGACCTCAAAGATTATTACAGTTCAATAGTGATAAAAACTGTATAGCATTGTTATAGAGACAGTCAGTTAGATCAATTGAACATAATAGAAGACCCAGAAATGAACCCACACACCTGTGGTCATTTGATCTTTGACAAAGGAGCTAAAACCATTCAGTGGAAAAAAAGACAGCATTTTTAACAAATGGTGCTGGTTCAACTGGAGGTCAGTATGTAGAAGAATTCAACCCATAGGAAGGACAACAATATCAACCAACTAGACCCCCACCCCCAAGCTCCCAGGGACTAAATCACCAATGGAAAAATACACATGGAGGGACCCATGGTTCCAGACTTATATGTATCAGAGGATGTCCTTTTTGAACATCAGAAGCAGGAGAGGGCCTTGTTCCTGTGAAGGCATGCTGCCCCAGAGAGCATTTCTTATATGGACTCAGGTGACCCCATTCAGCATGTCTTTTTCCAGGTCCATTCAATACTTTTAGTTTTCATATTTCATGTTTTACTATGAGTAGTATTTCATTGTCTACACATCCCACATTGTCAATACCTATTTATCTTTTGTTACAAATATAGGTAGATTCCATTTCCGAGCTGCTGTGAATGGAGCAGCCATAAACATGGATGTGCAGGTGTCTCGGTAATAATATAGACTCATTTGACTACATGCTTGGGAGGGATGGGGCTGGGACACGGCACCATTTTGTTCACTATTTTTGGTGACATGGTCAAAGTGATTTCCAAAGTCACTACACATGTTTACACTCACATCAAAAATCTAGCAAGGATTACATTTTTTTCTGTACCCATTTACTTATTTGTTATCACTTATATTCTTTCTTATTTTCATCTCATTGAGGTCAAGTTGGAACATTAAATTTCTGTTTTTTTTTAATTTCCATTATTTATTCACTTTACATCCTCCCAGTCCCCTTCTCACAAATTTGCTCCCCTATTATTTTCTTCTCTGAGAGGGTGGAACCCTCCCATCCCTGGGTATTCCCCTACCCTGGCACATCTAGTCTCTGCAGTACTAGGCACATTCTCTCCCATTGCAGCCAGAAAAGGCAGACAAGTGAGGAAGACAGGATCCACAGAAAGGCAGTAGATTTATGGACAGCTCCCACTCTAGGTATTGGGGGATTCACATGAAGACTGAGTTGCACATCTGCTACATATATTCAGGTGTCCTAGTTCCAGCGTGTATATGTTCTTTGGTTGGTGGTTTAGTCTCTGAGAACTCCCAAGTATACAGTTTAGTTGACTCTATGGGTCTTCCTTTGGAATTCCTATCCCCTACACATCCCTCAATTCTTCTACCAACTCTTTCATAAGAATCTCATAGGTCTGTCCAATGTTTGGCTATGGGTCTTTCTGCATCTGTTTCAGTCAGCTGCTGGGTGGAGCCTCTCAGAGGGTAGTTTTGAGCAGCCCATATCTACAAGCATAACACTGTATTATTGATAGTGCCAGAGATTGGTGCTTGCCTGTGAGATGGATCTCAAGTTTGGCCATTTGGTTGGCCATCCCCACAGTCTCTGATCCTTATTTATCTATGAATTTCTTGTAGACAGGAAAAAAAAAACTTGGTCTGAAAGTTTTGTGGGTGGTTTGGTGTCTCTATTGCTCCATTGGGGTTCTTTCTGTATATAGGAGTTGGCCTCTTCAGGTTCCATAGCCTCAAAGTAGTATGTCACAGCGATGGTCATACCCATACAGAGGGATACACATTATGCCACCTCTTTGCCCATGTTAATTGGATCTGAATCATACAGAACTGCAGGTCTGAAACCACACAAACCAAGTATATCCATTAGAGTCCTACCAAACCAGGGCCATCAACCTTCATCTTCCTCCAAATACCGACTACAACTACATCTAGGACCAGTGCTGTATACATGGCTAAAGACACTTGAAAGAACACAAACAAGATCCAGGGCAACCTGGCATCTCCAAAGCATGGCTAACCAACTATATTATCTCCTGGATATCCTAACACAATCAAAATACAAGAAAGTGACCTTAAATCCAGTCTTGTAAAGATGATGGGGGCCTTTAAATAGGAAATGCATAAATCCCTTAAGAAATACAGGAAAATATAACTGAACAGATAGAGGTTTTTAGGAGGAAACAAATAAATCCCTTAAAGACATACAGAAAAATACAATTACCTTCCGGTAGGCCAGCACTGGGTTAGCTAGGGTGCAGAGTCAGCTGACACCCGCCAGCTACCCACAACACCTGCCATGGGACCTTAAGACTTCTGGTGAGTGGAACACAGCATCTGCTCCTATCCAATCGCACGGGACCTGAGACTGCATTAGTTAGGGAAGCAGAAAACCCAGCCTGAGTAGGGGCACACCCTGCTTCCGGGCTGACCAGCACCGGGGTAGCTATGGCACAGAGTCGGCTGACACCTGCCAGCTACTCACAACACCAGCCACGGGATCTTAAGACTTCAGGTGATCCGGCCACCCTTCCAGCCAGAGGACAGGTCCCTGCCTGGCCCGAGAGCCCTTTGCCTCAGGATCAGCGGGAGCCATCTTGGTTCCGGGACTCAGCTGATCTTAGTCTGCACAGATGAGAGTGTGCACCACAGAAGCTGACAGCTTCTGGGACAGGCGGGAGCCACAGAGCTACTGAGGCAGCACCCTTTTCGGGCCCCAGACATCCGGCCACCTTCCTGGCCAGAGGACAGGTGTCCACCCGGCCCGAGAGGCTTTTGCATCTAGATTGGCGGTAGCCATCTTGGTTCCAGGACTCCACTAAACATAGTCTGAACAGGTGAGAGTGTGCACCACACAAGCTGACAGCTTCTGTGACCCGCCAAAGCAACACAGCTTCTGGGAAAGGTCCTGTTTTGGGCCTTCATCTTTGGCCAGGAGGAGGTCCAAACACCAGATATCTGTGCACCTTCCCTGTAAGAGGAGAGCTTGCCTGCAGAGAGTGCTCGGACCACTGAAACTCAGTGGAGAGAGCCTGTCTCCCAGGTCTGCTGAAAGAGGCTAAAAGAATCACCAGAAGAACAATCTCTAAATAGACAACTATAACAACTAACTCCAGAGATTAACAGATGGCGAAAGGTAAACGTAATAATCTTACTAACAGAAACCAAGACCACTCACCATCATCAGAACCCAGCACTCCCACTTTGTCCAGTCCAGGGCACCCCAACACACCGGAAAAGATAGACACAGATCTAAAAGCTATCTCATGATGATGGTAGAGGACATCAAGAAGGACTTTAATAACACACTTAAAGAAATACAGGAGAACACTGCTAAACAGGTAGAAGACATTAAAGAGGAAGCACAAAAATCCCTTAAAGAATTGCAGGAGAACACTGCTAAGCAGGTAGAAGACATTAAAGAGGAAGCACAAAAATCCCTTAAAGAATTGCAGGAAAACCAGACCAAACAGGTGATGGAATTGAATAAAACCATCCAAGACCTAAAAAGGGAAGTAGACACAATAAAGAAAACCCAAATTGAGGCAACACTGGAGATAGAAACCCTAGAAAGAAATCTGGAACCATAGATGCAAGCATCAGCAACAGAATACAAGAGATGGAAGAGAGAATCTCAGGTGCAGAAGACTCCATAGAGAACATCGGCACAACAATCAAAGAAAATCCAAAATCCAAAAGAACCTAACTCAAAACATCCAGGAAATTCAGGACACAATGAGAAGACCAAACCTATGGATAATAGGAGTAGATGAGAATGAAGATCTTCAACTCAAAGGACCGGCAAATATATTCAACAAAATTATAGAAGAAAACTTCCCAAACCTAAAGAAAGAGATGCCCATGAACAGACAAGAAGCTTACAGAACTCCAAATAGACTGGACCAGAAAAGAAATTCCTCCCGACACATAATAATCAGAACAACAAATGCACTAAATAAAGATAGAATACTAAAAGCAGTAAGGGAAAAAGGTCAAGTAACATACAAAGGCAAGCCTATCAGAATTACACCAGATTTTTCACCAGAGACTATGAAAGCCAGAAGGGCCTGGACAGATGTTATACAGAAACTAAGAGAACACAAACTCCAGCCCAGGCTACTATACCCAGGCAAACTCTCAACTACCATAGATGGAGGAACCAAAGTATTCCATGACAAAACTAAATTCACACATTATATTTCCACGAATCCAGCCCTTCAAAGGATAATAACAGAAAAAAACCAATACAAGGATGGAAACCACTTCCTAGAAAAAGCAAGAAGGTAATCTCTCAACAAACATAAAAGAAGACAGCCACAAGAACAGAATGCCAACTCTAACAACAAAAATAAAAGGAAGCAACAATTACTTTTCCTTAATATCTCTTAATATCAATGGACTCAACTCCCCAATAAAAAGACATAGACTAACAGACTGGCTACACAAACAGGACCCAACATTTTGCTGCTTACAGGAAACTCATCTCAGAGAAAAAGATAGACACTACCTCAGAATGAAAGGCTGGAAAACAATTTTCCAAAAAATGGTAGGAAGAAACAAGCTGGAGTAGCCATCCTAATATCTAATAAAATCGACTTCCAACCCAAAGTCATCAAAAAAGACAAGGAAGGGTACTTCATACTCATCAAAGGTAAAATCCTTCAAGAGGAACTATCAATTCTGAATATTTATGCTCCAAATACAAGGGCAGCCACATTTATTAAAGATGCTTTAGTAAAGCTCAAAGTACACATTGCACCTCACACAATAATAGTGGGAGACTTCAACACACCACTTTCACCAATGGACAGATCATGGAAGCAGAAACTAAACAGGGATACAGTGAAACTAACAGAGGTTATGAAACAAATGGATCTGACAGATATCTACATAACATTTTATCCTAAAACAAAAGGATATACCTTCTTCTCAACACCTCATGGCACCTTCTCCAAAATTGACCACATAATTGGTCACAAAACAAGCCTCAACATATACAAAAATATTGAAATTGTCCCATGCATCCTATCAGATCACTATGGACTAAGGATGATCTTCAATAATAAAATACATAATAGAAAGCCAACACACATGTGGAAACTAAACAACACTCTTCTCAATGATACCTTGGTCAAGGAAGGAATAAAGAAAGAAATTAAGGACTTTTTGGAGTTTAATGAAAATGAAGCCACAACATACCCAAACTTATGGGACACAATGAAAGCATTTCTAAGAGGAAAACTTATAGCTCTGAGTGCTTCCAAAAAGAAACTAGAGAAAGCACACATTAGCAGCTTGACAACACACCTAAAAGATCTAGAACAAAAGGAAGCAAATTCACCCAAGAGGAGTAGACGGCAGGAAATAATCAAACTCAGGGGTGAAATCAACCAAGTGGAAACAAGAAGAACTATTCAAAGAATCAACCAATCGAGGAGCTTGTTCTTTGAGAAAATCAACAAGATAGATAAACCCTTAGCCAGACCCACTAGAGGGCACAGGGAAAGTATTCTAATTAACAAAATCAGAAATGAAAAGGGAGACATAACAACAGATCCTGAAGAAATCCAAAACACCATCAGATCCTTCTACAAAAGGCTATACTCAACAAAACTGGAGAACCTGGATGAAATGGAGAAGTTTCTAGACAGATACCAGGTACCAAAGTTGAATCAAGATCAGGTTAATGATCTAAACAGCCCTATATCCTCCAAAGAAATAGAAGCAGTCATTAATAGTTTCCCAACCAAAAAAAGCCCAGGACCAGATGGGTTTAGTGCAGAGTTCTATCAGACCTTCAAAGAAGATCTAATCCCAGTTCTTCACAAACTATTCCACAAAATAGAAACAGAAGGTACTCTACCCAACTCATTCTATGAAGCCACAATTACTCTGATACCTAAACCACAAAAAGACCCAACAAAGATAGAAAACTTCAGACCAATATCCCTTATGAATATTGATGCAAAAATCCTCAATAAAGTTCTTGCTAACCGAATCCAAGAACACATCAAAACAATCATCCATCCTGACCAAGTAGGTTTCATCCCAGGGATGCAAGGATGGTTCAATATACAGAAATCCATCAACGTAATCCAGTATATAAATAAACTCAAAGACAAAAACCACATGATCATCTCGTTAGATGCAGAAAAAGTATTTGACAAGATCCAACACCTATTCATGATAAAAGTCTTGGAAATATCAGGAATTCAAGGCCCATACCTAAACATGATAAAAGCAATCTACAGCAAACCAGTAGCCAACATCAATATAAATGGTGAGAAGCTTGAAGCAATAACACTAGAATCAGGGACTAGACAAGGCTGTCCACTCTCTCCATACCTATTCAACATTGTACTTGAAGTCCTAGCCAGAGCAATTCGACAACAAAAGGAGATCAAAGGGATACAAATTGGAAAAGATGAAGTCAAAATATCACTCTTTACAGATGATATGATAGTATATATAAGTGACCCTAAAAATTTCACCAGAGAACTCCTAAACCTGATAAACAGCTTCAGTGAAGCAGCTGGATATAAAATTAACTCAAACAAGTCAATGGCCTTTCTCTACACAAAGAACAAACAGGCTGAGAAAGAAATTAGGGAAACAACACCTTTCTTAATAGTCACAAATAATATAAAATATCTTGGCGTGACTCTAAGGAAGTGAAAGATATGTATAATAAAAACTTCAAGTCTCTGAAGAAAGAAATTAAAGAAGATCTCAGAAGATGGAAAGATCTCCCATGCTCATGGATTGGCAGGATCAACATTGTAAAAATGTCTATCTTGCCAAAAGCAATCTACAGATTCAATGCAATCCCCATCAAAATTCCAAATCAATTCTTCAAGGAATTAGAAAATGCAATCTGCAAATTCATCTGGAATAACAAAAAACCTAGGATAGCAAAAACTCTTCTCAAGGATAAAAGAACCTCTGGTGGAATCACCATGCCTGACCTAAAGCTGTACTACAGAGCAATTGTGATAAAAACTGCATGGTATTGGTATAGTGACAGACAAGTAGACCAATGGAATAGAATTGAAGACCCAGAAATGAAGCCACACACCTATGGTCACTTGATCTTCGACAAGGGAGCTAAAACCATCCAGTGGAAGAAAGACAGCATTTTCAACAAATGGTGCTGGCACAACTGGTTGTTATCATGTAGAAGAATGCGAATTGATCCATTCCTATCTCCTTGTACTAAGATCAAATCTAAGTGGATCAAGGAACTTCATATAAAACCAGAGACACTGAAACTTATAGAGGAGAAAGTGGGGAAAAGCCTTGAAGATATGGGCACAGGGGTAAAATTCTTGAATAGAACAGCAATGGCTTGTGCTGTAAGTTCGAGAATTGACAAGGGGGACCTCATGATACTCCAAAGCTTCTGCAAGGCAAAAGACACCATCAATAAGACAAAAAGACCACCAACTGATTGGGAAAGGATCTTTACCTATCCTAAATCAGATAAGGGACTAATATTATCCAATATATATAAAGAACTCAAGAAGGTGGACTCCAGAAAACCAAATAACCCCATTAAAAATGGGGCTTAGAACTGAACAAAAATTCTCACTTGAGGAATACAGAATGGAAGAGAAGCACCTGAAAAAATGTTCAACATCCTTAATCATCAGGGAAATGCAAATAAAAACAACCCTGAGATTCCACCTCACACCAGTCAGAATGGCTAAGATCAAAAATTCAGGTGACAGCAGATGCTGGCGAGGATGTTAAGAAAGAGGAACACGCCTCCATTGTTGGTGGGATTGCAAGCTTGTACAACCACCCTGGAAATCAGTTTGGCGGTTCCTCAGAAAATTGGACATAATACTTCCAGAGGATCCTGCAATACCTCTCCTGGGCATATATCCAGAAGATATTCCAACCGGTAAGTAGGACACATTTTCCACTATGTTCATAGCAGCATTATTTATAATAGCCAGAAGCTGGAAAGAACCCAGATGCCCCTCAACAGAGGAATGGATACAGAAAATGTGGTACATTTACACAATGGAGTACTACTCAGCTATTAAAAGGAATGAATTTATGAAATTCCTAGGCAAATGGATAGACCTGGAGGGCATCATCCTGAGTGAGGTAACACAATCACAAAGGAACTCACACAATATGTACTCACTGATAAGTGGATATTAGCCCAACAACTTAGGATACCCAAGATATAAGATACAATTTGTTAAACGCATGAAACTCAAGAAGAACGAAGACCAAAGTGTGGACACTGTGCCCCTTCTTCAATTGGGAACAAAACATCCATGGAAAGAGTTACAGAGATAAAGTTTGGAGCTGTGGCGAAAGGATGGACCATCTACAGACTGCCATATCCAGGGATCCATCCCATAATCAGCTTCCAAAGGCTGACACCATTGCATACACTAGCAAGATTTTGCTGAAAGGACCCAGATATAGCTGTCTCTTGTGAGACAAGGCCGGGGTCTAGCAAACACAGAAGTGGATGCTCACAGTCAGCTATTGGATGGACCACAGTGCCACCAATGGAGGAGCTAGCAAAACTACTCAAGGAACTGATTGGATCTGCAACCCTATAGGTGGAACAACATTATGAACTAACCAGTACCCCAGAGCTCTTGACTCTAGCTGCATATGTATAAAAAGATGGCCTAGTCAGCCATCACTGGAAAGAGAGGCCCATTGGACTTGCAAACTTTATATGCCCCACTACAGCGGAACACCAGGGCCAAAAAGTGGGAGTGGGTGGGTAGGGGAGTGGAGAGGAGTGTATTGGGGTCTTTTTGGATAGTATTGGAAATTTAAATGAGGAAAATACCTAATTAAAAAAATACAATTAAACAGGCAAAGGCAATAACTAAAATGATGTAATACCTAAAAATGGAAATAGATGCAATAAAGTAAACACAAACTGATGGGATCCTGAAAATGGACAACCTTGAGAAGAGGACCACTAGGTGCTAGTATGATATTTTCTAGTTCCACCCATTTGCTTGGAAAATTCATTATGTCTTTGCCTTTAAAAGCTGAGCCGTATTCCATTGTGTAAATGAAGCACATTTTTTTTTTTTTGTATCCATTCTCTAGATGAGGGCCAATTTTGTTTTGCCAACATCTGGCTATTACAAATAGAGCTGCTATGAAGATAGTAGAATACACATCCTTATGCATGGAAGAGAGTTTGGTGTATCTGTCCAAATAGTGTTATAGCTTGGTCTTTAGGTAGAACCATTGTTAATTTTCTGAGAAATCCCAACACTGATTTCCAGAGTGGATGTTCAAGTTTTCATTCCCACCAGCAATGGGGGGTTGTTTTCCTTGCCAGCATGTACTGTATCTAGAATTTTTGGTTTTAGCCTGTTTTAGTCTATATTTCACTCTTAGATAAGGACTATGGTACAGGACATAGAGAAATCAACCTTCTACTCATCAGGGTATTCTACCTGCTACCATTTTTTCTTTTTGTAGAGAACAATGTCATGCAGTTTAGAAGTACAAAGACATCAATATCAGTGATATCAATATCAGTGATGTTATACTGTGCCTAACCTTATAGTCTATAATATCAGGCTTCAGGTAAGACGTACCTATTAGTGCATGAGTCTTATGTGGTGCCTTATTGTTTTTTGATTGGATTTGTGGTCTATTGCATAGTAATGGCCTCCTCTCAAATAAACATGGTCAAAACTCCAAGGCCTGAGATGCCAGAGGCTCTAGTTGACCCTAGTTGTATTTCTGAAGTTCAAGATATCAAAACGCCTTATAAATTCTTATGTTTATAGAATAGATTTGAGCTGCTCTCAGCCATGACCAAGGAGTTTCTGTGTTCAATGAATAATGATTGATGCAGACATTCATGGCTGTTCAAAAGGGTAAGAATGATTAGAGTCCTCAGTCACAGATGCATCAATGATATGAACTTTCCAATATATTAACTGTGTTAATGAATATATGCAGACATCATATGAGTATCTCATTAGTTCTTAGATACTGCATTCGTATATACATTTATGTATAACAATACCTTACACTGTGTAAAAGAAAGTGCCTAACAAAATAGAGAAAAATAGGACATTCAAGAAATGAAAGAGTAGAAATTATGGGTGAAATATGCACAGTGTGAAACAATTATTTCCATGAAGATTCTAATCATATATAAAATTGTTACTTTTATTTTTCAGAATGAGTTTGCTCATTCTTTTACATTTTTATTCATGTGTGAAATATATCAGGAACATGTGTACCCAACTATTACCCTTTTGCCTCCATTGGGAACTTCCAATAAATCTCTCTCAACTAACTGACCACCCTTATTTCATTAAGTAATAATATATAGAGTTCAATCAGTGTTATGTATATATACATATGTGTGTCATTCACTAGTACATAAGCAACACCTAGAATCCTTCCAAAGAAAAAGTGAGTATATTTTCATCATCAAATATCAAATACCAATAGTCCAAAACATGGTTTGTGTTCTTGGAAGCCCCACACCATTGTGTTGTAATATTTTTAAAATATGGTTACACTTTGCTTAGTGGGGAAAGCAGAGAACACATGAACCAAGTTGGATGAGTTAACCTGAGAGAAAAATATATGAAATCCAAGTCTCACATTCTACCATGCCAATCCAAGCAATCAAAATTACATAAACTTACAAGGAAAGACAGTTGCTATTCAGGTATTTCACTTATTCTCATGCTTTAATTTTGACTGGCTTGATTCATCCAGGTTTTGTGGTATTAACTATAGCTGCTAAGAGTTCATGTACAATGATCGTGTGTAGTCTTGATGCACCATGGAGTGATTCTCATTGCAGGTCTCTAAGATGCAGACCTTTCATCTGGCTGGTTCCTTTTCATTATCTATAAGAGTTTTAACTAATTGTTCATTCTGTTAATACAGGCCGATTTCAACTGTAATTTCAAAACTGCTTCAACTTCTAAGAGTCTAGCCAGGTCTTGAGCTGGTTCAGCATTTTACTTGTTTATATGTATAGTCTTGTTTATATGTATATTTGTTTATATGTATACTTGTTTATATGTATAGTCTACTCCTGTGTACCATTATTGTGTACGTCTTTTCACTGTGTCTACTAAACAATGTAGGGTGATTTACTGCTCATAGGTGCTCTGCCCCAGGTGTAGTCTTATGACATCAGGAAAGAGCCTGTTGTCTACTGTCATCACGTTTTTAGAAATGGGAACTATAAGTAATGTGGAAATGGGAACTGCAAGGAATGTGAAACCTGACTTAAAGAGAAACATTAAAGTAATATTGGCACAACTTAAAATCATTGATGCATAACTCATTATCCCCAGGTAAATTAAAGCCATTTCTCTCTTCAGTGGAACTCTTACATGGATTAGTTTTTTTTTTTTTTTCATAAACCAGAGAATGTAACTTCAGTTGAAGCCATGAGAAACCTTTTTTCAGAGGAGCTAATGACCAGCAGATGGCACAATGGGGTCATGAATTCACATAGGGAGACGAGGTGGATATGGAAGAGACACTGTGCTCTCTGTGGGTTTTTTTATTAAGTGTACTAACTGATCTGCACTGTGGTGCTTAACATGTGACGTCTCCAGGCTCAAGCAGAATAAAGATTCTTTGTTAAACAGTTCCCAGATTTATGTTCACTTGTTTTTCCTTTCTTTCTTTCTTTTTTTGAACTCTTCCTTTTTTATTAGATATTTCCTTCATTTACATTTCAAATACTATGCCCTTTCCTAGTTTCCTCTCTGAAAGTCCCCTATGCCCTCCCCTCCCCTGCTCCCAAACCCACCCACTCCCAATTCCTGGCCCTGGCATTCCCCTGTACTGGCACATATGATCTTTGCATGACCAAGGGCTTCTCCTCTCACTGATGTCATACTAGGCCATCCTCTGTTACATATGTAGCTCAAGACACGAGCTCTGGTGTTCACTTGTATTTATTTGTTTTTATATCATTTTGGAAAAAATGATATAAAATGATACAATTACTTCTAATAACTTATTTCCCTACTCCCAACTATTTCCAAATCCTTCCTACCTCTGAATTCATGCAAATACACACCTTTTTTTTTCTTTCTGAATAAAAGCCAAGAAAAGAAAAATCCAGAAAGAAATTTAAAGGGGAATTAAAAACGAATAGAAACAAAATAAAAAAATGAGACACACAGAGCAAGCTATATATATATAGAGAAATCACAACTCTGTAGCCATGATATATAGGCAAACGTAAGTGAGACAAAAGGAGTTGAACAAGGTCTATTAGAAAAAAATTCTGCAAAAATACTATTGAGCTCACTTTTTTTTTTTTTTTGGTCAATCAACTGCTAAGCATGTCTTCATGATTAACTGTGCTTAACATCCTCTGTGAGACTCCATGGGAGAAAACCAATCATTCCTTTACATGTGAGTGTCAGTTGCAATTCTTCTTGGTTAGGGCTGAGATCCTGTGTCCATTTCCTTCTCCCAGTTTGGGGATTTTATCTGGGCTGATTTAGCTCAGGCTCTGTCCCTGTAGCCACAGTTTCTGTGAATTCATATGTGCATGACTCCAGTTGTGTCTGGAAGACACTCTTTCCTTGAAGTCCTGCAGCTGCTCTGGCTCATATAATCTGCTCAATTTTAAAACGTTTTACTCTCAGATTTCATCTCTGTTTTACTATATCATCTTTGTAAATTGCTCATACTCTAAAAGCCCAATTCAAGTCTCTCATCTACAATTACATACACCAAACACAATATTGAAATCCTTGAACACCTATAAATGGGAACATGAAGCACTTGCCTCATGGACATGGGGGATCTATTCAGTATATTTTTTCAAGTTCCATATATTTATAGTTCAAATAATCATGTTTTATTACTGAGCAATATTCACTTTTCTATATGTACAAATTTGTCCTTCTTTATTTTTGTTTAATTAGAAATCTGGGATGATTCCTTCCTCTATATTCTGTTAAAAATCATGAATAACTTTCTGTGAATAAACATAAATGTATGAGCATCTCTAAAATAATATGTAGAGTCATTTCTGTAGATGTGTGAGAGGGTTATTTCTGGATAACAACACAGTATTTTTATTTATTATTTTTTTGTCAATTATCATTGGAAAGTCTTCATACAAGGTAAATGTGGTTAAAGCCCATGTTTAGAGATCTTATAGGCCCTAGTAGGCTCCAGTTGTATTGCTAATGATCATGTTGTCAAACTGCCTTATAAATATTTATGCTTATAACCAGTATATTGTCTGAGCATTGATCACAGAGGCTCATATGTGCTGTGTGTAATACTGATGCAGACATCCATGAGTGGTGAGAGTGTTGAGAATGACTGACAGAGTATTCAGCCACAGGTGATTCAATGATACCAACCTCTCACCCAAGAATCAAAGACCATCATCAAACATGAAAAAGAATGTAAGATACAGAGAATGGGGTTAAAGGACATGAACTCTTATCTCCAGGGATTTAACTGTTCTTAGTGCACACATGAACTCTCAGTACCTATATTTACCAGTACAGGTGCACAGAAATCAAACCAGTGAATATTTCCACATGAGAGCCCTCGAAATGACTGAGCAGGTAGGCATGTATACTGGCAAGCTTAGCAACATCAGTTAAATCCCTGGGAATTGAAGTACATAAGTCATCCTCTGAGTTTAATATCTCCTACTTGATGCAGGTGTATCCTGGTATCACCACTAAGAATAATGTAATAATTAAAAATTTACAACATGCATGGGAGATACTCTTGAGGAACCAAAGCAAGCTGGAGGTTTTTGGCGTTTGATGACTGATGGGCAAAATATCATTTCTTTGTTTTGGGGAGGATTTCTGGAGGTTCACTCTTTCCTAGTAATGACCCTATCTATGTGTATATAGGTAGTAGTAATTAAATTCACTGAGTGTTTAGTTAATGAAACAGAAAAGGTCAGGATGTTAAGAAAGAGACTTACTGGAAAGTTCCAAGGGGAAAACAGGGACCTAGTATTATAGATCATGGTTCAGAGAGTTGTGGTTGATCAAAGCATATTTCATATATAATTGAAAATGTCAAGGAATAAAAATCCTATGAAATATAGAAATAACAACTTTACAAATATATAGAATTTTCATAGAGGTATATTTTGTACACTGTGCATATTTCTCCTATAACATCTTGTTACTCCTATTTTCCCTCTTTTCTACTAGACAGTTGGAACATCATCATGTACTTGCAAACATAGTTGTCTATTGTTATGAAAATATATGAATTAATAATAAGAGTCACATTTAATGTTTTTGATTTTGAGATCATCTTCACTTGATCTTAGCCAAAAGGCCGAGAAGCAATGATTTTGAGATCATCTTAATCAATATAGTTATATCCAATTGCATTCATTTTTTCCAGAATCAGTGTAAATTTTTGTTAAATACATTTTTATATATATATATATATATATATATATATATATATATGAAATCCATGACTTAGTAATAAAATCCTTTGTTGACACATCTATAGTTCATATCCATAATTTAGTAATTCATGGTAGTGGTGTAATAATCATTGATGTGTAAATATACATGTACTTTTATCCATTTTAGTGAATTTTGAAGTATATAACCTGTGGTCAAGGCAAATATTACTCGAACATATCTTAAAGAAGGTTCTACTCGCTAAAGTTAGCCATTTTTGGAATTTACCATCAAAATCATCGTCATCATATCATCATCATCATTCTCATCATGAGCACAAAGCACCATCGCTTAATACATGTGTTAACACTGTCCTAAAGTGGAGCAGCAGACTCAGACCAAAAATTGATTGAGAGCTTAGTCCTTGAAGTTACATCCACAACATCTGGCCAAGGCTCAGGGAAAGTGTTTGGGATGTTCTTCCTCAGAAAGGATTTCGACTTGGACCCTAGCATCCTGCTGCCTGACCCATGTGCCTTTTCAGTGCTTTCTTCTTAGTTCTTCTCCAGCTGGAGTAGGTCCTTAACTAAGAAATGCACTGCTCATGAATATGCAAATTACTTGAGCCTATGGTAGTAAATACAGGCATGTCCACACTGTGAAAACAACATATGACCCCTGTCTTCTCCAGTCTCTGAACACACTGACTCTAACCATGGAATGGCCTTGTATATTTCTCTTCCTCCTGTCAGTAACTGAAGGTAAGGTGCTCAGCAGTTCCAATCTGAAGAGGAGACAGGGCCTGAGGTGACAATGACATCCACAATGACTTTCTCCCGACAGGTGTCCCATCCCAGGTTCAGCTGCAGCAGTCTGGGCCTGAGCTGGTGAAGCCTGGAGCCTCAGTGAAGATGTCCTGCAAAGCTTCTGGCTACACATTCAGTAGCTACTGGATGAACTGGGTAAAGCAGAGGCCTGGACAGGGTCTTGAGTGGATTGGACAGATTTATCCTGGAGATGGTGATACTAACTACAATGAGAAGTTCAAGGGCAAAGCCACACTGACTGCAGACAAATCCTCCAGCACAGCCTACATGCAACTCAGCAGCCTGACATCTGAGGACTCTGCGGTCTATTTCTGTGCAAGACACAGTGTTGTAATCACATCCTGAGTGTGTCAGAAACCATGGAGGAGCAGGAAGCTTCCCTGGGCCTGAGATGACAGAAAGATTAATCTTTAGACTTGCTCAGAAATTGTAATTTTAATGTCCATTTATGACCTCCTCTTCACAGTCCTATAGTACCTCTGTACTTTGTAAACATCCATCTATAAAATAATAGTGATGCTGTTTGGAGAATTCTACAGTTCACCACACCTTGTGAATCTCTTCACCTGTGACCACCTCCATAGACATGTTTCTTATTCAATAAAACAATAAAAAGCAAAAGTGTGTTTTTGCATGATAAAAATATTACTGAATCCCAAGTGGCCAGAACTTTTTAAAAATTGTTGGGAATAATGTGTAATAGGAATTTGATCTATGAGCAAACCACCAACATTTGGTCAAACAAACAATGTTTCATAGTCTTATGTAATTAGTGACCTCAATGTGTTAATTCTTGTCCTGTGTTCTACCAGAAATTCCAGTCTCTTAGAAGGTGAGAAATATTTATATCAGAATGCAGAGTCAAGCAAATATAATAAATGTAGGTTATTCAAAATATAAATTAACATTTTATTAAACTCCTTTACCAACACAATGTATGCACCTGTTAAATAATGTAGTTTCTGAGATTATATGTAAGTGTTTGAATCCATATTTACTTCCTTCCAAGACTCATTAATCATCCCTACATTCACTATCCTTTTTAGAACATGTACCTATGCTGTTACAGTATCAACTTTCATAGTTCATTGCATACCTATTGCTCAGTTTTGTTCTGCAGGGTATGTGTGAACACGTGTCTCTGCATGTACATGTGTTTCTTCTGTTTGTTTCATTCCATACCCATTTGTTTGCTTTTCCTTTATCTTACTTTGTTTTTCGTTTTTATTACATTTATTTTCTTTTTTACATTTAAAAAAATAATTTATTTTTTACACTCTATATTTTATTTCTACCTCCCTGATACTCCCTCCAAGTGTTCCACATCCCATACCTCCTCCCCACCCCTGTCTCAATGTGGATGTCCCCATCTCCACCCTACCTGACTTCTAAACATCCTGAGTCCTCCAGACTCTTTAGGGTTAGGTTATTCATCTCTGGATGAATGCAGACATGGACATCCTCTACTCTATGTGTGTTGGGAGCCTCATATCAGCTGGTGTATGCTGTCTGATTGGTGGTCCAGTGTTTGAGAGATCTCAGGGGTCCAGATGAGTTGAGACTGCTGGTCCTTCTATAGGGTAGCCCTTCTCCTCAGCTTCTTTCAGCCTTCACTAATTCAGCAACAGGTGTCAGCTGCTTCTGTACATTAGTTGCGTGTAAATATCTGCCTCTGACTTCTTCAGAAGCTTGTTGGATCTTTCAGAGGGCAGTCATGATAGGTCCCTTTTTATGAGTGTTCCATAGCCTCAGTAATAGCACTAGGCTGTGGGATCTCCACTTGAGTCAGATCCACTTTGGGCTGTTGCTGGACTTTTTTCCCTCAGGCTCCTCTCCATTTCCATCCCTTTAATTCTTTCAAAGAGGAACAGTTATGAGTCAAGGTTGTGACTGTGAGATGACAACCCCACCCCTCACTTGATGCCCTATCTTCCTGCTGGAGGTGGGCTCTATAAATCCCCTCCCTCTACTGTCCAGCATTTTATTTAAGGTCCCTCCCTTTGAGTTCTGAGGGTCTCTTACTTTCCAGGTTTCTGGTGCATTCTGGAGTGTCCCCAACCTCCTATTTCCTGTGGTTGTCTGTTTTCATTCTTTCTGCTGGGCTTCAGGGCTTCAGTACTTTTCCCTCACCCAATACCAGATTATTTATGTTCTTTTATTTTCTAATTAAATAAAGAAACAGAATGAAGCTGGGATAAGTTTGAGGTGGTGTTGGGGAATGGGAATCAGTATTCAGAGTACATTGCAGGAAGAAATGTATTTTCAATAGGCATAGAAATTAGAGAACTTTAAAAATCTAATAAAAACCAATTCTGATAATATCTTCATTGTGTAACTATCCGATATGCTCAAGTGCCCATACTTTAGCTCTCATGTCTTTGTTTAAATTGTTCAAAATACAATCAGAAGCCAGCCCTGAAAGGATTTAAGGATAAGGCACTTGTCATGTGCATAATTATAATGTGTAAAATATGTGGGTTTTAGCCTTTCTCATTTTCTCTGACTCTCTTTCTCTGTCTCTCTCTAACTCTGTCTCTTTCTATGTTTGAGTGAGTGTGTGTGTGTATTCCCATTTATTACTTTTATTATTTTTAGATTCTGTTTGCTAATTTTATAAAGAAACATTACAGCTGGGAGAAGATTTGAAGGTATTAGGGAATGGAAAATAGTACTCAGAATATATTTCATGATGCCATCTATTTTCAATAATACATAGAAAAAATTGTAAAATATTAATAAACAAAAATTTCTGATATCCATTGTGTAAATTTCCCATATGTTCGAAAGTCTCATGTCTTTGTTTAAATCTTTAAACTGTATTCAAAAGCCAGGATTTGAAGGATTTAAGACATATGTAAACTGTGAAATGCTTAGGTATGGTGAAATACATAAATACATGTTTGAGTTTTAGCCTCTCTCTCTGTCTCTGTCTCTGTCTGTCTCTCTCCCTATGTGTGTGTTTGTGTGTATATGTGCATGCTTGTGTGTATATTTTCAGTAATGTTTTTTTCCATTATTAGTCTCTAGGAGCACAGAATAATTTCTACTAGGAAATCTTTTATTTCTGGATGGCATCCCTGAAGGTGACATGGAGGGAAACAAAGGATGTGAACGTGAGAGTGAGAATGTGGTGCATATTGACTTTGTCAACCTTGATTGGACTTTGAGGAGTCTGAGCACAGACCACTCATCGTAGGTATATTTCTACTTAACAATGGAATTTGGAAAAGTGTCTCCATGTAACAATAATTTCAATAATCATTTCAAATATAGTTGTACAGTAAAGCTTAAGGGGTGGTCATATAGAAACTCTTTAATAAATGTCTCATGAACATGAGTGTACTTCTATTGCTAAAGCCTAGAGTTTAGTGTGGTTTCTGAACAACAGATTACAGCAGGGCATAAAATACAAGTGATACCTCCCCTAAGGATGGTCATAAACTAATGATGAAAGAGCTTGGGATAATCATTCGGGGACCTTAGGGTATGTTCTGTCTCCACAAATAGCAAAGGATAATTAGGACTTTTTTTTTTTTTTGGCTTGTTTTTGTTTTATTAGATATTTTCTTCATTTAAATTTCAAATGCTACCCCCTTTCCTAGTTTTCTCCCTGAAAATCCCTTATACCTTCCCCCATCTGCCTGCTCCTCAATCCACCCACTGTAGCTTCCTGGCCCTGACATTCCCCTATATTGGGGCATAGAATCTTCACAAGACCAAGAGCCTCTCTTCCCATTGATGGCTGCCTAGGCCATCCTCTGCTACACATGCAGCTAGAGTCACTAGTTTGTTAAGAACCTCCACTCTCAGCTTTCTGAATAGACTTCAGTTATTTGTTCTTTTTTTCTTTACTTTCTTGAGGTGCCATCCTTCTGTGACAGTCCTGTAAGAAAAACAGCAGGATATTGGAGTAGAATAAGAAATGTTGATAAATGGAATTGAATAAAAAATCCAGACAATGTAAGCCCATATGTCGGTGGACACCTTGTTTTTTCATAACAAATCCAGAAATTTAAAATTAATGAAAGAAAGACTTTAGCGAATTGTTATTGTCTAATTAAATCTGTATTTAGAACAATACAAATAAATCCATATTGGTATCTATTCACTATACTCAAAACCAAGATGATCAAAACCTCAATATGAATTCAGATATCTTGAGCCAAAAGAAGGGAATGTGGGGAAGGGTTTAGAACTCATTGGTACAGCATACAACATCCTGAAGAGGACACCAAACACAGGGACTAAGAGCCAGAACCATAATCAGAGATCTGGCCTTCTGGCCGGTGGCAGTACTGGTTCACCTTGGGCACGGAGTCAGCAGACACCCCCAAGGTCCCTAGATGACTCTCCACACGATCTTAGGACCTCTGGTGAGTGGAACACAACTTCTGTTCCAATCCAATTGTGCAGAACCTGAGACAGCATTAGGGAAGCAGAAAACTGGCCCGACCAGGGTCACAAGTTCCTTCCGGTTGGTGCCAGTGCCTGGTCACCTTGTGTGTGGAGTCAGTGGACACCCCAAGGTCTCTAGAGGACTCTCCACGTGATCTTAGGACCACTGACCAGACCGCTCCACACTCCTCAAAGGAGACACCACTTCCAGGCACTGTAACACGCCCAGGATCTTTGACAACAGGATCCCAGGATAAAAGGAGCTTGGTCACACCAGTATTTCAGGGTCTCAAAGGAACTTGACTTCCAAGAACTCTGACACACCCAGAATCTCAGGTTCACAGGAGCCCATAAGCAAAGGATCACAGAGAAAGCTGGATACTGAGGAGCCCTGAATCAAATGGGATTATAGGAAGGACAGGCTCCAATCAGATATACTGAGGACAGCAAATACTTGAGATAATCAGATGGCAGGAGGCAAGCATAAGAACAGAAGCAACAGAAAACTAGGTTACTTGGCATCATCAGAACCAAACTCTCCCACCATAGCAAGCACTGCATACACCAGAAAAGCAAGACATGGATCTAAAGTCACTTGTTATGATGATGATGGAGGACTTTAAGAAGGAAATACAGGAAAACACAGGTAAATAGCCAGAAGCCTTTAAAGAGGAAACACAAAAATGCCTTAGAGAGTTACAGGAAAACAATACCAAACAGGTAATGGAACTGAACAAAACCATCCAGAATCTAAAAAGGGAAGTAGAAACAATAAAGAAAACCCAAAGGGAGACAACTCTGGAGATAGAAACCCTAGGAAAGAAATCAGGAACCATAGATACAAGCATCAGCAACAGAATACAAGAGATGGAAGAGAGAATCTCAGGTGCAGAACATTCCATAGGGAACATGGACACAACAATCAAAGAAAATGCAAAATGCAAAAAGATCCTAACTCAAAACATCCAGGAAATCCAGGACACAATGAGAAGACCAAACCTACGGATAATAGGAGTAGATGAGAATGAAGATTTTCAACTTAAAGATCCAGCAAATATCTTCAACAAAATTAAAGAAGAAAACTTTCCATACCTAAAGAAAGAGATGCCCATGAACATACAAGAAGCCTACAGAACTCCAAATAGACTGGACCAGAAAAGAAATTCCTCCCGACATAAAATAATCAGAACAACAAATGCACTAAATAAAGACAAAATATTAAAAGCAGCAAGGGAAAAATGTCAAATAACATATAAAGGCAGGCCTACTAGAATTACTCCAGACTTCTCACCAGAGACGATGAAAGCCAGAAGATCCTGGACAGACGTTATACAGACACTAAGAGAACACAAATGCCAGCCCAGGCTACTATACCCAGCCAAACTCTCAATTACCATAGATGGAGAAACCAAAGTATTCCACAACAAAACCAAATTCACACAATATCTTTCCATGAATCCAGCCCTTCAAAGGATAATAACAGAAAAAACAAACAAACCTACAAACAAACAAACAAACAAACAAACAAACAAGACAAGGACGGAAACCATGCCCTAGAAAAAGCAAGAAAGTAATCGTTCAACAAACCTAAAAGAAGACAGGCACAAGAACAGAATGCCAACTTTAAAAACAAAAATATTTGGAAGCAACAATTACTTTTCCTTAATATCTCTTAATATCAATGGACTCAGTTCCCCAATAAAAAGACATAGACTATCAGAATTACGACACAAACAGGACCCAAAATTTTGCTCCTTCCAGGAAACCCACCTCAGGGAAAATGACAGACTCTACCTCAGAATGAAAGGCTGGAAAACAATTTTCCATGAAAACGGTCTGAAGAAACAAGCTGGAGTAGCCATTCTAATATCGAATAAAATTGATTTCCAACCCAAAGTTTTCAAAAAGTACAGGGAGGGGCACTTCATACTCATCAAAGGTAAAATCTACTAAGATGAACTCCAATTCTGAATATCTATGCTTCAAATACCAGGACAGCCACATTCATTAAAGAAACTTTAGTAAAGCTCAAAGCACACATTGCACCTCACACAATAATAGTGGGAGACTTCAGCACACCACTTTCATCAACAGACAGATTGTGGAAACAGAAACTAAACAGGGACACAGTGAACCTAACAGAAGTTATGAAACAAATGGATTTAGCAGATATCTACAGAACATTTTATTCTAAAACAAAAGGATATACTTCCTTCTCAGCACCTCATGGTGCCTTCTCCAAAATTGACCATATAATTGGTCACAAAATAAGCCTCAACAGATACAAAAATACTGAAAAATTCCCATGCATCCACGTGATCACCACAGACTAAGGCTGATCTTCAATAACAACATAAATAATAGAAAGCCAACATTCACGTGGAAACTTGTTGTGGCCGGCCAGCAGCTCGCAACATGAACGGTTCGACTGAGATGGCCACTCGAGCTAAGGGAGGAACTAGACGGGAAGAAAGAAGAAACGGAGCCAAGTCTCTGATCAAAGCTCAATTTTACTTGTTCAGACACTCAGTTATAAAGGAAGGGGGAGGGGACCCAATTCCCGCCAAATAGTCTCAGGGTCCAGTATCAGGGTGAACACGTGTGTGGCTCCAAGCAGCAAAGCGGGAACAGTCCAGCAATGGGCATGGCAGAACGAATGAGCAGGAATCTCCACCCTTGAGCAAGCAGTTTCCAGGCTGGGGGTGGGGAGACTACATCTCTTCCCATTTGTTAACAAAAAATAAAAAAAAAAAGGGAAAGGCTGGCCTGAGGCAAAAATCTTATTTATGCTCAATAGTTTTGCCTGAATTCATAGGGCTAAAGAAAAAACTTGCTTCTGTGGGATTCCCTAACTTTTCTTATGGTAGACTGTATCTGTCTAAGACTGTCCTTTCTATCTTAGTGAACAACTAACAGAATAGCCCTGAGCTGTAGGCTCTCACTTTATAATGCTAATTAGTGCTGAATAGGTAACTTCCTGGTTGCATTTTAAGTAGGGCATTGGAACCCTGGCTAAGTTTGACTGAACAAATTTGAAATACACTTTATTAAGAATAACACTGAGTTGATATTCCTCTGCAATTTTGGATGACAGGAGGGAAACAGGGAGAAGGGGTATGACCGGCTCTGTAGTACAAGGCCAATTGGCTTTTTTATTTGGGTGGGAGCCAGTGAAGGGCTTGCCCTTTCAACAGTACGGTCTCCAACCTCTCTCTCCCCTATTAATTAAGTTTAATAAGGCAATGCTAAACTGAGGTGATCAAATGATTTTCTCATCCGTAGATGAGTGGGCTTTTAAGCTTGGCTTGGGTGGACATTGACTCGATTCCTCCTGTAGGTGTAATCACGACCCACACCTGTGCCTCTTGGTATCTTTTGGGGAGGGGGAGGCAGAGCCTTAGATATTTTTTGTTTTTTAGCTGGAAATTAGATACCAACCTCCATTTTAAACCAAGTATGTCACACAGGGAACTCAGAAATGGTCAAGATGGACCTTCCCCTGCTGTAATTTTCTGCACCAAGTGATATCCATACTGTATTTGTATGATTATGAACCAGTATGCACAGTTCTGAGTACTGTGCAGCTCCTAAAGGAGAATTGTCAACCTCAGATTTAGTAAGGCCTAGGCAAGAATTATGTCATTAGTAACACCACGATTTGTGGCTAAAATAGGAGCTGGAAGTCGTTCCTCCTCATCCCTGTTATTCTCATAGTCTGAGGAACTAAGGACACCTTGCAGTAACAGCAAGGGTGAAAAGCCAGAGGCCAGCTAAGGGACTAAGCCCGTCTATCAAAATAAAATCCAATCTCTGTAAATATTTGAAATTTCTACCTTTCTAGTCCTCTGGTAAACTTAATTTCTAACTCAGACTGAAAGCCACATGCTGGAATGTCCTTGGAAGGAAGATAGCAGTTGCCACCTGTGTGCTTTTCCGGGAGGGGAATGTATGCCTGCTGGTCCAGCTGGAGAATGTTGATTAACCTGCTTGAGAAAAGAAAGAAATCTAGACAATGAGAAAGTAGCAATGTAAATTTTCTTTTTGGGGAAGTCCAGGTACTTTATTCAGTTGCAAATTGTAAAGCTAAGGCTAGTCTCCGGCCTCCTGTAGGGGAGCCTGTTCAGAGAGTAGCAGGTAAACAGCTTTCCTGGGAGCTTCCATTCTCAGCTGAATTTTAAGCACAAGAGAAATTTTAGTCTTCAGAATGATACTTACGAGAAGAGTCAGAGTCTGTGTTTATCTGACGAATTAATCTTTCTGGCAGCCACCGCGCTCCATCTTCATCTCGTGAAAAAATACAAACTGAGCCCCTTCTCCAAATTAGAACCGGATCTGGACCCTTCCATTCGTTAGTCAGGGGGTCTTTTCATTTTACCAATGCATAAGAATTAGAAGTAACTGGATGCCAATGGCGATCTGCTGCAGACTGACCTTTAAAATCAGTTTGCAAAAAATTTAGGACAAATAAGGTGAAGGCAAGATGAGCCTTTGTTGACCTTGTGGGATATGTTCTGAATTAACTTTGCTAGGTAATTTAGAATATAGGAATCTCTAATATTGGACTGAATATTAGACCAGTCTAAGACTGAGTTAGAGTGACTGGTCACACTGAAGAAAAGAGAAAAATCATTATGACTCTATTAAATGACTAATTTTACTAAGTCAGTATATACAGTCTCTGATGTACTATTGCCATAAATTTAAAAGGCTAGAAGCTAGTCTAAACTGGAAAAATGACAAGCAAGGATGGATCTAAAACATGAATTTAATTTAGTTTTTTAGTCATTTTAATTAGGACACTGAATCAACTTACCTGCCAGCTTGGCACACGAATTACTAATGTTTCTGTAGCGTTCTGTGGAGAGAACCTGTTTTTCCCTTTCCTAATAAAGTAGCTGTTTTAGGATCAATCTATAAGCCAATAAGTAGATCCTTTTAAGATACTATAAAGTATGTATTAAATTCTTGACATTTAAATTTTAAATTTTGAAAATAAAGGTATGATTTAAATAGTGTGCATGGGAATGCACTAAATAGTATGTACGGGCATACAATTTCTCTCTTTTTTTGTCTTTTTAGAAGTTAAAGTTTAAAATTTTACAATATCTAACCTTTTGAATTAATAAGTTGTTGGACAAAACATGTTAAATACTTGGCTGTAAAGGGGCAGTGACTAATTGCACTTTTAATCATTTTTTTAAAGGAGCGGTTGTAACTAGAAAGCTTGAAAAGTTATTAAGAGTCACATGTGTATAATTTATTTATTAACTAGAAATATGCAGAAGTAATTGTAAATTTGAGAATTAATAGTATCTGAGGGATGAACAATATCAAGCAATTATGAGCTCAGAGATATAGCATTGACTATCAATATACAAATTAAGATTTGATTGTTCAGCATTTTAAAGCACCATCTACAGCACACAACTAGATTATTTGTGCTGGAACAGGGGAAACTGTGTGTCTTAAGACTTTGCCCCACGGCAGCTAGTTGGGCCCACGTGGGCCAATGATTGGCTAGGAAGATGAGAAAAATGATTTTACAATAATGTTTTTTCTGGCCAAAGAATTGTCTTGGGCACAACTAATATTTAATTACCAATTAATAACAATTATAAAAGCTTTCTTTATTTTTTGTAAAACCTTTTGTAGTAAACTAAAACCCTAAGTAATAAAAGGATATTGTCTCTGAATCTCTTGGGTGAGAGCAAGGATTTAAGGTAAACTTTCCTTGAGAAGGATTAGTTAATAAAATACTTTTCACTTAGGAAACAATATACACTTAAAGATTAAAACTCTTGGTTTCTTGTATAGCATCAGAAACAATAAATTTTTTTCTTACATAATGTAAAGTTACATTAGCCATACCTAGAGGCAAAATTTTCTAGTGATTATAGTTTCCTAGAAGCAAAATTCTTTGAATTTAAGCATTATTAAACATCTGAATAGATCTGTAACACTGTTAAAAAGAAATTTTCTTGAACACAGGGAAAAACTTTCTCAGGCACTGTTTGTAAAACCAAGAAGGCCACAAGCCGCTCTGGGGCTGTCTAGAGGCCTGTATTGACTCAAACGTAAAATACTTTTTAATCTGAGCACCAATCTTAAATTTGCAATTAAACTGCAAGCTGCAGTCAATGGAACAATGGCAGTTTTAACCATAATTTTTAAGTTTCTTGTGTAACGTTAGGATAATACCTACAACCTTGGGAAAGCAAAATCTAAGTTTAAAACAATTTATCATCTTTAAAATCAATATTAGAAACATTACTATCATATTACGAAGTTTGGATGTCAATTAATACCTATGAATACCTATTAAAGCAAGCTTTAATGTTTTAATAAAGAGGCATTGCTTTAAATATTATCTTAAATTTTACTATTTAGGATAGGAACCATATTAATTATTATCTAAACGAGAAATATCTTTAGAGACCCAGCCTCGTGGGCTGCCTATGCCACGTGTCGGAAGGACTCTAAACTTGAGTTATCAAATTTAACACTAACTATCTGTAGCAATGTAACAATTATTAATCTTAACCAACAACTTATGAGCTAAATGCGAAAACATGTAGAGCACATTATCAATAAAAAGGAACCAAATGAAGCAGTTACTTTTAGACCAATCAGAGAAAGTTAATTTTTGTAGCTACAATCATAGAATAAGAAACATTTTACCATTGTCAAACACATTAATCATGAACCGTTTATCAGTTTTTTTACTCCGAAACTAAGAGGCTGTTTCTTCTTCCTTGAACCATGGGCAACAGCTATCTATGTTACCTAAAAAATTTCTTACTAATTGTACTTTAAGCCTTACTCCTCTGGCCTGAAACAACTCCTGAAAACTAAGGGCAACTGCCTGATTCATAACTTTAAATCCTTTCTTCTTCCACCTAAAGCAGCTTCCTAAAAAGCTGCGGCCGACCCGCCTGATTCCGTTTCTAGTTCCGATTAACACACTGCTGACCCAAGCAGAACCAGCGTTGGGTTCACACTGATTCAAGCTTAGTTCCTATCCCACCGCACCCTCAGCAACATATTACAAAGCTGAAATTTTAAGCTAGTGCTAGCATGTGTACCTGTCCGTTGCTCAGGTGCCCGATACGAAGATCCTTTGCCTTTCTTGTGAAGCTCCACACCAGCAGCGTTTCTCTTAGCATCCCTCTGCCATTCTTCAGGTCCCTGTTTGGGCGCCAAAATGTTGTGGCCAGCCAGCAGCTCACAACATGAACGGTTTGACTGAGATGGCCACTTGAGCTAAGGGAGGAACTAGACGGGGAGAAAGAAGAAATGGAGCCAAGTCTCTGATCAAAGCTCAATTTTACTTGTTCAGACACTCAGTTATAAAGGAAGGGGGAGGGGACCCGATTCCCGCCAAATAGTCTTGGGGTCCAGTATCAGGGTGAACATGTGTGTGGCTCCAAGCAGCAAAGCAGGCATGGTCCATCAATGGGCATGTCAGAACGAATGAGCAGGAAACTCCACCCTTGAGCAAGCAGGTGCCAGGCTGGGGGTGGGGAGACTACAGAAACTGAACAACACTCTCCTCAATGATACCTTGGTCAAGCAAGAAATAAAAAAAGAAGTTAAAGACTTTTTAGAGTTTAATGAAAGTGAAGCCACAACATACCCAAACTTATGGGACACAATGAAACATTTCTAAGAGGAAAACCCATAGCTCTGAGTGCCTCCAAAAAGTAACTAGAGAGAGCACACACTATCAGCTTGACAACACTCATAAAAGCTCTAGAAAAAAAAGGAAGCAAATTCACCTAAGAGGAGTAGAAGGCAGGAAATAATCAAACTCAGGGGTGAAATCAACCAAGTGTAAACAAGAAGAACTATTCAAAGAATCAACCAAAGGAGGAGCTGGTTCTTTGAGAAAATCAACAAGATAGACAAACCCTTAGCCAGACTCACTAGAGGACACAGGAACATCATCCTAATTAACAAAATCAGAAATGAAAAGGGAGACATAACAACAGATCTTGAAGAAATCCAAACACCACCAGATCCTTCTAAAAAAAGGCTATAATCAACAAAACTGGAAAACCTGGATGAAATGGACAAATTTCTAGACAGATACCAGGTACCAAAGTTAAATCAGGATCAGATTAATGACTGTCTTAGTTAAGGTTTTACTGCTGTGAACAGACACCATGACCAAGGTAAGTCTTATAAAAAACATTTAATTGGGGCTGGCTTACAGGTTCAGAGGTTCAGTCCATTATCATCAAGGTGGGAGCATGGCAGTATCCAGGCAGGCATGGCGCAGGAGGAGCCGAGAGTTCTGTCTTCATCCAAAGGCTGCTAGTGGAAGACTGACTTCCAGGCAATTAGGGTGAGGATCTTATACCCACACCCACAGTGACACACCCATTCCAACCAGGTCACACCTATTCCAACAAGGCCACACCTTCAGATGATGCCACTCCCTGGTCCAAGGATATACAAACCATCACATTCCACTCCCTGGTCCCCATAGACTTGTTCAAAAACATGACTCTATGGGGACCACACTTAAACATAGCATAATGCAAAATGCATTTAGTCCAACTTTCAAAGTCCTCATAGTCTATAGCAGTCACAACAATGTTAAAAGTCCAAAGTTCAAGGTCTCTCCTGAGATTCATCCAACTTAATTAACTGTAATCTCCAAAGCAAGGCAGGAAACCAGCTGGGCAAACTCCAAACTCTGCATCTCCATGGCTGATGTCAAAGTGGTCTTCAGATCTCCACTCCTTTTTCATCTTTGTTGACTGCAACAAACTGCTTTCTCCTGGGCTGGTTCCACTCCCTGTTAGCAGCTTTCCTCAGCATGTGTCCCATGGCTCTGGCATCTTTAACACCTTTGAGTCTCCAAGGCAATTTCAATTTTACAGCTTCTTGTTTCAGTGTCTGGGATTCCACTTGATCTTTTGGACTCCTCCTAAGGGCTGGCATCACTTTTCCAGCTCTGCTCTCTGTAGCACTCTAAGCTCAGGTTGATCCACTCCACTACGACTGCAGTTCTTGGTGATCACTCCATGGTACTGACATCTCCAATACACTGGGGTATTCCACACCAACTAGGCTTCACCAATAGCCTCTCATAGGCTCTCTTCAGGGTGCCAAGCCTTAAATCCTTTGCATGACCCCTTCAGTCCTGGGCCATCAACTACAGCTGAGGCTTAACCTTCTCCAATGGCCTTCCCTGGCCTCTCACAGTGCTAAGCCTCAGCTTCTCTCCATTATCCCTTTATTCCTTCACAAGCTGTACCACCTGAGTGACTCTTACACATTACCAAATCCAGCCGCAGCATGAGGTACAACCTTGGTTATCTCTGGTACACAGCTTCTTTGTGCTCCCAGCAAACAATTTCCAGAAGATTTCACCTCAGTGATGCTGGCCTCTTCTTAATCACTGCTAATTCCTTAGCTCCAGCTAACCAGCATCAATTTTCCCAGTAGTTCCTTCCATTCTTAACTCTAGAGCCAGTGTCACATGGCTGAAGCTGCCGAGTTCTGCTGCTTACAGGAACTAGAACATGATCCCCTTGTACTATTACATTATCACTAGCTTTATGTTTTCTAAATCCTTCACTACCTAAGCTTGGCTATCCTGGTTCTTGCTCTGTAGATTGACCTTGAATGCAGAGATCAGCATGCCTGTCTCCTGATATTAAAGGTGTGTACCACCATGCCTGGGTTTAATTTAGCTGGGTAGGATCTTGCCCCAAGGTCCCACTCCCTTAATCTGTTATCTCCTAGAACACAGGAATTTGTTCCATTTCAGTTCCTGGTACCCCTTTAATACTCAAACCATATATTTTATATTTTTCCTTTCTAAGCTTGCTATGCTTATTCAAACTTCTCTTCATAAGACTTAACCAGAGAACAAAGTCTCTGCTGGGCTTTTTTGAAACTTCTTTTGTCAATGCAATTAATCCAAGACTCTTCACCTTAGCCTCAGGCAAACTTTTCAGACAAGGGCAAAAAGTAGCCACATTCTTCACCAAAATACCACAAAACCAGTCTTTATGCCACGTTCTGAAATTCTTCTCCTTTGAAATCTCCTGGGCCAGGTCAACACAGTTCAAATTACTCCCAGCAACTAAGTCTTCCATATTCCTAATAGGATGACCCATTAAGCCCCATTTAAAGCATTCCATTGCTATCCAAATACAAAGTCCAAAAATCCACATTCTGTCAAATAAAAGCATGGTCAGGCCTATCACAGCAATACACCACTCCTGGTACCAACTTCTGTCTTAGTTAGGGTTTTACTGCTGTGAACAGACACCATGACCAAGGTAAGTCTTATAAAAAACAACATTTAATTGGGGCTGGCTTACAGGTTCAGAGGTTCAGTCCATTATCATCAAGGTGGGAGCATGGCAGTATCCAGGCAGGCATGGTGCAGGAGGAGCCGAGAGTTCTATGTCTTCATCCAAAGGCTGCTAGTGGAAGACTGACTTCCAGGCAATTAGGGTGAGGATCTTATACCCACACCCACAGTGACACACCCATTCCAACCAGGTCACACCTATTCCAACAAGGCCACACCTTCAGATGGTGCCACTCCCTGGTCCAAAGATATACAAACCATCACAATGACCTAAACAGTACTATATCCCCTAAAGAAATAGAAGCAGACAGTAATAGTCTCCCAACCAAATACAGCCCAGTAACAGATGGGTTTAGTGCAGATATCTATCAGACCTTCAAAGAAGATCTCATTCCAGTACTTCACAAACTATTCCACAAAGTAGAAACAGAAGTTACTAGTTACAAAATAGAAACATTTCAGTCTATGAAGCCTCAAATACTCTGATACCTAAACCACATAAAGACCCAACAAAGAAAGAAAACTTCAGACCAATTTCCCTTATGAATATCGATGCAAAAATACTCAATAAAATTCTTGCTAACCAAATCCAAGAACACATCAAAACAACCATCCATCCTGACCAAGTAGGTTTCATTCCAGGGATGCAGGGATGGTTTAATATATGGATATCCATCAATATAATGTACAATATAAAAAAACCTCAAATACAAAAACTACATGATCATCTCGTTAGAGGCTGAGATAGCATTTGACAAAATCCAACACCCATTCATGATAAAAATCTTGGAAAGATCAGGAATTCAAGGCCCATACCTAAACATGATAAAAGCAATCTACAGCAAACCAGTAGCCAATATAAAAGTAAATGGTGAGAAGCTGGAAGCAATCCCACTAAAATCAGGGACTAGACAAGGCTGCCCACTTTCTCCCTACCTATTCAATATAGTACTTGAAATCCTAGCCAGAACAATTCGACAAGAAAAGGAGGTCAAGGGGATACAAATTGGAAAGGAAGAAGTCAAAATATCCCTATTTGCAGATGATTTGATAGTATATATAAGTGACCCAAAAAATCCCACCAGGGAACTCCTAAATCTGAATCTCCTAAATCAAATAACCCCATTAAAAATGGGTCTAAGACCTAAACAAAGAATTCTCACCTGAAGAATACCAAATCGCTGAGAAGCACCTGAAAAAATGTTCAGCATCCTTAATCATCAGGGAAATGCAAATCAAAACAACCCTGAGATTCCACCTCACACCAGTCAGAATGACTAAGATCAAAAACTCAGGTGACAGTGAAAGACCCCTGGAGGGCAGACCCTCACTCAAGCCTCCGGACAGCCGCGTACCCAAGAAGACACTGAGACCGAACTTAAGATGTAGAGAGTAAGATTTAATAAAGCGAGGGAAGCAGAAACCGGCCTGAGTAGGACCACAGGCCTCATCCGGCTGGATCAGCGCCGAGGTAGCGGGAGCGCAGGGTTGCCTGACACCCGCCAGCTACCCACGACCCCCGCCGCAGGATTTTGGGACTGCTGGTGAGTGGAACACAGCTTCTGCTCCAATCCAATTGCGCGGGACCTGAGACTGCATTAGTTAGGGAAGCAGAAACCGGCCTGAGTAGGGCCACAGGCCTCACCCGGCCGGATCAGCGCCAGGGTAGCGGGAGCGCAGGGTTGCCTGACACCCGCCAGCTACCCACGACCCCCGCCGCAGGATTTTGGGACTGCTGGTGAGTGGAACACAGCTTCTGCTCCAGTCCAATCACGCGGGACCTGAGACTGCTCTGGTTGGGGAGAGAGAAATCCGGCCTACATAGGGCCACAACCCTCTTCCGGTCAGAAAAGCACCAGGGCAGCTGGGGCGCAGGGTCTGCTGACACTCGCCAGCTACCCACAACACCTGCCACAGGATCTTAAGACTTCTGGTGAGTGGAGCACAGCTTCTGCTCCAATCCAATTGCGCGGGACCTGAGACTGCATTAGTTAGGGAAGCAGAAACCGGCCTGAGTAGGACCACAGGCCTCATCCGGCTGGATCAGCGCCGGGGTAGCGGGAGCGCAGGGTTGCCTGACACCCGCCAGCTACCCACGACCCCCGCCGCAGGATTTTGGGACTGCTGGTGAGTGGAACACAGCTTCTGCTCCAATCCAATTGCGCGGGACCTGAGACTGCATTAGTTAGGGAAGCAGAAAACCGGCCTGAGTAGGGCCACAGGCCTCACCCTGCCGGATCAGCACCGGGGTAGCGGGAGCGCAGGGTTGCCTGACACCCTCCAGCTACCTACGACCCCCGCCGCAGGATTTTGGGACTGCTGGTGAGTGGAACACAGCTTCTGCTCCAGTCCAATCACGCGGGACCTGAGACTGCTCTGGTTGGGGAGAGAGAAATCCAGCCTACATAGGGCCACAACCCTCTTCCGGTCAGAAAAGCACCGGGGCAGCTGGGGCGCAGGGTCGGCTGACACTCACCAGCTACCCACAACACCCACCACAGGATCTTAAGACTTCTGGAGAGTGGAACACAGCTTCTGCTCCAATCCAATTGCACGCGGGACCAGAGACTGCATTAGTTAGGGAAGCAGAAAAACGGCCTGAGTAGGACCACAGGCCTCTTCCGGCTGGACCAGCACCGGGGTACCGTCAGCTACCCACGACCCCCACCGCAGGATTTAGAGACTGCTGGTGAGTGGAACACAGCTTCTGCTCCAATCTTTAAATAGTGACAACGATAACAACTAACCCCAGAGATTACCAGATGGCGAAAGGTAAACGTAATAATCTTACTAACAGGAACCAAGACCACTCACCATCATCAGAACCCAGCACCCCCACTTCGCCCAGTCCAGGGCACCCCAACACACCGGAAAAGCTAGACACGGATTTAAAAGCATATCTCCTGATGATGATAGAGGACTTCAAGAAGGACTTTAATAACACACTTAAAGAAATGCAGGAGAACACTGATAAAAAGGCAGAAGACAATAAAGAGGAAGCACAAAAATCCCTTAAAGAATTGCAGGAGAACACTGCTAAAGAGTTACAAATCCTTAAAGAAAAACATGATAACATAATCAAACAGGTAGAAGTCCTTACAGAAAAACAGGAAAACACATCCAAACAGATGATGGAAATGAACAAAACCATACTAGACCTAAAAAGGGAAGTAGACACAATAAAGAAAACCCAAAATGAGGCAACACTGGAGATAGAAACCCTAGGAAAGAAATCTGGAACCATAGATACGAGCATCAGCAACAGAATACAAGAGATGGAAGAGAGAATCTCAGGTGCAGAAGATTCCATAGAGAACATCGGCACAACAATCAAGGAAAATGTAAAATGCAAAAAGATCCTAACTCAAAACATCCAAGAAATACAGGACATAATGAGAAGACCAAACCTACGGATAATAGGAGTGGATGAGAATGAAGATTTTCAACTCAAAGGACCAGCAAACATCTTCAACAAAATTATAGAAGAAAACTTCCCAAATCTAAAGAAAGAGATGCCCATGAACATACAAGAAGCCTACAGAACTCCAAATAGACTGGACCAGAAAAGAAATACCTCCCGACACATAATAATCAGAGCAACAAATGCTCTAAATAAAGATAGAATACTAAAAGCAGTAAGAGAAAAAGGCCAAGTAACATAAAAAGGCAAGCCTATCAGAATTACACCAGACTTTTCACCAGAGACTATGAAAGCCAGAAGATCCTGGACGGATGTTATACAGACACTAAAAGAACACAAATTCCAGCCCAGGCTACTATACCCAGCCAAACTCTCAATTAACATAGATGGAGAAACCAAAGTATTCCACGACAAAACCAAATTCACACATTATCTCTCCACGAATCCAGCCCTTCAAAGGATAATAACAGAAAAAAACCAATACAAGGACAGGAACCATGCCCTAGAAACAACAAGAAGGTAATCCCTCAACAAACCTAAAAGAAGACAGCCACAAGAACAAAATGCCAACTTTAACATCAAAAATAACAGGAAACAACAATTACTTTTCCTTAATATCTCTTAATATCAATGGACTCAACTCCCCGATAAAAAGACATAGACTAACACACTGGCTACACAAACAAGACCCAACATTTTGCTGCTTACAGGAAACTCATCTCAGAGAAAAGGATAGACACTACCTCAGAATGAAAGGCTGGAAAACAATTTTCCAAGCAAATGGCATGAAGAAACAAGCTGGAGTAGCCATTCTAATATCTGATAAGATTGACTTCCAACCCAAAGTCATTAAAAAAGACAGGGAGGGACACTTCATACTCATCAAAGGTAAAATCCTCCAAGAGGAACTATCAATCCTGAATATCTATGCTCCAAATACAAAGGCAGCCACATTCATTAAAGAAACTTTAGTAAAGCTCAAAGCACACATTGCACCTCATACAATAATAGTGGGAGACTTCAACACACCACTTTCACCAATGGACAGATCATGGAAACAGAAACTAAACAGGGACACAGTGAAACTAACAGAAATTATGAATCAAATGGATCTGGCAGATATCTACAGAACATTCTATCCTAAAACAAAAGGATATACCTTCTTCTCAGCACCTCATGGTACCTTCTCCAAAATTGACCACATAATTGGTCACAAAACAGGCCTCAACAGATATAAAAATATTGAAATTGTCCCATGCATCCTATCAGATCACCATGGACTAAGGCTGATCTTCAATAACAAAATAAATAATAGAAAGCCAACCTTCACGTGGAAACTGAACAACACTCTTCTCAATGATACCTTGGTCAAGGAAGGAATAAAGAAAGAAATTAAGGACTTTTTAGAGTTCAATGAAAATGAAGCCACAACATACCCAAACTTATGGGACACAATGAAAGCATTTCTAAGAGAAAAACTCATAGCTCTGAGTGCCTCCAAAAGGAAACTAGAGAGAGCACACATTAGCAGCTTGACAACACACCTAAAAGCACTAGAACAAAAGGAAGCAAATTCACCCAAGAAGAGTAGAGGGCAGGAAATAATCAAACTCAGGGGTGAAATCAACCAAGTGGAAACAAGAAAAACTATTCAAAGAATCAACCAATCAAGGAGCTGGTTCTTTGAGAAAATCAACAAGATAGATAAACCCTTAGCCAGACTCACTAGAGGGCACAGGGAAAGCATCCTAATTAACAAAATCAGAAATGAAAAAGGAGACATAACAACAGATCCTGAAGACATCCAAAACACCATCAGATCCTTCTACCAAAGGCTATACTCAACAAAACTGGAGAACCTGGATGAAATGGAGAAGTTCCTAGACAGATACCAGGTACCAAAGTTGAATCAAGATCAGGTTAATGATCTAAACAGCCCTATATCCCCCAAAGAAATAGAAGCAGTCATTAATAGTCTCCCAACTAAAAAAAGCCCAGGACCAGATGGGTTTAGTGCAGAGTTCTATCAGACCTTCAAAGAAGATCTAATCCCAGTTCTTCACAAACTATTCCACAAAATAGAAACAGAAGGTACTCTACCCAACTCATTCTATGAAGCCACAATTACTCTGATGCCTAAACCACAAAAAGACCCAACAAAGATAGAAAACTTCAGACCAATATCCCTTATGAATATTGATGCAAAAATCCTCAATAAAGTTCTTGCTAACCGAATCCAAGAACACATCAAAACAATCATCCATCCTGACCAAGTAGGTTTCATCCCAGGGATGCAGGGATGGTTCAATATACGGAAATCCATCAACGTAATCCAGTATATAAACAAACTCAAAGACAAAAACCACATGGTCATCTCCTTAGATGCGGAAAAAGCATTTGACAAGATCCAACACCCATTCATGATAAAAGTCTTGGAAAGATCAGGAATTCAAGGCCCATACCTAAACATGATAAAAGCAATCTACAGCAAACCAGTAGCCAACATCAAAGTAAATGGTGAGAAGCTTGAAGCAATCCCTCTAAAATCAGGGACTAGACAAGGCTGTCCACTTTCTCCATACCTATTCAACATTGTACTTGAAGTCCTAGCCAGAGCAATTCGACAACAAAAGGAGATCAAAGGGATACAAATTGGAAAAGATGAAGTCAAAATATCACTTTTCGCAGATGATATGATAGTATATATAAGTGACCCTAAAAATTCCACCAGAGAACTCCTAAACCTGATAAACAGCTTCGGTGAAGTAGCTGGATATAAAATTAACTCAAACAAATCAATGGCCTTTCTCTACACAAAGAATAAACAGGCTGAGAAAGAAATTAGGGAAACAACACCCTTCTCAAAAGTCACAAATAATATAAAATATCTTGGCGTGACTCTAACTAAGGAAGTGAAAGATCTGTACAATAAAAACTTCAAGTCTCTGAAGAAAGAAATTATAGAAGATCTCAGAAGATGGAAAGATCTCCCATGCTCATGGATTGGCAGGATCAACATTGTAAAAATGGCTATCTTGCCAAAAGCAATCTACAGATTCAATGCAATCCCCATCAAAATTCCAAATCAATTCTTCAACGAATTAGAAAGTGCAATCTGCAAATTCATCTGGAATAACAAAAATCCTAGGATAGCAAAAACTCTTCTTAAGGATAAAAGAACCTCTGGTGGAATCACCATGCCGGACCTAAAGCTCTACTACAGAGCAATTGTGATAAAAACGGCATGGTACTGGTATAGTGACAGACAAATAGACCAATGGAATAGAATTGAAGACCCAGAAATGAACCCACACACCTATGGTCACTTGATCTTCGACAAGGGAGCTAAAAACATCCAGTGGAAGAAAGACAGCATTTTCAACAAATGGTGCTGGCACAACTGGTTGTTAACATGTAGAAGAATGCAAATCGATCCATTCCTATCTCCTTGTACTAAGGTCAAGTCTAAGTGGATCAAGGAACTTCACATAAAACCAGAGACACTGAAACTTATAGAGGAGAAAGTGGGGAAAAGCCTTGAAGATATGGGCACAGGGGAAAAATTCCTGAATAGAACAATAATGGCTTGTGCTGTAAGATCGAGAATTGACAAGTGGGACCTCATGAAACTACAAAGCTTCTGCAAGGCTAAAGACACCATCAATAAGACAAAAAAACCGCCAACAGATTGGGAAAGGATCTTCACCTATCCTAAATCAGATAAGGGACTAATATCCAATATATATAAAGAACTCAAGAAGGTGGACTCCAGAAAGTCAAATAACCCCATTAAAAAATGGGGCTCAGAACTGAACAAAGAATTCTCACCTGAGGAATACCGAATGGCAGAGAAGCACCTGAAAAAATGTTCAACATCCTTAATCATCAGGGAAATGCAAATCAAAACAACCCTGAGATTCCACCTCACACCAGTCAGAATGGCTAAGATCAAAAATTCAGGTGACAGCAGATGCTGGCGAGGATGTGGAGAAAGTGGAACACTCCTCCATTGTTGGTGGGATTGCAAGCTTGTACAACCACTCTGGAAATCAGTCTGGCGGTTCCTCAGAAAATTGGACATAGTACTACCGGAGGATCCAGCAATACCTCTCCTGGGCATATATCCAGAAGATGTCCCAACCGGTAAAAAGGACACATGCTCCACTATGTTCATAGCAGCCCTATTTATAATAGCCAGAAGCTGGAAAGAACCCAGATGTCCCTCAACAGAGGAATGGATACAGAAATTATGGTACATTTACACAATGGAGTACTACTCAGCTATTAAAAAGAATGAATTTATGAAATTCCTAGCCAAATGGATGGACCTGGAGGGCATCATCTTGAGTGAAGTAACACAATCACAAAAGAACTCACACAATATGTATTCATTGATAAGTGGATATTAGCCCAAAACTTAGGATACCCAAGATATAAGATACAATTTGATAAACGCATGAAACTCAAGAAGAATGAAGACCAAAGTGTGGACACTGTGCACCTTCTTAGAATTGGGAACAAAACACCCAGGGAAGGAGTTACAGAGACAATGTTCGTAGCTGTGATGAAAGGATGGACCATTTAGAGACTGCTGTATCCAGGGATCCGTCCCATAATCAGCTTCTAAATGCTGACACCATTGCATACACTAGTAAGATCTTGCTGAAAGGACCCAAATATAGCTGTCTCTTGTGAGACGATGCCGGGGCCTAGCAAACACAGAAGTGGATGTTCACAGTCAGCTATTGGATGTATCACAGGGCTCCCAATGGAGAAGCTAGAGAAAGTACCCAAGGAGCTAAAGGGATCTGCAACCCTATTGTTGGAACAACATGATGTACTAACCAGAACCCTGGAGCTCTTGTCTCTAGCTGCATATGTATCGAAAGATGGCCTAGTCGGCCATCAATGGAAAGAGAGGCCCATTGGACTTGCAAACTTTATATGCCCCAATATAGGGGAATGCCAGGGCCAAAAGAATGGGAATGGGTGGGTAGGGAAGTGGGGGGCGCTATGGGGGACTTTTGGGATAGTATTGGAAATGTAATTGAGGAAAATATGTAATAAAAATATTAAAAAAAAAAGATTTAATAAAGCAACAACAAGAAAGCACATAAAAAGTACAAAAACCAGAGCTCTGGGGTCGAAACTCATACACCAGGCATGGTGTAGAGGAGAATCGACCACGACCCAAATTTTTTACAGGCTTATATAGGAAAAAGCCAAGTGGAGGAGTGGGGCAGGGAAAAGTACAAGTTTGCTTAACTGAGGGGTTTTGCCAAGGGTTTTACGTAACCAAGGGGTCGTGTCCTATATTTTGGCAATGTACCCGATCTATTGGAACATTCTGGGGTTGTTCCAGGAGGCCCTTATCTCAAAAATGTTCTTGGAACAGTCCTCAGTTAGGAGGGGTAGGACTCTGGGGCGAAGAGTTCAGGTCTTCAGTTGGGAGGGGTTGGACTCTGGGGTGAAGAGTTCAGGTGGCCAGTAATTTCCCTCCTTCAACAGCAGATGCTGGCGAGGATGTGGAGAAACAGGAGCACTTCTCCATTGTTGGTGTGGTTGCAAGCTTGTACAACCACTCTGGAAATCAGCCTGGAGGTTCCACAGAAATCTGGACATAGTACTACCAGAGGATCCAGCAATACCTCTCCTGGGCATATATCCAGAAGATGTCCAAACCGGTAAGAAGGACACATGCTCCACTATGTTCATAGCAGCCTTATTTATAATAGCCAGAAGCTGGAAAGAACCCAAATGTCCATCAAACAGAGGAATGAATACAGAAAGTGTAGTACATTTACACAATGGAGTACTACTCAGCTCTTAAAAACAATGAATGTATGAAATTCCTAGGCAAATGGATGGGCCTGGAGGGTATTATCCTGAGTTAGGTAACCCAAACCCAAATAACTCACATTATATGCACTCACTGATAAGTGGATATTAGCCCAGAAACTTAGAATACCCAGGATAGAAGATACAATTTGCAAAACACATGATACTCAAGAAGAACAAAGACCAAAGTTTGGACACTTTGCCCCTTCTTAGAAGTGGGAACAAAACACCATGGAAGGAGTTACAGATACAAAGTTTGGAGTTGAGACGAAAGGATGAACTATCTAGAGACTGCCATACCTGGTGATCCATCCCATAATCATCCTTTAAACGCTGACACCATTGCATACACCAGCAAGATTTTGCTGACAGGACCCTGATATAGAGGTCTCTTGTGAGGCTATGCTGGGGCTGGCAAACAGAAGTGGATGCTCAGTGAACCTGTGGTGCTGAGACATGTGATGGATGTTTAGCCAGATAATGACTCCTAATGGATATGCATGTAAACATTCTCTGTTGTAAACTTCTATTTCAATTTATGATTTGATATGTTGTTTGAACTTGTGATAAACTTTGTAACATGTGATCATGTATTCTGAAAAAAAAAAGTATCTAAGACAAAAAAAGTAGAATTTTTCCATCTCCTGGAAGAATATTTTCCCTTACTAGAATTTTACTTACTTTCCCCCCCTTAGAGTATTTTTCCCTTCCCTACTTAGGATATTTCTGATTTTTCCTTTTTTAGCTTACATAGAAAAATTTTTACAACATAGTAATAAATGCTATAATCACTTTTATTTTTCTGCTTTTAAATTTATTTATTTATTTTTATACCCCATATTTTACTCACCGCATCCACTCTCTCACTCTTCCACATCCCATACCTCTTCCCACAGCCCTGTCACCACGTGAAGTCTATACCCCCTACCCCACATGACCTCTACACACCCTGGGGCCTTCAGTTTCTTGAGGGTTAGGTGCATCATCTCTGAATAAACACAGACCTAGAAGTCCTCTACTGTATGTTTGTTGGGGCACTCATATCAGCTGCTGTATTCTGTCTGTCTGGTGGTCCAGTGTTTGAGAGATCTTGGGAGTCCAGATTAATTGAGACTGATTGTACTCCTACAGGGTCACCCTTCTCAGCTTCTTTCAGCCTTTTCCTAATTCAACAACAGTGGTCAGCTGCTTCTGTCCATTGGTTGGGTGCAAACATCTGAATGTGACTCTTTCAGCCATTTGTTGGGTCTTCCAGAGTGTGATCATGCTAGGCCCCCTTTTTGTGAGCTCTCCATAGCCTCAATAATAGTGTTAGGCCTTGGGAGCTCCCCTTGAGCTGGATCCCACTTTGGGTCTGTTGCTGGACTTTCTTTTCCTCAGGGTCCTCTCTACTTCCATCCCTGTAATTCTTTCACAGGAACAATTATGGGTCAGAGTTGTAACTGTGGGATGCCCCCCTTCATTTGATGCCCTGCCTTTCTATAAGTTCCCTCTCCCCACTGTAGGACATTTCATCTAAGGTTACACCCTTTGAGTCTTGATAGTCCCACACCTCCGAGGTCTCTGGTGCATTCTGGAGGGTCCTCAAACCCCTTACCTCCTCAGGTTGCTCATGGATTGGCAGGATTAATATAGTAAAAATGAATATCTTGCCAACAGCAATCTACATATTCAATGCAACCCCCATCAAAATCCCATCACTTGTTTTGCAAATTTTATCGGGTATTCTGAGCTTCTGGGCTAATAACCACTTATCAGTGAGTGGATATCATGTGCATTCTTTTGTGAGTGAGTTACCTCACTTAGGATGATATCCTCCAGATTCATCCATTTGCCTGTAAAATTTCATGAAATCATTATTTTTAATAGCTGAGTAGTTCTCCACCGTGTAAATGTACTACATTTTTTGTATCTATTTCTTTTATGAAGGACATCAGGGTTCTATCCAGGTTCTGGCTGTTATAAATAAGGCTGCTATGAACATAGTGGAGCAGGTGTCCTTGTTATATGTTGGAATATCTTTTGGGTATATTCCCAGGAGTGACATAGCTGGGTCTTCAGGCAATACTATGTCCAATTTTTTGAGGAACCACTAGACTGATTTCCAGAGTGGTTGTACCAGCCTGCACATCCACCAGCAATGGAGGACTGTTCCTCTTCCCCCACATTCTCTCCATGACCTTCTGTTGCCTGAATTTTTGATATTAGCCATTCTGACTGGTGTGAGGTGGAATTTCAGGGATGTTTTGCTTTGCATTTTCCTGATGACTAAGGATATTGAACATTTCTTTAAGTGATTCTCAGGCATTTGAGAATCCTCAGTTGAGAATATGAAGCTAAACAAGGAATTCTCATAATGTTGTTCTACCTATAGGATTGCAGATCCCTTTAGCTCCTTGGGTACTTTCTCTAGCTCCTCCATTGGGGGCCCTGTGATCCATCCAATAGTTGACTGTGAGCATCCACTTCTGTGTTTGCTAGGCCCTGGCATAGTCTCAAAAGAGACAGCTATATCTGGGTCCTTTCAGCAAAATCTTGCTAGTATATGCAATGGTGTCAGCATTTGCAAGCTGATTATGGGATGGAACCCTGGATATGGCAGGCTCTAGATGGTCCATCCTTTTGACACAGCTCCATCCTTTGTCTCTGTAACTCCTTCCATGGGTGTTTTGTTCCCAATTCTAAGAAGGGGCACAGTGTCCACACTTTGGTCTTCATTCTTCTTGAGTTTCATGCGTTTATCAAATTGTATCTTATATCTTGGGTATCCTAAGCTTCTGGGCTAATATCCACTTATCAGTGAGTACATATTCTGTGAGTTCCTTTGTGATTGTGTTACCTCACTCAGGATGATACCCTCCAGTTCCATCCATTTGCCTAGGAATTTCATAAATTCATTCCTTTTAATAGCTGAGTAGTACTCCATTGTGTAAATGTACCATATTTTCTGTATCCATTCCTCTGTCGAGAGGCATCTGTGTTCTTTCCAGCTTCTTGCTATTATAAATAAGGCTGCTATGAACATAGTGGAGCATGTGTCCTTCTTACCTGTTGGAACATCTTCTGGATATATGCCGAGGAGAGGTATTGCAGGATCTTCTGGTAGTACTATATCCAGTTTTCTGAGGAACTGCCAGACTGATTTCCAGAGTGGTTGTACAAGCTTTCAATCCCACCAACAATGGAGGAGTGTTCCTCTTTCTCCACATCCTCGCCAGCACCTGCTGTCACCTGAATTTTTGATCTTAGCCATTCTGACTGGTGTGAGGTGGAATCTCAGGGTTGTTTTGATTTGCATTTCCCTGATGATTAAGGATGTTGAACATTTTTTCAGGTGCTTCTCTGCCATTCGGTATTTCTCAGGTGAGAATTCTTTGTTTAGCTCTGAGCCCCATTTTTTAATGGGGTTATTTGATTTTCTGGAGTCCACCTTCTTTATATATATTGGATATTAGTCCCCTATCTGATTTAAGATAGGTAAAGATCCTTTCCCAATCTGTTGGTGGTCTTTTGTCTTATTGATGGTGTCTTTTGCCTTGCAGAGACTTGGCAATTTTGTTAGGTCCCATTTGTAGATTCTCGATCTTATAGCACAAGCCATTGCTGTTCTATTCAGGAATTTTTCCCCTGTGCCCATATCTTCAAGGGTTTTCCCTACTTTTTCCTCAATAAGTTTCAGTGTATCTAATTTTATGTGGAGTTCCTTAATTCACTTATATTTGACCTTAGTACAAGGAGATAGGAATGGATCAATTTGCATTCTTCTACATGACTACCGCCAGTTGTGCCAGCACCATTTTTTGATGATGTTGTCTTTTTTCTACTGGATGGTTTTTGCTTCCTTGTCAAAAATCAAGTGAACATAGGTATGTGGATTCATTTCTGGGTCTTCAATTCTATTCCATTGGTCTACTTGTCTGTCACTATACCAGTACCATGGAGTTTTTATCACAATTGCTCTGTAGTACAGCTTTAGGTCAGGCATGGTGATTCCACCAGAAGTTCTTTTATCCTTGAGAAGAGTTTTTGCTATCCTAGGTTTTTTGTTATTCGAGATAAATTTGCAGATTGCTCTTTCTAATTCGTTGAAGAATTGAGTTGGAATTTTGATGGGGATTGCATTGAATCTGTAGATTGCTCTTGGCAAGATAGCCATTTTTACTATATTGATCATGCAAATCCATGAACATGGGAGATCTTTCCATCTTCTGAGATCTTCTATAATTTCTTTCTTCAGAGACTTGAAGTTCTTATCAAACAGATCTTTCACTTCCTTAGAGTCACGCCAAGGTATTTTATAATTTGTGACTTTTGAGAAGGGTGTTGTTTCCCTAATTTCTTTCTCAGCCTGTTTATTCTTTGTGTAGAGAAAGGCCATTGACTTGTTTGAGTTAATTTTAAATCCAGCTACTTCACTGAAGCTGTTTATCAGGTTTAGGAGTTCTCTGGTGGAATTTTTAGGATCACTTATATATACTAACATATCATCTGCAAAAAGTGATATTTTGACTTCTTCCTTTCCAATTTGTATCCCCTTGATCTCTTTTTGTTGTCGAATTGCTCTGGCTAGGACTTCAAGTACTATGTTGAATTGGTAGGGAGAAAGTGGGCAGCCTTGTCTAGCCCCTGATTTTAGTGGATTGCTTCCAGCTTCTCACCATTTACTTTGATGTTGGCTACTGGTTTGCTGTAGATTGCTTTTATCATGTTTAGGTATGGGCCTTGAATTCCTGATCTTTCCAAGACTTTTATCATGAATGGTTGTTGGATTTTGTCAAATGCTTTCTCCGCATCTAAGGAGATGATCATATGGTTTTTGTCTTTGAGTTTGTTTATATACTGGATTAAATTGATGGATTTCCGCATATTGAACCATCTCTGCACCCTGTGATGAAACCTACTTGGTCAGGATGGATGATTGTTTAGATGTGTTCTTGGATTCTGTTAGCGAGAACTTTATTGAGTATTTTTGCATCGATATTCATAAGGGAAATTGGTCTGAAGTTCTCTATCTTTGTTGGGTCTTTTTGTGGTTTAGGTATCAAAAGTAATTGTGGCTTCATAGAATGAGTTGGGTAGAGTACTTTCTACTTTTATTTTGTGGAAAATTTTTTAAGAACTGGGATTAGATCTTCTTTGAAGGTCTGATAGAACTCTGCACTAAATCCATCTGGTCCTGGGTTTTTTTTTGGTTGGGAGATTATTAATGACTGCTTCTATTTCTTTAGGGGATATGGGACTGTTTAGATCATTAACCTGATCTTGATTTATCTTTGGTACCTGGTATATGTCTAGAAACTTGTCCATTTCATCCAGGTTCTCCAGTTTTGTTGAGTAGAGTCTTTTGTAGAAGGATCTGATGTTGTTTTGGATTTCTTGAGGATCTGTTGTTATGTCTCCCTTTTCATTTCTGATTTTGTTAATCAGAATACTTTCCTTGTGCCCTCTAGTGAGTCTGGTTAAGGGTTTGTCTATCTTGTTGTTTTTCTCAAAGAACTAGCTCCCCGTTTGGTTGATTGTTTGAATAGTTCTTCTTGTTTCCACTTGGTTGATTTCACCCCTGATTATTTCATGCCGTCTAGTCCTCTTGGGTGAATTTGCTTCCTTTTATTCTAGACCTTTTAGGTGTGTTGTTAAGCTGCTAGTGTGTGCTCTCTCTAGTTTATTTTTGGAGGCATTCAGAACTATGAGTTTTCCTCTTATAAATGCTTTCATTGTGTCCCCATAAGTTTGGGTATGTTGTAGCTTCATTTTCATTAAACTCCAAAAAGTCCTTAATTTCTTTCTTTATTCCTTCCTTGACCAAGATATCATTTAGGAGAGTGTTGTTCAATTTCCACATGAATGTTGGCTTTCTATTATTTATTTTGTTACTGAAGATCAGCCTTAGTCCATGGTGATCTAATAGGATGCATGGAATGATTTCAATATTTTTGTATCTGTTGAGGCTTTTTTGTGTCCAATTTATGGTCAGTTTTGGAGAAGGTACCATGAGGTGCTGAGAAGAAGGTATATCTTTTTGTTTTAGGATAAAATATTCTGTATATATTTGTTAGATCCATTTGTTTCATAACTTCTGTTAGTTTCACTGTGTCCCTGTTTAGTTTCTGTTTCCATGATCTGTCCATTGGTGAAAGTGGTGTGTTGATGTCCCCCACTATTATTGTGTGAGGTGCAATGTGTGCTCTAAGCTTTACTAAAGTTTAATGAATATGGCTGCCCGTATATTTGGTGCATAGATATTCAGAATTGAGAGTTCCTCTTGGAAGATTTTACCTTTGATGAGTACGAAGTGCCCCCCCTCCTGTCTTTTTTGATGACTTTGTGTTGGAAGTCAATTTTATTGGATATTAGAATGGCTACTCCAGATTGTTTCTTCAGACCATTTGCTTGGAAAATTGTTTTCCAGCCTTTCATTCGGTGGTAGTGTCTATCTTTTCCCCTGAGATCAGTTTACTTTAAGCAGCAGATGGGTCCTGTTTGTGTAGCCAGTTCATTATTCTATGTCTTTTTATTGGGGAGTTGAGTCCATTGATATTAAGAGATAGTAAGGAAAAGTAATTTTGCTTCCTATTATTTTTGTTGTTAAAGTTGGCATTCTGTTCTTGTGACTGTCTTATTTTAGGTTTGTTGAGGGATTACCTTCTTGCTTTTTCTAGGACCTGTTTTCCATCCTTGTATTAGTTTTTTTCTGTTATTATCCTTTGAAGGGCTGGATTCGTGGAAAGATAATGTGTGAATTTGGTTCTGTCGTGGAATACTTTTGTTTCTCTATCTAAGGTCATTGAAAGTTTGGCTGGGTATAGTATCCTGGGTTGGCATTTGTGTTCTCTTAGTGTCTGTATAACATCTGTCCAAGCTCTTCTTGCTTTCATAGTCTCTGGTGAAAAATCTGGTGTAATTCTGATAGGCTTGCCTTTATATATTACTTGACCCTTTTCCCTTGCTGCTTTTAATATTCTATCTTTATTTAGTGCTTTTGTTGTTATGATTATTATGTTTATGGAGGAATTTCTTTTCTGGTCCAGTCTATTTGGAGTTCTGTAGGCTTCTTGTATGTTCATGAGCATCTCTTTCTTTATGTTTGGGAAGTTTTCTTCTATGTTTTTTTTTTTTTTTTTTTTTTTAGATATTTGCCAGTTCTTTGAGTTGAAATTCTTCATTCTCATCTACTCCTATTATCAGTAGGTTTGGTCTTCTAATTGTTTCCTGGATTTCCTGGATGTTTTGAGTTAGGATCTTTTTGCATTTTGCATTTTCTTTGATTGTTGTGTCGATGTTCTCTATGGAATCTTCTGCACCTGAGATTCTCTCTTCCATCTCTTGTATTCTGTTGCTTATTTTTGCATCTATGTTTCCAGATTTCCTTCCTAGGGTTTCTATCTCCAGAGTTGCCTCACTTTGGGTTTTCTTTATTGTTTCTACTTCCCTTTTTAGGTCTTGGATGGTTTTATTCAATTCCATTACCTGTTTGATCGTGTTTTCCTGTAATTCTTTAAGGGATTTTTTTGCTTCCTCTTTAAGATCTTCTACCAGTTTAGCAGTGTTCTCCTGTTTTTCTTTGAGTGAGTTATTAAGGTCTTTCTTAATGTGCTCTACCATCATCATGAGATATGCTTTTAGATCCAGGTCTAGCTTTTCGGGTGTGTTGGGGTGCCCTGTACTGGGTGAGGTGGGAGTGCTGGGTTCTGGTGATGGTGAGTGGTCTTGGTTTCTGTTAGTAAGATTCTTGCGTTTATCTTTCGTCATCTGGTAATCTCTGGAGTTAGTTTATTTAGTTGTTTCTGGTTAGAGCTTGTTCCTCAGGTGATTCTGTTAGCCTCTCTCAGCCGTCTTTGGAGACTAGCTCTCTCCTCTGAGTTTCAGTGGTCAGAGCACTCTCTGCAGGCAAGCTCTCCTCTAACAGGGAAGGTGCACAGATATCTGGCATTAGGACCTCCCTCCTGGCCGAAGATGAAGGCCCAAAACAGGACCTGTCCTGAAGCTGAGTTGCTTTGGCCTGTCCCAGAAGCTGTTAGCTTCTGCATTCTACACTCTCACCTGTGCATAATACTCTCAGAGGAGTCCTGGAACCAAGATGTCTGCCGCAGATGCTCAGGCAAAGTGCTCCTAGGCTGGGCAGACTCGTATCCTCTGGCCGGGAAAGTGGCTGGATGTCTAGGGTCCGAAAAGGTGGCTGCGTTAGAAGCTCTGTGGCTCCTGCCTGTCCCAGAAGCTGTTAGCTTCTGTATTCCATACTCTCACCTGTGCAGAATACTCTCGGCGGGGTCTCGGAACCACGATGTCTGCTGCAGATGCTCCTGAAACGTGTTTTCGGGCTGGGTGGACTCCTATCCTCTGGCCGGGAAAGTGGCCAGATGTCTGGGGCCTGTGCTGAATACTCTCAGCGGGGTCCCGGAACCAAGATGTCTGCTGTCGATGCTCAGGAAAAGCGCTCCCAGGACAGATGGACCCCTATCCTCTGGCTGGGAAAGTGGCCGGATGACTGTGGCCCAAAAAGGGGGCTGCCTTAGAAGCTCTGTGGCTCCCGCCTCTCCAAGAAGCTGTTAGCTTCTGTATTCGGCACTCTCACCTGAGCAGGATACTCTCGGCGGGGTCCTGGGACCAAGATGTCTGCTGCAGATGCTCAGGCAAAGCGCTCCCTGGATGGGCAGACCCCTATCCTCTGGCCGGGAAAGTGGCTGGATGTCTGAGGCCCGAAAAGGAGGCTGTGTTAGAAGCTCTGTGGCTCCTGCCTGTCCCAGAAGCTGTTAGCTTCTGTATTCCATACTCTCACCTGTGCAGAATACTCTCAGCGGGGTCTTGGAACCAAGATGTCTACAGATGATGCTCAGGCCAAGTGCTCCTGGGCCGGGTGGACCCCTATCCTTTGTCTGGGAAAGTGGCCGGATGTCTAGGGCTCGAAAAGGGGGCTGCCTTAGAAGCTCTGTGGCTACCGCCTGTCCCAGAAGCTGTTAGCTTCTGTATTCTGCATTCCCACCTGTGCAGAATACTCTCGGCCGGGTCCTGGAACCAAGATGTCTGCTGCAGATGCTCAGGCAAAGTGCTCCTGGGCCGGGCAGACTCCTATCCTCTGGCCGGGAAAGTGGCCAGATGTCTAGGGCCCGAAAAGGAGGCTGCATTAGAAGCTCTGTGGCTCCTGCCTGTCCCAGAAGCTGTTAGCTTCTGTATTCCATACTCTCACCTGTGCAGAATACTCTCGGCGGGGTCTTGGAACCAAGATGTCTGCTGCCGATGCTCAGGAAAAGCGCTCCCAGGACGGATGGACCCCTATCCTCTGGCCAGGAAAGTGGCCGGATGTCTGAGGCCCGAAAAGGGGGCTGCCTTAGAAGTTCTGTGGCTCCCGCCTGTCCCAGAAGCTCTTAGCTTCTGTATTCTACACTCTCACCTGTGCATAATACTCTCAGAGGTGTCCTGGAACCAAGATGTCTACAGATGATGCTCAGGCCAAGCTCTCCTGGGCCGGGTGGACCCCTATCCTCTGGCTGGAAAAGTGGCCGGATGTCTAGGTCCCGAAAAGGGGGCTGCCTTAGAAGCTCTGTGACTCCCTCCCATCCTAGAAGCTGTTAGATTCTGTATTCCGCACTCTCACCTGTGCAGAATACTCTCAACGGGGTCCAGGAACCAAGATGCCTACCGCAGATCGATCTCTGTTTTTTCAAGTCAAGTCATAAAAGCCAGAACTTTTATGTGAAATTTCCTGACTTTTGAGAACTTGTGACAAAAATATTTAATACATCAGGGTCTTCAGTAATTTGTAAAGGTTAAATAAAAGGCCAGTCTACTGTTTGTTCTGCAGAAAGTGAACCTTAGTTTTGCCTCAGCTCTTCAGCATCTATCCCATGAGTAGGAATCTTCAGAGTGGACTCCTCCCTGTTGTTAATAAAAAATAAATAAAATAAAATAAAATAAAATAAAGGGCTGGCCTGAGGCAAAAAAATTATCTATGCTCAATAGTTCTGCCCGAATTCTAGGGCTAAAGAGAAAGCCAGTCTCCATAGGACTTCCTAACTATTCTTATGGAAAACCATATCTGAATAAGACTGCCCTTTCTATCCTAGTAAACAACTAACAGAAAAGCCCTAAGCAGTAGGCTCTGACTTTATAATGCTAATTAGTGCTGAATAGGTAGCTTCCTAGCTGAATTTTAAGTAGGGCATTGGAACCCTGGCAAAGTTTGACTGAACAAATTTGAAATGCACTTTACTAAGAATAACACTGAGTTGATATTCCTCCTCATTTTTGGATGACAGGCGGGAAACAGGGAGGAGGGGTATGACCGGCTCCGTAGTAGAGGCCAATTGGTCTTTTTAGGGTGGGAGGCTTGCCCTTCCAACAGTATGGGTTCCAACCTCCCCCACCCCCCATAAATTAAGTTTAAAAAGGCCACGCTTAACTGAGGTGATCAAATGATTTTCTCATCTGTAGATGAGTGGGCTTTTAACCTTGGCTTGGGTGGACATTGACCCGATTCCTCCCGTATGTGCTGTCACGACCCACACCTGTGGCTCTTGGTATCTTTTGGGGAGAGGAGGCAGAGCCTTAGATATTTTTGGTTTTTAGCTGGAATTAGATACCAACCTCCATTCAACCCGGGTATATCGCACAGGGAACTCAGAAACGGTCAGGCTGGACCTCCCCCTGCAGTAATTCTCTGCACTAAGCGGTAGCCATACTGTATTTGTATGATCATGAACCAGTATGAACAGTTCTGAGTACTGTGCAGCTCCTAAAGGAGAATTGTCAACCTCAGATTTAGCAAGGCCTAGACAAGAATTATGTCATTAGTAACACCATGATTTGTGGCTAAAAAAGGATCTGGAAGTCGTTCCTCCTCATCTCTGTTATTCCCACAGCCTGAGGAACTAAGGGGACCTTGCAATAACAGCAAGGGTGAAAAGCCAGAGGCCAGCTAAGGGACTAAGCCCATCTATCAAAATAAAAACCATTCTCTTTTAATATTTGAAATATCTACTTTTCTAGCCCTCTTGATAAACCTAAATTTCAATTTAGACTGAAGGCCACATGCTGGAATGTCCTTGGAATGAAGATAGCAGTTGCCACCTGTGTGCTCTTGGGGCAGGGGATGCACGCCCACTGGTCTGGCTGGAGAATGTTGATTAACCTGCTTGAAAAACACAAGATCTAGACAATGAGAAAGTAGGAAAGCAGATCTTCTTTTGGGGAAGTCTATGTATTTTATTCAGTTGCAAATTGTAAAGCTAAGGCTAGCCTCCTGTGGGGGAGCTGGCTCAGAGAGTAGCAGGAAAACAGCTTTTCTGGGAGCTTCAGTTTCCAGCTGAATCTTAAGCAAAAGAGGAATTTTAGTCCTCAAGGTGATACTTATAAGAAGATTCAGAATCTGTGTTCATCTGACGAATTAATCTCTCGGGCAGCCACCGTGCTCTATCTTCATCTCGTGAAAAAAACACAAACCGAGCCCCTTCCCCAGATTAGAACCGGATCTGGAACCTTCCATTCATTAGTCAGCCGGTCCTTCCATTTTACCAATGCATAAGAACTAGAAGTAACTGGTTGCCAGTGGCGATCTGCTGCAGACTGACCTTTAATATCAGTTTGCAAAAATTTTATAACAAATAAAGGCAAGATGAGCCTTTGGTGACCTTGGGGGATATAGCTGCCCCTGTTCTGTCTTAAAAAGCCAATTCTTTAAGGTGCAATGAGCACATTCAACTATTCTTTGTCCCATGGGGTTATAAGGAATTCCAGTTTTATGTTTGATACCGAATTCCTTACAGAATGAAATAAAATTTTTACTACAATAGGATGGCCCGTTATCTGTCTTAATAAGTTTAGGCAATCCCATGGCATTAAAGGCTTGCAGGCAATGATCAATTACGTTTTTAGAAGCCTCTCCTGTATGCAGAGAAGGGATTTTGATGGCGTATTGAAGTTAAATGTACCACAGGTCTCAAATAAGGGTACTGATTGTGCAACATATAAACTGTCAGTAAAGATATTAAAAGCCTCATGTACAGACTGAAAGACCTTTAGCACTGTTGTTAATTTGGCTAACTTAGCCAAAAGGCCAGGAGTCTCTATGATAACTTGTTGATTATTAATAAGATATCTAGCTCGCCCTTTAGAGGAGCCATCAGTAAAAATCAATAGAGCATTATATAAAGGCTGTAAGGAAGTCATTTTAGGAAATATCATATCATGTACATTTAAAAATTTTATCAACCTATCTTGGGGGTAGTGGCTGTCTATAGTTCCCTTAAAAGGCTGAACAATGATATCTGGCTCTTTGCCGAAATAAGTTAATGTCTGCCTTCTTCCAGTGATAATCATCTGTGCCACTGCCTGCTTTGTGATATGGCAAGATATTACATTCAGGAGAAATCTTTGAGTGTATCCACATTATGGGAAATTTTTGCTATAGCAGTTCCATAGGCACATGAGTTGTATTAAAAATTAACAGATGCAGCGGCAAGGAGTAATCTATATAAGTGACAAATTGCTCTTCAAAGCTTTTTCCACTAGCTGTAAGGCCAGCAATCCTTCTGAGGTTAGGGATCTAGGAGAAGTGGGGGATGTGCTCTGAATTAACTTTGCTAGGTAATTTAGAATATAGGAATCTCTGACATTGGACTGAATATTAGACCAGTCTAAGATTGAGTTAGAATAACTGGTCACACTGAAGGAAAGAGAAAAATCATTATGACACTATTAAATGACTAATTTTACTAAGTCAGTATATACAGTCTCTGATGAACTATTGCCATAAAGTTAAAAGGCTAGAAGCTAGTCTAAACTGGAAAAATGGCAAGGAAGGATGGATCTAAAACATGAATTTAATTTAGTTTTTTAGTCATTTCAATCAGGACACTGAATCAACTTACCTGCCAGCTCGTCACAGGAATTAATTAATATGCTTCTGCAGAGTTCTGTAGAGAGAACCTGTTTTTTCCTTTCCTAATAAGGTAGCTGTTTTAGGATCAATCTATAAGCCAATAAGTAGATTCTTTTAAGATACTATAAAGCATTTATTAAATTCTTGACATTTAAATTTCAAAATTTGAAAATAAAGTTATGATTTAAATAGTGTGCATGGGAATGCACTAAATAATATGTACGGGGATACAATTTCTCTATTTTTTGTCTTTTAGGAAGTTAAAGTTTTAAAATTTCACAATATCTAACCTTTTGAATTAATAACTTGTTGACAAAATATTTTAAATACTTGGCTGTAAAGGGGAAGTGACTAATTGCACTTTCAATCATTTTTCTTAAGGAGCGGTTGTAGCTAGAAAGCTTGAAAAGTTATTAAGAGTCATATGTGCATAATTTATTTATTTATTCACTAGAAATATGCATAAGCAATTGAAAATTTGAGAATTAATAGTATCTGAGGGACGAACAATTTTAAGCTATTGTGAGCTCAGAGATATGGCATTGGCTATTAATATACAAATTAAGGTTTGATTGTTCAGCATTTTAAAACACCATCTACAGCACACAACTAGATTATTTGTGCCAAAACAGGGGAAACTGCGTGTCTCAAGGCTCCGCCCCACAGCAGCTAGTTGGGCCCACCTGGGCCAAAGATCGGCTGGGAGGATGAGAAAAATGATTTTACAATAATGTTTTTTTCTGGCCAAAGAATTGTCTTGGGTACAACTAATATTTAATTACCAATGAATATAATTAATAACAATTATAAAAGCTTTCTTTATTTTTTGTAAAACCTTTTGTAGTAAACTAAAACCCTAAGTAATAAAAGGATATTGTCTCTGAATCTTTTGGGCGAGAGCAAGGATTTAAAGTAAACTTCCCTTGAGAAGCATTAGTTAATAAAATAATTTCCACTTAGGAGACAATATACACTGAAAGATTAAAGCTCTTGGCTTCTTGTATAGAAGCAGAAACCATAAAATTTTTTCTTACATAATGTAAAGTTACATTAGTCATACCTAGAGGCAAAATTTTCTAGTGATTACCAGTTCACCAGAAGCAAAACTCTTTGAATTTAAGCATTATTCTAAACATCTGAATAGGTCTGCAACACTGTTAAAGAGAAAAAAAAATTTTTTTTGAACACAGGAAAAACTTCTCAGGCACTGTTTGCAAAACACAAGAAGGCCACAAGTCACTTTGGGGCTGCCCAGAGTCCTGCATTGACTCAAACATAAAATATTTTTAATCTGAGCATCTTGGCCCTCCTGTAATAAGGACCGATTCTAGAGGAACAATTTAACTGTCTATGCCTCTAATTTTTGTTACTCTTCTTTTAAGATGACTTACAGTTAAAACGTTCTTCACAACTTTAGTGTTGTGAGAAAACTGCCCATATTGCAGTTTCCTGCCAGGCAGCAACTATAGCCAAACTGATTGTTTGAGGGTCTAATCTATGCACAAAGACAAACATAACTAGATAACTCTGTCACAGTTTTGTATGAAGTGAGCTGTATTAGCGCCTTTATAAGATGATTACTCTTATAATTATCTTAATTAACAATATATGGGTGAGTAGAAAAATCTTAAATTTGCAATCAAACTGCAAGCTGCAGTCAATAGAAAACTGGCAGTTTTAACCATAATTTTTAAGTTTCTAGTGCAACATTAGGATAATATCTACAACCTTGGGAAAGCAAAACCCAAGTTTAAAACAATTTATCATCTTTAAAATCAATATTAGGAACATTACTATCATATTACAAAGTTTGGCTGCCAATTAATACCTATGAATACCTATTAAAGCAAGCTTTAATGCTTTAATAAAGAGGCATTGCTTTAAATATTATCTTAAATTTTACTATTTAGGATAGGAACCACATTAATTATTATCTAAACTAGAAATATCTTTAGGGACCCAGCCTCTTGGGCTGCCTTATGCCACGTGTCAGAAGGACTCTAAACTTGAGTTATCAAATTTAACACTAGCCATTTGTAGCAATGTAACATTTATTAATCTTAACCAACAACTTATGAGCTGAATGTGAAAACATGCAGAGCACATTATCAATAAAAAAGGAACCAAATGAAGCAGTTACATTTAGACCAATCAGACAATATTAATTTTTGTAGCTACAATCATAGAATAAAAGGCACTTTACCATTTGTCAAACACATTAGTCACGAACCATTTATCAGCTTTTTTACCCTTAAACTAAGAGGCTGTGCACTCGCCCTTTTTTTCCTAAAACGAACAGTTTTTCCAGCAGGGACCCTCTTGCCATGTGTCTGATTCCTGGCTGAAGCATGTGGCAGCTCTCGGCTTTGCAGATAAAGTTTTTTATACCATCTTTATTATCCAACCTAAAACAGAACATTCATTCATACAGACTGGACATGAACATACATGAATTGAACATGAGAACAGATTGGTGCACCAGACATTAGACAAGACACAAAAGGGGACAGAGTACTTCTGCTATAAGGCCCAGAGAGAACAAAGCATGGCATTCCTGAAATTTCTCTCTGCTTTTTGGGACATTTTCCTCCCTCATGATGCAGTTTTTTTTTTTTTTTAAACTGCGGCAATCTGCCTGATTATTAATTTCCTTTTAATAAACCCTTTCTTTTCTCACGCCTAAAAATGTAGCTTCTGAGAGCTATGGCCAACCTCCTATTACAGTATCCAGCTTCTGTTAAGCTTCAGTGCTGAACCTAAGTGAACCAGTGCTCGGGGTTAATGCTGTTTCAGCTTAGCCCATACTGACCTTCTCCAGTATGAATTTCCTTTATCCTTTAATTATTTTCTTCTTCTATGGAGCTCCAAACCAGCAGTGCCTCTTCCAAAAATCCTTTGCCATTTCTCAGTCCTGAGTTGGTTCGCCAAATGTTGTGTCCGGCCAGCAAATCACAGCCTGGGTTGTAGCCTGGAAAGGCATTTTGGAAACCTGGAAGAGAAGAGGGACTAGGCAACGAGAGAAAGAAATGTAGCTAAGATAGGCAGATTCTGATCAAAGCTCAATTTTTTATTTCCCACACTCAGTTATGAAGGAGGGGGAGGGACCCAATTCCTACCAAATAATCTTGGAGTAAGGTTGCAGGTGAACATGTGATGGTTTCAGAACAGCAAAGCAGTGGGCTCCAGCTGTGGGCGTGGCAGAACGATTGAGCCTGCAATTTCCATCCAGGTGTAAACAGTGGAACCCTTAAGGCTGGGGGGTGGGTGGAGGGAACAGCTCTGCACCAAATCCCACAACACCTTGAACAAGATGGACTCTCAGAGACAAAGTTTGGAGCTGTGATGAAAGGATGGACCATCTAGAGACTGCCGTATCCAGGGATCCATCCCATAATCAGCTTCTAAACGCTGACACCATTGCATACACTAGCAAGATTTTACTGAAAGGACCCAAAGATAGCTGTCTCTTGTGAGACTATGCAGGGGCCTAGCAAACACAGGAGTGGATGCTCACAGTCAGCTATTGGATGTATCACAGGGCTCCCAATGGAGAAGCTAGAGAAAGTACCCAAGGAGCTAAAGGGATCTGCAACCCTATAGTTGGAACAACATGATGAACTAACCAGTACCCCGGAGCTCTTGTCTCTAGCTGCATATGTATCGAAAGATGGCCTAGTCGGCCATCACTGGAAAGAGAGGCCCATTGGACTTGCAAACTTTATATGCCCCAATATAGGGGAATGCCAGGGCCAAAAGAATGGGAATGGGAGGGTAGGGAAGTGGGGGGCGGTATGGGGGACTTTTGGGATAGTATTGGAAATGTAATTGAGGAAAATATGTAATAAAAAACAAAACAAAAAAAAAGATCGACTCTCATGTGCTCAAACACCTCCAGTGTCACAGGTGCTCTAACACAACCAGCATCCCATGATCTCAAGAGTTTGGTCACACCAGGATTTCAGGATACCAGAGGCAGATTGACTCCTAGAAGATCTGACATACCCAGGATCTCAGGTTCACAAGATCCCAGAATAACAGGGTCACAGAGACAGCTGGAGTATGAGGAGTTCTTACACAATCAGGATCACAAGAGCAGTTTCCAGCCAGAAACACCAAGGGGCAGGTAGCTAGAGAATACAGATGGTGAGAGGCAAGCCTACAAATATAAGCAAAGGAAACCAAGGTTACTTGGCATTATCAGAACCCAATTCTCCCACCATAGCAAGTCCTGGTTTCACCATCACACTGGAAAAGCAAGACTTGGATCTAAAAATCACTTCTCATGATGATGATAGAGGATGTTAAGAACGATATAAACAACTCCCTTAAAGAAATATAGGAAAACACATGTAAACAGTTAGAAGCCCTTAAAGAGGAAACACAAAATCCCTTAAAGAATGAAAGGAAAACACAATCAAACAGGTGAAGGAAATGAGCAAAACTATCCAAAAGCTAAAAATGGAACTAGAAACAATAAAGAAAACCCAAAGGGAGACAACCCTGAAGTTAGAAAACCTAGGAAAGAGTTCAGGAATCAGAGATGCAAGCACCATCAACAGATAACAAGAGATAGAAGAGAGAATCTCAGGTGCAGAAGATACCCTAGAAAAGATTGTCACAACAGTCAAATAAAATGCAAAATGCAAAAAGCTCCTAACCCAAAACATTCAGGAAATCTAGAACACAATAAGAAGACCAAAACCTAAGAATATTAGGTATAGAAGACTGTGAAGATTCCCAACTTAAAGTGCTAGTAAATATATTCAACAAAATTATAGATGAAAACTACCCTAGCTTAAAGAAAGTGATGCCGTTGAACATAAAAGAAGCCTACCGAACTCCAAATAGACTTGACCAGAAATGAAATTCCTCCTGTCACATAATAATCAAAACACAAAATGCACTAAACAAAGAATTTCTGAAGCAGTAATGGAAAAAGGTCAAGTAAGATATAAGTGTAGACCTATCAGAACTTCACCACACTTCTCACTGGAGAGTATAAAAGTCAGAAGATCCTGGACAGATGTCATACAGACCCTAAGAGGACACAAATGCCAGCCCAGAATACTATACCCAGCAAAACTCTCAATTATCATAGGTAGAAAAAACAAGATATTCCATGACAAAACCAAATTTACACAATATGTTTCCATAAATCTAGTGCTTCAAAGCATAATAGATGGAAAACTCCCACACAAGGAGGGAAACTACACCCTAGGAAAGTCCAGAAAGTAGTCTTTCAACAAATCCAAAAGAAGATCATTATGAAAACATAATTCCACCTCCAATAACCAAACTAACAGGAAGTAATAATCACTTTTCCTTAATATCACTTAACATCAATGGACTCAACTCCCCCCAGAGACATAAACTAACAGCCTGGATACGTGTATTTGGAGAAATTGTTGACCATCAATCAGCACATAGACACCCGTGTAAATATGGCAATCTCAGGGTTTTTTGTTTTTGTTTTTTTTGGTTTTTTTTGTAGTAAAATTTCTTTGAGGTCAGAATATTCAATTTGCAAGTTCCTATAGGAGATGCTTTCACCTTAAATGGAAATGCCATGTGCTTAATATGGATGAAATCTCACATGGTGAATACATAGTCAGAAATATCTTTGGTCAATTTTGTATTGGACACCATTCAAACTTATTTTGCAAAATCATTTTGAAATTCTCAGACATGTTATTCAACAAAGTTCCCCATTGTGTGTTTCCACTGTGGCGATCAGTTTGGCTGTTTCACTTAAAGCTGGGAATAGATGTCCCTCATTCTCTCTCACAAGCATATACACAAAGGACTCTGCATCCTACTAGAGACATTTGCTCTATCATATCCCTTGATGCTCTCTTGGTATTAGCCAAAATTGGTAATGGCCTAGAGGTCCCCGATGGAATAATTGGATGAGAAATTATCATACTAAACTGAAAGATACCATACATATGATAAGGCCCTGGTGGCGGCCTGTATCAGCCCTGTGCTGGCTGCTTCAGTCTCTTTTCATCCACATGACCTTTGCTCAGGTGATTTAGATGGTTCTCTTCCCCTGGTGTCCTCCTACTCATCTGGCTCTTACATTCCTTCAGCCACAACTTCTTAGGACTTCCTGGAATTCAGAAGATTGGGATTTGATGGGAGTTTTCCATTTAAAGGTTTGTATTTCAAGGTCTCTCTTTCTGCATGAAGTCTGTAATGGGTTGCAGTATTTGTTATCATTTAGTTTTATGGAATTCCCGAGTGTAGGAACAAATGGGTCTCTGATTCTTGTCCTTTCTCATGGTACTCTTTCCTTTCCTCCATTTGCCTTGCCCAACTTCATGTGATGGTTTTTGTTTTACATTATATTTACTTCTGTAAGCTTTGTTTTTATCTTTTAGCAGTGTGCCAATTTTTGATGAGAGTTATAAAGAGGTTGGGTCCAGATGATAGTGGAAGGGAAGAACTGGAAGTAGTAGAGGGAATGGGAACTCTTCAGGATATATTATGTGAAAAAGAAAATCAATTTTAATAAAAGTGGAAAAAGTTAAAGATATATAAAGAACAGAATATTACACAGCTGTTAAAACCATAAAATGATGAAATTTTATGGTGAGTCGATGGAACTACAGAAAAGCTCTCAGCCAAAGTGGATCAAATCAAACCCTAAAAAACCAGAATTATGTATATTTGCTTAAATGCTGATGGTAGCTGTTACATATTCCACAGGCAGGCTATGATCCTTACACATACAGAAATAAGATATAGAGACAAAATCTACTGAAGAGGAATGGATATCCTTAGAAGGGGAAATAGAATGTATATGGATGGGTTAAAATCATTGGGTGTGGTGCTTTGAGCTTAGCCTAAGGGAGGAGATATGGAGAGAGAAATATAAATGTTAAGATCTGTTTGAGGGGTCATAAACAATCCTAATTCAGTAAAATCTGCTTAAAATATATACACACACGAACAAAATCTAAACCAAATCATCTGATAGTGAAAGAGACAATGCTCCATCTAGACATCTTCACATAATAAAAACTCCAGTTCAGGAATGGGTCCAGATAATCATTGTTTCATAATGGACCACCATGGAAACTCCAAAATTACCAAGGCTGCTTCCAAAGCTCTTGGTTCCTTTCCTCAAGCCGAATGCAAGGTTGATTCCTGAAGAAGACATCTACACCACATATCGAACATGGGAAGTTGAGGTGGTATGTACTAAGACTTTTTACTTCTCCTGACTAGTATTCATGGTTCTGGGAAGCATCTTTACAGTGAAAAAGGAGAAATATAAACAGCAATCCAGCTATAATCTCTTTGATCTCCAATATTATCTCCCTGCAAATTACCCTGCTGAAATAGTAGCTTGAACCTTGAGGGTTGAAACAACCCATACCTGATTGGATTTTAGGCTCACACTATTGGATGGAACTGATCCTGATTTGTTGGCCAAGATATTAATACAAGGCAGGCCATGTTTTCCAAGAACTACAAGTTGAGCACAAATTTAAATCATAAATTGATTAAGATGTTTGCAACATAGATGTTCAGTAATCTCAGAAGTTTGCTCTGACAGCAGCAGGGCAACACTAGTGATGGCAAAGCCATGCCAGTAGGGTTCCAGGACACTCAAGCCAAAGTACTCAGCAGAAAGATGTCTTGTTTTTCCCCAAGGGACATAGGGCAGGGATTAAAGGACAAAGTGGTAAGAGGGCAGGGAATAAGGAACAAATTTGGGAAAGCAAGGATGATGGAGAAGGGGAAGGGAATAAGGGAGAGGGTGGATTTGTCTTGGAGTGGGACAAAGGAAGAACTTCTGCATAGAAAGGATATAGCCCATAGGAAAATGACTGTTTATAAAGGTAAAAGGGGATAACCTATGTTAGGATGAGGAGTTTATTGATTTATTTACTTAAGATTTATTTATTTAGTATATGTAAGTATACTGTAGCTGTCTTCAGACACTCCAGAAGAGGGAGTCAGATGTCATTACAGACGGTTGTGAGCCGCCATGTGGTTGCTTGGATTTGAACTCCGGCTCTTTGGAAGAGCAGTCGGGTGCTCTTACACACTGAGCCATCTCACCAGTCTGAGGAGTTTATTTTTAATTAGACATGTGAATTAGGATGTCCAAAAGGGGCAATTATTTATTGATATATTTTACATTCCAATTGCTGGCTCCTCCTCTCGTCCCTCATAAACAAGTCCTATCTTTATTCCCTTCCTTTCTCTTCTGAGAGGGTAGGTGCTCCATTCGATATACCCCAACCCTGTTTCATCAAGTCTCTGTAGCATTAGTGGTATCATCTCCCAATTAGGCCAGACAAGGGAGTCCAGTTAAGGGAATGGATTCCAAGACAGGTATCACCATTAGGGACAGTCACCATTCTGTTATTGGGGGACCCACATGAAGGTTGAGCTACCCACCTAATATATATGTTTTGAACGTCTTGCTCCCGCCCATGTATGCTCTTTGGTTGGTGTCTCAGTCCCAGAGAGCCCTTGCAATTATGGAGTGATTTTCATTGCAGATATCTAAGATTCATACATTTTATCTTGTAGTTCATTTTCATTTTTGCTAAGCAGAATTTTTACTAATTATCCATTCTTTTTTATTTTTTTATTTTTCATTGGATATTTTATTTATTTACATTTCAAATGTTATCCCCCTTCCCAGTTTTCCCTACACAGGTCCCCTTTACCCTCCTCCCTCTCTCTGCCTCTATAGAGGTCTTTCCCACCTGCCCAGTGCCCTAGCATTCCCCTATCCTGTGTCATCAAGTCTCCACAGGACCAAGGGGCTTCCCTCTCATTTATGCCAGATAAGGCAATTATCTGTTACATATCCACCTGTAGCCATTGGTAATGCCTGTGTACTCTTTCGTTGGTGGTTTCGTCCTTGGTAGCACTGGGGTGTCTGGTTGGTTGACATTGTTGTTATTCCTATGAAGTTGCAAACCCTTTCAACTCCCACAGCCATTGTCCTAACTTCTGTATTGGGCTTCCCGTGCTCAGTCAAATGCTTTACTGTGTACATCTGCATCTGCATATTAGATATATAACGTAATACTGGCCTAGATATAAACCTGGCTACCTAAAATACTTACCTTCCTATGGCTTCTGTTGTTGAAATACTGTCACAAATATTATGGTGTTAATCATTGATTCTTTCATGTAATTTAAGGCCCAGGTGATGGAAGTCATGGTTGACCATGGCCGAACCTCTCATGGGAGTGCTATACTGGCTCCTGTTAGTAAGCTCTTCTTGGCTTCAGCAGTAGTGTCTGGGTTTGCTGTCAGCAGATGGAATGGTTTCTGAAATGGGGCAGTCTTTTCTCCACAATTTGTCTACATATTTTCTCCTGTTAATATTTTGTTCACCCTTCTAAAAAGCACAGAAGCACCCACATTTTGTTCTGACTTCTTCTTAGGCTTCATATGATTTGCGAATTGAATCTTGGGTATACTGAATTTTTGGGCTAATCCTCTTATTACTGATACATACCATGATTGTTCCTTTGTGACTGAGTCACCTCACTCAGGGTGATATTCTCAAGTTACATCAATTTACCTGCTAATTTCATGAAGTCATTATTCTTAATGGTTGATTAGTACTCCATTGTGTGAATATATCACATTTTCTGTATCCATTCTTTTGTTGAGGGACATCTGGGTTCTTTCTAGCTCCTGGATGTTATAAACATGGCTGTTATGAATATAGTGTAACATGTGTCCATATTACAAGTTGGAGCATCTTCTGGGTATATTCCCAGGAGTGGTATAGCTGGGTCCTCAAAGTATTACTATGCCCAATTTCTGAGGAATTGCCAGACTGCTTTATAGAGTACCAACTTGCAATCTCACCAGCAATAGAGGAGTGTTCCTCTTTCTCCACATTCTCGCCAGCATCTGCTGTCACCTGAGTTTTTCATTTTAGGCATTCTGACTGGTGTGTGTGTGTGTGTGTGTGTGTGTGTGTGTGTGTGTGTGTGTGTGTGATTTCAGGGTTGCTGTGATTTGCATTTCCCTGATGATTAAGGATGTTGAACATTTCTTTATGTGCTTCCATTCGATATATCTCAGGTGAGAATTCGTTGTTTAGATGTGTACCCCATTTTTAATAGGGCTATTTGGATATCTGGAGTCTACCTTCTTGAGTTCTTTCTCAGATGTAGGATTGGTAAAGATCTTTCCCCAATCTGTTGTTTGCTGTTTTGTCGGATTAACAGTGTTCTTTGCCTTCTAGAAACTTTGCAATTTGATGAGGTCCCATTTGTCAGTTCTTGATCTTAGACCACAAGCCATTGGCGTTCTGTTCAGGAAATTTTTCCCCGTGCCCATGTGTTTGAGACTTTCCTCCCATTTTGTCTTCTATTAGTTTCAGTGTATCTGGTTTTATAGGAAGGTCCTTGATCCACTTGGACTTGAGCTTTGTACAGGGGCATAAGAATGGATCTATGTGCATTCTTCTACATGCTGACTGCCTGTTGAACCAGCATGATTTGTTGAAAATGCTCTCTTTTTTCCACTGAACGGTTAGCTCCTTTCCCAGAGATCAGGTGACCATAGGTGTGTGGGTTCATTTTTGGGTCTTCAATTCAATTCCATTGATCTACCTGTCTGTCACTGTACCAATACCATGTAGTTTTTATCACTATTATTCTGTACAGCTTGAGGTCTGGGGTGCTGATTCCCCAGAAGTTCTTTTATTGATGAGAACATTTTCTTTCTTTCTTTCTTTCTTTCTTTCTTTCTTTCTTTCTTTCTTTCTTTCTTTCTTTCTTTCTTTCTTTCTTTCTTTCTTTCTTTTTTTCTTTTCTTTCTCTCTCTCTCTCTCTCTCTCTCTCTCTCTCTCTCTCTCTCTCTCTCTCTCTCTCTTTCTTTCTTTCTTTCTTTTTTTTTTAAACCTGGCCTGATCAGGGCACAAGTCCCTTCCGGTCCCGCCAGCACCTACATACTTTATTTCTTAATCCAGACAGTGCAACTTCATTGTGAGCCATGACAAACCTACATGCATGGGAGCTCATGACCAGCAGGGGTCACCATGCGTCCAATATTCCACATAGAGTGATGAACTGTGTCTGGACAGGACTCTGTATTCTTTGTGGTTTCCTTTCTTAAGTGTATTAAAGGATTTGTCTAGCTGTGATTGACATGTGATGACTCCATGCTCTAACCCAGTAAAGATTCTTTGATATAAATAAAAACAAAAACAAAAAACAACTCAAACAAAAAAGAAAACCAAAAAAAAAAAAAACCCAACCCCCCCCCCATAACAAGAAAAAACCCCATAACCCAAAACCCAAAACCCAAAACCCAAAAACCTAAAAATGCCTGGGATTTTAAAAGCGGGTTTAAAGCAAACAAAAACTAAACAAAGTAAACAAAAACTAAACAAACAAAGTAAAAACAACAACAACAACACTACACACACACACACACACACACACACACACACACACATACACACACGGAAAGCAGTAAAACTATATATCATTACCCATGATATATAAGGAAATATTAGTGAAACAAAAACGAATTGAAGAAGGTGATCTTGTAAAAATGTCTGTAAACAATACCACTGAGTTCATCTTGTTGGCTACCCACTGCAAAGCATGTCTTCCATGATTAATTTTGCTTAGCATCCCTTACGAACTCCACTGGAAGACACTAATTTTTCCTTTGTGTGTGAGTGTAAGTTGTAGAACTCCTCGGTTAGCAGTGAGAGCCCTTGTCCATTTCCATCTCCCAACTTGTGAATTTTATCTGGTTTGACTTGGTTCAGATTCTCTGCTTGCAGCCACAGTCTCTGAATTCATATACGCATCAGTTCAATTGTGTCTGGAAGATGCTCCTTCCTTGGAGTCACCCACCCTCTCTGGCTCTTATAATCTGCTCAATCTTAAAGCATTTTCCATCTATTATTATCTCTATTTTAATATATCAAGTTTGTAAATTCTTCATACTGTCCCAAGTCTAGAATCTCTGCTTCTACAATTCAATACACCAAACAAAATATTAAAATCTTGGAACACATATGAGTGAGAATATTGATAATTTGCATTACAGACTTGGTAATCTATTTAGTATATTTTTCCAGTTCCATGGAGATAATTATGGATTACATACTTCATTTTACCACTGAGTAATATTCATTTTTCTATATGTACCACTTTGTCATGTTTTATTTATGTTTTGTTGGAAATCTGAGACAATTCTTTCCTCATTTGCTGTGAATAAGCATGAATAACATGGTATGGATAAATATGTATGGGTACGTATTTGTACAATAACTTGTGTGATCATTTGAATACATATTTTGGAGGGTTATTGCTGGGACAAAACATAAATTTATTCATTTTTTTTGGTGATTGTTTATAGGAAAGACTTTATCCCAGGTAAGTGTGGTCAAGATCCCATGTTTAAATTTAATATAGGCCCTAGTAAACCTCATCATATTGCTAATGGTCATGTTTTCAGCTGCCTTATAAATATTTATGTTTATGCCCAGTATATTTTTTGAGCCATGAATCATATATGCTGTGTGTAAAGACAGATGTAGACATTGATGTGTGGTCAGAGTGCTGAGAATGATTGACAGAGAACTTGGCTACAGGCAAGTTAATGATACAAATCTTTCACCCCAAAATCAAGAACCATCATAAAACAGGAAAGATACAAAGAATGGGGTCAAAGAAGATCAAATTCTGTCTCCAGGAATTGCAGTGTTCATAGTGCACACTTGAACTCTCAGTAGCTATACTTACCAGCACAAGGCACACTGAACAAACCAGTGAACATTATCACATGAGAGACCTCAAAATGAATGAGCAGGTAAAGATTCTCATGGCAAGCTTAGCAATATCAGGTAAATCACTTAGAACTAAATGACAGTAGTCATTCTCTGATGTTAATACATCCACCTTGGTGCACATATATCCTGAACTCATCACTAAAATAATCTAACATTTACAAAAATTACAACATGGATGGGGTGGAATCCTTGAGGGCCCACAACAAACTGAAGGTCTTTTGACATTTGTTGACTGGTGGGCAATAAATAATCACCTTTTGGGAGGACGATTTCTGAAGGTTCACTCTTTACTAGTGATAATCCCATCAATGTGCATATAGGTAGCACTAATTAAATTCACTGTTTTATTAGGCATCAAAACAGAAGAAGTAGGATGTTGGAAAGAGACTTTTGGAAGGCCCCAAGGGAACCCCGGGAACCTAGTGGTGGCTGATCATAACATATTTCATATATGATTGAAAGCGTGGTGGCACACGCCTTTAATCCCAGCACTCGGGAGGCAGAGGCAGGCGGATTTCTGAGTTCGAGGCCAGCCTGGTCTACAGAGTGAGTTCCAGGACAGCCAGGGCTATACAGAGAAACCCTGTCTCGAAAAACAAAAAACAAAAAAACCCTTATGTTTTGTATATTTCTATAGAAACAACAACTTTAGTTTTGTACAGATATTTCATAGTATAATTTTTACACTGTCCATATTTCTTCTGTAACATCTAGTCCCTCCTATTTCCTTTTATTTTACTAGACAATTTCACTGATAAAATCTCATGTATTTGAATAAATAGTTGTATATAACTATGAAATATATACGAGCTGCTGAGAATCTCATTTAATGTCTGTGATTTGGGGATTGCCTTAATTAATACTGATATCTCTACTTGCATCCATATTTCCAAAAGCAACGTAAATTTCATATCCATTTGTGCTCAGAACTTCTGTTGATACACACACACACATATATATATATATACACACATATGTGTATATATGTATATACATGTGTGTATGTATATGTATATATTATATAACTATGTCTTAGGGTTAAAATCCTTTCTTGACACATCTTTAGTTATTGCTATAACTTAGTTATTGATTATTGCAATAATCATTGATAGATAAATATTTTAATCAGTTTAAATTTTAGTCATTTTAGTGAGTTTTGAAGTAGTATATATCCTGTTGGAAAGGCAAATATTAATTCCAAACAAGTGAAAGGAGACTCAAACTAAAACCATTAATCATATTTAGAAAGTTCCATTATCTTCCTTTTTCTTTCTCCTCCTCTTTCTCCTCCTCCTCCTCCGAATTCACCATTTGTAAATCAACATGTTAACATATCACAGAGTGGAGCACCAGAATCAGGGCAGAAATATGCTGAGAGATTCATCCCTGTCGTTACAACCAAAGCATCTGTCTAGAATTCACAAAAAATTTTATGAGATACATTTCCTCAGAGAGGAATAGGATTTGGACCTGAGCATCCTGCTGCCTGAGCCATGTGATGACAGTTCTTCTCCAGTTGTACTAGGTCCTTATCTAAGAAATGCATTGCTCATGAATATACAAATCATTCGAGTCTATGGCAGTAAATACACAGATGTTCATACCATAAAAACAATACATGATCAGTGTCTTCTCCACAATCCCTGGACACACTGACTAACCATGGAATGGAGCTGGGTCCTTTTCTTCTTCCTGTCAGTAACTACAGGTAAGGGGCTCACCATTTCCAAATCTAAAGTGGAGTCAGGGCCTGAGGTGACAAACATATCCACTTTGGCTTTCCACAGGTGTCCACTCCCAGGTTCAGCTGCAGCAGTCTGGCACTGAGTTGGTGAAACCTGGGGCTTCAGTGAAAATATCCTGCAAGGCTTCTGGCTACACCTTCACTGACCACGTTATTCACTGGGTGAAGCAGAGGCATGAACAGGGCCTGGAATGGATTGGATATATTTCTCCTGGAAATGGTGATACTAAGTACAATGAGAAGTTCAAGGGCAAGGCCACACTGACTGCAGACAAATCCTCCAGCACTGCCTACATGCAGCTCAGCAGCCTGACATCTGAGGATTCTGCAGTGTATTTCTGTGCAAGACACAGTGTTGTAACCACATCCTGAGTGTGTGAGAAATCCTGGGGGAGCAGAAAGATACGCTGGGACTGAGAAGACAGAAAAATTAATCCTTAGACTTGCTCAGAAATCATAATTTTGAATGCCTATTTATTTCTTCTTCCTCACAGACCTATAGTGGTTTTGTAAGCTTTGTAAACATCCATCTCTGAGTAAACTGAGGCTGTTTGGACAAACCTAAAGTTCTTCATACTTTGTGAATCTCTTCACTAGTGACCACCTCCATTGACATGTTTCTTATTCAATAAAACAAAAAATGGAAAAGTCTGTTTTTGCATGATAAAAATATCACTGGATCCTGAGTGTCCAGAACTTTTGTGAAATTGTTGGGAATAATGTATAATACGAATGTGATTTGGGAAATACAAATCAGCAACATATGGCAAAGAAACACTGCTTCATAGTCTTAAGTAATTAGTGACCTTAAATGTGTTAGCTCATGTCCCATGTCTCAGCAGATATTCCAGTCTTATAGAAGGTGAGTAATATTTATATCAGAATGTACAGGCATGTAAATTTATCTGTAGGTTGGTCAAAATATCATCAAATCATTTTTCATTGAACTCCATTAACAATGCAATGTTTTTTTTAATTTAAAACACTCATGTTTACTTTACTCCTTCATTTGTAATGTACATGTTAAGATATTTTTCTTTGCTTTTTTTTTTTTACAATTTTTTATTAGATATTTTCTTCATTTACATTTCTTTTTTTTCTTTTTTTTTTAATTAGGTATTTTCCTCAATTACATTTCCAACGCTATCCAAAAAGTCCCCAATACACTACCCCCCCCCAGTCCCCCACCCACCCACCCCCACCCCTTGGCCCTGACATTCCCCTGTACTGGGGCATATAAAGTTGGCAAGTCCAATGGGCCTCTCTTTCCAGTGATGGCCGACTAGGCCATCTTTTGATACAAATGCAGCTAGAGTCAAGAGCTCTGGGGTACTGGTTAGTTCATAATAATGTTCCACCTATGGGGTTGCAGTTCCCTTTAGCTCCTTGGGTACTTTCTCTAGCTCCTCCTTTGGGGGCCCTGTGATCCATCCAATAGCTGACTGTGAGCATCCACTTCTGTGTTTGCTAGGCCCCGGCATTGTCTCACAATAGACAGCTATATCTGGGTCCTTTCAGCAAAATCTTGCTAGTGTATGCAATGGTGTCAGCTTTTGGAAGCTGATTATGGGATGGATCCCTGGATATGGCAGTCTTTAGATGGTCCATCCTTTCTTCACAGATCCAAACATTTTCTCTGTAACTCTTTCCATGGGTGTTTTGTTCCCAATTCCAAGAAGGGGCACAGTGTCCACACATTGGTCTTCGTTCTTCTTGAGTTTCATGAGTTTAACAAATTGTATCTTATATCTTGGGTATCCTAAATTTTTGGGCTAATATTCACTTATCAGTGAGTACATATTGTGTGAGTTCCTTTGTGAATATGTTACCTTACTCAGGATGATGCCCTCCAGATCCATCCATTTGCCTAGGAATTTCATAAATTCATTCCTTTTAATAGCTGAGTAGTACTCCATTGTGTAAATGTACCACATTTTCTGTACCCATTCCTCTGTTGAGGGGCATCTGGGTTCTTTACAGCTTCTGGCTATTATAAATAAGGCTGCTATGAACATAGTGGAGCATGTGTCCTTCTTACCAGTTGGAACATCTTCTGGATATATGCCCAGGAGAGGTATTGCTGGATCCTCTGGTAGTATTATGTCCAGTTTTCTGAGGAACCGCCAAACTGATTTCCAGAGTGGTTGTACCAGCTTGCAATCCCACCAACAATGAAGGAGTGTTCCTCTTTCTCCACATCCTCGCCAGCATCTGCTGTCACCTGAATTTTTGATCTTAGCCATTCTGACTGGTGTGAGGTGGAATCTCAGGGTTGTTTTGATTTGCATTTCCCTGATGATTAAGGATGTTGAACATTTTTTCAGGTGCTTCTCTGCCATTCGGTATTCCTCAGGTGAGAATTCTTTGTTCAGTTCTGAGCCCCATTTTCTAACGTGGTTATTTGATTTTCTGGAGTCCACCTTCTTGAGTTCTTTACATATATTGGATATTAGTCCCTATCTGATTTAAGATAGGAAAAGATCCTTTTCAAATCTGTTGGTCGCCTTTTTGTCTTATTGACGGTGTGTTTTGCCTTGCAGAAGCTTTGCAGTTGCATGAGGTCCCATTTGTCAATCCTCGATCGTACAGCACAAGTCATTGCTGTTATATTCAGGAATTTTTCCACTGTGACCATATCTTCGAGGCTTTTCCCTACTTTCTCCTCTGTAAGTTTCAGTGTCTCTGGTTTTATGTGGAGTTCCTTAATCCACTTAGATTTGACCTTAGTACAAGGAGATAGGAATGGATCAATTCGCATTCTTCTACATGATAACCGCCAGTTGTGCCAGAACCATTTGTTGAAAATGCTGTCTTTTTTCCACTGGATGGTTTTTGCTCCCTTGTCAAAGATCAAGTGACCATAGGTATGTGGGTTGATCTCAGGGTCTTCAATTCTGTTCCATTGGTCTACTTGTCTGTCATTATACCAGTACCATGCAGTTTTTATCACAATTGCTCTGTAGTACAGCTTTAGGTCAGGCATGGTGATTCCACCAGAAGTTCTTTTATCCTTGAGAAGAGTTTTTGCTCTCCTAGGTTTTTTGTTGTTCCAGATGAATTTGCAGATTGCTCTTTCTAATTCGTTGAAGAATTGACTTGGAATTTTGATGGGGATTGCATTGAATTTGTAGATTGCTTTTGTTAAGATAGCCATTTTTACAATGTTGATCCTGCCAATCCATGAGCATGGGAGATCTTTCCATCTTCTGAGATCTTCTTTAATTTCTTTCTTCAGGGACTTGAAGTTCTTGTCATACAGATCTTTCACTTCCTTAGTTAGAGTCACGCCAAGGTATTTTATATTGTTTGTGACTATTGAGAAGGGTGTTGTTTCCCTAATTTCCTTCTCTGCCTGTTTATCCTTTGTGTACAGAAAGGCCATTGACTTGCTTGAGTTAAATTTATATCCAGCTACTTCACTGAAGCTGTTTATCAGGCTTAGAAGTTCTCCGGTGGAATTTTTAGGGTCACTTATGTATACTATCATATCATCTGCAAAGAGTGATATTTTGACTTCTTTTCCAATTTGTATCCCCTCGATCTCCTTTTGTTGTCTAATTGCTCTGGCTAGGACTTCAAGTACAATGTTGAATAGGTAGGGAGAGAGTGGGCAGCCTTGTCTAGTCCCTGATTTTAGTGGGATTTCTTCCAGCTTCTCACCATTTACTTTGATGTTGGCTACTGGTTTGCTGTAGATTGCTTTTATCATGTTTAGGTATGGGCCTTGAATTCCTGTCCTTTCCAAGACTTTTATCATAAATGGGTGTTGGATTTTGTCAAATGCTTTTTCAGCAACTAACGAGATGATCATGTGGTTTTTGTCTTTGTGTTTGTTTATATACTGGATTATGTTGATGGATTTCCATATATTGAACCATCCCTGCATCCCTGGGATGAAACCTACTTGGTCAGGATGGATGATTGTTTTGATGTGTTCTTGAATTCGGTTTGCTTTCTCTAGTTTCTTTTTGGAGGCACTCAGAGCTATGAGTTTTCCTCTTAGAAATGCTTTCAATGTGTCCCATAATTTTGGGTATGTTGTGGCTTCATTTTCATTAAACTCCTGAAAGTCCTTAATTTCTTTTTTTATTCCTTCCTTGACCAAGGTATCATTGAGAAGAGTGTTGTTTAGTTTCCACGTGTGTGTTGGCTTTCTATTATTTATTTTGTTATTGAATATCAGTCTTAGTCCATGGTGATCTGATAGGATGCATGGGACAATTTCAATATTTTTGTATATGTTGAGGCTTGTTTTGTGACCACTTATGTGGTCAATTTTGGAGAAGGTACCGTGAGGTGCTGAGAAGAAGGTATATCCTTTAGTTTTAGGATAAAATGTTCTGTAGATATCTGTCAGATCCATTTGTTTCAAAACCTCTGTTAGTTTCACTGTGTCCCTGTTTAGTTTCTGCTTCCATGATCTGTCCATTGGTGAAAGTGGTGTGTTGAAGTCTCCCACTATTATTGTGTGAGATGCAATGTGTTGTTTGAGCTTTACTAAAATATCTTTAATGAATGTGGCTTCCCTTGTATTTGGAGCATAGATATTCAGAATTGGTAGTTCCTCTTGGAGGATTTTACCTTTGATGAGAATGAAGTGCCCTTCCTTGTCTTTTTTGATGACTTTGGGTTGGAAGTCAATCTTTTTTTTTTTGATTTTTAATATTTTTATTACATATTTTCCTCAATTACATTTCCAATGCTATCCCAAAAGTCCCCCATAGCGCCCCCCCACTTCCCTACCCACCGATTCCCATTCTTTTGGCCCTGGCATTCCCCTATATTGGGGCATATAAAGCTTGCAAGTCCAATGGGCCTCTCTTTCCATTGATGGCCGACTAGGCCATCTTTCGATACATATGCAGCTAGAGACAAGAGCTCCGGGGTTCTGGTTAGTACATCATGTTGTTCCAACAATAGGGTTGCAGATCCCTTTAGCTCCTTGGGTACTTTCTCTAGCTTCTCCATTGGGAGCCCTGTGATACATCCAATAGCTGACTGTGAACATCCACTCCTGTGTTTGCTAGGCCCCGGCATCGTCTCACAAGAGACAGCTATATTTGGGTCCTTTCAGCAAAATCTTGCTAGTGTATGCAATGGTGTCAGCGTTTAGAAGCTGATTATGGGATGGATCCCTGGATACGACAGTCTCTAAATAGTCCATCCTTTCATCACAGCTACGAACTTTGTCTCTGTAACTCCTTCCCTGGGTGTTTTGTTCCCAATTCTAAGAAGGTGCACAGTGTCCACACTTTGGTCTTCATTCTTCTTGAGTTTCATGCGTTTATCAAATTGTATCTTATATCTTGGGTATCCTAAGTTTTGGGCTAATATCCACTTATCAGTGAATACATATTGTGTGAGTTCTTTTGTGATTGTGTTACTTCACTCAAGATGATGCCCTCCAGGTCCATCCATTTGGCTAGGAATTTCATAAATTCATTCTTTTTAATAGCTGAGTAGTACTCCATTGTGTAAATGTACCATAATTTCTGTATCCATTCCTCTGTTGAGGGACATCTGGGTTCTTTACAGCTTCTGGCTATTATAAATAGGGCTGCTATGAACATAGTGGAAAATGTGTCCTTTTTACCGGTTGGGACATCTTCTGGATATATGCCCAGGAGAGGTATTGCTGGATCCTCCGGTAGTACTATGTCCAATTTTCTGAGGAACCGCCAGACTGATTTCCAGAGTGGTTGTACAATCTTGCAATCCCACCAACAATGGAGGAGTGTTCCTCTTTCTCCACATCCTCGCCAGCATCTGCTGTCACCTGAATTTTTGATCTTAGTCATTCTGACTGGTGTGAGGTGGAATCTCAGGGTTGTTTTGATTTGCATTTCCCTGATGATTAAGGATGTTGAACATTTTTTCAGGTGTTTCTCTGCCATTCGGTATTCCTCAGGTGAGAATTCTTTTTTCAGTTCTGAGCCCCATTTTTTAATGGGGTTATTTGACTTTCTGGAGTCCACCTTCTTGAGTTCTTTATATATATTGGATATTAGTCCCTTATCTGATTTAGGAAAGGTGAAGATCCTTTCCCAATCTGTTGGTGGTTTTTTTGTCTTATTGATGGTGTCTTTAGCCTTGTAGAAGCTTTGTAGTTTCATGAGGTCCCACTTGTCAATTCTCGATCTTACAGCACAAGCCATTACTGTTCTATTCAGGAATTTTTCCCCTGTGCCCATATCTTCAAGGCTTTTCCCCACTTTCTCCTCTATAAGTTTCAGTGTCTCTGGTTTTATGTGAAGTTCCTTGATCCACTTAGACTTGACCTTAGTACAAGGAGATAGGAATGGATCGATTCGCATTCTTCTACATGTTAACAACCAGTTGTGCCAGCACCATTTGTTGAAAATGCTGTCTTTCTTCCACTGGATGTTTTTAGCTCCCTTGTCGAAGATCAAGTGACCGTAGGTGTGTGGGTTCATTTCTGGGTCTTCAATTCTATTCCATTGGTCTATTTGTCTGTCACTATACCAGTACCATGCAGTTTTTATCACAATTGCTCTGTAGTAGAGCTTTAGGTCTGGCATGGTGATTCCACCAGAGGTTCTTTTATCCTTGAGAAGAGTTTTTGCTATCCTAGGTTTTTTGTTATTCCAGATGAATTTGCAGATTGCACTTTCTAATTCGTTGAAGAATTGACTTGGAATTTTGATGGGGATTGCATTGAATCTGTAGATTGCTTTTGGCAAGATATCCATTTTTACAATGTTGGTCCTGCCAATTCATGAGCATGGGAGATCTTTCCATTTTCTGAGATCTTCTATAATTTCTTTCTTCAGAGACTTGAAGTTTTTATCATACAGATCTTTCACTTCCTTAGTTAGAGTCACGCCAAGATATTTAATATTATTTGTGACTATTGAGAAGGGTGTTGTTTCCCTAATTTCTTTCTCAGCCTGTTTATTCTTTGTGTAGAGAAAGGCCATTGATTTGTTTGAGTTAATTTTTTATCCAACTACTTCACCGAAGCTGTTTATCAGGCTTAGGTGTTCTCTGGTGGAATTTTTAGGGTCACTTATATATACTATCATATCATCTGCAAAGAGTGATATTTTGACTTCATCTTTTCCAATTTGTATCCCTTTGATCTCCTTTTGTTGTCGAATTGCTCTGGCTAGGACTTCAAGTACAATGTTGAATAGGTATGGAGAAAGTGGACAGCCTTGTCTAGTCCCTGATTTTAGAGGGATTGCTTCAAGCTTCTGACCATTTACTTTGATGTTGGCTACTGGTTTGCTGTAGATTGCTTTTATCATGTTTAGGTATGGGCCTTGAATTCCTGATCTTTCCAAGACTTTTATCATGAATGGGTGTTGGATCTTGTCAAATGCTTTTTCCGCATCTAACGAGATGACCATGTGGTTTTTGTCTTTGAGTTTGTTTATATACTGGATTACGTTGATGGATTTCTGTATATTGAACCATCCCTGCATCCCTGGGATGAAACCTACTTGGTCAGGATGGATGATTGTTTTGATGTGTTCTTGGATTCGGTTAGCAAGAACTTTATTGAGGATTTTTGCATCAATATTCATAAGGGATATTGGTCTGAAGTTTTCTATCTTTGTTGGGTCTTTTTGTGGTTTAGGTATCAGAGTAATTGTGGCTTCATAGAATGAGTTGGGTAGAGTACCTTCTGTTTCTATTTTGTGGAATAGTTTGTGAAGAACTGGGATTAGATCTTCTTTGAAGGTCTGATAGAACTCTGTACTAAACCCATCTGGTCCTGGGCTTTTTTTAGTTGGGAGACTATTAATGACTGCTTCTATTTCTTTGGGGGATATAGGGCTGTTTAGATCATTAACCTGATCTTGATTCAACTTTGGTACCTGGTATCTGTCTAGGAACTTCTCCATTTCATCCAGGTTCTCCAGTTTTGTTGAGTATAGCCTTTGGTAGAAGGATCTGATGGTGTTTTGGATGTCTTCAGGATCTGTTGTTATGTCTCCTTTTTCATTTCTGATTTTGTTAATTAGGATGCTTTCCCTGTGCCCTCTAGTGAGTCTGGCTAAGGGTTTATCTATCTTGTTGATTTTCTCAAAGAACCAGCTCCTTGATTGGTTGATTCTTTGAATAGTTTTTCTTGTTTCCACTTGGTTGATTTCACCCCTGAGTTTGATTATTTCCTGCCGTCTACTCCTCTTGGGTGAATTTGCTTCCTTTTGTTCTAGTGCTTTTAGGTGTGTTGTCAAGCTGCTAATGTGTGCTCTCTCTAGTTTCCTTTTGGAGGCACTCAGAGCTATGAGTTTTCCTCTTAGAAATGCTTTCATTGCTTCCCATAAGTTTGGGTATGTTGTGGCTTCATTTTCATTGAACTCTAAAAAGTCCTTAATTTCTTTCTTTATTCCTTCCTTGACCAAGGTATCATTGAGAAGAGTGTTGTTCAGTTTACACGTGAAGGTTGGCTTTCTATTATTTATTTTGTTATTGAAGATCAGCCTTAGTCCATGGTGATCTGATAGGATGCATGGGACAATTTCAATATTTTTGTATCTGTTGAGGCCTGTTTTGTGACCAATTATGTGGTCAATTTTGGAGAAGGTACCATGAGGTGCTGAGAAGAAGGTATATCCTTTTGTTTTTGGATAGAATGTTCTGTAGATATCTGCCAGATCCATTTGTTTCATAATTTCTCTTAGTTTCTCTGTGTCCCTGTTTAGTTTCTGTTTCCATGATCTGTCCATTGGTGAAAGTGGTGTGTTGAAGTCTCCCACTATTATTGTATGAGGTGCAATGTGTGCTTTGAGATTTACTAAAGTTTCTTTAGTGAATGTGGCTGCCTTTGTATTTGGAGCATAGATATTCAGGATTGATAGTTCCTCTTGGAGGATTTTACCTTTGATGAGTATGAAGTGTCCCTCCCTGTCTTTTTTAATGACTTTGGGTTGGAAGTCAATCTTATCAGATATTAGAATGGCTACTCCAGCTTGTTTCTTCATGCCATTTGCTTGTAAAATTGTTTTCCAGCCTTTCATTCTGAGGTAGTGTTTATCCTTTTCTCTGAGATGAATTTCCTGTAAGCAGCAAAATGTTGGGTCTTGTTTGTGTAGCCAGTTTGTTAGTCTATGTCTTTTTATCGGGGAGTTGAGTCCATTGATATTAAGAGATATTAAGGAAAAGTAATTGTTGTTTCCTGTTATTTTTGTTGTTAAAGTTGGCATTCCGTTCTTGTGGCTGTCTTCTTTTAGGTTTGTTGAGGGATTACCTTCTTGTTTCTAGGGCGTGGTTCCTGTCCTTGTATTTTTTTTTTCTGTTATTATCCTTTGAAGGGCTGGATTCGTGGAGAGATAATGTGTGAATTTGGTTTTGTCGTGGAATACTTTGGTTTCTCCATCTATGTTAATTGAGAGTTTGGCTGGGTATAGTAGCCTGGGCTGGAATTTGTGTTCTTTTAGTGTCTGTATAACATCCGTCCAGGATCTTCTGGCTTTCATAGTCTCTGGTGAAAAATCTGGTGTAATTCTGATAGGCTTGCCTTTATATGTTACTTGACCTTTTTCCCTTACTGCTTTTAGTATTCTATCTTTATTTAGAGCATTTGTTGTTCTGATTATTATGTGTCGGGAGGTATTTCTTTTCTGGTCCAGTCTATTTGGAGTTCTGTAGGCTTCTTGTATGTTCATGGGCATCTCTTTCTTTAGATTTGGGAAGTTTTCTTCTATAATTTTGTTGAAGATGTTTGCTGGTCCTTTGAGTTGAAAATCTTCATTCTCATCCACTCCTATTATCCGTAGGTTTGGTCTTCTCATTGTGTCCTGTATTTCTTGGATGTTTTGAGTTAGGATCTTTTTGCGTTTTACATTTTCCTTGATTGTTGTGCCGATGTTCTCTATGGAATCTTCTGCACCTGAGATTCTCTCTTCCATCTCTTGTATTCTGTTGCTGATGCTCGTATCTATGGTTCCAGATTTCTTTCCTAGGGTTTCTATCTCCAGTGTTGCCTCATTTTGGGTTTTCTTTATTGTGTCTCCTTCCCTTTTTAGGTCTAGTATGGTTTTGTTCATTTCCATCATCTGCTTGGATGTATTTTCCTGTTTTTCTGTAAGGACTTCTACCTGTTTGATTATGTTATCCTGTTTTTCTTTAAGGATTTGTAACTCTTTAGCAGTGTTCTCCTGCAATTCTTTAAGGGATTTTTGTGCTTCCTCTTTAGTGTCTTCCACCTGTTTAGCAGTGTTCTCCTGTATTTCTTTAAGTGTGTTATTAAAGTCCTTCTTGAAGTCCTCTACCATCATCAGGAGATATGCTTTTAGATCCGTGTCTAGCTTTTCCGGTGTGTTGGGGTGCCCTGGACTGGGCGAAGTGGGGGTGCTGGGTTCTGATGATGGTGAGTGGTCTTGGTTTCTGTTAGTAAGATTATTACGTTTACCTTTCGCCATCTGGTAATCTCTGGGGTTAGTTGTTATCATTGTCACTGTTTAAAGATTGGAGCAGAAGCTGTGTTCCACTCACCAGCAGTCTCAAAATCCTGCGGCGGGGGTCGTGGGTAGCTGACGGTACCCCGGTGCTGGTCCAGCCGGAAGAGGCCTGTGGTCCTACTCAGGCCAGTTTTCTGCTTCCCTAACTAATGCAGTCTCTGGTCCCGCGTGCAATTGGATTGGAGCAGAAGCTGTGTTCCACTCACCAGAAGTCTTAAGATCTTGTGGTGGGTGTTGTGGGTAGCTGGCGAGTGTCAGCGACCCTGCGCCCCAGCTGCCCCGGTGCTTTTCTGACCGGAAGAGGCTTGTGGCCCTATGTAGGCCGGATTTCTCTCTCCCCAACCAGAGCAGTCTCAGGTCCCGCGTGATTGGACTGGAGCAGAAGCTGTGTTCCACTCACCAGCAGTCCCAAAATCCTGCGGTGGGGGTCGTGGGTAGCTGGCGGGTGTCAGGCAACCCTGCGCTCCAGCTACCCCGGCGCTGATCCGGCCGGATGAGGCCTGTGGCCCTACTCAGGCCGGTTTCTGCTTCCCTAACTAATGCAGTCTCAGGTCCCGTGCGCAATTGGATTGGAGCAGAAGCTGTGTTCCACTCTCCAGAAGTCTTAAGATCCTGTGGCGGGTGTTGTGGGTAGCTGGCGAGTGTCCTGGAAGTCAATCTTATCTGATATTATAATGGCTACTCCAGCTTGTTTCTTCCTACCATTTGCTTGGAAAATTGTTTTCCAGCCTTTCATTCTGAGGTAGTGTCTATCTTTTTCTCTGAGATGAGTTTCCTGTAAGCAGCAAAATGTTTGGTCCTGTTTCTGTAGCCAGTCTGTTAGTCTATGTCTTTTTATTGGGGAGTTGTCTCCAATGATATTAAGAGATATTAGGGAGAAGTAATTGTTGCTTCCTTTTATTTTTGTTGTTAGAGTTGGTGTTCTGTTCTTGTGGCTGTCTTCTTTTGGGTTTGTTGAGGGATTACCTTCTTGCTTTTTCTAGGACGTGGTTTCCGTCCTTGTATTGTTTTTTTTCTGTTATTATCCTTTGAAGGGCTGGATTCGTGGAAAGATAATATGTGAATTTGGTTTTGTCGTGGAATACTTTGGTTTCTCCATCTATGGTAATTGAGAGTTTGGCTGGGTATAGTAGCCTGGGCTGGAAATTGTGTTCTCTTAGTTTCTGTATAACATCTGTCCGGGCCCTTCTGGCTTTCATAGTCTCTGGTGAAAAATCCGGTATAATTCTGATAGGCTTGCCTTTATATGTTACTTGACCTTTTTCCCTTACTGCTTTTAGTATTCTATCTTTATTTAGAGCATTTGTTGTTCTGATTATTATGTGTCGGAAGGAATTTCTTTTCTGGTCCATTCTATTTGGAGTTCTGTAAGCTTCTTGTATGTTCATGGGCATCTCTTTCTTTAGGTTTGGTAAGTTTTCTTCTATAATTTTGTTGAAGATATTTGCTGGTCCTTTGAGTTGAAAATCTTCATTCTCATCTACTCCTATTATCCGTAGGTTTGGTCTTCTCATTTTGTCCTGAATTTCCTGGATGTTTTGAGTTAGGATCTTTTTGGATTTTGTATTTTCTTTGATTGTCGTCTCGATGTTCTCTATGGAGTTTTCTGCACCTGAGATTCTCTCTTCCATCTCTTGTATTCTGTTGCTGATGCTCGCATCTATGGTTCCAGATTTCTTTCCTAGGGTTTCTATCTCCAGCGTTGTCTCAATTTGGGTTTTCTTCCTTGTCTCTACTTCCCTTTTTAGGTCTTGGATGGTTTTATTCAATTCCATCACCTGTTTGGTCTGGTTTTCCAGCAATTCTTTAAGGGATTTTCTGCTTCCTCTTTAATGTCTTCTACCTGTTTATCAGTGTTCTCCTTCAATTCTTTAAGGGATTTTTGTGCTTCCTCTTTAATGTCTTCTACCTGTTTAGTAGTGTTCTCCTGTATTTCTTTAAGTGTGTTATTAAAGTCCTTCTTGATGTCCTCTACCATCATCATGAGATATGCTTTTAGATCCGGGTCTAGCTTTTCAGGTGTGTTGGGGTGCCCTGGACTGGGCGAAGTGGGAGTGCTGGGTTCTGATGATGGTGAGTTGTCTTGGTTTCTGTTAGTAAGATTATTACGTTTACCTTTCGCCATCTGGTAATCTCTGGGGTTAGTTGTTATTGTTGTCACTGTTTAAAGTTTGGAGCAGATGCTGTGTTCCACTCACCAGAAGTCTCAAGGTCCTGTTGCGGGTGTCGTGGGTAGCTGGCGGGTATCAGCCGACCCCGGGCCCTAGCTACCCCGTTGCTGGTCAGACCGGAAGAGGCTTGTGGCCCTACTCAGGCCGGTTTTCTGCCTCCCCAACCAAAGCAGTCTCAGGTCCCGCGTGATTGGACTGGGGCAGAAGCTGTGTTCCACTCACCAGAAGTCTCAAGATCCTGTGGCGGGTGTCGTGGGTAGCTGGCGGGTGTCAGCCGACCCGGCGCCTCAGCCACCCTGGTGCTGGTCAGACAGAAAGAGCTTCATTTACATTTCTTATGCTATCCCAAAACAACATAATGTTTACGCCTGTTACTTGAGGTAGGTTCTGAGATACACATAGGTGTGTAATCCCATATTTACTTCCTTCACAGTCTCAATAATCATCCCTACAGTCACTAGACTTTTTAGAACATGAACCTATACTGATACAGCATCAACTCTCATAGTCCATTGCATACCTGTTGCCCAGCTTTGTTCTGTATTGTAACTGTGAACGTGTATGTCTGCATGCACATGTGTTTCTTATGGTTGTTTTTAGTGACTTTTCTTCTGTTTTGTTCTATTTACATTTGTTTGCTTTTCTTTTATTTCACTTTTTTCTCTTTTCTTATGTTTAGTTTCTGTTTTTCTTCTAACTACAAAAAGAAACAGAATTAAGCTAGGAGAAGATTGGGTAAGTGTTGAGGAATGGAAATCAGTAATAAGAATCTATTGCATGAAGAAATCCATTTTAAATAAAAACAGAAAAAAATAGAACTTTAACAAATGGTATATTATAGAACAACGATGTTATCAGACTTATTGATTTATTTATTAATTTTTAAATTGTCTATATTTTAGCTCCCTGTCTTTGTTTAAATTGTTCAAAGTACAATCAGAAGCCAGGTCTGAAAGAATTTAAGCATAAGGAATATGCAAAAACATAATTCTAAGTCATATTGCAATACAGAATTACAATATTAGGGTTTTAGCCTCTCTTCATCTCTCTCTCTCTCTCTCTGTCTCTCTCTCTCTCTCCCTGTAAGATCTTTTCCCTTACTAATCTCTAAGTGTATAGAGTAGTTTATAGTACTTTTATTTCTTCCCTTTGCAGGTGTCTAAGAAGGAAACAGAGCCTGTGAAGGGATAATTATGAGAATGTGTTACAGACTGACTTTGCCAACCTGGACAAGATTTTGGGGATTCTAAGCCCAGGCAGTTTAGTGTAGGTATATTTCAACACAATAGAATTTGGAAAATGATCTCCAGGCAACAATCATTTTCTTAATAATTCTAAATGCAGTTGCTAAATGAAGTTTACGGTATGACCACACTTAAAAAAATCATGATGTTCTTCTTCAGACCAATTGCCCTTAGGAATATCGATGCAAAAACACTCAATAAAATTCTCAGAAATCCAAGAACACATCAAAATGATCATCCATGATGATCAAGTAGGCTTCATCGTAAGGATGCAGGGATGGTTTAATATATGGAAAAACATCTACGTATTCAATTATATAAACAAACTCAAAGACAAAACATCATGATCATCTTGTTGGATGCTGAGAAAGCATTTGACAAAATCCAATACCCATTCATGATAAAAGTCTTGGAATGATCAGGAATTCAAGACCAACACCTAAACATAATAAAAGCAATATATAGCAAACCAGTAGCCAACATCAAAGTAAATGGAGAGAAACTTGAAGCAATCCCACTAAAATCAGGGACTAGACAAGGCTGCCCACTTTCTCCCTACCTATTGAGTATATTACTTCATGTCCTAGCCAGAGCAATTAGACAACAAAAGGAGATCAAAGGGATACAAATTGGAAAGGAATGTGTCAAAATATCACTTTTTGCAGATGATATGATAGTATATATAAGTGACCCTAAAAATTCCACCAGAGAACTCCTAAACCGGATAAACAGCTTTCATGCATTAGCTGGATATAAATTATATAACTAAGGAAGTATAAGATCTGAATGATAAGAACTTCACTTCTCTGAAAAAATAAATCGAAGACGATCTCAGAAGATGGAAAGATCTCCCATGCTCATGGATTGTCAGGATTAATATAGGAAAAATGGCTAACATGCTGAAAGCAATCTACAGGTTCAAAGCAATCCCCATCAAAATTCCAACTCAATTCTTCACCAAATTAGAAAGGGCAATTTGCAAATTCATCTAGAATAACAAAACACCTAGGATAGCAAAAACTATTCACAGAAAATTGGACATAGTACTACCTAAAGATCCAGCAATACTACTCTCCAGCATATTCCCAGAAGATATTCCGACATGTAATAAGGACAAATGCTCTACTATGCTCATAGCAGCCTTATTTATAATAGCCAAAAGCTGGAAAGAACCCAGATGCCCCTCAACAGAGGGATGGATACAGAAAATGTGGTATGTTTATTCACTGGAGTACTACTCAGCTATTAAAAACAATGAATTTATGAAATATTTCATCAAATGGATAGATTTGGAGGATATCATACTGAGTGAGGTAACCAAATCAGAAAAGAACACACATGATATGCACTCACTGGTAAGTGGATAGTAGTCCAGAAATGTAGAATATTCAAGATACAATTAGCAAAACACAAGAAAAAGTAAGACCAAAGTGTGAATAGTGTCCTTCTTAGAACGCAGAACAAAATACCCATGCAAGGAGTTACAGAGACAAAATTCAGAGCTGAGACTGAAGGAAGGACCATCCAGAGACTGCCCCACCTGGGGATCCATACCATAAATAACCACCAAACCCCAGACACTATTGTATATACCAACAAGATTTTGCTGACAGGACCCTGATATAGCTGTATCTTGTGAGGCTATGCCACTGTGTAACAAATACAGAAGTGGATGCGCACAGTCATCTATTAGATGGAAAACAGGGTACCCAATGAAGAAGCTAGAGAAAGTACCCAAGGAGCTGAAGGGGTCTGTTCCCCTATAAGAGAAACAACAACATAAACTAACCAGTTCCCTCAGATCTCCTGTCTCTAGCTGCATATGTAGCAGAAGATGGCCTAGTAGGCCATCAGTGGGAGGAGAGGCCCGTGGTCTTGTGAAGATTCTAGAACCCAGTATAGGGGAATGCCAGGGCCAGGAAGTGGGAGTGGGTGGGTTGTGGAGTAGGGGGACGGAAATGGGTATAGGGGATTTTCTGAGAGGAAACTAGGAAAGGGGATAAAATTTGAAATGTAAATGAAAAAAAATCTATTAAAAATAAATAATAAAAAAGGATAAAAAGTCATTAAAAATAACTACCTTCCAGTTTGTGATAGAATAACATGGTCTGAACAGTATTTCTTCTGATAAAAGCTAACTTATTTTAAGTGTATCTAAATTTTAAATAAAAGTTCTATATAAAGCACATAAAAAGAAAACAGAAAGATGTCTACTTAAGGAGGCATGAACTCCTGTGCATTGCACACTATGAGCTCCACCAGCATTCCATGATTGAAGTATGAAGAGCAGCGTTATTGATATTACGCAGCATTACTCTCTCTTCAGGAGTTCTGGAATATCAAGATAAAACAAGCTAATCCTCTGGATAGTAGGTATTGTCAGAATTCAGTAATTCCCTGAGGATGTTACCCTGTGTACTGACAATTCACAGTTCATCACATGGACTCTATTTAGTAATGGAAGAGAGGAGATGAATTCTATTGGTCCTCCTCCTTCTATGCTGAAATATTAGGTGCATCCACTTTGTGAACTTGAATTTAGATTACAATATATATGAATAGTGTGAATTCATGTAGTACATATTTTTGTTTTCATATGAGTTGCTATTCATCAGAAAAGGAAATACACATATTTAATCACATATTCCTACATAGTGCTATTTGTTTCCCCTATTCCTGGGACAATATTCCAGATATCTCCTTCATTAGTGAAAATATCAACTATTGTAAACTTAGCTAACATGCCTTTGCAGGAATAAGATCATCCTGGATTGAAAGCTACCCAGGGAGATGTAAAACTTTCTAAGCACACACATTCTCCATCCATTAGGATCATGGTCAATGAGATTTTTCTCTCTCTCTTCTTCCCATTAAATGCATGTACATGCAGGTTGGGAAACAGATTGTGTTGCAGAATACATTTGCTTGATTTCCACTTCCTTCTCAATGCAAATATTTTTGAAGTGTTAATTTTGCTGTGAGTACAACTGTAGTTCTTTCTCTTTCTATTGACTCCTGTTTGTGAGTGTTCCAGGAATTCACACATGGACACACGTGGGGCTGCATCTGAGCTCCAGACTCACTGTTGTGATTCTGTCTTCAGCTGCTCTGGCCCAGGTAAAGCCTGGTGAATGCAACAAAGACCCTGATCTCTCTTGTTTACACCTTATTACAAATGGGAACTGTTAGAGGTAGATACAACTGCTTTTCCATGAAGGAAGCACATAAGTTTGAGAGGGTCGTTGATGATAAGGTATAAACAACTTTAATTCATATGCTGAGATATCAGCCATCACCTCCAGATAAACAAAAGCCATTTCTCCCTGCATCTGAGGCCTGTAAGCACACTAGCTTTAGGAATATATTACTGCTGAAGTCAGACTTAGCAACTTCAGAGTATACAATAGGAAATCTACCTGCATATGAGTTCAGAAACAGCAGTGGGCACAATGGGGCCAAGAATCCCTAGCAGAGGGATATGGTGTGTGTGCAGGGGATTCTGCATCCTTTGTGGTTTCCTTTTTTAACTTACATATACTTGTAGTGATTGACATGTAACGTTTCCATGCTCAACACTGTGAAGTTATTTTGTTAAACACTTCAAATATTAAAAGGTGTGTGTGTGTGTGTGTGTGTGTGTGTGTGTGTGTGTATTCTTGGTGCACTCTTCTTTTGACAGATAGGCAGTATATTACCATTATTTATTTATTGTGATGGTGCTGCAGTAACTACCCATGTACAAATGTTTATGAAGAATATTTAGTTTTGGTCTTTGGGTGATTTTTTTCTTTTTATTGCATAGCATTTTGGAAAGACAGATGATAATTGTATGTACAGAAACGAGGCTTTAAATCCTAATAACACTGCTGCTTTTGAAATTTGCCCTCAATACTGTCTCCTTGTAACTACATTAAGTCCAATTATTAGCCTTGTCATGGTGAGCCACTGTCTCAGGCTGCAAATCTTTTTATAGCATAGGCCCTAATTTTACATCCAGAGCCTGTGCACAAGGCTCAGGGGTGAGGTATGGTATAAATTTCCTCAGACAGCATTAGGACTTGGGCCTTAGCAGCCTGATACCTGACCAAAGTGTCCCTTCTTCTGAAGCAGTAGTAAGTCCTTATGTAAGATGTACCCTGTCTCATGAATATGCAAATCAGCTGAGTCTCTGGTGGTAAATATAGGGATATCTACACCCCTCAAAAGCTTAAGATCACAGTAGTCTCTACAGTCACAGGAGTACACAGGACATTGCCATGGGTTGGAGTTGTATCATGTTCTTTCTGGTAGCAACAGCTACAGGTAAGGGACTCACAGTAGTAAGTTTGAGGTTTGGCAATACACTCAGGTTACAATGACATCCACTCTGTCCTTCCCTTCACAGGTGTGTACTCCCAGGTCCAGCTGCAGCAGTCTGGGGCTGAGCTGGTGAGGTCTGGGTTCTCAGTGAAGATTTCCTGCAAGGCTTCTGGCTACACATTTACTGATTATGTTATGCACTGGGTGAAGCAGAGTCATGCAAAGAGTCTAGAGTGGATTGGAGTTATTAATACTTACAATGGTGATACTAGCTACAACCAGAAGTTCAAGGGCAAGGCCACAATGACTGTAGACAAATCCTCCAGCACAGCCTATATGGAACTTGCCAGATTGAGTACAAGTAGCCTAGATCTTGAAGTCAGCAGAGAAAAATAGCTATAAATCTTGTGGATAGGTATCTAATAACCCATTCTGTTCTGATCTTCCTGCTGAACTGTTTGCCCAATGAATATCCTGTTTCTGGGAACCAGTGCATTACCCAGAGACAAAGCAACCCCCTCCACCCCCATTCATGCTCCTATGAGTATAGAACTTTTGTGGGGAAAAATAAAAATTTGTCAGCTTAATCAGGGACAATTGACTTGCTCTCTGTTCATTATGTTTCTTGTCCCCCATTCTCTTCAATGTGCCCCCCCACCCCCAGTCCCTGTGGACTGTACCGCAGGTCGGGACAGATAGTGTGTTTCCAGAGGGGAAACCAGGAAAGGGGATAACATTTGAAATGAAAATAAATAAAATTATGTAATAAAAATATATTAACAATATTAGTAGATTCTGATACATTAGATCATTTGTTGAAGTAGTTGTGGATAAAGCATTATCTGAATTTGACTTATAAATTCCAAATCACTGACATCTGGCCAAAGAAGCACTCCTTTCATTGTTAAGTATTAGTCAACCTCAGGTTTGTTCTGGCTCTGTGTTCCAACAGAATTTCCCCTCTTTTACAGTGTGAAGACTATTTTATTAACATGCACAGTTATGTATATAGAATTCCTGTAGGTTTGTCAAGATATTATTAAATCACTTTTCATAAAACTCATTTACCAACACAATGTATGTACCTGTTAATCACAATAGGTTCGGAAATTGTACATACATTTTTTCTTATATTTACTTTCTCCACAGTCTCAGTAACACACAATCAGCAGTGTCAAGTTTTTACCCTCTTCCACAGTTCCTGAGCATGGAACTTCTAACTTTGTGTTGGCCTTCTATTGCTGGACATGTGTCCACTCTGAAGTGTGGTTAATAGACCCAATATTGCTCCATTAGATAAAGCTAGTTGGCCTTTGCACGTCAGTGTTAATTTCAGTAACTTCTTCTTTAAAGGTATGAACATGTGGTCGTGTTCCTCTCTTAACACTGGAACTCCATGTGGATGGAGTCTGTGCACACCCTGTGCATGCTGTCACAGCATCTGTAGGCTCATATGTGTACGAGTCCTGTTATGTCTGGAAGACAGTTTTTTTGGTGCCAGGTTCTCTGGGTGTTTTAGTCTATTCAGTGTTTAAGTTCTTTGTCCAAACTTAGGTTTAATTGTGGAGTTATTGTGTGAAAATTAGAGCAATGACAAGACCTCATAGTATTGTGGCACCTATAAGGACACTATGATCATTAACTCATTGTGTGTTATCCTGTGACTGGCACTGAGATGTTTGATTAATAACTTGTGTCTCCTGGGAGCCTCACTGTCTACACATGTAGGCATCTCTGTTCAAATACACCTAAGTCAAAATAAACAAAATAAACAAATCAATCAATCAATCACAGATCTCACCCATCTACTTTCTACTTGGCATTCTGCAAGCATGTATCTCACATAACCATAGAGCATGACCAGACACATACCACTGAATTTCTTCCTCTTCTTGTTTGTCCTCTTCTCCACTCTCTTTTTTTAAAAGCAGTTTTCCCTCTATTATTGAAAACAGATTTCTTTGTCATACAACCTATCTTGATTAGAGCTTGGTTCTTTCCTGCTCTCCAGAATTACTCCCCACCTCCACACACTCCTCGGAATACACTCCCTTTACATCTATCAGTAGAAAAGAACAGGCTTCTAAGAAATAAAAACCAAACAGGACAAAATAAAATATAGTAAAATAAAGCAATACCTATTGTGTTGAAGTTGGACACAGAAAACAAACAAAAGGAAAAAATACACAAAGGCAGGTAGAAGATTCATGAAACCACTAAATTTCACAGTAACAGTCAGGATTCACATAAAAATAATTAGAAATCAGATATGGAACTAATATCCAATATATATAAAGAACTCAAGAAGGTGGACTCCAGAAAATCAAATAACCCCATTAAAAAATGGGTCTCAGAGATAAACAAAGAATTCTCACCTGAGAAATACCGAATGTCCGAGAAGCACCTGAAAAAATGTTCAGCATCCTTAATCATCAGGGAAATGCAAATCAAAACAACCCTGAGATTCCACCTCACACCAGTCAGAATGGTAAGACCAAAACCTCAGGAGACAGCAGATGCTGGCCAGGATGTGGAGAAAGAGAAACACTCTTCCATTGTTGGTGGGATTGCAAGCTTGTACAACCACTCTGGAAATCAGTCTGGCAGTTCCTCAGAAAATTGGACATAGTACTACCCGAGGATCCCACAATACCTCTCCTGGGCATATATCTAGAAGATGTTCCAACTGGAAATAAGGACACATGCTTCACTATGTTCATAGCAGCCTTATTTATAGTATCTAGAAAGAACCCAGATGTCCCTCAACAGAAGAATGGATACAGAAGATGAGGTACATTTACACAATGGAGTACTACTCAGCTATTAAAAAGAACAAATTTATGAAATTCCTAGGCATATGGATGGACCTGAAGGATATCATCCTGAGTGAGGCAACCTAATCACAAAAGAAATCACATGATATGTACTCACTGATAAATGGATATTAATCCAGAAACTTAGAATACCCAAGATACAATTTGCAAAACACATGAAACTCAAGAAGAACGAAGACAAAACTGTGTACACTTTTGCCCCTTCTTAGAATTGGGAATAAAACACCCATGGAAGGAGTTACAGAGACAAAGTTTGGAGCCGAAATGAAAAGATGGACCATCTAGAGACTGCTGCACCCAGGGATCCATCCCATAATCAGCCTCCAAATGCAGACACCATTGCATATGCCAGCAAGATTTTGCTGACAGGACCCTGATATAGCTATCTCTTAGGAGGCTGTGCCAGTGCTTGGCAAATACAGAAGTGGATGCTGACAGTCATCTACTGGATGGGACACAGGGCTGCCAATGAAGAAAATAGAGAAAGTACCCAAGGAGCTAAAGGGGTCTGCAAACCTATAGAAGGAACAACAATTTGAACTAACCAGTATTTCCTGAGAGTTTGTTTTTCTAGTTGCAAGTGTAGCAGAGAATGGCCTAGTCAGTCATCAATTGCAGGAAAGGACCTTAGTCTTGCAAAGATTATATGCCTCAGTACAGGGGAATATCAGTGCCAGGAAGCAGGAGTGGGTGGGTTGGGGAGCAGGGGTGGGGGAGGGTATTGGGGACCCTCAGAGCAGAAACTAGGAAAGGGGATAGCATTTGAAATGTAAATGAACAAAATATCTAATTAAAAAAAGATATACAGAAAAATACAATTAAACAGGTGAAGGTAATAACTAAAATGTTATAATATATAAAAATGGAAATAGATTCAATAAAGTAAACAAAAACTGATGGAATTCTGAAAATGGGAAACCTAGAAAAAAGGAACACCAGATGCAATTATGATATTTTCTAGTTCTATTCATTTATTTGTAAAATTCATTATGTCCTTGCCTTTAATATCTGAGCAGTATTCTACTGTATAAATGAGCCACCTTTTTTGTATCAGTTCTCTGGATGTGGGTTAAGTATTTTTCCAGCTTCTGGCTATTACAAATAGAGCTGCTATGAACACAGAATACACATACTTGTGCATGGTTGAGAGTTTGATGTACATGTACAACAATGTTATAAGTGGGTCTTCAATGTATAACTATTTCTATTTTTTCTGAGAAATCCCAAGACTTATTTCTAGAGCATTTGTTCAAGTTTTCACTCCAAGCAGCAATGGAGAATTGTTTTCCTTGGCAGCATGTGCTTGATCTAGAGGTTTTGTTCTTGTCAGTTTTATTCTACACTTGACTCATAGCTAAGGGCTATGGTACGGGACAGAGAGAAACCACCCTTTTGCTCATCAGGATATTCTACTCTACCTGCTACCAAGTTGTTGTTGTTGTGTGTATGTTTTTTTTTTTTTTTTGTAGAGAAAAATTTTATGTAGTTTAGAAGAAATACAAAGACATCAGTGATGTTATACTGTGCCTATCCTTCCAGTGTACAATATCAGGCTTCGGGTTAGATGTACCTATTAGTACATGACCCTTATGCAGTGCCTGTTTTCTGATTGGATTTGTAGTCTATTGCATAGGAACAATCTCTTCCCAAATAAACATCGTCAAAAGCCTGTGATGACAGAGGCCCTAGTTGATCCTAGTTGTATTTCTGAAGTTCAAGATATCAAAATGTGTTATAAATAGTTATGTTTATAGAATAGATTAGTGCTACTCTCAGCCTTGACCAAGAAGTTTCTCTGTTCAATAGATAATGATTGATGCAGACATTCATGAGTGGTCAATGTGGTGAGAATAATTAGAGTCCTCAGCCACAGATGTGTTAATGATATTAACTTTCCAATATATTAACTTTATTAATGAATATATGCAGACAACACATGAATTTCTCATTAGTATTTCTTAGATATTACATTCTTGTATAAACGTATGTATATCAATACATTATAATGTATAAACAAAAGTATCAATCATAATAATAAAATAGGACAGTCAAGAAATGAAAGAGTAGAAATTATGGGTGAAATCTACACAGTGTGGAATAATCATTTCCATGAAAATTCCAACCATACATAAATTGTTACTTTCATTTTTCAGAATGTGTTTGCTTATTCTTTGATGTTTTTATTCATGTGTGAGATATATCAGAATCATATGTGCCCCATTATATCCTTCTGGCTTTGTTTGGGAACTTCCAATGAATTTCCCCTAACTAACTGACCACTTTTATTTCATTAAGTAAAAATATAGAGAGTCCCAATTAGTGCTGTGTATATATACATATGTGTGTCATTCACCAGTACATAAGCAATACCTAGCATACTTCCAAAGAAAAAAATGGGCATATTTTCGTCATTAAATATCAAATGACAATAGATCCAAAACTTGGTTTGTGTTCTTGGACATCCCTCAACATTATGTTGTAATATTTGAAAAATATGGTTACACTTTGTTTAGTGGGGAAATCAGAGAACACATGCATGAACATGGTTGTGTTATCCTGAGAGGAAAATATCTGAAATCCAAATCTCACATCCTAAGGGCAGATTGAAAGAATCAAAATTACATGGTTAAACTTACAGATAAACACATTTGCTACTCAGATATTTCACTTATACACATGATTTAATTTTGACTGGCTTGGTTTATTCAGGTTTTGTGGTTTTAACCATATCTGCTTAGAGTTAATGTGTATAATGACCATGTTTAGTCCTGACGCACCATTGAGTGATTCTCATTGTAGATCTCTAGGAGTAAGACCTTTAATCTCCATGGTTCTTTTTTCATCATCAATAAGAGTTCACTCATTTTCCATTTTGTTAATACAGGTCGATTTAAGCAGTAATTTCAAAAGTGTTTCAGATTCTAGGAGTCCAGACATGTCCTGAGATTCTTCCTATCGAGATGCTTCTACATTTTAGTGGTTTATATGTATAGTCTCAATTCTGTGTACCATTATCATGTAATTCTTTTTACTGTATTTACTAAGCAACTTAGGGTGAGTGATTTACCTCTGAATACAGGTGCTATGACCCAGGTGTAGTCTTATGACATCAGGAAAGTTCCTGTCATCTACTGTCCTTATTGTTTTAGAAATGGGAACTTCAAGACCTGGATCCAAGTGCCTGCAAGGATGAACCTGACTTCAAGAGAGAGATTATAGCAATATTGGCACAACTTAAAATCGCTGATGCATAAATCATCATCCCCAGGTTAACCAAAGCCATTTCTCTCTTCAGTGGATTTCTGTAAACACTGAAGTTACATGGATAAGTTTTTCTTAAGCCAGACAATGCAACTTCAGTGTAAGCCATGAAAAACCTATTTTCAGGGGAGGTCATGACCAGCAGATGGCACAGTGAGGTCACAAATCCCCATAGAGAGATGAGAAGGATATGGAGGGGACTCCGTGAGATTTTTTTTTAAATTAAGTGTACTAACTGTTCTTCCTTGCAGTGATTAACATGTGATGTCTCCATGCTCAAACACAGTAAAGACTCTTTGTTAAACAGTTCACAGATTTATGTTCACTTATTTTATGCGGTTTTTTATAACATTTTGAAAAAAAGTGATTCAATTTATTCCAATAACTGATTTCGCCATCCCAACTATTTCCAGAACCTCCCTACCTCTGAATTCATGCAACTACACACCATTTTTTCCTTCTGAATGTAAGCAAAAAAATCCCAGAAATTTAAGGGGGGATCAAAAACAGAAATAAAAAAAAATCCCAACATACACACACACACACACACACACAGAGAGAGAGAGAGAGAGAGAGAGAGAGAGAGAGAGAGAGAGAGAGGGAGACTAACAAATTTACAACTCTGTAGCTATGATATATAGACAAAACCTAAGTGAGATAAAAGGCATTGAACAAGGCAATATTAGAAAAAAATGACTGCAATAATACCATTGAGTTCATTGTATATTTGTCTGTCAACTGCTAAGCATGTCCTCATGATTAACTGTGCTTAACATCCCCTGTGAGACTGCATTGGAGAAAACTAATTAATCCTTTATATGTGAGTGTCAGTCACAATTCTTCTGGTTTAGGGTTGAGATCTTGTGTTCATTTCCTTCTCCCAACTTAGGGATTTTATCTGTGTTGATTTGATTCAGGCTCTGTGCCTAGAGCCTCAGTCTCTGTGAATTCATATGTGCATGAATTCATTTGTGTCTAGAAGACACTCTTTCACTGGGGTCCTATAACCACTCTGGCTCTTATAATCTGCTCAATTTTAAATGTTTTACTCTCAGTTTTTTATCTCTATTTTATTATATCATCTTTGTAAATTCCTCATACTCTAAATGCCAAAGTCAAGTCTCTCAGCCTCTACAATTAACTATACCAAACACAATACTGAAATCTTGGAACACTCAGGAATGAGAACATGCAGCACTTGCCTCATAGACATGGGTGGAATATTTGGTATATATTTTCTAGTTCCATATATTTATAGATCAGATAATTAAATTTTTTTATCATTGAGCAATATTCACTTTTCTATATGTACAAATTTGTCCTTCTTTATGCTTTATTAGAAATCTGGGATGATTCCTTCCTCTATATTCTGTTAAATATCATGAATAACTTTCTGTTAATAAATGTGAATGTGAATAAATGTGAGTCTATACAATAAGATGTAGAGTCATTTGAGTAGATGTGTGAGATGGCTATTTATGGGTAACAACATAATTTTCTTTATTATATTTTTGACCAATTTTCATAGGAAGTTTTTCATCCCAGGTAAGGGTGGTTAAAGCCCATGTTTAGAGATGATACAGGCCCTAGCAGAGCTCAGTAGTATTGCTAATGGTCATGTTGTCAAACTGCCTTATAAATATTTATGTTCAAACCCAGTATATTGTATGAACCTTGATCACAGAGGCTCATTGTGAACTCTTTAATGATTGATGCAGTCATTCATGAGTCATTAGAGTGTTGAGAAAGATTGTCAGAGTATTCAGCCACAGGTGATTCAATGATACCAACATCTCACCCAAGAATAAAAGACTATCAGAAAACATGAAAAAGAATGTATGATTCAGAGGATGGCGTTAAAGGACATGAAATTTTATCTCCAGGGATTTAACTGTTCTTAGTGCACACATGAACTCTCAGTACCTAGATTTACCAGCAGAGATGCACAGAAATCAAACCAGTGAAAATTACCACACGAGAGACCTTGAAATGACTGAGCAGTTAGACATGTCTCCTGGCAATGATAGTGATGTCAGTTAAATCCCATAGAATTGAAGTACATAAGTCATTCTCTGAGGTTAATGTGTCCCACTTGGTGCAGGTATATCCTGCTATCACCTCTATGAATAATGTTACAACTAAAAAATTATGACAAGGAAGGGAGGTACTCTCAAGGAACCACAGCAGGCTGGAAATCTCTTGGCATTTGATGACTGGTGGGCAAGTCTTTACTAGTGATAACCCTGTCTATGTGTGCATAGCTTGTACTAATTAACCTCACTGGGTCATCATTTAAGGAAACATGAGAGGTCAGGATGTTAGGAAAGAGACTTATTGGAAAGTTCCAGTTGGAAAACAGTGAACTAGTGGTGGTACATGGTGGTGAGAGTTCAGAGAGTGTTGGATGATTATAGCATATTTCATATATGATTGAAAATTTCAAAGAGTAAAACTCCTTATGAAATACAGAAGTAAGAATGTTACAAGTGCATAGAATCTTCATAGAGGTGTATTTTGTACACTGTGCATATTTCTCCTGTAACATCTTGTTCCTCCTACTTCCATGTTTTTCTACTGCACCTTTGGAACATCATCCTGTATTGGCATACATAGTTGTCTAAAACTATGAAAAATATAAAGGTTAATAATAAGAGTCACATTTAATGTTTTTGATTTTTGAGATTATCGTAATTAATATAGTTATATCTAATTGCATTCATTTTATCCAAATGCAATGTAAATTTCTGATAAACACAAACACACACACACTCACGCACACACACACACACACACATATGTATATGTATATATATGTATATATATATGTGAAATCCATGCCCTAGTGATAAAATCACTTGTAGACACATCTATAGTTTATATGTATAATTTAGTTAGTCATGATAGAGGTGTAATATTCATTGATGTGTAAATATTTTAACCACATGTACTTTTAGTCATTTTAGTGAATTTTGAAATATATAACCTCTGTGAGGGGAAATATTACTTGAAGATATGTGAAAGAAGCTTCTAATTCTCTAAAGTTAGCCATCTTTGGAATTTACCACCATCATCATCATCCTCATCATCATCATCATGATCACAAAGCACCAACTGTAAATCCATGTGTTAATATTGTCCCAATGAGGAGCAACAGACTCAGCCCAATAATTTATTGAGACCTTAGTCCCTGAAGTTACATCCACATCATCTGCCCAGGGCTCAATAAAAGTGTTTGGGATGCATTTCCTCAGAGAGAATTAGGACTTGGACCTGAGCATCCTGCTGCCTGACCCAGGTGCCTTTTCAGTCCCTCCTCTCCAGTTTTTCTCTAGAAGGACAGGTCCTTAACTAAAAACTGCACTGCTCATGAATATGCAAATCACCCGAGTCTATGGCAGTAAATACAGGGATATCCACAGCCTGAAAACAACCTATGATCAGTGTCCTCTCCACAGTCCCTGAAGACACTGACTCTAACCATGGGATGGAGCTGGAACTTTCTCTTCCTCCTGTCAGTAACTGCAGGTAAAAGGCTCACCAATTCCAAATCTGAAGTGGAGACAGGGCCTGAGGTGACAGTGACATCCACAATGTCTTTCTCTCCATAGGTGTCCATTGCCAGGTCCAGCTGCAGCAGTCTGGACCTGAGCTGGTGAAGCCTGGGGCTTCATTGAAGATATTCTGCAAGGCTTCTGGCTACACCTTCACTGGGTATACTATACACTGGGTGAAGCAGAGGCCTGGACAGGGACTTGAGTGGATTGGATGGATTTATCCTGGAGATGGTAGTACTTACTACAATGAGAAGTTCAAGGGCAAGGCCACACTGACTGCAGACAAATCGTCCAGCACAGCCTACATGCAGCTCAGCAGCCTGACTTCTGAGGACTCTGCAGTCTATTTCTGTGCAAGACACAGTGTTACAACCACATCCGGAGTGTGTCAGAAACCTGGAGGAGCAGGAAGCTGCACTGGGACTGAGATGACAGAAAGATTAATCCTTAGACTTGCTCAGAATTTGTAATTTTGAATGTCCATTTATTACCTCCTCCTCAGAGTCTTATAGTGCCTTTGTCAGCTTTGTAAATGTCCATCTATGAGTAAAGTGATGATATTTGGATAAACCTAAAATTCTTCACACTTTGTGAATCTCTTCACCAGTGACCACCTCCATTGACATGTTTCTTATTCAATAAAACAAAAAAAGGGAAAAGCATGTTTGTCCATGCTAAAAATATCACTCGATCAGACCAGAACTTTTTTGAAATTGTTGGGAATAATGTGTAATAGGAATTTGATCTATAAAATGCAAATAACCAACATTTGGGCAAATGAACACTGCTTCAATGTCTTATGTAATCATTTTCCTCAAGTGTGTTAACTCTTGTCCCATGTTCCAGCAGAAATTCCAGTCTCTTGGTGCGAAATATTTATATCAGAATACAGAGGCATGCAAACATAATATATGTAGGTTAGTCAAAATATTAAATCAATTTTTATCGAACTCCTTTACCAACACAATGTATGTACTGTTAAACAATGTAGTTTCTGAGAGTATACATAAGTGTTTGAATCCATATTTACTTCCTTCTGAGACTCGGTAATCATCCCTACAGTCACAAGCCTTTGTAGAACACAGACCTATACTAATACAGCATCAACTCTCATAGTCTATCAGATACCTGTTGCTCAGTTTTGTTCTATAGATTATTTGTGAACGTGTGTCTCTGCATGCACATTTGATTCTTATGCTTGTTTTTGGTTATTTTTCTTCTGTTTTTTTTTTTTTGTTTCTCATACCTATTTGTTTGCTATTCCTTTATCTTAGCTTGTTTTTCGTTTTTATTACATTTATATTATTTTTATGCATTAAAATTAATTTATTTTTTTACACTCCCTATTTTATTTCCTTTGCCCCAATCCACCCTCCAGTGGTTCCACATCCCATACCTCCCCCCAACCCTCTCCCAATGTGGATGTCCCTACCTGCACCCTACCTGACCTCTAAACACCCTGGAGTCTCCAGTCTCTTGATGGTTATTTGCATCATCTCTGGATGAACACAGCCCTGGAAGTCCTCTACTGTATGTGTGTTGGGTACCTCATATCAGCTGATGTATGCTGTCTGTTTTATGGTCCAGTGTTTGAGAGATCTCAGGGGTCCATATTAGTTGACACTGCTGGTCCTCCTATAGGATTGCTCTTCTCCTCAGCTTCTATCAGCCATAACTAATTCAACAACAGGAGTCAGCTGCTTCTGTCCATTGGTTGGCTGCAAATATCTGCATCAGAACCTTTCACAAGCTTGTTGGATCATGATAGGTCCCTTTTAGTGAGTGCTACATAGCCTCAGTAATAGTGTAGACCTTGTGATCTCTGCTTGAGCTGAATCCTACTTTGGGTTTATTGCTGGACCTTCTTATCTTCAGGCTTCTATTTTTGTCCTTGTAATTCTTTCAAACAGGAACAATTATGAGTCATAAATGTGTCTGTGAGATATCATCTCCATCTGTCACTTGACTTCCTGTCTTCCTGTTGGAAGTGGGCTCTATAAGATCCCTCTCTCTACTGTCAGGCATTTAATTTAAGGTACCACCTTTGTGTCCTGAGAGTCTCTCATAGATCTCTGGTGCATTCTGGAGTATTTCCCTATCCTCCTATTTTCTGAGGTTGTCTGTTTTCATTCTTTCTGTTGGGCCTCAGGGCTTCAGTTCGTTTCCCTCACCCAATACCAGGTCATTAATGTTTTTTTACTTTTTTAAAAAAATTGTAATTATATTTAGGTACAGAAAAGTTAGTGTACATATAACCAATTTAGTGGTGAGTTCTTTAGCCTTTGCTTTTTCCAGCTTGGCAATGTGAGCCATTGCCTCCCCAGTGGTGACAATCTTGTCATATCTGTCATTATAATTGGTCCTAATAGCTTCCACCAGCTTTGCCAGAGCACCCTTGTCTTTCGAGTTAACCTGTGTGAAGGCAACATTGGTGCATGTCTTCCTGTGGATCAGGTGCCTCAGCCTGGCCTTTCCCTTGATGATGCAGTAGGGCATCCCCATCTTTCGACACAGGGCAGGCAGGAAAACCACCAGCTCAATGGGGTCTATGTCATGGGCGATCACCGCCAGCTTATCATTCTTGTTCTCCACCAAGGTGGTGAATGTATTGACTCCTGCTCGAAGGACAGGTGGTCTCTTAGTTGGGACTTCGCCTTTGCCAGCAGCTTTCTTCTCAGCACGGGCCAGTAGCCTTTGCTTCTTCTCTTGCTTTGTCTCTGGCCTGTACTTGTGGGCAATCTTAAGTAGCTGAGTAGCTGTCTGCCTGTCCAGAGCCTGGTGAACTGGTTAATGGCAGGCGGAACTTTGAACTGCTTGTAGAGGATGGCTCTTTGCTGCTGCAGCTTGATGTACTGGGGCCATTTGATGAACTATGTTACATCTCTTTTGGGCTGGATGTCCTCTCTAATGCTGAAGTTCTTGGGCCTCTTCTTGAACAGAGGGTTGACAACTTCTTGCCCTCCTGCTTCTTGATGACATCGAAGGCTGGGGCCACCTTCTTCCCCTTGGCCTTCTTCCCTTTGGGCATCTTGCTAGGCTGCTGGCTAGAGAAAACTTCTTTTTATTTTCTAATTAAATAAAGAAACAGAATGAAGAGAAGATTAATGGAGTTTTGGGGAATGGAAACCAGTATTCAGAGTATATTGAAGAAAGAAGCTATTTTTAGTAGAAATAGAAAGTAGAGAATTTAAAAAAATTAATATACAAACAATTAATTCTGATAATACCTTCATTGTGTAACTATCCTGTATACTCAAGTGCCCATACTTTAGGTTTCATGTCTTTGTTTAAATTGTTCAAAGTATAACCAGAAACCAGGTCTGGAAGTATTTAAGGTTAAGGCACTTGTCATATGCATAATTATAATATGAAGTGAGATATACAAGTAAAATATGTTGGTATTGGCCTCTCTTATTTTCTCTGACTCTCTATTTCTCAGTCTCTTTCTCATTGTGTCTCTTTCTCTGGGTGTGTGTGTGTGTGTATTCCCATTTGTTTGCTTTTCTTTTCTTTTCTTTTTAGATTC